>NC_057827.1:35947500-36572500 GCF_910594005.1 Cervus elaphus | reverse complement strand
GAGTTAATGGGGCTGCCTTGAGGGCCCGACAGAATCAGGAGAACGTGGATTCACGGTGTCTCCAGTTTGCGGGTTTTGATCCCAATATCTGAAAGCAATGCAGGTGGAGGCGTGGAGAGATGAGCATGTACATTGCGTGCATTAGAGCTTTGCTTCAGAAACAGGGCAAAGGACAGTGGATCAGGCAGGTGGAGGATATTATCAATATGTGGTTGACTGGGTGGGTTTGCATTCTAACAGAAGACAGACCTTGAATAAATAATAAAATGTGATATGTGGTGTGATAAACGCTGTGGAGATCAAAAAGGAAGAGAAGGAGCTAGAACATGATGGTGAAGAACGGCTTCTTTGAGATAAAATTAACATAAATCATACATGTGTAAATGTATGGTTCAGTAAGTTTTGATGTGTATGCTCATGAAAACATTATCACGATCAAGATAATGAATACATTTGCTGACCTTCCCAAATTACCTTGTGTGAGGGGCTATTTAAGAAAGCAAATAGAGAAAGCCCATCAGAAGAGGTGTCATTTGGGCAGAGACCTGAGTGAAATGAGAGAGCAAGCCACGTTTAATTTGCAACAGAAGCAACAGGGAGGCCAGTGTAGCTGGAGCTGGAGAGGGAAAGAGGAGGAGGTGAGAGGGTCATGTGTTCCATGTGGCACCCCCAAGCGCTTACAGTGGGTTCTCCCACAGAGCAGGCACCCAGGCTTGTCCACAGAGCAGGTGAATGCCTGGGACACGCATCAGAACAAGGTTTGGTGGCAGGAAGAATCAGGGAGAGTGTTCTCTAAACAGCCTGGTAGTAGGGGAGAACAAGTGGCCAGAGCTCGTCCATCTTGGACAGGGAGCAGGAAGCCGGAGGAGCAGTAGCTCAGGAGACACCTGGGCATGTGTCGGCCTGCCCTCCAGCCTGACCACCTACCTCACTCTCTTGCAGAGGTTCCGATTCTGTGGTGACCTGGACTGTCCTGACTGGGTCCTGGCAGAGATCAGCACGCTGGCCAAGATTGTTGAGTGCAGGGGCTCTTGGGGGTGGGGGCAGGGAGGGATTGCAGCTGGGGGCTCTTGCGGGGGGCGTGGAGGGTGGTGAGGTCACTCTTGAGTTGGGACCTCAGCCCTCTTGGGCCATTCTCACACGCTGTGTGACTGATCATGCGGCCAGCCCTTTCTGAGCCAGGCCGTCAGCGTGCCTGTGTAAGGTGGGTCAGTCCGGCTGATACAAGGCTTCCCCCTCCAGTCCTCTGTGAAGCTGAGGCTGCTGTGTGGCCAGGTGCTGAAGGACCTTCTGGGAGACGGGCTTGACGTGAGTACAGGCCCCTGCCCGCCGTGGTCCCATGACCTGGGGACCCCACTGCCCTGAAAGTGCACCAGACCGAGGGGGGTGGGTGATCAGCTCCCACCCTCCCTGGATACCTCGTGTCCTTACCACAGGGTCCAGGCCAGGGGGCTGGTGAGCAGGGGACCAGCCCCGCCCTGAGGGCCTCCTTTCTTCACAGTACGAGAAGATCCTGAAGCTCACTGCGGACGCCAGGTTTGGTGAGCACCCCACTGGCTCCACAGACCTTTGGGTGACCCTGGGTATTCGGCCTGGGGCCTGGCACAGGGGCCCCTCCTCCCGGCCCTCTCTGACCCGCTGGCCTCGGCGGAGGAGATAAGGAAGGAAAGCCCTGCCACCCCAGGGCCTCCACCAGCTCCCGGCGGCGCAGTGGCAGTGCTCGTGGCTTTAGGAGGCCTGGGGACTCTGAGCTGAAGATAGTGGGGCCACAAGGAGGTGTTTGGGGCCGCAGTGACACCCCCACTCCACCCACGGCTCCCCCCAGAGTCAGGCGATGTGAAGGCCACGGTGGCGGTGCTGAGTTTCATCCTCTCCAGTGCAGCCAAGCACAGCGTGGATGGCGAGTCCTTGTCCAGCGAGCTGCAGCAGCTGGGGCTGCCCAAAGGTATGGGGACGACCTACAGGTGGGTGACCCCTGGGCCGAGGGGTGCTGGGCAGAGGTCAGGCTGTGTGACCCTGGGACGCACCTTGCCTTCTCTGGGCCAGGAGCCTGAGACCTGCGCTCTGAGCCACCTAAGCCCGAGCCCCCACCTGCTCGCTCAGGGGACCTCCTTTCGTCCCCAGAGCACGCGGCCAGCCTCTGTCGCTGCTACGAGGAGAAGCAGAGCCCCCTGCAGGAGCGCCTGCGGGCCTGCAGCTTGCGGGGTGAGTGCAGGGTGGGCCCGGGTGGGGGCTGGGCTCCATTCTGGAAGGTGCCTGTGGCTTGGGAGGTGTTTGTCCTCAGAAAGGATACTTAACCGCATCACGTCAAGCAGTCACATGGCTGGGATTCCTGGCTCCAGCCAGTGTCTCTCCTCTGAGACCTGCTCTGGGTAATCTCTGAGTTCCTGGGTCAGCGGGATGAGAGCCTCTCAAAGGCCACAGAGCCCTGGAGGGTTCAGGGCTGAGCCAGGGTGAGGGCTCGGGTTGCCTGGCTCCCTGGCCTGTGACCTCAAGCCCCTCTTGGTCTCGCAGTGAACAGGCTGGTCGGCGTGGGCTGGCGGGTGGACTACACCCTGAGCTCTAGCCTGCTGCGTGCGGTGGAGGAGCCTTTGGTACACCTGCGGCTGGAGGTTGCAGCTGCCCCAGGTGCCCCGACCCAACCTGTCGCCATGTCCCTCTCAGCAGACAAGTTCCAGGTCCTCCTGGCAGGTGAGGCTCAGCTGTATCAGGAGGGTAAGGGGCGCCCTGAGATCCCGCCTAACTGCCGCCTGCCTGCCCGCCTCTCCCCTCTGCAGAGTTAAAGCAGGCCCAGGCCCTGATGAACAACCTGGGCTGAGAAGAAAAGCACAGGGCCCCATGTGGAGCTGCCCTTGAACTTCTCATTAGGGGGCATCCCCAGCTCCAGGACCCTGAGGGCCTGGTCTCCTGGATCTCTGGCTTCCTAGGTTACCACCTGAGAATCCAGCCTGGGATCCTGAGAACACTTCCAGCATTGCCTTCCCTCCCCCGTGAAAGGCACTTATCAATGGTTTTCCTGAGAAGGAACAATAAACAGAAATGTGAAAAGTGTAAAGCAGTGTGTGCGTGGTTTCTTTAGGGTTCAGATCAGAGGTTTTCGTGACAGAGACAAAGTGATACACTGACCTATGGTACATTTTCTTTTCTCAGCTGCTGATTGAGGCAGGTCAGGGGTAAGGCAGAATGAGGACCAAAACAGGACAGCTTGTCTGTAGACAGGAGAAGCAGGGCTCCAGCTCCCAGTCCTGGGATGCTCTTGGCTCTGCCCTGTCTGTGCTGGCCTTGTCTTGAAGCTGGCAGCAAGTAAGTGGCCCCAACACCAGATGCCCCAAGTAGAGAAAGGAGGGAGCCCGTGACTCCCTGTCATCTTCTCTAGGAAGAGAGAAGGCCCGTGCCTGAACCACTCATTGGCAAGGGGAATGGGATATGGGCTGCATGATTGTGAGCCCACCCCTAAATTCCTATGTCCAAGCCCCAACCCCAGACTCTCTCCCTACAAACATGTACTGAGGAAAGGCCATATAAGAACATAGCAAGAAGACAGCTGTCCAACAAAGCAGGAAAGAGCCCTCACCAAGAACTGACTCTGACTTGAATGTGGACTTCCCAGTCTCTAGAACTGTGAGAAATATGTCTATTGTTTAGGTCACCTAATCCATGGTATTTTGTTATCACAGCCTGAACAGACTAAGATAAAGGGCTTCCCAGGACTCTTAGGCCATCCAGGGCTGCTTGTAGAAGAGACTGATCCTGGGTCTGGGGCAGGGAGAGCACAGGGGGAGCCTAGAACATCTCAGGGTCCAAAAGTGAAAGTGAAGTCATTCAGTCATGTCCGACTCTTTGCGACCCCATGGACTGTAGGCTCCTCCGTCCATGGAATTTTCCAGGCAAGAGTACTGGAGTGGGGTGCCATTTCCTTCTCCAGGGGATCTTCCTGACCCAGGGATCAAACCTGGTTTCTCCCACACTGTAGGCAGATGCTTTTACCATCTGAGCCACCAGGGAAGTCTCAGGGTTCAAGGAAACTGTCAAAAATGAGTCATGTCAACAGGCGCAAGCTTGACCCACTGGCTAAAGATGGGACAATTTAAAGAGATAAGGCCTGACTCCCCTCCTGGCTTCTGGAGAAATGGAACAGATGGGCTTTTCTCTGTTCCTCCTCCTAAGTGCGGCTAGAAACCTTGGACATTTTTTATAAAACAAGCATGAGACTACAAAAGGTGATGAGATGGCAGACTGGCTAGGATCCTCAAGACCTGAAGAACAATACAGCAAAAAACTCCTTAGATTTTCTTTTTGTTTCATGTATCCCAAGCTGAGGGATAGAGAAGCTTACCGCCTAGAAACACCAACACACAAAGGAAGCCCCAACAAAAGCCTGCTTTCTCTAAGCAGTGGACGAGGAAAAGGACAGTCCAGCAGCACAGAAAAGTTAGAGACAGTAAGGGCTGTCCTCCAGCCACACCCTGCAGAACCGCAGCCCCCCTTCCACCCCTGCCTACAAAGGCTGAATAGGAGCTTAGACCCTACCCCAGCTCGCAGGAGGTGGCATAGCCCTTCCCCAACTAGCCGCATGTCAGAGAAGGCCTGCTAAAAGAGAAGATTTAAATACGGTCCAGTCTCATAATACCCAAAATATTTAGAATTCAATTTTTAAAAATCATTGTACCCCCATCAGCAGACGAATGGATAAGGAAGCTGTGGTACATATACACCATGGAATATTACTCAGCTGTTAAAAAGAATTCATTTGAACCAGTCCTAATGAGATGGATGAAACTGGAGCCCCTTATACAGAGTGAAGTAAGCCAGAAAGATAAAGAACATTACAGCCTACTAACACATATATATGGAATTTAGAAAGATGGTAACGATAACCCTATATGCAAAACAGAAAAAGAGACACAGAAATACAGAACAGACTTTTGAACTCTGTGGGAGAATGTGAGGGTGGGATATTTCAAAAGAACAGCATGTATACTATCTGTGGTGAAACAGATCACCAGCCCAGGTGGGATGCATGAGACAAGTGCTCGGGCCTGGTGCACTGGGAAGACCCAGAGGAATCGGGTGGAGAGGGAGGTGGGAGGGGGGATCGGGATGGGGAATACGTGTAAATCTATGGCTGATTCATATCAATGTATGACAAAACCCACTGAAAAAAAAAAAATCATTGTACCAAGAACTGACAAAATTTCAACTCAAATGAAAAAAGACAAATGCCAACACTAGAATGTCTCAGATGTTACAAGTCTATGCTAAGGATTTTAAAGCAGCCATCCTAGAAATGCCTCAAGTCTCAGCAGAGAAATAGAAGATATAAAGAACAAGAGAAACATTTTGGAACCGAAAACTACAATAGCCCAAGTAAAAATCTCAATGGGTGAACTTAACAACAGAAGAATGAATCAGTGGATTTGAAGATAAACCAATAGAAATTACCCAGTCTAAACAACAGAGGGAAGATAACTTGGAAAACAACAAGAACAAAAAAATAAATAAAATAGAGCCTCAAGGACCTGTAGGAATGTTAACAAAAGATCTAGTACGTGTGGTGTCAGAGTCCCAGAAGATATGGAGAAGGAGGGTAGAACAGAGAAATACTCAAAGAAATAATGACCAAAACTTTTCCAGAATATGGCAAAGGACACAAATGTATAGAGTCAAGAAGCTGAATGAACTTCACATACATTGAATCTAAAGAAATTTATGTCAAGATACATCATAATCAAACTTATGAGAATTAAAGAAAAGAAAAAAAATCCCGAAAGCAGCAAGACAGAGATGACACCTTACATATAGGTGGAAAACAATTTGAATGACTGAATATCTCATCAGAAACCAGAGAGGCCAAAGACAACAAACACAACACGTTTCAGGCCCTGAAAGAAGTGTCAACCCAGAATTCTATATTCAGAGAAAGTCACCTCAAGAGTAAAGGACAAGGGACTTCCCTGGGGGTCCAGTGGCTAAGACTCCACACTCCCAAAGCAGGGGGCCCGAGTTCCATCCCTGGTCAGGAAACTAGACCCCACGTGCTGCAACTAAGAGTTCACATGATACAACTAAAGATCCCACATGGGGACTTCCCTGGTGGTCCAGTAGTTGAGAGTCCACCTGCCAATGCAGGGGACATGGGTTTGATTCCAGGTCCAGGAAGTTCCCACATGTTGCAGGAAAATTGGGCCTGTGTGTCACAATTACTGTGTCCGCAAGTTGCAACTACTGAAGTCCACCATCTACAGCCCGTGCTCCACAACAAGAGAAGCCATTGCAATGAGAAGCCTGCACACTAAAAAGAAAGCCCATGCAGCAATGAAGACCCAGCACAGCCAAAAATAGATAAATAATAAAAATTAAAGATCCTACATGCCCCAGCTAAAGATCCCACATGGGACAACTAAAGATCCTGCGTGCTGCAAGTAAGACCTAGCACAGCCAAAGAAATATATATATATTTTTAAGAGTAAAGGGCGAGTAAAAGAATGAAATTAGAACATTTCTCATACCATAAAAAAAAAATGGATTAAAGACCTAAATGTAAGACCAGATATGATAAAACTTGAAGAAAACATAGGTAGAATACTCTGACATATATTGTAGCAATTTGGGGGAGGGATTTTTTTTCTTCCTAAGGCAAAGGAAACAAAAGCAAAAATAAACAAATGGCATGTAATTAAACTTAAGAGCTTTGGCACAGCAAAGGAAACTACTGACAAAAAAAAGTGTACAGAATGGGAGAAAATAATTGCAAATGATATGACTGGTAAGGGATTAATATCCAAAATATATAAATAGCCCACAGAACTCAATATCAAAAAAGGAAACAACCCGATTGAAAAATGGGCAGAAAACTTGAATAATCATTTTTCCAAAGAAGACATAGGAATGGCCAACTGGCAATGAAAAGATGCTCAGCATCGCTAATTATTAAAGAAATGCAAATCACAACCGCAATGAGATATCACCTCCCACCTGTCGGAATGGCTATCACCAAAAAGACTACAAATAACAAATGTTGGCAAGGATGTGGAGAAAAGGGAACCCTTGCTCATTGTTGGTGGGAATATAAATTGGTACAGCCACTGTGGAAGCTATATTGAGTTTCCTCAAAAAAAAATAGCAAAAAAAAAAAAAAAAGCAATAGAACTATCATATAATCCAGCAATCCGACTTCTGGGTATTTGTCTGCAGGAAATAAAGACACTAATTCAAAGAGATACACGCACTCCAATGTTCATAATATATTATACATATCACTCACTCATTCATAAAAAATAATGAAATTTTGCTTTGTACAAAAATATAGATGGACCTAGGAGAGTATTATGCTTAGTAAAATAAATCAGAGAAAGACAAAACAGCATATGATATCACTTACATGTAGAATCCAAGAAATGAATGAATAGAAGAAAACAAACAGATCCATAGATATAGAGAATAAACTAATAGTTACCAGTGGAAAGACAGAAGAGGGGAGGAATAAGACAGGAGTAGGGGATTAAGAGGTACAAACCTCTTTATTTTATGTGTAAAATAAATAAGCTTCAGGGACACATGTACAGCACAGAGTATATAGTCAATATCTTATAATAACTTTAAGTGGAATATAACTATAAAAATATTGAATCACTATGTTGCACACCTGAAACTAATATAATATAAATTAACTATATTTCAATGTTTAAAAATGACAAAATTGTAAGACATTTTAAAGAGTAAAGGGGGAGATCAAGACATTTGCAGATGAGGAATAACTAATAAAATTGTCACTAGCAAATCTAATATAAAAATAAAAAGGCTAAAAGGAAACCATAAATAAAAAGACAAGAGAAAATATTTGCAAATGATGTGACCAACAGATTCATTTGGATGAATCTCCAAAATACATAAACAACTCATGCAGCTCAATAGCAAATAAACAACCGAATCAAAAAATGGGCAAAAGATCTAAACAGACATTTTCCCAAAGACATACAGATGGCCAAAAACCACATGGAAAGCTATGCTCAACATTGCTAATTATTAGAGAAATGCAAATCAAAACTACAATGAGGTAGTCAAAATGGCCACCATCAAAAACTCTATAAACAATAAATGCAAACAAAAAAGAAAAAGGAACCCTCATGCACTGTTGGTGGGAAAGTAAATTGGTACAAACACTATGGAGAACAGCATGGAATTTCTTTTTAAAATTAAAAACAGAGCTACAATATGATCCAGTAATCCCATTCCTGGGTATATATCTGGAAGGAAGCATGATTTGAAAATATACATGCACTCCAGTGTACATGGCAGCACTATTTACAATAGCCAAGATAGTAAGCAACCTAAATGTCCATCGACAGATGAATGGATAAAGAAGATGTGGTATATATACACAGTGGAATATTACTCAGCCATAAAAAATGAAATAATGCCATTGCAGCAACATGGATGGACCTAGATATTATTATACTAAATGAAGTAAGTTAGACAAAGACAAGTGTCATATGATATTACTTATATGCAGAATCTAAAAAAAGTGATACAAATGAATTTATTTACAAAACAGAAACAGATTCACAAACATAGAAAATACACTTTTGGTTACCAAAGGGGAAAGGCTAGGAGGCAGGGATAGATTAAGAGGTTGGGATTACCATATAAACACTACTATATAAAATAAATAGTCAACAAGGACCTACTGTATAGCATAGGGAACTCCATTCAATACTCTGTAATAACCTATGTTGAAAAAGAATCTGAAAAAAAATGGATATATATATATATATACACATATGTATATGTGTATATATGTGTATATGTATATGTGTATATATGTGTATATGTATATGTGTATGTGTATATATAAAACTGAATCACTTTGCTGCATACGTGAAACTAATACAACATTGTAAATCAACTATATTCCAGTATAAAATTAAAAACATTTTTAAGTCTAAAGGAGGATCTCTAAACAGAAAGAACATGATAGAAGAAATCTTGAAACATTAGGAATGAAGAATAATGGAAAGAATAAAAACATGGATGCAGTAGGCTTTCCTTCTCTTGAGTATTCTGAAATATGTGCAATATATTTGAAGCAAAATATACTGTTAGATGTGGTTCTCAATGTATGTAAAGGAGATATTTAAGGTTGTTATAAACTAGTGAGGGAAAAAGGAGATAAGGTTTCTACACTTTACTCAAATTGATAAAATGTCAATATCAGTGAACTGTGACAAGTATATACACACATAGAGTCCATAAAAGATAAACCCCCTCCCCGTAAAAAATCAGCCCTAATTTGTCACCATTGGACTTTATTGCACCAAATTCTTAGTCTAAAAATTGATAATTGAAGAGAAGTGTTTCAGAATTTATCCTGTCTTTTTAGTATTTCAGAATAACCCTAATCAATGAAATAAAGCTCTTCTTTACAGAAGAATTCAAGTTAATGTAGAGGGAATGACAGCATTAGAAAATCACCATTTTGTAACTCCCGATTAAGTACTTGATTGAGGCAAGAATCATCAGTGATAAGAAAGCCGTTAGGTGAAAGGCTGATGTGATGTGAAATTGGGTATTTGCATGGTGCTAAAGAATAACCTCACGTAATGAACTCAGTGTCCCTCAGCTGGTAAGTGGATAAACGTGCTGGTATGTCTACACAGTGGAACACTACTCAGCAATAAGAAGGATTGATAAGCATCACAACATAGATGGATCTCAAATGCATTATGCTATGAGGACAAAAGCAAACACAAAGGCTACATACTAGAGATTCTGTGTACAGGCACACCTTGGAGATACTGCAGATTCAGTTCCAGAACACTGCAGCACAGCGAGGATGGCCATAAAGCAAGTCACATGAACTTTTTGGTTTCCCAGTGCATAGAAAAGCTTGTTTACACCTTACTGTAGTTTATTAAGTGTGCAATACATTGTGTTTAAGGGCTTCCCTGGTGGCTCAGATGGTGAAGAATACGCCTGCAATGCAGGAGACCTGGGTTCAATCCCTGGGTCCGGAAGATCCCCTGGAGAAACTCCAGTATTCTTGCCTGGAGGATCCCAAAGAATTCCATGGACAGAGGAGCCTGATGGGCTATAGTCCCTGGGGTCGCAAAGAGTTGGACATGACAAGCAACTACACTACTACTACATTGTGTTTCAAAGCAATGTACAAGCTTTTTTGTACATTGTGAAAACTCTTTTGTAATTAAAAAATACTTTATTGCTGGGGGTGGTGGGGAAGATGGATTGGGAGTTTGGGATTGGCAGGTGCAAACCATCATATACAGAATGAGTAAACAAGGGCCTACTGTATGGCACAGGAAAATATTCAATATCCTGTAATAAACCACAATGGAAAAGAATATGAAAAATAATATATGTAAATATATAACTGAATCATTTTACTATGCAGCAGAAACTAATACAACACTGTAAACCAATTATATTTTATAAAATAAATTTTAAAAATTCTTTCTTGCCAAAAAATGCTAACCATCATCTCGACAAAGCAGGATTGCCTCAGACCTTCAATTTGTTTAGAAAAAATGCAATTATCTGTGATGTGCAACAAAGTGGAGTGCAGTAAAACAAGATATGCCTGTGTATGACGTTGGCAAAAACTATATGGGCAGAAAACAGATCAGTGGTTGTCAACAGGTACAGTGTAAATATTGACTAAAAATGCATGGGCAAATTTTGGGGTGGGGGGGTGATAGAAATGTATTATCTCTTGATGGTGGTGATGATTAAGTGTATGAATTTGTCAAAAGTCACAGTCTAGGGACTTCCCTGGTGGTCCAGCAGTTAGGGCTCTATACTTCCAATGCAGGGGGCACAGGTTTGATCCCTGGTTGGGGAACTAAGATCCAGTATGCCTTGTCATGGCAAAAAAAAAAAAAAAAAGAGAGAGACAACAACAACAAAAAAGCCCTCACACTCTCAAACGGATGAATTTTACTGTATAACTTCATTAAACAAACAGAACTAAGGAAACAGAAACCGCCCATAGATTACTCAGTGGTCCCAGGGTATGAAACATACCTTTACAACACGGAAGTCTGGCTGTCACAGCCTCACCGGTGATCAATTTCATCCCCACTAAAGTGAGACAACCAGAGGCTGGGTGTCTCCTGGTGTCATGCAATTTGGAGTACAGAACAGCATCTAGGAGATACTGGGGCTTCCTTGATAGCTCAGTTGGTAAAGAATCCACCTGCAATGCAGGAGACCCTGGTTCGATTCCTGGGTTGGGAAGATCTCCTGGAGGGGGATAGGCTACCTACTCCAGTATTCTTGGGTTTTCCTTATGGCTTAGCTGGTAAAGAATCTGCCTGCAATGCGGGAGACCTGGGTTCAATCCCTGGGTTGAGAAGATCCCCTGGAGAAGGAAAAGGCTACCTACTCCAGTATTCTGGCCTGGAGAATTCCATGGACAGTCCATGGGATCGCAAAGATTTGGACATGATTGAGTGACTTTCACTTCCACTTCCAAGCTTTTAGATCTAATTTCTGGGATGCAGGGAGAACTAGAGACAGAGGAACAAGTTAACAACACCCAAGGAAACAGCAAACAAATCCAGAATGTTGATGGGGCATCTCAAAGAACTCTTCAGAAAGGTAAGTATCATGAAGACCAAAAAAAAGGCAAGTGAGGTGGGTAGGAGGTGGGAAGGGTGGTTCCATCTAGATTGGAAATGATTGAACAGACATACAATCCTCGTTTGGTCTCTGCTTTGAACAAACTAGCTATAAAAGACATTTTGAGGACAACTAGGGAAATTTGAATGTGGGATGTATTAGATAATATTAAGACATTATGTTGGGGACTTTTCTGGTGGTCCAGAGGCTAAGACTCTGTGCTCCTAAATGCAGCAGGGGCCTGGGTTCCATACCTGATGAGGGAACTAGATCAGGGAATTAGATCCTGCATGCTGCAACTAAAGAGTCACATGCCACAACTAAGACTCCCTGCAGCCAAATAAACAAATACATATTTTTTTAAAGTTATTGTTAACTTTACTAGGTTTGGTAAAAAGTATTATCTAATGAGGGCTCCCTGGTGGCTCAGAGGTTAAAGCAGCTGCCTGCAATGTGGGAGACCTGGGTTCCATCCCTGGGGTCAGGAAGATCCCCTGGAGAAGGAAATGGCAACCCACTCCAGTGTTTCTGCTTGGAGAATTCCATGGACGGAGGAGCCTGGTAGGCTACAGTCCACGGGGTCGCAAAGAGTCAGATATGACTGAGCGACTTCACTCACTCACTCACTATCTAATGAGTTTCCCAGGTGGCGCTAGTAGTAAAGAACCCGCCTGCCAATGCAGGAGATATAAGAGAGGCAGGTTCTGTCCCTGGGTTGGGAATCCCTGAAGAAGGGTACGGCAACCCACTCCAATATTCTTGTCTGGAGAATCCCATGGACAGAGGAGCCTGGCAGGCTACAGTCCATAGGGTCACACAGAGTCGGACACAACTTAAGTGACTTAGCATTCCTGCATGCATTGTTTAATTTACTTTAAAGTACTTTTGGCAAGATACACGAATAAATAGATGAAGGGAGAGGAAGGAGAAGTAGTATGAAGGGGGAGAATCGGCTGTGGGTCAGGCACCGAGCCTGCTGCACTTAGAATGAAATGCCAGCTCCTTATGGAGGCCTCCAGAGGTTGGAGGGGACTGGCTCGTGTGTCGGTCCTCCCCTCTCAGCACTCCCCCTAACCACTCCCTAGCAGTTCCTTCCACCTGCCCTATAGACTGGTCCCCTCTCTTCTCCGGATGACTCCTTCTGAGGTTTCAGCCTAAACGTCACCACAGAGAGACCTTTCCCCACATCGGAAGTAGGTTCCGCTTCTCCGCCCCTGCTTTTGGTTGTCGGGCTGCACTCTACCACCCGCGGTGACGGTGTTTATGTGTTCTGTCTGACTAGCGCTGAAACGTAAGGCCACCACCGGGTCCCCAGAGCCCGCACTGATCGCGCACCTGTTCGCGCCCTGCGCACAGCTGCAAGGGTCTCTGTTTCGGGAAGTTGCTGCTGTTTACCGCTGGGATTGCCCACCAGGTCCTGGACTTAGCCGCGGGGCTTCTCACAGACAGAGTCGGCTGCAACCCAGGACCTCACACCTGACCCCGGAACCCGCCGGCGCCAGGCAGCGGGAACCAGGTTCTTCCGCCACCTCCCAGCCAGGTGACTGACCGAAGCCTTTCCCACACCCCAGGGCCGCCTACTCTGGAACTCCACCCCGTACAGGCTTTACCACCTACAAGAGGAACTACACTTCCCAGCAGCGCCCGCAGCTCCCAGCATGCTCTTAGGCGCCGCTCCGCCTCCAGCATTAACCTCTTGGTGGCTGCAGGCTTGCGGGAGCGGCGCTGGGCGCAGGTAGCCTGCGGCGGGACGGGGGACGGGGTTTGTGTGTGTGTGCAGCAGAACTGAGAAGAGGACTGGAATGGGGGCCTTGGGGAGGAAGGGAGCCAGGGTTAACCGAGGGCAGGCAGCGGGAGCTGGAGGAGGGGGATGGGTAGGAGGCAAGACATTGAGTGTCCGCCCCTCGCGAAATTAGGAACCTGGAAGTTCACCTTTTCCCGCAAAACGAACCCTTTCGGGTGCCAGGCCTGGAGCGGCGCCGAGGTTGCGGGTGGGGAGGGCAAAGGAATCCGCCCTGGCCAAATGCTTCCCCCTGCCCAACACCTACCTTGGCCTCGGATCTCCAGACACTGGCTTGAGGAAATTGGCAAACACCCTGCCTCGGCCAGATGGGAACCCATGAGGGTGAGGAAGGGGGACACCCCTCTTGGCCCGAGACGCTGACCCGGGCATTTCCTATGTCCCCCTGGACCATGGCCTGGAGCTTCGGGAGCCCTTCCTGGCGCCCCATCCTTCTCCCTCAAAGTCGTGTGTCCCTGACTCTAGCTCTAATGTACCTGAAGACAACTACATTCCCTCTTACTTGGCCTCGGCCTCGGTCCTGACCAGTGGGTGATGGGCAGGCTCCTCCACCTTGTCTGCCGGCAGAGCCTGTGAGCCACCGTTATCCCAGCTCTTATCTTCCAGGCTCATTCCCTCAATCATTGTGGCAACGGAGGTGTTGCCTGATTCTTGGGGAGATGAGCGTGCACAGTTCCCATTCTGGGGTGGGAGTGGAGCCAGAGGCAGACAGGAGCTAATAATTTCAGGCTCTGGGAGTGCCATGAAGGGGGTCAGGGAATGGAGGATGCTGCCTCCGATATAGCGGTCAGGAGGGGCCTCTCTTAAATGTTTCTAGACGGAGGGGGACGGCAAGGGCCGGGGATGGGGGTGGGGGGCAGGGAGAGCTGTGTGCTTGGAGCAAGGGGTTTGGCGCACAAGGGAGGAAATGAGATGACAGCCTGGGCCCAGGAAGGATATGGACTTTATTCTAAAATCAGAAAGTGTTCCTGGAAACCCATGGAAGGTGTTAATGAACAAGGCAGTCATGTTTCCCTAGTCAGAGCTCTCCAGTGTCCTGGGCTTTCTCAGCATTTTCAGGGATGGGAAGGGGGTGGGGCGGGGGAGGGACAGAGCAGGGGCTGTGGCCAAGCCAGCTGATTTCCTGCCAATTCCCATGACCATGCCCTCCTCTGACCCTCTGGGTTCTCCTTTGAAAACTGGGAGTGATATTGCCACCTCACTGGATGCACACCTGGCCCAACCTGCTGTCATCCTCCCCACAGGGCCTGGCCGCCCCTCCCACAGAATGCCCGAGGGCCCTGAGCTGCATCTGGCCAGCCAGTTTGTGAACGAGGCTTGCAGAGAGCTGGTGTTTGGTGGGTGTGTGGAGAAGTCACCCGTCAGTCGCAACCCTGAGGTGCCCTTTGAGAGCAGTGCCTACAGCATCTCGGCGTTGGCCCGCGGCAAGGAGCTGCGCCTGACCCTGAGCCCTCTGCCTGGGGCCCGGCCCCCACGGGAGCCACTGGCCCTTGTCTTCCGCTTTGGCATGACTGGCTCCTTCCAGCTGGTGCCCAGCGATGCGCTGCCACCCCACGCCCACCTGCGCTTTTACACAGCTCCACCTGGCCCCCGACTTGCCCTCTGCTTTGTGGACATCCGCCGATTCGGCCGCTGGGACCTCGGGGGCGAGTGGCAGCCAGGCCGCGGGCCGTGTGTCTTGCTGGAGTACGAGCAGTTCAGGTGGGGCCAGCACCAGGTGGGAGAAATACAGTCCGGGCTCCAGATGGGGCTCGTTGGTCCTTGTTGGCCAATGAGAAGCGAGTTCCAGCCCCTCTGGGCTTCAGTCCTTTCATCTGTAGACCAAGGCAGTGTCCTTTTCTGGGGACAACTCCCTGAGCTAATGGATGTGGAAACCCAAAACCTGTAAGAGGAGGTGGGGCAAGAGGTGGAGGACATGGCCGATTGTGTCAGAGCTGGGGCTCTCATCAGCATCCCACACTGCTTGGTGCCCGCACAAGGCTAAGAAAAGTAGAGAGGCTTTAACAACCCAAGAAGGGAGGCTGAACAGGAAGGAACTGCTTCAAGGCGGTGGGGAGAGGACCACTAATGACACGGCTTCTGAATCAGGTTGTGGTTTTCCACATCGTGCCAGCCCACTGGTCTGTCTCCCCTGGTCTCTCTGCCTGTCTTCTGCCTGAGGCGGGGTAAGACCCCACCTGGGGTGGGATGCAGGTCACATAAGATGGCCCAGTGTCAGCCACTTCCTTTCCTCTAAAGATAAAATATGCATGTGTCTGCTTGGTGCCAGGCCAGTTCTAAGTGTTGAGGGTTCAGCAGTGATCAAGAGGGATGTGGTCCCTGCTCCCACAGAGCTATTTCAGGTAGGGCAGGGGGAAGGGAAAGTGAAAATGAAGTGAAAGTCACTCAGTCATGTCTGACTCTGTGACCCCATGAACTGGGGCCCGCCATGCTCCTCTGTCCATGGAATTCTCCAAGCAAGAATACTGGAGTGGGTAGCTGTTCCCTTCTCCAGGGGATCCTCCCAACCTAGGAATCAAACTGAGGTCTCCTCCATTGCAGGTGAATTCTTTACCAGCTGAGCTACCAGGGAAGTGCAAAGCTCTAAAGTACAAGCATTCTGACAAGACTCACAAACAGGAAGGCATGGAGTGGGACTTGACAAATCCTTTCTTGGGGAAGGCATGCCTTCGGCTGCCCATTGGGGTGGGTCAGGGCATCTCTGGCCCACAGAAGGCAGCAGACTCCTGGCCTTCCCAGGCATGACCCCAAGTGCACCCCCAGGGAAGTATCTGTGTTTTAGATTTCTCCCACTTCACCTTTCCTAGGGGGTCAGGCCACAAGTTAACTCTTTGCCAGCCAGTTCTGAAGTTTCTCTCGCGTGATGGGCATTTTGGCTTGTTCGGTCCTCCAGCTGCAAAGCCTGTGGGGATATGCCTCCCTCTGGGAGCTGACCACCCAGACTGACCTTCCACTTTACTTTTACCCCCAAACTGTCTTCTGGCCCCTATATCATTTGCTTCTCATGCCCATCACTGAGTCAGTCTCGTCATGACCCTTTTCTCAAAGGAGCAAGATTCATTTCCTCTTCATGGTGGCGAGGAGATACCCATGGGGGTGCTGGGGGCACTCACCAGCCAGGACTTGCCCCCCTTCACTCCTGCTAAACAGAGCCAGTGCCAGCTTCCTGGAAGACATTCAGCATCTTGAAAAGAGCTGACCCCACCAATGTCGAATCTTCATGTCTAAGCAACTGGAAGTCCTAGACAGGGAGTTCCAGACTGCAGGCCCACCTGAGGTCCTGTGATCACCTTGTTCCCAAAAGTATCTTGAATCTGAGCCACTCTGGTGACATGCAAATCACATACATAGATTCAAGTGTTTTCTTGAGCATGTTCCTTTAGATTGGCATTTTTAACCTTTTGTAATGAATTGAAATCCCACATTGTTGTTCCCATTTAACAGAAAATGGAGGTTCCTGCTGCCAAATACCACAGAGGCTAGGATAATGGGAAATTGGGACTTCTTGTTTCCTTCCCTTGCACCCAGAAATTTCTTCCCCCAGCTCCTCTCCCCTACCCCACTGAGAGGCAGGGAGGCGCGGGGGTGGGGGGCAGGCAGACAGAATGGGTCTTATGTGCCCGGGCTGTGTCCCTCCAGGGAGAATGTGTTACGAAACCTAGCAGACAAGGCCTTTGACCAGCCCATCTGTGAGGCCCTGCTGGACCAGAGGTTCTTTAATGGCATTGGCAACTATCTGCGGGCGGAGATCCTGTACCGGTCAGCAGGCAGGCCTCGGGCATGAGGGCGGGGGTGGCTGGGTATGCTCACATTCCCCTCTGCTTAGCACCCCTCTCCACCTCCCTGCAGGCTGAGGATCCCCCCCTTCGAGAAGGCCCGCACAGTTCTGGAGGCCCTGCAGCAGCGCAGGCCGGTGAGGGTGCCAGGAGGGATGTGCCTGAACCTGTCAGGCAGGCGGACAAGGGTCGGGGCTGGGTCAGGTGTCTGTGGCTCAGCTTGAGCAGGTCCCTTCTCAGTTCCAGCCTGTGTCTACAATGTGTGTGTGTGTGTGCGTGTGTGCGTGCAGGTGATAGGGGCTGCTGATGAACTGTCCGTGTCCTGCCAAGCCCAGAAGGGGCCTGTTCCTTGAGGGATCAACTGCCTTCTGAGCAGCCTTGCTTCATGCTGACATCCAGGTCCTACCCCTGCCCCTTCTCCAGAGCCCGGAGCTGACCCTGAGCCAGAAGATCAGGGCCAAGCTGCAGAACCCCGACCTGCTGGAGCTGTGCCACTCGGTGCCCAAGGAAGTGGTCCAGCTGGGTGAGGCCTGGGAGGCAAAGATGGCTGGCTAACTCTGCTTTGGCATATCATGTAACCCAGGACAGTTCCTGCCCCTCTCTGGGCCTGGTTCCCTACCTGGAGAATGGAAGTTTGTCGACCTAGTCGTTTCTAAATGGACTACACCTCCTTCACAGATCTTCACTTGTTGGGTGTCTATGTCTCCTGAGCTGCCCATGAGGCAGGCAGGGCAAGGATTCTTAATCCGACTTCAGGATGGGAAAGCCATGGCCCAGAGTGGGGAAGACACCAGCTTGAGGTCACACAGCTGGAGGAGGGAGAGCCTTGGCCCCCTGACTCGTTCCATCAGCTTTGAAGCTGATGTCTGAGCCAGGTCTAACTAGGCTCCCCCTCCTCCCAGCCTAAGTCAGCCCTCTGATCTCCGCCTGGTTCCTCTGTCCGACAGGGGGCAAAGGCTACGGGTCGGAGAGCGGGGAGGAGGACTTTGCTGCCTTCCGAGCCTGGCTGCGGTGTTACAGTGCACCAGGCATGAGCTCCCTGCGGGACCGGCATGGCCGCACCATCTGGTTCCAGGTTTGGGCTCTAATGCTTGTACAGGCAGAGACCCAAGGAAGCTGGTGGGATGGAAAGACCTGGGGTCACACTGGTCCTGAGGGTCTAAGCCTTCCCTGTGCTATGCTCCGCCCCTCCTCTGAGTCCTAGGGTCCCCACTAGTGGCGCAGCCCCAGAGCAGGGGGACCTTGCTGCTGGCGCTGACCTGGGGGGTGGGGAAGGGACAGTCAGGCTTCCTTGGGGAACGGCTTCACTGATCTGGAAGGACAGGTATGATTCTGCCTCTCCAAGGAAACTACCCCTGCCAGGCTGACTCCTGAATTCTCCTGATTCCATTTTAGGGGGATCCTGGACCCCTGGCACCCAAAGGTAAACTCCTAATGTAACGAGAGCAGAGAGAACTAGTTGTGCAAGGGCCAGAGCACCCTTCTCCATCCCAGTCCCCTGCTCTGATCCTGGCAGTCACTCCAGAGTGGGAGCGTGGGAGTCTAGACAAAGGGGGCCGAGGCCACAAGACCCTCCAAGCCCATCAGCATCAATGTCCTGCAGGGGGCAAGTCCCGCAAGAAGAAGTCATCCCAGGGAGCACAGCAGGGTCCTGAGGACAGAGCAGAGGTATGGCTCCCTGCTCCTCCCTGTCCCTGCGCTCTCTCCTAGTCCAGCCACACCTCCCAGGCCAGGCTCTCAGGCAGCTCCTTTCCTTGACAATGGAGGGCAAAGGTGGGTCCTCACCCACCTGACCTGCTGGGCTCCTCGGGGACCTGTCTTCTCCACCCAGGACCCTCCATCTCCAAACAAGGCCCCTTCAAGGACACGAAGGGCACAGAGAGGCCTTCCTAAACAGACTACAGCCCAGGTGCCCAAGGGGACCAGCCTCCACCAGGACCCAGAAGCTCCCCCAGTCCCTGACACAGGGAAGAGGAGGCGGCGACCAGCACCCTCAGGTGGGCTTTCCTCAGCAGCTTCATCTGGGGAGGGACGGACCACCACAGCGAGCGCCCCAGGAGAAGAAGGGATGGCAGTGTGGGTGGGAGGAATACATGGACAAAGGCAGGAGGGGGGCTCTTGGGGAGTCCTCGGCCAGGGACTGCCATCTCACCTGTCCTTCCCCAGGCCGCCGCAGAACCCGAAAGACCAAGGCTGACACCCCATCCTTGGAGCCTGAGGGGACCTTAGCCTCCTAGCAAGAGGCTCTTCTTGCTTGTATCCACCCTTCCTCCTGGCACCCTGGATCTGGGCCTGTGTGGCTTCCTAGAAGTTGCAGGGAACTGGATGCTCCAACCCTATGGCCATTCCCTACACAATTACGTTTTTAATTGTACCCCACTATCCTCATTTTTTAAGCCTATGTGACAAATGCTAATTTTTAGTAAACGCATAAACTTGAACCTCTTGGCACTTCTTGGGCTGACTGCAGAAGGTCTGCGAAGGCTGAATGTGAAGGGCCTGCTGCCCAGTCCTGAGGACAGGAGGTCACGGCCTCTGCAGGGACGGCCCCTCACAGGTGGTGCAGAGGCCCCCCTGCCCAGCTAGCCCAGACTCTACAGCTCCTCCAGTCCAGGACTCCTCAGGGCCTGTGGCTGCTCCCCTAGCCTGGTCCAGACTAGTCAATGCTTCCCTCCTAGTCAGGGTCAGTCAGAACCCACCCACCAGGCCTTCTCCTCAGCCCCAAGCCCTCTATCTGTGGGTACAGGGGGAAGTGCTTCTTTTTTTTTCCCCCCATGTGGGATCTAAGTTCCCTGACAAGGGGTTGAACCCACGCCTCCTGCATTGGAAGCTCATAGTCTTAACCGCTGGACTACCATGAAGTCCCAGAACACCATCTTGCATCATGGTCTTTCAGTCAGCTTATGATCACCAATATCCCGGGTCTCTCTCATGGGGGCTGCAATCCAGGCGCTGCATGCACAGATAACCTTAGGTCGTGCCCCTGCCCCCAAATGCCTGGGGTAAAAACTGTCCCCTCAAAGCCTAAGGATGGGCCCTGAGGGGACTGAGCAGGGGCTACCAGCAGGGTCCTGAGCCAAGGGTTTATTGTTCAAGAGGTAACTGACCCTTGCTTCAGGCTCAGGAGGCAGAACTGAGGCGCTGCCAAAGCCTTCCACAGACAAAACCCCACCCTCAGGAACTCAGTTCGGTGGGGGCTGCAGAACGAGCAACAGGGACTGCACTTGGAAGGGAGTAAAGGTGAGCTTCAGGCGGTTGTCCCGGAGGAGTAGGGGGCCAGTAGGGTCGCGGCGCTCCAGGAGGTCACAGCTGGAGAACAGGAGGTGACCATGAGGGCCCCGCGAGGGCAAGACCCCCACTGCTACCCTGCACCCCCACTCACAGGACGGCCTCCTGAACCGGCAGCGACGTGTGCAGCCAGCAGTCGGTGTGACTGCCATGGGCCTCGTAGAGCCGCAGCAGGAGTGTGCGGCCCTGGGGGCTGGTCTCCGCCTGCGGAGGGAGGTGTGGTGGTGGGCGGGGTCTATGGCAGGCCCCGCCCCGAACGCGCCCCTGCCCCGCCCCGCCCCCGCCCCTTGCCTGCTTGACAGTCTCCAGCACGACCGCGGGCGAGGACACTGAGAAGGCGCTCCAGGCAGCGGCGGGCGCCGGGCCCGGGGCCGGCAGCGCCAGCAGTGGGAAGTTGAGGCTGTAAGCAGCGGGGATAACGCCAGCGTCCTGGAATGAGCCTGGACGCAGACCGGAAAAGGGACGTGTGGTGGAACATGGGGTCAGGGCGCGGGACTACGGGCGTTTTCCCCCCTTACCGTAGGGGCAGCGGAGGCCAAGAAGGGCAGAGGAGTATGGGGCGCAGCACTCACCCTTGTGCGGCATCAGCGCGTAGGTGAACTCGTGGCGTCCCATGTCCACGGTGGCGTCAGGGGACTTAGGCGCTCGCAAGCTGCGGTGGGGAGGGTGGGAAAGGACAGGCCGGAGCTGCTGCAGTTCTGTCCTGGCAAGACCGGGATCCCATAGCAGTCCCTGGGGGGCACCCCACTCACAGCGAGAGGCTGAGGACGTTGCCCCGTACTGACGCGCCATACTTGCAGTCATTGAGCAGAGCCAGCCCAAAGCCGTGCTCTGACAGATCCATCCAGCGGTGGGCCCACACCTGCAGCGCAGATCAGAGACCCGCCTGGTGGCCCCCCTCCTCCATGTGCTCCAGAGCTCCCTGTCCTAGGCTGAGGGATGCTTTGGGACCTCACGACTGATTGAATTCCAGCTCTCACCTCGGGAGGCCCTAGGCACACCACATAGCCTGTCTAAGCCTTAGTCCCTCATCTGGGAAAGGTGGATTAAGAATCCTTACCCCATCAAATGGGCATGAATATCAAACTGAACATAAAGCGTTTGGCACAATGCCTGGCATACATGCCAGGAACCATCATGTTCCTCCTCACCCCATACCACACAACGAGTCGTTCCCCAGCCAGGGAGGAGCCAAACCTTCCACCCCACACCACCCCATGGCAGACCTCAAATTGAGCCCAGTCCCAAGAGGTGTTGTAGTGGGTGGGCCGCTGCAGATGTCCAAATTGGACCTCATAGGTGGCCTGGGGGCTGCGCACACGGGCAGGGAACTCCACCTTCAGGAACTTGTGGGCCTCGTGCCAGTGCACCTGTGGGGGGTGGGGGACAAGGGGCTGGCCCCTCCTCACCAGCCACACCCAGGGAAGATACCCACCACCCTGCCCCCTGCTACCTCAGTGTGGAAGCGGACATAGGGGCAGCCAACATCCAACACAACCTCCTGGCTGAGCCGACTATTAGGGCTGATCTGCAGCAGGAACCAGGCGCTGCCCCGCACACCACCCTCAGTGCCCACTGCCAGGGTCCCTGCCTGGCCCAGCACTGGCTTCCTGTGGAATAGGGGGGAGAAGCGCTGAGCCAGGACAGCCTGGCAGAGTGGGCCCAGTACACTTGTTCATATTCCCACTACCACTACCCTGAGTCCTGCCCACCCCTCACCGTGTTTCTAGGTGGTAGTCCATGACGTCCCATGCATCCCAGTACAGGGGGACATCGTCAAACAGCACAAACTGGTTCCCCATGGCACCCTCAGCAATGGCCTCCCTGGAAACACATGGACATCAATACTTTATAACCGAATGACCTTGGTCTCCCAGCTGTTTGAGGTGGGTGGGGTGGAGAGTAGGGTGAGTAGGCCCTGCTCCATGTGTGGGTCCCAGTCCAGAGCCACTCATGGGCTACTGTGGTCAGCTGTGGCCAGGGGACAGAGGGAACGAGAGGTCTGGGGTCCACCTGCCAGGCACTGGGAGAGGGCAAGGGGTGAGCACCTGCCAGAGGCCACCAGCACCAGGGATGTCAGGCGGCCAGTTGGGTCCAGCCTCACTCGGATGATGCCGTTGTCCAGAGTCACAGAACTGTCAGTCTTGGTGGGAGGGGGCCTTGAGGCTAGGTCTGCAGGGGCTTCCCGCAACCAACAGCCCACCTGACCTCCAGCCTCAGCCCTGCCTCGCCACTTGCTCCAGATTGGGGAGCTCAGAACTTCCACGTTGTTAGGGACAGCCAGGACAGCCCCTGCCCCACCGCCACGTGCCAGCACTCACCTCTTGCACTACGAACACAGGCTGCTGGGGCAGCAGGGGCTGCAGTGAGGTGGGGGTGGGAGCAGGAGCAAAGCCCATGCTGGGGACGGTGACCAGGGCTGGGGAGGAGGCTGGGCGTCAGGGCAGCCTCCTTGACCTTTCAGGAACCATACTTGGGGCAGGGTAGGGTGGGGTGGAGGGGGTAAATACTACTCCTCCTCTCTAGCCTGGGGCACCCTGGGGCAGAGACCCCCAGGCGAATGTCCCTGACTCTCAATTTGGCCTTGATCTCTCCTGCCACAGTAGACACCCTTCTCCCCAGCTCATACCTAAGGAGTGGGCCCCGCCAGACCGGGGCAGGGCCAAAACTTCGGTGCGCTTCCAGGGCAGCGTGTTGACAATGAGAAGGCCCTCGGGACCTGGCTCCCCAGCACACAGGGCTGCAGCTGCAGCGCTGAGCAGTGTGTTGCCATGGGAACGGATGTCTGGGGAGAGACTGGTTGGTTATGGGTGGGCAGGCGGTCGGGGTGACCCCTGAATGTCCCATGGGGGACACTCTGGGCGCTGCACTGGGTGCTGGAAAGCTATGGAAATGTTATCAGCCTCACCTTCGTAGTGACATATGGCTTCCTCTGCCACCAGCTGGATGCAGCTCCCAGTCACCACATCATGGAACTGGGTCAGGAGCAGGAGTCTGCGGGGGCCAAGGGCAGGGCTGAGAAGGATGGGAGGCTGGGGAAGGCTGGGAGGCTGGGGCAGCCACAGAGGCGTCTAGGTGAGGTTAGCAGGTGGCAGAAGATGTGCCGACCTCCAGAGATCCTGCAGCAGGGCAGCCGGGTAGAGGAACTGGGCACTGCGGGCCAAGGCCAGGCTGCTGAGCAGCTCCACGTCATGCAGGATCCGCTCACACTCCCGGTTCCCCTTCTTGATCTGAGCCCAAGGGAGGGGGACTCAGTCTAGAGCCTGGGCAAGCATCCCAGGGCCCCCCTGCCAAAGCCTTCTCTTGCTCAGAACCCCTGATGCTCTCCAGGAACTCCTGGATGAAGCCTTGTGTGTTATCTGCCCCAAAAGCCTGCCTCCTCTCCCCTCTGCCCAAGACCCTCCCCGCTAAGAGATGCTGAGTCCTGCCACCTCCAGGCTCCTGAGCACCCAGCTCTTACATTCCTCTCAGCTCTTCCATGGAACACAAGCCTCTTCCCCCAGGTCTGGGCCACTCGAGGGCACCCCCCCTTCGCTGGTTCAGCAGCCAGTTCCTGACCTGGGCATGCGTGGTATAGGTGCCGTTGTGTAGCTCCAGGAAGAGCTCCCCAACCCAGGTGCACAGCTGCTCCGAGTGGCCCTCCAGCGCCGAGAAGAGTCGCTCCGGAGAAGACAGCTGCACCCTGAGGGAGACTGCAAACCTGGGTTTCCCAGCCTGGGCCATGTGACTCACCCTTCTTCCATGCAAGTGTGACAAGAGGTCCAGCCCCAACAGAATGGAGCCACCCCCAGAAGACTCCCTGTCCAGACAAGGCCAGGTCTGGACACCCCCCCAGGAGAGTTCTGTTTCAGTGGCTTTAAGCTCCTTCCCACCTTCGGCTTTTCTCCTACCCCACCTCCAGGGTAGAAGTTGGGAGGTGCCCCATGGTCTGGGATCGGAGGGAACAAGGTTGAGGGGAGGCACTGGGTCCAATGTTTGAGCAGAGGCAGGGCTCAGGGCAAGGGCAGAGGGTGGGGTGGAGTGAATCCAGGCCTGACCTGGGCAGCCCATCGGTATTGCACAGCCGCTTCAAGCGGTCCACCATGGTCTGGGTGGGGCCTCCACCTCCATCCCCAAAGCCAAAGAGGAAGGCACTGTGGTTGGTCCGTCCCTTGTCCCGGTTTTTGGCCACCGTCTTCAGCACCTGGACAGGTGGGGGCAGGTCCACACTGGTCAGCTTAGGCTGGATGCCCGGCCCCCTCCAGCCTGCCTCCCTTCCCAACCTTGGCCACGAGATGCCTCTCACCTCCTCCACACTGCCCTGCATCCCATAGGAGTCACCAGGCGGGAAGTGGGCCAGCACCTGGGAGCCATCCAGCCCCTCCCAGAAAAAGGTATGGTGCTGCAGGCAGGGAGACAGGTGGAAGAGTGAGGCCAGAGTCAGGGCTGAGGCAGAGCCGGGCCTCCCTCACCTGTCCCTCCTGTTGTGTGACCCTGGGAGAGGCATGTCTTCCCTGGGTGGGGGCTGGGTGGTTTGTCCAGGACCCCTCAATAAGCCTGGACGAGATGTTCAGGCCAGGAGGGACCCAGGCCCGCTCCAAGCCTGGCCCCCTGGGCCTGCTCACCGGGAAGGAGTTCACCAAGTTCCAGCTCAGCTTTTGGGTGAGGAAGCGCTTGATACCACAGCTACGCATGATCTGGGGCAGCTGCGCAGAGTAGCCGAATGTGTCTGGCAGCCAGAACTGCAGGGAGAAGGCCTCTGGGGCATGGGGACCCAGGAGCTCGGCAGAGCAGCCCAGTCGCAGCCCCTCCTCACTCAAGGGCGAGCTCCAGCCCCCTCTGCCTGCCGGTGTAGCAGCTCCCCGCCTACCTCCGAGCACATCTTCCCGAACTCCTGACGGAAGAAGTTCTGACCCTGCAGGAACTGCCTCACCATGGACTCTCCACTGGGAAGGTTCCCATCCTGGCCATGAGGGAAGAAGAGGGCCGCTGGGGTCAGCACCAGACAAGACGGGCAGGGACTCAGGCAACCACCCCATCCTGAGAAGCCAGGGCTCTGACACTGGGGAAAGCCAGTGCCCCGGAAGCGTCCATCTCCTCACTTCAGCCTAACCATCTGTCTGCCAGACAGGAGGTATCCGGGGCCGGGTCACACAGATGGCCCGTCACAGTGCTTGAGACCCCCACCCCCTGGGAGTCCTGAACCCTAGGATTCCAGGGACTGATAAGAAGGCATAAAGGACCTGCAGAAAGTCACCAGCACAGCCGAGGGCAGAATACTTGATGGTAAGGCCTGAGGCTGAGGGGCTGCAGAAGGCACTCACCATTTCCACCCAGGTGCCCCCCACGGGCACAAACTGCCCACGGCAGGCGAACTCCTGGAGCCGGGCATGCAGGCCAGGGTAGTAGCTCCTCACCCACTCAAGCTGCTGTGCCTGTGGGGCAGATGGGGTGGGGGCTGGCCAGGAGCAACATGAACCCCACCCAGGGCTGAGCGCCTGGGGCTCAGTAGGTGGGCTGCGAAGCCCTGGGAACCCCACACTAGCACCCCCTGGGGTCCAGGTACCACTCACACAGCCGTCCCTCTGACCTGGGAGCAGGCAAAGATGAACTCGGGGTTCCGCTCCATGAGCTGAACGACTGTCACCCAGCTCCGGGCACATTTCCGCACGGTCTCCTTGAAGGGCCAGAGCCAGGCTAGGCGGGGAGGAGGGTGGAGATAGAGGAGAGCAGCCAGACCCTCACAGACCTCCAGCTGCACCACTGTCCCCTAGCACCCAACCAGGCCCCTCCTGGGCCACCAGAGGGTCACCGTAGCCTTCCTCCCATCCCATCCCATTCCCTGCTGAGTCCTGTGGCATCTCTCCTGAGCTGTCACTTTTACATGGCTGCGGCTAGTGAGGCAGTTTTATAGTCAGGAAGTGGGGACCCCAGTCCCTGGATTGGCCTTATTCTGCGGTTTAGAGAGGATCCTTTAGGAAGCAGCAGGGGTGGCCCCTCCCCTACACACACGGAAGACATCCAGGAACAGAGGGCACCGCTTCCCTGGATGGACCCGCCTGGGCCAGCTGTCCTGCCTGAGGCACTGCTGCCTCTCATAACCTCTAGGCCTCCTCAGTTCCTTCTTTACCAGCCCAGAACGCCACATCCCATGCTTTGGCACAGCAGAGAAAGCCCCGGTTCTTTGGCTCAGAAACTTCAGCTGCATCAGAATCAATACCTTGGGAAGTTTGTTTAAAATGTCATTTCCTGTAAGCCTCAGACACTGGAGACTCATCAGGTTCCGAAATGAACTCCTGATCCTCCCCAGGAAGCCTCCCCCTGTGCTTGCGTCCCCATCTCAACTACTTCCACACATCACTCCTGTCTGAGGATTCGGGCACCCTTGTCAAATTCTTACTCATCCTCATTCTGTTCAAAGGTCACCTCCTCTAAGAAGCCCTTCTTGAATCTGCCAGACCCAGCTGGGTTAAGTGCCTCTTTTGGGCTCCCCATCTCCCCATACTTCCCTCCATCATGGCAGCAACTGTCTCTGCCTATTTTGTGATCATCAGCCTCAATAATCCTACCCCCTTCCCCCAATATCTAGCATGATGCCATCAAGGACATCAGATTTTGCTGAAAGAATAAATGAAGCCACATTTAGCAAAAGCTACAGTCCATTCCCCTTTCCCCATTTTACACATGGGAAAAACTGAGGTCCAAGAACCTGAAGTGCTTCCAGGGTGCAACAAGGTCTTCAAGACCACTCCTGACCCCCCATGCCGAGCCAACCCGGCCAACTGCTGCCCTACCTGTGTCAATGTGGCAGTGCCCCATGGCGTGGATGGTATGCTGGCTTTCACCCCCACGTTGGCCAAAAAACTTGGAGGCCAGGGCCTGGGCCACTGGGAAGGTCTCAGGCTGGGCAGGGTCACATACGTTCACCATCTGGTTGGCAGTGTATAGGGCCTGGAAGCTGCGCTGGTTGTCCTCCCCGAGGCCCTGCAGCAGGGTTCTGCCACTTAATCCCCATCTCAAGCAAGCAGAAGCTCCAAAATTAGACCCCAGTTGATCTCCCCGGGGTTCTCAGCAGAGTTCCTCCCTACCACCAACCCTGAGCTCCTGCTGGTCCCCCTGCTCAGCACTGTCTCCCTCTTCCCCTTTACACAGGGAAGTCCTCCCAACACTCAGGCAGGCACAAAACTCTCTCTATTCTGGATTCCTGGAGCCCCAGCTATCTGACCCAAGAAACAGCCTGCCTGAAACAGGGCTCGAGAGAGTATACAGGTGGGGTGGGGGTGTTGAGTACCTTGGCGATGCCCAGCAGGAGCTCCAGGTCCACCAGGAGCTTGTAGACATCCCGGTGGAACACGGCCAGCTCAGCCCGGCTCACCTGGAACATCTTCTCTGGATCAGGGGCTGCGATCATGGATCCCTTTCCGGCCCCCAGGAGCCCATTGCAGGCTACTTCCACATAGAGGGTCAGGCTACAAATGTGGGGAGGCAGCCTCAGGCCAAGGGACTGGCAGAGGACTCTGGGGCTTGGGCAGGGAGGACCAAGGAGGCATCTGACAGACCCCTCCTCATGTGCCTGCAGGATCTACCACCCAGAGGATCTCACAGTTATGTCAGGTACGTTTGACAGAGGGTCATGGTGGAAACAACAGACTAAACCCACATTCTGCCTCGGCTGGGGAGGATAAGTAGCCAAGTTTGGAACTGTGTGAATTATGTTGTTTAGACTTCTGTTTCCAAAGCTGTCTATACAAAGCACTGCCTGGGTCTCAGAACCCTCTTTGCACATTAAAAACATGTTTGGATCTCCCAGGTCCAGGTTTCAGAGCAACGATCTGTCAGCCAACAGATGCAGGCCATTGTTCGGAGCAATGTGATAGGCTGTGGTGCTGTTATGCTCAATCTTCAGAGAGCAAACATGACTTCCTTCGGGAAGTCTTCTGGGACTCTTCCCCTAGTGCTCTCCTTAGTCTAGAACAGATTTCTCCCATTCAGAGTGCTTTCTTTCAGAGCCCTCATCAGTTTTGTAATTGTATATGTAAGTCTCCCTTGCTGTCAAAGATCACATCATTCACCATCATAGTCCCCATGTCTGGAAACATCACATACACAATGTTTAATAAATACTGAATATAATAAAATATAACATCTAAGCAGAGTTTTTTGATGGTGTCATAAAATGCACATGTTACAATATGGAATTTTAAAAAGTCAGGATGCAAAATATCAAAGAAATACCACCTCAACTAATAAATGCCACCTCTGAAAAAATTCCTGGGAAGAATGCTGAGCTGTTAATAATGGATATCTCTAGGTGACGGGGTAATAGGAATTACTAATATTTACTTCTTAGTGCTTTTCTGCATTTAATGTAGGAACTAAAATGCTATCTTTTTGGTCAGAAAAATCCTGCTTTTTAAAAACAAACTATGAGGGTTGAAGATGGTGGTATTGAAAGTGGGTGTGTTTCTGAGATCACTCTGGACCTTGGCACCTCCTCACCCTCTGGTGCCCCCTTCCCCTACAGCACTGGTCAGCCATAGTCCAGGGACTCACTCACCTGCGGGGGTCTTTCTCCCCCAGCTTGTCAGTCAGAATGTAGCTGGTTTTCTCTCCCTCTTTGGTCAAACCCTGGTGGGGAGCGGAGTGAAAGAGACAGGGCCTGAGGCTTGTGGACGGTTCTGGTGAAGTATAAGCTGAAGGGGGCCAGGCCCCTCTACTGGACCTCTAGCACTAACTCCTCTCTCCCAAGGCCAAGACTGACAAATCAGGGACCTCTGGTAGCAAGTGCCCCTCACCCCCCACGGCAGTCAGCACCATAACCACCAAATGGAGCCTGTTGACCAGCAGAAAAGCCACTGGTCTTGTGGGGTCTTAGGTAGGTGTCAGGTCCTTGGTGGCTTCTGATGGCCTCTGTACGCCGAATAAGCATCTGAAGGGAAATGCTATGAGGTCAGGGAAAGGTTTGCTTCATTCTCCACTACATCCCAGTGCTTAGCACAGGGACCTGTGCAGAGACGGCACTCAGGAGACATCCACTGAGCCAAGGAAGGGAGGGAGGAAGGGAGGGGTAACAGTCCTAACCCGAGACTGAGGATTAGTCAAACTGAAATGGAAGCTGTGTGAACCCAAGCAAGTGTGCTAACCTCTACATATCTGTTTCTGTCTGTGAAAAGTGAAAGTGTTAGTTGCTTAGTGGTGTTTGACTCTGCAATTCCATGGACTGTAGCCCGCCAGGCTCCTCTGTCCATGGAATTCTCCAAGCAAGAATACTGGAGTGGGTAGCTTCCCTTCTCTGGGGATCTTCCTGACTCAGGGATCAAACCCAGGTCTCCTGCACTGCAGGCAGATTCTTTACTGTCTGAGCCACTGGCCATAAAAACCTATCACATAGGATTATAAAGGTTAAACCTGATAAAGTTGGATGCATAAACAAGGTACTTAATAGTGGCTCTATCTGAGGAACTGAGGGTGAGGTGGTAGGGAGAGACCCATTATTTCAGGTAAAGAGGACTTTGTAAACTTTATACTATCCACAAAACAGAAAAAGAGACACAGAAATACAGAACAGACTTTTGAACTCTGTGGGAGAAGGTGAGGGTGGGATGTTTCAAAAGAACAGCATGTATACTATCTATGGTGAAACAGATCCCCAGCCCAGGTGGGATGCATGAGACAAGTGCTCGGGCCTGGTGCACTGGGAAGACCCAGAGGAATCGGGTGGAGAGGGAGGTGGGAGGGGGGATCGGGATGGGGAATACGTGTAAATCTATGGCTGATTCATATCAATGTATGACAAAACCCACTGAAATGTGGTGAAGTAATTAGCCTCCAACTAATAAAATAAATAAATAGAAACAAAAAAATGTAATACCTATTAATAAATCTCAATTTGGGAATACAAAAAAAAAAAAAGTGATATAGTCTGCAAAGCCACTAGTCTGGCACCTAGCATCTAGTAAAGGCTTAGTAAGTCCATCTGCTGTACATATTATTGTATTTGATTAGTAACTAGTTTCATTCTAGAATGGGAGGGTGACCAGTCAGTGGCAGAGTTGGCTTAGCATTAATTAGCTAAGAGACCTTATTATGTTGAGACCTTAAGTGATCTGCTTAAATGTAAGAAGGAACAGTTACACAGGGGCCTAAGCAAAAACTCATCCAGTCCTGAAATCCTGATACCACCCTGCAGGCATAGCCACTCAGCTGTCGTTTCGCCAGAGACCAGGGCTGAAATGTGGCCATACCTGACCCAGGACGGGGCTCCTCACCTGGACAGGTTCCCCATCACGCCACACCAGGCCTTCTCCATCACTTTCCCAGCGAAGGTGAACTTCCTGACCCACCCATGCCTCTGGGATGGTCAGCTCTACGCGGAACCAACAGGTCCACCATCTGCAACAGAACCACTAAGATGAGCCTAGGGGTCAAAGCCCTGTCCTTTCGACATACTTCCTATGATTAAGGGTCAGCAAAGGCTTGAGACTTTCTGCCAGAATCTGCAGCACCACAAGATACTCAGCTTTGATCCACAAGAAAGAAGCAATGGGGTGTGCAGCAAGGTGAGAGAAGGAGGCAGAGAGTCAGCGGTCTGTGATCTGTCCTAGAGTGCCCTTCCCAAGGGATGTCACTGAGCAGGAAGGAGTGAAGTGGAAGTCACTCAGTCGTGTCCGACTCTTTGTGACCCCATGGACTGTAGCCCGCCCTCTGTCCGTGGAATTCTCCAGGCAAGAATACTGGAGTGGGTTGCCGTTCCCTTCTCTAGGGGATCTTCCCAACCCAGGGATCGAACCCAAGTCTCTCGCATTGCAGACGGATTCTTTAACATCTGAGCCACAGGGAAGCTCGTGGGGAGTAGTGGGGAAGAGAAAATTCTTCCACGAAGGCTTGAGGAACCAGGGAGCTATCTCCAGCAGAGGGTGCTGCTCTGCCCCAAGTGACTGTCTAGGGCAGAAAGCCGACAATGGAGGCTTATAGGGGAGTCAAACAAGCTGGGAGGCGGGGCCCAGGGACTCCGCCCTCTCTGGAGCGTTACGCACGTGGGTCCGAAGCTGTCGCCGACCTGCGCGGGGCGGAAGTCCTGCTGGACTGCCTCCTCGTAGGGAAGTCTTTCGGGCGTCAAGAAGCTGGAGAGCTCGGCCACTGGGCAGCTGTCTCCAAAGAGCCTGGGCGGGAGGGGCAGGTGGCGCGCGCTCGTGGGCCAGCCGGCGGGTGGGGATGCGCGTTCCCTCCATCCACCGCCGGGAGGGCTGCCCCATGACACAGTCTCTCCCCACTCCCTCCTCCCGGGCCCCAGCACTATCTGAGGCGGACACTTTGTCCCTCGGCCCACGTGGCCGAAGCTTGGGTTTCCCCCCGGAAGGGAAGACGCGTGGATGCGGCCGGCGGGTGCCCTGGGCGAGGGGGCCACACCTGCCGCGGAGATTACAATCGGTAAAGTAGAGCGGCGACACGAATTTCTCCACCCGCTCCAGAGTAGTGCGCCAGTGCTTCAGGGCCGGCGCCGCCGCCGCCATCGCCTCGCGCTCGCTCCTCTCTCCTCTCCCCGGAAGGCCCCAGGCGCTGCCGGCGCGGTCCTCGGCCTGGAACCAAAGGTTCCGGCGCCTTCCAGGCCCGGGCAACTTTCCGTGGAACACCAGCGGCTCAGGGAAGCCCCGCTGCTGCGAACTTTGAGCAGCGAGCTGAAAGCTAAAAGCTGCGCTTCTGAGGCTTTACTCTTATCTCGGTCCGAGCTGGTCGCCACTGGGCAAATCCTTAAGTAAAATAGGAAGTCTGACGTTTCGATTCTGAGAAAAGCCTAGGACAGAGATAGACCGAAGGCGCGACTGGTGGGAGCTTGGGTTGCTGCAGATCCAGGTCACTTAAGTCTCAGAAGCTACAAGAGGAACCTCCTTGCCTATGGTCCTGTGTCTGCTTAAGGTGGCGCCAGGGACCGGCGCTTTCAAGCCGTTCGGCGGACGTGTGTTAAATAGGGAGTGCTTTATATCCCAGTAACCTCAGCTCCCTCTACTACGTGTTCTATTTTATGTATATGGCTAATTGCTGCCCATTGCCAGAAACTTAAGACTTTGAGACGGCAGATCAGACATAGAATTTATGAGCCTAACAGAATAATGCATTTCTCTATAGGGACTGATGAGTTCAGAGAAGCCATAATACCAGAAACACCTCCAATTTCATCCTCATGTTACTCTGGTAGTCTATTGGCAGCTTTCCCCCACCTCCCTCCTGGGAATGGGATGAAATCTTCCTCTATAAAATCATTAGGAAGAAAAGTATATACACAACATAACGGACCCCTGATGTTTTAATAGAAATACTGACCAAGTTTACAACATTTCAAATGCAAATGGTAGGGAAAGGTGACTTAAGTACAGAATACCAAACATGACTTAAAATATAACTTGCTGCTGTAAGATAGGCTGAGCTGAGCTTGGAGCTCAGATGTCAGAAGGCAGGAGACATAAAAATGCTGTTTGTAAATCCTGGCTGTAGGTGAAGCTCCCTTCTTTTGGTTGCACTAGTAGGATTGGTCCTGAAACCCTATCCTGACCAGCAGGCAGCTGCTCTGGACATAACCCTCTGCAGACACAGCAATAGCTGGGGCTGCCTGGGTCACGTTCAGTCAGTTCCCCCTATTAACTCCAAGTCAACAGGATCTTTCTTAAGCAAGCAGATGGGGATGGGTTGAGTTACTGGTGGAAAACCTGAAGATCCTACCCAACCCATCAGTATCACTCCACCTTCCAAGTGAGGCAGTGCTGCAGCTTCACCAGAATCTCCTCCCACAGCCTTTGCTGCCACCTCACACACGTGAGCTGAGTCTCCCCTAACTGTCCCGTCCCTCCACTGCCCCCCTCAACAAAAAAGTCAAAATCAGATAACCTTACCATTCGTAAGGAAAGTCCAGAGCAAAAAAATTTGTGGTTTTGTGGTGGTGATATTAGGGATTTTTAATTAAAAAGCAAACAAAACCACACAGGAACACTGTTGTTTACTTTGACTAGAGTAATGGTTGCTGGAGAAAAATTCACCAAAGTCCTGGGAGATGCTCAGTTGGTGTTTGTTCAGAAAAGCCAGGCTGCCCACATATAAAAATCCTAATCACTCATGTTTAAATATCTGCTGCTTTAAATTTACGTAATTAAAAAATATATATATGTATATATTCCATTTGCAGTTGCTAATGTATCAAGTCTTCTCCCTCCTAACCCCATTTATGTCACACACTGTGTACACACTTCTTTCAAACACTAGTTTGGTATTTAAGCTGTTCACTCCCATTTCCAATAAAGGTTAAGAAAAAATAGAGAAGCACAAACTATACAGCTGCACAACATACCCATATGTAAAATATTTCCAAACAGCTGAAGTAAGGGGGTATAATATGTACCAAAAGAATGAATAACTCTATTTTAAAAATGTGAGATATTTTGATTTGGGACAAGCACAACTGACTGCTAACTATTTAAAGCAAAATCCTGTTTTTGTACTGTATGTATATAAGGAACCAAAGCCCAAATCCCTGCTTCACAGTATTCTCTGGTGAGGACAAGGGACTTGTGTTGAGAGTTTATTCCTTAAGTAAGAACCAAGCTTTATTTATTTACAAAAAAAAAAAAAAGTTGGGGCAAGAAGGAAGACAAGTTTTACACAAAAGTACTACAACGGTAACTCCCTTTGGTAAAAAGTGTAATAAATGTCTTGTACATCTGTTCATAGGTACTAAATCTGAAGCCACATAGAACTATGGTACACAAGAAGCTAGAGCAGTTATGCTAGCACATCAAAGCATATTTCTTTTAATAAAAAATTGACAGTATGTACATTATTTACAAAAAAAAAAAAAGAAAAACCAAGTTAAAATTGTGTGTGTGTGTGTGTGTGTGTGTGAGTAAAGCTGGTGGATGGCACTAGGGTAGACTAGTAAAGAAGCAGGTACAAAACAGTTCCACGGGAGCTAAAAAGGACGACTGATTTGAACTTGTTGAGGCTAAGAACCAGAGGAGAGAAGAAAGGGTGGGCAGCAAGGTATTCATCAGGAATCAAATCCACAAGATGATCAATCCCAAAGCCAAACTGCAGGTCCCAGAGAAAACCTAATGGGTGATCTAGATGTGCTCAAGTGACCAGGAAAAAAAAATCCAATCCAGTTTGTTTTTTTTTTTTCCTTTTTGGGGGGAAGAGGAAAGGAGCAGTGACCATCAGAGTTACAATCCATCTAAGCGATGACTCTTCTCGGGTCTGTCAGTCGATGCTTGCCCATTCAGTCCAGGTGTGAACAGCATCTGGTTCCCTCACCGAAGGTCGCCCCAGGAGGCTCCAGTCTCCACTCTGCTGGTGTGTGCAAGCTGCGTGTCCCTGTGCTTGCGTGGGTTTCCTCCCCTCCAGGGCAGGCTAATACCCAAAACCCCTGGGAAAAGTTCCAACTCCGGCTTTGTAAGGGATCACACGTTCCTTGTATGTAGCCCACTTGGTGCCAGGTTGCACCAGCCACGCACAGATCAGGTGGCCATGTCCCCGAGAGGCCCAGTGAGGCTTGAAAGGCATCTTCCTTATTTCTTCAGTGTGTGTGAGTACACGCGCCCCCCCACACACACCACCCCCCTCCAGTTATCTGCTCTGGCTTTGCAGTTATGGGGTTTTGAACACTGTGCCATATTTGACACGGTACTTGTTAATGCTCACGAAGTGCAGGGTCTCTGTGTCACAGGTGGTGGTGCAGGGCACCAGGCCCTCCAGCCCCTCACCCATAAGCCACTTGCTGGTCTCCGCTGCCATTTCACGGGGCACATGCTCCTTGGTCCATTTATCTACCCAGGCCTGGAACCTCTGATGTAGCCGCTTGCTTACACGCTCATGGGACTGCAAGATAGAACAAAGAAGAAACCACCCATGAACTAGGACTAAAAAACCCTTCAAATACAAAATCCAATGTTCTTCTAAAGTAGCAGAGGAAAGATGTGGGCTCAAGTTGAAGATCATTAAGCCCCCAGAGAAATGCCAACCCAAGGTCTGGTCAGAATTAGCTCAGTGCTTCTCAATTTTAGTCTGCAGCATCACCATGTGGTGGCGTGTTGGGGAAGAAGGTCTTGGAAAAAACGTGTACAGAGTTTCTTGTTTCCATCCATCTGTATTTATAAATCAGCAACTCAGCCGATTCTAATGTACCCTGAGTGAGACAATGAGCTGAGGCTGTTGGTCATTTCTGTCACAGCGCAAGGCAAAGGGTTTAAAACCCACTATCCCTTCCTGCTATTATCCCCCTCTGTCCAGCAGATTGTTGGGCACAGCAGATCTTCAGTGGAGGTTTTTTGTTCCTACCTCCAACATACTTGTTGGTGCCCATAAGCAAGGAAGGGAAGGTGATACAAAGATGAATTAGGTGTTTCCCAGCTCCCTACATCATTTGAATCAGACATGCAGACATATAGCATACAGCACTGAGAGAGAAGTAGATTAAATTGCCCACCCTGTGCTTCCCACTTGAATGTTCTGTAGTCCTTTGATCTGCCTCCCAAACCTGGTAATAACCCTTTCCTTAATGTTCTCCTTTCTCTTAACCTCCCCACATCCAATCATTAGCACATCCGAACAATTGTATCTCCAATCCTTTTTTGGCACACAGCATGGCATATGGGATCCTAGCTCCCTGACCAGGGATCCTAGCTCCCTGACCAGGGATCAAACCCAGGCCTCTTGCATTGGAAGCTCCAGGGTCTTAACCACTGGACCACCAGGGAAGTCCCTCCAATCTAATTAAAATCCCTCTACAACCCTGGTAGTCTGGGCAGTTATCATATCTCATATGGATTAGAGCAGTCTTTTGAGTGGTCTCTGCCCGTCCAACTTGGTGCGCTCACTCACTCCCATCAGTCTACATCTTGGTCAACAAAGTCTCAATGTATCTCAAAATCCAAACCACAGCCTGTGAGAATAAGTAATGTGGCCTCTGCCCACCTTTCCAACTTCATGCATCCCACTTTCCCTATGGCTCAAAACACAATGATGTTTATTTTTTAAAGGCCCTGCCATGTGGCATTTGGGATTCTAGTTCCCTGACCAGAGACCGAACTTGCACCCCCTGCATTGGAAGTGTGGAGCCTCAACTACTGGATCACTAAGCAAGTCCCCCACAACTGATGTTAGTTTTTTGAACACGTGAAGTCCTTTCCTCCCTCCTAGCCTTGCACTTGCTTGTTTCCTTTGCCTAAAAAGTACTAACCCAACTCTGCACCAGGCTGGATCCTCATCATTGTACAGGCCTCAGGGTCACCTCCTTAGAGAGGTCTTCCCAACAAAAGCAGGGCCCTGTGTGCCAGTCACCCCTGATCACCTCACCTCGATACTTTCCTTGGAAATGCACATCATCACACTACCTTACATGCTCTATCTCGTGGCTGGCTGTAGTCTCGGGGCCTGGCACAATACCTGGTACATGACAGCACTAGGACTTTCACATGTGAACACAGACAGGATTCACACAAGCAATACTATCGGAAATGTGAATGCTGGGAGTAGCTTCACTAGAAGGTGCCACCAGCTGTTACTAAGTTGTCCCCCGACAAATTCACAAGTGGAAATCCTAACTTCCACTCCTCAGAATGTGACCTTATTTGGAAATAAGGTTGTTGTAGACACAATTAGTTAAGATGAGCTCATACTGTCGGAGGGTGGACCCATAATCCAGTATGGCTGGCGTTCTTTAAAAAGGGGGAAATTTGGACAGACGTGCACTTAGGGAGAATACCATGTAAAAACGAAGGCAAAAATATGCAAGCCCCCCAATGCCAGTGATTGCTGGAAAACCATCAGAGGCTAGAAAAGGCAAGAGATTTTCCCTCACAGTCCTCAGAAGTTTCAAAGCAACTCTGCCAACACTTCAACTTTGGACTTCCAGCCTCTACAAGTGTTAAGATAATAAGTTTTTGATGTTAAGTTACACAATCTGTGGTACTTTGTTACAGCATCCCGGTATTGGTTAAGGAGGGAGACGTGCAGAAAAATTCCAAATACTGGTTCTCACCTGATGAGCCCGCAGCAAGGCGGTCCTCCGATACATGTAGTCCTCTGACTTGATCACATATACCATCTTGTAGGAATTCAGCTTGAATCTACACTCCAGTTTATCCAGGCTGTCTGCATTCTCCATGGTCTTCTTGCTGTTTCCTTCCTTCCCTTCCTTTTCCTGCTGCTCTCGACCACGCTGACACTTCCGGATCCGCCGCAGATTCCTACAAAGCAGCAAAGCCCTGCAGCGTAAGAGTTCCTCCAGATGCAGATTCCTATGACTGCCCCCCAATTTTTCCTTATTATACGCCTTTATGAAGCTGATCACAACTACATATATCTAAAAAAATGTTCAATGGTTTCATTGTTAAAAAAATCTTTTTTCAACTGCAGAGATATATGGAATAAAAAGTAGAAATTGCCAACTACCCCCAATTCTGAAAATCCCACTTGCCTTGGCAGGGGTAGCCACTGTTGGCAGTTTGGGTTTTTTAAAATCTATTTATTTTTGGCTGTGCTAGGTCTTCGTTACTCCACGTGGGCTTTCTCTAGTTGCAGCCAGTGGGGTCTGCTCTCTAGTTGTGGTGCGCCGGCTTCTCATTGTGGAGGCTTCTTTTGCTGTGGAGCATGGGCTCAGTATTGGTGGCACATGGGCTTAGTTGCCCCTTGGCATGTGGGATCTTCCTGGACCAGGGATCGAACTACTGTTCCCTGCATTGGCAGGCGGATTCTTAACCACTGGACCACCAAGGAAGTCCCGCTGTTAGCAGTTTTGGCTTAAAATCTTCTAGGTCTCTCTCAATTTTTCACTTAATGCCATAAAGATTTTTTTTTTTCATTTCATTAAACATAGATTTGTGTCATTCTCTTTTAACTGCTATAGAGAAATATGTCTTAATTTAACATTTCCTTAACAGGAATCAATCAGGGCTCTTCACCTGAACCACAGAGCACAAAAAATTATTCAAATGTCTATTTTTTCAGTTCTCTCAAAGACGGTAATCAGTGCCATTCTACATATGAAAAAAGATAATTCACATCAGTGGATGCCTTGGCAGGTATTTAGAGCTTAATCTTCTCAACAACAAGCAGAGAAAGGTTGTCAGCTTGACAATTCTATTGTTTCCTATACTTTGCTATTAAAAACTGCTTCAGTGAATATCTTTGTTCATGTACATTTCCGTAGGACAGCAGTTCTTTGGTCCAAGGACTGTCAGAGGGTCCAGGACCTTTTTGAGGAAGTTGAGATCAAAACTATTTTCATAATACTAAAACATTGTCTTTCTTTCTAAAAAAACAAAACAAAATACAAAGTACTAACATTAGCATTCGCGGTATAAAAATAATGGTGATTAAAAAAAAGCTGATGGTGGCACCAACCTCCTCAGGTATCCTTGTACTCTTCTCTGGCCACACACCAGCAGTTAAACAAAAAGGAAAGCTGGTCTGACTTAAGAATGTCCTTGTGAAGCAGTAACATTTCTTATGACACTAAAGCCCCTTATTTCACATCTTTTTAATATGCTGGGTGATGAAATGGAACTACATATAAAGCACCTCTGTGTGCTAAAGTACAATGGACTCATGAAGGAAAGCACTTGAGCACCACTTGAACTGCACTTTTTACCCGAAAGAATAGCTGACTAGCCAGTCTGGGATGTTTGGCAGATATATTCTCAAAAATGAACAACAGAGCCTAGTACCTCAAGGAAAAACAACTGAATGTATTTGTTGTTAAAGATAAAATTTAAGATTTCAAGTAAAATTACGAATTTTGATAAACTGGTACTGGCCAGCATGACAAGTGACAACTTCCCACTACTTAAAGATGTGACTGATGAAGTCAACGGCAATATTAGTAAATGTGGCTTTTTTCAGGGGTGGTATGGAGGTAGGGGTGGGAATATTGTAAAAAGAAAACATGTCAACATTTGGTAGGTCTGCATACCTCAGTGAATTCACATTTTCCAAATAACTGACTGTATGAAGTTATAAAACCATGCAAGAAAAAATTCAAAGTATAAGATAAGCCAATGGATTTTGATAAGCTCGTTGATATTTTCATTGATACTGCAACTAACCTTTAAGAAACTACTACTTGGAGAGTTTTGTTGTCATATCAAATATCTATAATTATCTGAAAGGATATGAAAATACTTCCTTTTCTAGCCAGATTTTCTTCACATAGTACAATCAAACAAAACAGTGCAACAGACAGACTGAATATAGGAGCAGCTATGAGAATCCAGTTGTTATACTAAGCCAGACATGAAACAGATTCACAAAAATGTAGAGCAATGCCACTCTTTTCACTAATTTGAAGTAGTGTTTCATTAAAACACTATTTATGATAATAACATGGAATGCATCTAGTGTTTTTTTAATGAATTCATAAATATTTTGCAGTTTTAATTTCTAAATGTGATAAATATTACTAAGAGCTTTGGGGGGTATTCAATCTCTTAAGAATTTAAGGGTTTCAAAGAAAAAGACTGAAAAATAACCCCAGCTGTAATAATAACTGTAAGGCAAATTATTAAAAACCAAAGGTCCAGGGTAAAGTCTTCTGCATTTTAATTGCTCTGACCTCAGAATGATTGTATCAATGTTTCCCCTTAAAGTATGTGAAGGTCGCTCCCCTCGTTCCCACACCTGCTAAAATACAGTTTACAAATCTTTTAAGAATTTTGCCAATCTGGTGAGAAATATACAATCTTATGTTTATTCGTACTGTTTCATAAGCATGGAGACTAAATCTGTTTTGTTGAGAAAGGGGCCTGGCACAGAGCAGCTGCTTGAAGTCTGCTAAATGACTCAATGAGTAGAAGAAGCTGGCAGCGTCCTTCTGTTCACACCTCTTTCCATGTTCCAATCAGGAAAGAGTCTAATCACACTATGATAATACCTTTCTGGGAATGTAAGACATGAGATTTCAATTCCCAAACTTTGGGAAGGGAAGAAAGCCGCTCAACTGTAGCAAAACCTGTTTTCTACTTCTGAAACTTTGTTTTCATCTTCAGATAGAGGTCGTCCAACATACACAATTTCCCCATATACAGGGAGGAAATTTCAAAAATTCTGCTAACCCTGTGCTAACAGTGTCCTGTGCTAACAGTGTCCAAATTTACCCTAAACATGAACTTTCTGGTCTACCTGCTGGTCCAAAATCATAGCAGGTTTTATTATTTAAACTTTGGCATAGATTGTATAATATTATACAGTTTAATATAATTCGTTTGTTTTTAATTAAAATTAAAAAAAAAAAAAAAATTCTGCTAAGAGTAACACAGCCAGCCTAAGACTGCCATCCTTTGGAAACCTTGCTTACAAGGTTGTCCCCTGGGTGGGTTCTGGGACTGTGGATCGTGGGAAAGTTTCCACCATTCTCTAAATGCTAAGAGTGCCTCACTTGTACAAAGTAAATGGAAAGCTGAAAACCTGCTTTCCTTCTGGAAGTCAAGAATTTTGGTACAAGTTAGGCAGAGGGTACCCACAGGACTAGCAACCAATAAAAAAAAACTCACAGCACCAAGTCTCCAGCAAGCTTCTCTGACAGGCAGCATTTCAAACATACTGTAATTTGTCCTTGTGACTCCGATGGAAGCCACAGACTCTCTAGAAGCTTGCGCTTGCCTTCCTCTGATTTTTGTCACAGGTACCTTCTGACTTTGCTGATTTAGCTGTGTATCCTTTCATTACGGTAAATCATCACTGTAGGTATGACTGCATCCTGTGAGTCCTCCCAGTGAATCATCAAACCCTGGAGACTCTGACACATATTCCTAAAGGGAAGTTATTACTGATTCCTAAAATTCTCACCTCCCTGATGCTTGGGCATACGCTCCAGGTAAGAGCATGGTGTAAAAGCCACACAAACCTCAAATTACTGTCTTCGGTAAACAGAACCATAGATAAAATGAAAACCAAGACCCTGAAAGTGAGCTGACCCCTCGTTCCCGGACACGCAGAAGTGCCCTGTTGCCGCCACAGGACGCGGTTCACTCACCGTGGGAGAAACACTGGCTTCCGTGCCAGGTGCTCACGAAGCTCAGGAGAGGTAGTATCAGAATTCATGTATCGCTCCACGTAGTCTGACCAGCGCTAGAATTGTAAACACAACATGGGTGTGGGGAAGGAACCAAAAACTGAACTCCAACCTCAACAGGTGGGTTAGCAAATTCTGACTGAAATGTCTGAAATACTTAAAATTTCAAGATAAAAAAAAAAAAAAATCTCTTCCCATAATGACATGCTTGCTAAGTGGTACTGAAACACAGCTTAAAAAAAACTGTGAGAATGCAAAACTTAAAGCTTCTCTGAGATACTTTAGAGTTATCAGAAGTCATAAATGGTTAGAAGGTAGCTCACTGACAAGTTTTATTTCCCCACAGAGGGTTCTGTTAAAGAACAAAGTGTATAGTGGCAAATGTTTGAAAGTCAGTACCTTTCACATCAAAATCTGAATTTCTGGAACCTTTTTTTTAAAAAAATTAAAGATTCGGCAACCATATTCCCATAAAACAACAGTCTCCTCCCCTCCATATGCCATCAATGTCATACACGATGCTTGCCTCTCTCATTAATATTATCTGCTAGACCCAGCTGTGATAACCAACTCACTCTCTATCTACTCTGTGGGGTTGAACTCCTGGCTCCATCTATCCCAAAAGAAAGTAAACATGACACAAAGAATCAAGATGATACTGGGCAGAGGGCACCTCATTGTTGTTTCTTATGCTTTAGGAGAAAAACAAAGCTGCCAACCATGAGTTTCCTCTGAGGAGACGGCTTTACTGAACGCTAGATGAGACTGCCATTAACTCTAAATATCTACCACTAGGCAGTCTCCACTAGGCAGCTGAAGACATGGCTGACATGACCTATACTTTAAGCATCAGGTCTTGACCCTTAAACAGGCTAACGCTGGCTGGGCTTCTAGTAGACAGTTCCTACGCAGACTCAGCACAACACACTCTCAGCACAGTTTCTGCAGTATGTTCATCCATACCTCTGCTTCTACAGGGTCATCCGAGTTCTCCTCTTCTGTGTCCAGAAGCTCAATGGTCAGCTGAACCTGGCCTTGGCTCTGAATGAACATAAGCTGCAAATAAGAAACCTGAGTGTAAACCAAAGACCATCTCCAAAGCTGTAATTAGATTCTCAAGGGTTGAGAGGTGTGGGGAGGCAACAGAGTTGTAAAAAAAATTTGCTCCAGTTGAAGAGATGAGAAAGATACTCAAAAGCTTAAGAGGTGATTAAAAGGCAAAGGTTGTTCATCTTGCTACCAGCAAAATGAAATGTAAGAGCTTCTTGCTGACATTTCATGTTTCATACTTCTTGAATTAGCTAAAACAGTAATCAATATCAGAAAGAGTGCTCAAAAGTCAGAACCATAAAATGTCAATGCCATTTCACTTGATAATCTCATTTATGGGACTTAATGCAAAGATGTAAACAAGTCTACAATGCTTTCTTGTATTTTTTTTTTTTTAAAGAAACTTCCCAAACCAAACTGAAGTGGAAAACATCAGAGAGCAGCAGTCACATTTTCACCACAATAAAGACTACCCAAGAAATCACACATACCATGGGGTAAGGAACACAAATCATCAACATTAAGAAGTGATCTGTTGCAATGAAACCAATGATATTTGAAATTCTGAGTTTTGTTAATATTATTTGTGTGATTTTTTTAAAAATTCATATTTAAAAGCAATACACTGATAGGGGCAAAACCAAGTCATGTTTTGCACAAAAGAAGTATCAAGTGGTGATGGCACACAGAGCTCCCCGTTGGGAATCCCAGGACTCTCAATGCCCTTATCCTGAGGAATTGCTGCAGATAAATCACTATCAGATTGATCTCTTACCTAACTCCACAGTGATAAGAGAACAGACTCCATGCTTTCACTGCCTTTAGACCATCAAAGCTTTGCACCTTGTTTTATGTCCCTGGATATACTTCAGTGTCTCCAAGATTACAGTCTGTGGGAACCTGAATAGAATTTGTATCCTACTACGTGAAAATTGTATAAATTTTAATTATGTTGAATTGGTTCACAGTGCTTTTCAGGTTTACTATATCCTTCTACTTCTCTGTATACTCATTCTATTAATTTTTGAGAGTTTGACACTGAACTTATCTACTTAAAAAATAATTATATAGTGGAACTATATGTAACCTTGTCCTGTATTTTCCAAGCTTCCTGTAAATGTGTTATCATACTTTCATAATTCAAAAAAGTTAAAATTAATTGTAAAGAAATTAGCCTCCCAACTAACAAAAATAACTGAAAAAAAAAAATTTAAAAAGTAAAAAACATCACTATCAGAATTACATGGTAAAGAATCAGAGATTAAAGAAAGCTTGAGAATCATTTATTTCAACATTCTTCATTTTACATAGGGAAAAACCTAAAACTCAGAGTTCTGATTTCTCAAGGCCACATAGCTAGTCAATAAGCAAACAGAACCAGAAACCAGTTCTGGTTCACAGTTCTTCTAGAGCAGCCTTTAAAAACTCCTATTAGCTAAGAAATTTTTAAAAATGACAAAAATATTACACACACACATATAAACACAAACATAGTTACTTTCAAAATAGATTTGAAAACACCTGTTCCGAGGAGTGTGCTAAAACCTCCTGGAATTTAGGATGAATGACCTACAGTGTTAAGATCTGTCCTATGGCTGTAAGGAAGCCACCCTTCAAAGCAATACTGAGCAGAGCGTCCTCTGCACGCCTAAAGCTGACCTCGCTGTCACCCGAGGCTCCTCACCCGTCTGACACGTACCTCGCTAGGTCTTTTACCATGTGCTCACCCCAACTCCGACCTCTGCAACCACTCCACGCCTTGACTAGCTGTATTATTAGACTGCCCACATCCATCACCCCAATTTGGTAACTGCCTCCAGTTGGAAATATGCCTCGATTCCTCCCCTTCTCCTTACTCAGTGCTACTAAACTGATCTTCCTGAAAGCTCCAATCCAGTGGGCTATTTAGTCCTTAAAAATGCCTCACTGCTCACCAACCACAGCAAAATTCACACCTCGTCCTTACTATGGCTATGAAGATCCTCTGCCATTTGGACACAACCCTCCTCTCCTTTTTCTACATACCTCTTTTGCTTCATTCAACTAACACGAAGTCAAGTCACTGGAAGTTTGTCATTTATCTGTCAGGGGTACACTCACAAGAGAGTACGGTTTCTTGCCTGTGTGTGCATGCATGTGCGCATGTGCAGTCAATTGTGCTGACTCTGCGACCCCATGGACTGCAGCCCACCAGGCTCCTCTGTCCGTGGAATTCTCCAGGAAAGAATGTTGGAGTGGGGTGCCATGCCCTCCTCCAGGGGATCTTTCCAACCCAGGGATCGAATGTGCGTCTCTTACATCCCCTGCATTGGCAGGTTGGTGCTTTACCAGCTGAGCCACTGGGAAGCCCCCGTTTCTGCCTGGAGAAGCTTAATTCAGTAAAGGAAAAGGAATACATACAAACAGCTATATTTACATTACAACAAAATAACTACAAAGGTACTATTCTAGAAACATGAGCAATATGCTATTCCCCGCTCAGTGAATTGAGAAAGATTCCACTTCACTGAAGTGACACCTAGCTGGGCCCTGAGAAACATGACAAAGGGGAAGACCAACTGATTTCAGAGAAATCATAACAAAGAAAATCAAACAAATAAATCATAACAAAAATATTTGAAAAAGTACATAAAAAGAACTACAATCCTAAAAAAAAAAAAAAAAAAAAAAAGAACTACAATCCTGCTCCCCCAGAAACACTGAAGGATGCGAATGCGAGTACGCAATACACAGAAGAGGAAAAATGGGTGACAGTAGGAAACAGGGAAATATAAATTAAAATATTTTTCTAATCATCTAATTGTCAAAAATGAGCTTGATAATACTAAGTGTTATGGAGAAATAAATGCTCTTATCAAAGTACATACTGGTATACCCTGTCACTTTGGGAGAGAAATGAGAAAGTTTAAATTTTAAAACATGCATGGGCGTGCATGCTCAGTTGTGTCTGACTCTTTGCGACCCAGTAGAGTGAAGTCCACCAGACTCTTCTGTCCATGGAATTTTTCAGGAAAGAATACTGGAATCGGTTGCCATCTCTTCCTCCAGGGAATCTTCCCAACCCAGGAACTAAACCTGTCTCCTGCAACTTCTGCACTGTTGGGCGGATTCTTCACCACTGCACCAGGCTTCCCTGAGAGCTCAGTTGGGAAAGAATCCGCCTGCAATGCATGAGACTCTGGTTTGATTCCCGAGTTGGGAAGATCCCCTGGAGAAGGGACAGGTTACCCACTCCGGTAGCCTAGTATTCTGGCCTAGAGAATTCTATGAACTGTATAGTCCAAAGAGTCGGACGCACCTGAGGGATTTTCACTTCACTTACCACTGCACCACCTGGGAAGCCCTAAAATATGCATACCTGACCCTTTTAACTCAGTAATTTCATTTCTATGTCTCTACCCTTAACACTACCACATGCACACAAGAATATAAATTGTAAATGCTGTTCAATGAAGCACTATTTGAGATAGTAAAAACGGAAATAGCTTAAAACGTTCACCCACAGGGGAATGGTATTAAAAACACACACACACTACGGCACAGGAAACTCCCTGGTGGTCCAGTGGTTAGGACTCTGTGCTTTCACTGTCGGGGGCTCAAGTTTGAGCCGTGGTAAGGGAGCTAATACCCTAAAAAAACAAACAAACCACAAAAAACTATGGTACATTCATAGTATTAAGTATGACACAGCAGCTAAAAAACATGAGCTATGTCTATATAAACCAAAATAGAGCAAATTCTAAGACATATTAAGTGGAAAAAAGTAAGATGTAAAGTACATAGTTTAATTCAAAAATTTTATTTCTACATAAACACATATGTATGTGTAAGTGCATAGAAAAGGGTTTGAGTGGTTATACGGAGAGTTAAACATGCCTAATTTTTAAAAAGCACTAGAGAATATGCCTAGAAAAAAATGAAGGGAGAGGAGGCTGGAGGTGGGACTGGGTAGGGGATTTGAAGGGCTACTTATGCTTAGCTTAATGCTTATACTATGGACTTTCATTCTCTATGTAAAACATTTTAAAGAAAAAGGTCACTGTGATGACCCACTATTCCTGGTTACCAAACCTTCTGTCCCCTCTGCTATTCTGACCAATGTGTTATCTGCAGGGTGAGCCTACCCATTCCTTCATAGGCCCTCACCACACAATCTATTAACTCACTGTAGGTGGGGGTGGTAATTCTGTCACCATGAAATAAGCACACATTAAACTCAAGATAAACATGTATAGATTTAAAACTATGAAAAGCTTAGGAACTCTCCTCTGTAGTGGGAAAGTCCTCAGGTAGTAGAGCATCACAACCTGTGACTGAACTAGAAAACGCGTTTCCAGGTCTTTGATTCTAAATTAAGCCTACAGTAGGCTGAAAGTAGAAGCACACACAGCTAAGCAAACAGTTTGAGGGTCAGATCATTAAAGTACACGGGACATGCTCACTGAGGTTAAACTTTTGTTTGGCTTAGCTCTCTCTGCTTGGCCAACTACAAACCATACTCTGGGCCACCTAAACCTGTCCTTACATTAATACATACAGGCTTTGTTCAACTATACATATTACACAGCTGCAATAGTAATACACATCATTTTGTGTCCTTTTATTTGCTTCATTATTTTTATTAACATATAATTAACTTTTAAAGAGCTGCAAAATATGCCATCTAGCAGTCACACAATAGGCTGCCATTAACCATTCCCATTAAGGGTTGGACATCTAGATTGTTCCCAGTTTCCAGCTATTTGCTTTTCTAATTAGCTATTATAATGGTGGAAAACTGGAAGCAACCTAAATGTCCAAATAGACGGGCATAATTTTCTATAAAATACTGAACAGTCAAAAAAAAAAATGCTCAAGACCCAGAGGTGTTGCTAATTGAGCAAAATAAGTTACACAGAATGCTTTGCCCAGTATAATCTCTTTCAAAATATATACAAACACAGAAAAGTTTAGAAATGCCATCAACAATTATTTCTGGGGAAAACTGTAGACAACTAGTTTTTCTTTTCTCTACATTTCCTATCTTTTCTACAATGACTATGGATTACATTTTTAAACAATATTCACAAAGCATTTAATACCAAAAAAAAAAAAGTTCAGAGAAAATGAAAATCATATATAAGAACTGATTTTTTTTTTAAAGGCAAGAAACAGACTGCCTACAAGACTTTACTTTTCCATGTTTTTTATATTTCTTCTAATGAGTTCAAAGGAACTCCAAGGCATTCTAGGAGTGGAGACACTGGGTCGAAGCACCCTGGTACGGCTCTGACTTCTGCGGGGTAGAGTCCCAACAGTTTACACTGTCATCAGCATGTTCCCTGACTGACTGAGTAACTCTCACCTTAAAGCAATTTTCATCTGACATGAGCTGCTCAGCTTTCCGCTGATATGTTGACTCCAGGAGGCTCCTTGAAGTCTGTGTGTTCAGCTGGCCTCCTGTGGCCCCATTATTGTTTTCTGCCAGGTACAGGTCAGTCACTTGTACACAGATCTCATCACTCACGATATGCTGCAGCTGGAATCAAGCAAAGGCAAGTCATCAGGAACCAAAAATACAGTTTTACCCGTCATACACTCAGCCTTCCTTTGGTGATTCCAATCATTCAGTTAAAAAAAGGGTTTTTTTGTTGTTGAAAACTTTAGAAAATTAATCATATAAAATCACTATCTTATTATCTTAGAGAATAGCCAAGACAAAATCTTCAACCATATCATTGGTCCACGAGTAAAATGTTCATATATATTTAAGAGCAAAACCATGGGTAACTCAGGTTAATGTGCTACTTATTTAAAGTTCTAGCACTGGTCACTCGGTCGTGTCTGACTCTTTGTGACCCCATGGACTGGAGCCCACCAGGCTCCTCTGTCCATGGAGTTCTCCATGCAAGAATACTAGAGTGGGTTGTCATTTCCTTCTCCAGGGGGATCTTCCCCACCCAGGAACTGAACCTGGGTCTGCTGCATTGCAGACAGATTCTTTACCAACTGAACCACCAGGGAAGCCATTTAAAGTTCTAAGGTACTTAAAAAAGCTTTTTTTTAAATTTTTTTTTTTTTTTAAAAACTTTTTACATGAAAGAAAATTTCTATGGCTTGCTAACCTTTATGGCACTTCTTTACCATTTATAATTTGCTTTCACACATATTCTCATTTGATCCACACCACTACCCTGGGAAGCAGTCTGGACAGGGGTGCCCTGTTATATATAAGAAAAATTTACATTTTAGACAAATTTACACCTGTGTGCTAAGGTGAGGAGAGGGAACTTAGAGAACCATGAAAACAAGATCCATTCCTATACTCAAAGCCCTGGTACAAAGTGAAATTCAATAGGCACTGAAGAAGCTGTTGCTGAATTAATCTGTCACTGGCACTCAGCTGAAGGAGCTGAGTCAGAACGAATATTCAAGTTTCTGGACCCCAGGCCAATATTCTTTCTAACACACTCCCTATTTTTCCACATCTGACAATAAAAGCATGGTATGTAAATTTTATGCAAATGAACTCATTTTCAATACATGTCAGTCATGTTGGACTAATGGTAACTTCTGTGACTATCTTATTAAACTCTCTGATGACTAGCAAGTTGAACCCTTCCGAGATTCCATTCTTATAGGTCATGACGATATCATCTATCATAAAATAAAAACTCCTTCAAATGAAATTTTACCCCTTAAAACGCCACAGGATGTGAAAAACAGATAAAGAAGAAAGCAAAACGTTAATTGCAATAACAATTTATCTATTTTACTTTAAAATTCTCATAACCGCTAAGCCATTCTATTTTTAGGAAGATACACTCTTTTTGAAGCACTAGTAACTATGACAACTACTTATTTTTAACATTTGAAAAAGTCTTAAATGACAAGTATATGTATTTGTAGATAAATGGACAAAATGTAAGGTCAGACGGTGAGTGACCTGATGGGTGGTAGAAAGGCCAGCAATTGGAAATGGTTAAATTACAATTAGGCCATACAACAGCTTTTAATGTGACTGTTAAAATAATGCTTATAACTTGAAAATACAGTGGAAAGCTTAAAACACAGTGTTTAAGAGAAAAAAGCAGTGTAAAAAAAAAGTATACAAAGCATGGTCTCTACTATGTAGATACATCTTTATACTTTCCTGGTAAAGGTCACCGACTCCTTCCACACCCTCTTCTTGGATTTCTGGCCCCACCCAGTCTTTGGAAAGGGTAGCATTATAAATCTAGGCACAACTAGACAACTCCCAACCCAATGCTAGGCTTGTCAGAGTCTCTCTCCTACTAAACTGAAATGACACAATGAGTGTGTCTGGTAGACAGACATTTTACAGAGGAGCACCTGGATTGGAAAGGTTGGTAATATCAGCGCTGAAAACACTCAGGGGGCCGGATGTTCATCTGCAGAGAGAAGCATGAGGATGGGGGAGATGTCCAGAAAAGAGGCATGCCAGAGAGTTAACCTTCCCAGGCTAGTCCCTACCTGGTCTGGCCATACTTTCAGCCCCACACTAGACATTTGTGAGACTGCCTACTATATTCTTGAGCAAACCCATATTAAACTAGTCTGGAAAAGTAAGCTAAATATATGGTTTGACCCTGCAATGTATATTCCACCTCCAGTCAAAAATGAACTCTGGGAGAACAGCAAAGGATTTAAGGAGAAATGTTATGCCTCCAATTCAGGAGCTAAGCTGAGAGGCTTAAATGTACGTTTTTAAAACACTAGATTTGGATTTCCAGATACAATCTGTCTCCATAAAAAAAAGACTGGACCTTACTTATTACTGACTCAAAATCATCACCAGGTGCTTCTAGTAAATGGACTAATCACTAATCTATTGTTTAAAAAACCAACTGTGGGCCTACAAAAAAAAAAAAGCTGGCAGTATTGGATTTTTAAAGTTGAGCTGATAGTATGAAAACTTTACTTCCAGCTACAGCAACAGCAAACCTGTGAACAGAACATAAGCATGTGCTATGCTAAGTGGACTCTTTTATATAAATTTAGGGAACATTAATAGGCATTAGTCTCTCAAAAGTTATGACCATAGCTGATTACATCCATGTAAAGATTTCTGTCTTTCAACATAAAGACCCCTTAAGGGAAGGCCTAATAACTGCTTCAACTTGCAGCTCCCTCCCTAACAATTTTTGTTAAGATGCCAAGATTCAGTTATTCCTTGACTTTGAGTAGATCCTCCGAGAGGGGTGCAAAGCCACACATCCTTCTAAACTCAAGACAAAAGCAAGAGTACCTCACAAAGGATTCCTTTGTGATTTTACCTAAGGAAGGCACTTTCCACTTTAAAAGAAAAAAGTGGGACTTCCCTGGTGGGGCAGTGAATAGGAATCTTCCTGCCAACACAGGTGACACAGGTTCAATCCCTGGTCCGGGAAGATTCCATGTGCCTCAGAGCAACTAAGCCCTTGTGCCCTAGAGTGCGTGCTCTGCAACAAGAGAAGCCTGATCACCGCAATGAATAGCAGCCCCCCGCCCCCCGCTTGCCATAACGAAAGAAAGCTCATGTGCAGCAACACAGACCCATTGCAACCAAAAATAAATAAATTCACTAATTAAAGAAAAAAGAGCACTAACAACAGACTGATACCTTTGAGAACTCAGAACAAAAGGCAAAGGAATGGAAACCTATTACATGTTATTTGCTTTAAAATTATCATTGTTGTAAAGAACAACATATCTACAAACTCCCAGGGTACCCCAAGAATAAACCACAAAACCAACTACAAACCTAACTCAGAGGGGAGTCTCAGATAGTGAGGCAGACAGAGTATTATAAAAGATGTTATACAAAACCCTTCCTGTAAAAAGAACTTCAAATGTTAAATGAGGAAAGTCCATAGAATTACCAACACCTATTCAGACAGTAAAAAAAAATCCACCTGCAATGCAGGAGACCAGGTTTCGATCCCTGCGTCAGGAAATCCCCTGGAGAAGGAAATGGCAACCCACTCCAGTATTCTTGCCTGGAGAATTCCACGGACAGAGGAGCCTGGCAGGCCACAGTCCATGGGGTCAGACAGGACTGAGTGACTAACACTTCCACTTTTCAGAGAAGAGGAAACAGCTCACACTGGGTACGGGACATAGGAGCTGGGAAGGTAGGACGGGAGCTGGGGGCAAAACCTCACGGCTGAGGTAGGCTCCTCCTCCCAGGGCACACTGAGCAAAGCAGTCGATCACACGGCTGAAGCCCTTCCACTCCGTTAACAGGAGAAACGCGACATCACATTAACCTCTCCCTCCCCTCTATAGAACCACGTGTTTGTTAACATTATCACATGAGAAAACTGCCTGCCCCTTCCCCAAAGAAAACTTGCCCCGTCTCTTTCCTGACCCACCTGCAGATGAGGACTGTCTCCCTCCCCAACCCTCGCCCGCACCACACCCTCACCTGTCTGACAATGCTCTGGATGAGTTTGTCCATGGTAAAGGCAATGTAGGCATGAATGGTGAACATCTCTCTCAGCGAATCTTCATACTGGGACGAGTCTATGTTGCCATCCAGCAGGCTCCGCACCATGTCCAGGAAAGCTGGGTAATAATCTTCTACATCAACATCCACTGTGGGAAAGAGGGGAGAGGTGAGGCCTTACCCTGTTAAGAAAAGATGGAAGAGAGGGCAGGGCAAATCCCACAGCTGGCCTGAAAAGCACTGGACAGAACAAACCCTCAGTATTCAGTCTGCTGCAGACAGATGAGATCTGACAGGTGGCCACAACCCCAGCACTGTCTATCAAAGGAGAGTGACGCTGCAATTTCAACAGCGGCTTCTAACCCTCTGACTGACCAAAACACTTATTTACAGTATGGCCTGGCAATGCATGACAGGAAAGCAAAATATTCCAAGGAAGAAGTTTCTTCAAAAAGCTGTCAGCTCCCTGCTAGGAGAGGAGCCTGCAAAGGGAGTATCCCCCACATGGGTCGCTTGCTCAAACAGCTATTTCAACGAAGCATAAAGGGCTGAAGAGAAAAGGCAGACAGAACCAAACACTAGCACTGAGAAACCTCTCAGGAACAGGAAACTAGGAGGGCAGATTAAATCCTTTATGAATAATGAAGTATCTGCATTTGTCAAAGTCCTTTTGTTTAAAAGTGGATTCCCAACATTGTACTTCACAAATTACATCAAATGATCTATACTTGCTGCATATGAATCACCACAACCACCAGAGAGAAACCTTATCAGTTGTTACAGAGACATTTGGCAACTAATAGAGTGCACAAGGAAAGGTGAAAGGACTCCACCTTTAGCTTACTGAAATAAGACCTATTGACATGAAGCTGAAAAACTGGCAAATCTCATCTCCAGTGCTGGCAATTCAGACAGCAGTGCAAGGGGTCTACTGGTTATGTTGTTTCCTGATCTGGGTGCTGGTTACACAGGTGTACTTGCTTTGTAAAAATCACTGAGTTACGCAATTCTGTATATGTGTTGTATTTCAACAAAAAGTTCACTACAATGAGAAAAAATTACAAAGAGAACTCTTTGTCTTTGACATTTAGCTACCTCTTTGTAAAGTTTGTACGGGGGGAGAAACGCTCTGAGAGCAAAAGTTGGGTCCATTTCCATTTATTTGAAGTGTGACAGATTCATTCAAGACAGGCAAAACAGGACAACTACTCTTTAAGAGAAGCAACTGGCTTGAGTTTCCTGACAGAACATTACCTTGTTCAGATCCACAGCAGAGACATGGGCTGTGCTATTACTGTGAAAAATGCTCTCACATCAATATAAAGCTATGAGTTCTACTGGTGCAAACCACGTGAGCCATGATCAGTGGAGGCTTGGCATTATTACTGAAGAATGAACTGTTAGCCTCAAAAATCAGGTTAAGTCAATAGTCAAGCCAAGATCAGGTCATCTTTCTCATTTCTACCCAAGCAGAGGGAATCACCACACTGAAGTCTAAAATATGTCTCTCTCAAGCTAGGATTAGTCCAGATAAAGGCTTTTAGAATTAATTTCCAAGGTCATCAGCTCTCCAATAGATAGATGGCCAGGGCTTCACCTGGGCTTCTTACATTACTAACAGTTTAAAAAAAAAAGAGATAATTCACTCCAAAAAGGGGTTATTTCCTAAAGAACACACAAGGTTTCACAGAAGAGCTTTGGCTAACAGTTTAAGCACCTAACTTACAACCTGAAGGGAGATCTAGAAGCAAGCGGCACAGAATCACATACAGCATGTGGAGGCTTCCTTAACCTTCACTTATTTTCCTTTTTCTGAGTTTTCTATCTTCATTCCTGTTCTGCTGTCTCAAACCATCTCCTTTTTTGCAATTGTCTAAGGCACGAACAGTTGTTCTGTCATGGAGTGGAACCAACTATGCTGCTTCAGTCATTCTCTGTCCTTTCAAAGAGAGACCTTCCATTTGGGAAACTGACGACAGTAACTGACACCCACTTCCTTGGTGTCCGCAGTACCAGCTACTAAGGATTTATGATCTAAGAAAGGCACAGGGTGCTTTGCGTATTTCCCCCAATTCTCCCAGCAGCCCCACAAGATAACAAGTAGCACCTCCAGTTTACAGATAAACAGGTTCAGAGAGTTTAAGTAAGGTCACACAACCAATAAATTGCAGTGCTAGGATTTGAACCCAGCCAGCCTCTAAGGACTGCCTTGCTCTACGCATTAACATAAAAGAAAGCAGTCCTGAGTCTAACTAGGTCCTGCATCCCCGAGCTCTCACACCTTCTGCAGACCACAACCCTAGCACTCACTAGGTTCTTTGAGACGCAGCTGGATGGCAGGGCTGTCACTCTTGTCTCGCTTGATGCCCAGCACTTCCCGTTCCCACTCTCTTTCTCGGTTTTCTTCTTCAATTTGCCGTTCAGCTTGGGAACAGATCCGCAGCAGCCTCAAGCAGAGTATCTGGTGCAGCCGCATAAAGATATACCAGTTATTATTAACATAGAAGAGGTTGTACACTTCATCCATCCCTCTTAACTTCTGAGCTGCTGTGTTACTAAACAGTAGCTTGGACTTAGGGGGACTGCCCCCAACACCATTGTGCTTCTTAGCCGCCCCTGTGGCTTCATCTACATCCATCTCTTCTTCTTCCTCTTCCTCCACATCTGAGAGATCACCTCTCTGAGCAAAGAGCAGATCTGGAATAAAATGATGCATGATTTGCTTGATTTTATATTTGTCTTCCTTCTGAATGCCTGTCTGCCTCTTCACGTGGTGGATAATCAGAGCAGCAGCATCTTCCAGAATCTGTTTGTCTTCATAGGCAAGTGAAAGGTGTGGGCCAACAGGTACACCAGCATTTTCTTCTGTAGCCTGCTCTTGCCTCTACCAGGAGAGAGAGACAGACAAAGTATTATGTGACAGCTACAAAAGCAACAAACAGACCTCCGAGATTACGCCAGTAGTACGTTCTATTAACCATAATGGCCACTATTTTCCAATCGAAAACTTCCAGAAACAAAAAGGTAATGTGCAAGATGTGGTTTGATACCAAAATGACTGGAGGTACCATGACTGGCACCTCCCAGACACTGTGACTTTTAAAAGACAATAGGAAAGAAAGGGGACCATCTTCTAAAATTTTACATTAGTACTTATGGAGGATACGATATGAGGTTTAAATTTCCTTTAAAATACTTCTGGGAAAAAATAAATAAATAAAATAAAATACTTCTGGGAGTGAGGAAGGTGGCAGATATAACAAAACTGGCAAGACAGAGAGGAAATTAAATTTATGTCAGTTCATTTTACTCTTCTCTCCCTTTTCATGTACGCTTGATATTTTCATAATAAAGTTTAAAATTCAAGATCACACCACTTCTAGAAATTCTCAATCATACTCTATTTGTTTCTATCCATCCCCTAAGACTGTGAGCTCAAAGAAAGAAGGATTAATTTCTTATTCATCTCTGTATCCTAGCTCCCAGTACTCTACATAATCCTGAAGGATGCCGAATAAACAAGGATTAGAAAAAGTCTGGGGGCAATTCTCTGGCAGTCCAGTGGTTAAGACCCCACGCTCTCGGTGCCAAAGGCCTGGGTTCAGTCCCTGGTGGGGGAACTTAAATCCCACAAGCCACACAGCATGGTCAAAAACAAAGAAAGAAAGAGTGTGGGGATTGAAGATAGTATTTTAAGTTGTGGAAAGTTGAGATAGGCTACAAGAAGGAATACAAGGTACTGCTGGAAGGAAATATGGAGAGAAGTGGAAGAGGGTGGCAGTGGGCACGAACTATAACCAGGATGGAAAACTGGAAAACCAGTAAAACAGCTTAGTGAGCCTTAGATTTAAAATGGTAGAAGAACTGGGAATAGAAGTCTATCCTACGAAGCAACAATCAACAAACCTTGGAGGGTCTCATGCTCATATAACAAAGATAATTTGCAGGAGTCAAAGCTATGCTGAACATATACTGGGACTTCTCACAAATGTTGAGACCCCCAACTCACCTCATCATAGATACTCTCAATCTCGTTGAGTAAGCTCTTGGACCTTAGGACCTTGGTGTCATTTTGTTTAAAGTTGATGCCTTGGTGGTCCAGAGATTTCAAGTAGTATTTCTCATTTTGCTCTCTCCACACCTTGTTAAAGCCTCTCTGAGCTTCTCGCCATTCTTCCTCTTTCATCTTCAACCTAGCAGGGTAGAGGGTGGAAAAAGAAAGACACGGGAGTCCAGAGGAGGGAGTTTTAAGGCAAGGAGTCATATTAGAATCGCAGACTGGAATCCTGACTCTGCCACACTAGCCACGTAAGACTGCTTCCTTATCCGTAAAAAGGGGATAATAGCACCTCATCTCACAAGGATTTAGAAGTAAGAAATATTTCAGGTTTACTTTATTTCAAAGGTCAAAAGGTATAGCAGATCTGTCAAATCTGTTGGCAACTTTGGGGTAAATTTATTCAAACTAGTCAATCTCTGATACATGAGAAAACTACTCATTCAGGACTTACTATGGGGAAGTAATTTATTCCAAAGTCAGAAATCTTGCTAAGAACAGTTATTTCTCAAACAACATTCCACAGAATACCCTAGAAAAGTAGATTCTCTTCCTTGGCCAGCTAAAACAAAGTGAAACAAGTTTCTTTACTATAGGACTTCTGAGAATGTTTATTATGCTAATGTAAATGCAAATGTCCAAGAGCAGAGAACTAGTATAACAATGCTCCTCTGGACTGAGGTTGGAAGTTCCAACGAAAACAACTGACTCTGATCCTCTGGAAGAGAGGAGAATAAAATCAAAACCAGCACTAGAACTGAAGGATATCCTCCACCTTGAAGACAAAAGTTAAATGCCACTGGCAGGAAGACAAACACCTTCTGCCAGCTCTTGAGAGGAAGACTGGGGAGGAACAAGAAAATCTGGGCATGTGTCAACTGTGCAGTGGATAAGTTTTCACCAGGTGATACAGAGGGAGGACCAGATTTATAGTAGAGCACAGATCGCCACGGACTTCGAGGAGCCTGGGGCTCAGCCCTAGCCTCCTCCTTGATACCTACAGCCTTATTTAGGTGGGTTCAATGGCCCCTCTATACCTTGGTTTGAAGGTTGGTTAAGAGAAAGAAGACATTCTTGGATTTTTATGGGACGCTAAGGCTTTTTAAGTAACATATCAATTTTATAGAGACAAAGTGATTTTTCTTATTAAAAAACAAAAGATGTGAACATCAGTTAGTACTGAGTGGCAAGAACGTGGGTGGCTGTTTTCTTCTTTGTTCTCTATTTTAAAATATCCCCCTAAACACACAGAGCATTCCAGTGTGGACTGGAAAGGTTTGTTCTCTGCTGTTGGTGACCCAGAACCCCATCAAGAAGCTCCACTATCCCACACTATTCACCTGACTTCCTACAGCCGAGGTTGGGAAGAAGTGGAGGTCTCATGGAATAACTGGGCCGAAAAGGAGAACCTTTTTTAATGGGACACTAAATCTGTTGAAAAGCACACTAAAACATGAAGGGCATGTGCACTCAGGTACCTTTTAAGGACAATTGGGACGGCAATGGAAGGGTTCTTCCTCAGACCATCAATGATGTCAGCTGCTTTGTCAGCATATATCCTTTGGAGTGCTTTTCGGTGGATGACTTCCGATGTGCCCCCGAGGGTGTTGTCCAAGCGAAATTTGGCTTGTTCTTCAGCAGACAAGCGGGAAAGTTTCTTCTGTATTGCTTCCAGAACCCGGATAGTTGCCAGATTGGTCTCTAAAACTACATCAAGCTAAAAAGAAAAAAAAAAAAAAAGACAAAGGATGCTCAGGACCCAAACCAGAACAGAATAGCTGTCTGGAGTAGAAGGTGGAAGTCAAACTTCCTGGATTTGAATGTGGGCTCTGCCATACCATGGCCAAATAAAACTGTTAGCTTATCAGTAAAACAGAATACCACCACCTATTCTCACAAGGTTGTGTTCTGGATTTAACAATACAACCCACATGAAGGATTCAGCACAATACCAGATACACAGCAAACATCCAAACCCTGAATACTCATTGAAAGGACTGATGATGAAACTGAAGCTCTAAAACTTTAGCTACCTGATGCGAAGAGCTGACTCACTGGAAAAGACTCTGATGCTGGGAAACATTGAGAGCAGGAGAAAGGGTGCAACAGAGAATGAGATGGTTGGATGGCATCACCGACTCAACAGACATGAATTTGAGCAAATTCAGGGAGATAAGTGAAGGACAGGGAAGCCTGATGTGCTGCAGTCCACGGGGTCGCAAAGAGTCGTCTTAGCAACAGAACAACAACAACAAAGTAGTAGTTAATACTTCTAGCACCACCAATGTGGAGTTATTGAGGACTACTGGCCCCCACGCCAGAGGGATCTAAGAGGAGGCAACCTTACTGGCACTTTTCCCTGAACTTTTGTGAATTACTCAGATCTGTTACAAACAATAACAATCACTACCACCAAATCCCAAAAAGACCATTCAAGATAGTAAATCAATCTCATGAGTAAAGTTTTTCAGAGTAACTTAAAATGCTTAAATGTTCAATGTCTTGTTCCACATCTACTAACAATAAGAGCATTTCTTGAGGGCTTCAATGTTCTATCTGTGCGTAACCATTTAGATTCTCACTGAATATTCCCTAACCTGGTTAAAGACACGACTAGCAACCTTGAGTTAACTTTTTTCCAAAGCTTAACACAAAATTTTCTAGATGAGAAACAGAGAATAAAGGAAATGAGCAGTCTCAAGGGTCTATGACTCTGTTTAAGTGTTTCCTAATTTTCTAGTTTGAGGACTATGGTAGTCATTTTGTCAAAAATTTTAATGCCCCCTTTCCCCACTGATGATAAATGATGGCTTGGACTTCCTGGCTGTCTTGAGATTAGCTAGGGCCATGTAACTAGTTCTGGCCTATGAGCTGTTAACAGGTGAGTCAAAGTAACATCATTACTTCTAGGCTAGAACATTTAAGGGTGCAAGATCCATCTGAGCTCTTCCCCTATAGTCCCTGGCACTGTTCATGATGGTGGCACTCTGCCAGCCCAGGCCCCCAAGCAATTCTGATGAACAGAATCTTCGGCTGAACATCAATGCGCATGCAGTATGACGAGGAAATAAATCTGTCTTTTTCAAGTCAATGGGATTTAGGGGTGACTGTATTGCAGGAATATTAACCAATCCTGATGTACAAAGGATTCAAATTAGTTTATCCCATCCAATCCTCAGCACGTACATATGCATACATAAACACATTTCTTTCATCTTCACTACTGCAATAACAAGCAGGAAATGAGGCTGATGCCTCTCCTCTGCAGGCATACTAGTTGAGAATAAGAATATCCTGTCAAAAACAGGCGTCAATCTCTGCTAACACATCATTGAAACTGACTAAACATAGGTTAAAAAAAAGAAATGCTTTCTTCAGCTTGATAAAACTTTCCATAGAAGTTAACATCTGTCATGGCTGAGTTTTCTGCAAATGGTTGAAGCTCCTAATAAACACTGGGGCCCAGCGGACCAACCAACATGTGGCTCTTCATTCAAAACATGCCAGAAGCAGAGGAAGCAAGTGTGAAGGGGGATAACTGGCAGAGGGCTAAATCAGTATGGGTTAAAAAAGGAGCAAAACATCTCCCATCCATAGGAAGAGCAGGGACAGTCGATTTTATATAATAAATATGTTAAAAAGAAGGCATGTAATTTTCCTTCTCTAGACACATTTAACATTCCCTTTTTGTTGATATCAGCAAACCAGACACTGGGAACTGAGTCTGTTTCCAGTACTTCCCACTCCTGGTATCAGGGCTCTAGACCAGCCCATTTCTTCACTCTAGCTCTTCCCTTCCCAACTACTTTAAAATGAAGTCCCTAACTCAACTTTCTTTCAAAAGGAGACAAATCAACACCAGAAATATGACAGAAGAGTTCCAGTTCTCACAGGAGCACTGGTTTGCTAACCATGTTAGTAAGATACCTGCTAAAAATAATATACGCTTTAAGATAAGTAATTTAAAATAGCTGTAAGAAAGCCCACTAGGTCTTAAGATACTGATTTTAAATACTACGTAGGACACAATAACCTTTAAAATGTCATTAAAAATTCAAAGGAGTATTATTCAGCAAATGGAGTAAAAATCCCATTATTTATATTTTAATTTCAGTTAAAAGGGCTAAAGTGGCCTAGATAAGTCACATTTGTCATGAAAATATTACTAACATATCTGACAAAGTCATAAAACATGGTAAATACAACAAGCATTTACCACAGAAGAAAATGAGCCTCTTGCTCTTTGGTCTTAAAAGCCAGTCCTCTCAGGTTGGTATTTAAGATATCCTGTCTTTCCGAATCTCTCATTTCCCCAAACTTCAAATGATAAAGGAGCTTGTACCTCAAAACGTTCATCTTCACAACGATAGATATGTTCTTCATACTGAGTTTTCTTGGAACTAACAAAGGTGGAGTCCTCAGACCAGGAGGGGAAGGAAACCCAGGTATCATTTAAAACCTTTGGGTAAAAGAAGATAAATTGAAACAAAAATGTAACAAAGTTTTCTGGTGATTAAGCTTTCTCAATTAAAAAAGAAAACTTTAGGGGAGGGAAGAAACAGTTAACATTACAAGTTTCACCTGTAGCAAGTTTAAAAAGATAGTTAAAAAAAGGTTCTCAATATAAGTACAAAACATTTTCTTTTGAAAAAAGACAGAAAAGGATTTTGATTTCCTCATTCGTATGCATCCTCCATTCCAGGTACTACTCCCTTCTGGAGGAAGCTGAGGACTCAGGGCTGATACCTTCCCTGGAAGGCCTTACCTCTTTACAGAGAGGAGTCCGTCCTGTACATTTGGGCTGCTGGTAACTCTTTGGTAGGGCTCGATAGCTGGAGCCCAACCGTTTACAAGAGGCATAATCTATCTCCATGGCAATGCCCTCTGTGGCCCGTTCCTTTGGAAAGGTTTCCAGATGTACAGACTCCTTATAGCCCAGGAAGTTTTTAAACCAATTAAACAATTCTGGGAATTTCCTAAAGAATCAAACCAAAAACTGGTGAGCAAGTAGAAGCATTATGCAGTAACGCTGAGGTGTGACTACCACTGTTTGATGTAGAGTCAGAACTCTGCTATCTCTGGACAAATCCCAGTGACAATTATCACTTCTTACCTAAGAAGTACTGCTTTTAAATACCTGGCTTCTCCTTTTCTTACAGAGTGCTCTAAGATCAGTTAAGGCAGTGACGCAAGAACTATACCGCAACAAGGCGAGAACCAGCCATCCTTCTAATCAAGAATATTGTTTCAAAGTTCAGATAATTCTTTGGTTGTCAAAGTCAAGATTCTAGAACCCTGGAAGAGACTGGTCTATGTAAAACATCCAACATTGGTCAGGGGATCAGGAGACCACTAGTCTTGGCCAGCGCGCCGTCTGCCAATTTTTTCATTTCCAAAGTTGAACTAGAAGACTTTGCAGAGGACTCTCTTAGCACTGACATTTTATGAGTCAACTGACCCACCACAATCAAATTATTTTTGTCTATCATATACTCCCACAAACTTTTATTTCACCTCCATATCATGCATCAGGGCCAAACTCCTGATTCCACTTACCCCAGGAATGGAGAGACTAACTGAACAAGCTCTGCCCGAGAGATCACCTCCTGGTTAAAGATAACAAGACAGCGCAGGAAATTTTCATAGGCCTCTGCACTCCGCAGAGCCTTTCGGACCTTGTGGAGACAACCAAAAGAAAAATAAAGTGAGAAATCAAGAGATCCTGGATCGCTTTTAAAAGCCTAGGGAAACTTGAACTGTTATCTGACAATATTAAGAACCAATTTTGGTTTTTTTAGATGTATTAATGTTTATGTTTGAAAAAAGGAGTCATTTAAAAAGGAAACTTAGGGACTTTCCTGGTGGTCCAGTGGCTAAGACTCTGCGCTCCCAATGAAGGAAGACCAGGTTCGATTCCTGATCAGGGAACTAGATCCCATGTGCCACAACTAAGACCAGGCGCAGCCAAATAAACAAATATTAAAAAAAGAAAGAAAACTTAGTAAAATACTTATGGGTGAAACAATATATTATCTGAGACTTGTCTCCAAATAATCTGGGGTAGGTGAGAGTGCACGTGAAACAAGCACACCAGCTAGGAGCTGAGACCTGCTGAGGCTGGACGACGGGTCCATGCGGTGCCATTGTACCATTCTCTTTAATTTCACATATTTAAAAATGCCTATAATAAAAACTCTGAAAAAAAGAGATCCTGGAGTAAATAAGACATTTACTTCTCACAAGCCTGACTCTCTGAACCATGAGTGTTGCCCAAGTTTTTGTTGCTTCTCCTAATGCATGTTTACAGACTCTTTTCAACACTCTTTTCAAACTCTGGTAATTCTAATAACCTTTTAAAATAAGGTATTTTTGTCCTCTGACTTGATCTGTTTCCATTCTCCATTTCTCCTTTCTTTACAGTGCTGATAATTTTAATAACCCAAAACACTAATCATTTCCCTGAATTATCAAGCGAACTCCAGACTTTTTTTAGTGTGTCTAAGAAATAATACCTTAAAACAATAACAACGAACACCATCACTATTATAAAAATTAACTTGTTCAGTCCCCCTCCCTCACCCTTTCCTTGCCATCTTTTGGCTGTGACCTGGACTTTTACATTTGCCTCAAAAGCACCAAGTGCCCAGGCAGCCCTCAGAAATGGTTCAGATCAGAGCCATGGACTCAGGAGGCACCAATCATGGAGATGCTAAATCATCTGCCCTTTTGCAAAAACCCAGAGGTGCAGGACTTTCCTGGTGGCTCAGTGGTAAAGAATCGGCCTGCCAGTGCAGGAAACATGGTTCGATCCATAGTCTGGGAAGATCCCACATGCCTCAGAGAAACTAAGCCTATGGGCCACAACTACTGAGCCCACGTGCTCTGGGGCTAGTGCTCCAAAACAAGAGAAGCCACGGCAATGAGAAGCCCATGCATCGCAACTAAAGAGTAGTCCCTGCTCATAATTAAAGAAAAGCCCTTATGAAAACAAAGACCCAGCACAACCAAAACTTAAAAAAAAAATCACCTGGGGAGTTTTGACAACATACAATTAAATCAGAATTCCCATGAACCAATATTTAATACCACAATAAGTTTCACAAGTAATGAGAAGGTTACAAGTCATTTTAAGTCCTCAACAATTGGTGTACTGACATGCCTCACTATATACACCTGGGTATCTACAATAGGAACGCAATAGTTTTAGAGTAATATCAAGCACTTCTTGTAAAGCTTTTTTCCACAAGGCAGATTGCTATATTTTGCTGCAAACTATTTCACAAAACTAAAGCAAACAGTGCTACCATTTCTCTAGCTGTGCTAACAGTTCTCAAAAATGGCAAAGAACTACAATTTGAAATCTACGTTAGAAAGTACAAAGTCCTAACCAGCTTGATGCCTCTAAAACAAAATCTTGGGGACAAGGTGATTTTCTTTGGGCACTAGTAGCCAATATTAGGAGTCTTCCAATTTAACGCATTGTCTTTCAAAGTGATGCAGGGCTTCCCAGGTGGAGCTAGTGGTAAACAACCCACCTGCCAATGCAGGAGACATGAGAGACACGGGTTCAATCAAATCCAATTCATTGATTACTCACCTTATCAAAAAATAATGATTCTGTTCCTACACCATGCTTGCTGGCATCTGCCATAGAAGAATCTTTGAGGCTGAGCAATTTGGGTTTCTTCTGTAAAAAAGGAAAAATATAAACATGTAAGATTCAAAGAGAGGGTTTCACTGGGCTTTATGTTCTTTTCTGTTTTTGCTTTTTTGGCCATGCCCCGTAGTGGGATCTTTGTTCCCCGAACAGAGATTGAATCTGGGCTTCTGGCAGTGAGAGGGCCGAATCCTAACCACTGAATTGCCAGGGAATCCCCTGAGTTTTATTATCATCTCTGTTCTAAGGTTCCATCACTGACCACCACTGATTAATAATTTGCAACAAATCAGAGAATTCAAGTCACTAACTTGCTTTACATCTTAAAAGATTTCCACTCATCTTCCCTATTTTTCAGATTGCCTGTCATTTCCCCCCAGAGGTTCACAGGTCATTCTACTTGCCAAGAACTCTTTCCATAAATGGTCACAGCATTACTGTGATGTTAGAATTAATATCCTTACTTTTTTCCATGGGCTAAAAGTAACTATTAGAAACCAAATGCTATTGTTTTATTTTCCTAGCTGTGGAGGCAGAAGAGGCTATAAAAATATCTGGAATACACAGTAATCAATCTTCAACCCTTACCTTTAAATGGTTCAACTGAAAAAATCATGAAAAAAAAGTTTATTTTCCTAACAGAAGGAATAACTACCTTGTCAGTAATATCCACTCAGACCAATTTAAGATTGCTCTTTTAAAGCAAATGAATAGATCATATATAACTCCAGGCAGAAAATTTACTATAAAGAAATCACCTCTCAAATGCCTGTGAAGAAATGCACATTCTGGGAAAAGCAGCACATTTACCTTTGCCACTATGGACTGCATTCTCTTAGGAGTCACAGCCTCTGCCTATACTGCCTAAGGAAAAGGCAGACAGGGAATCCTAACCTCCCAATATAGGATTTCCACTTGCGCGTAATCAAGTGTGGGAGGAGACCAAGATTGGCGCCTATCTGCTGACCTGATTCTTGCTATTCGTATTACTAAAATTCCTTACTAAAGTGAAGAAACATACATGATTACTATGTTCAGCTGGCTTTCAAAACGAGAAACCATTACAAACATTGAAAAATATTTCAACAGTCCTTCCAAAGTGTCAACACCTTACAGGTCAGTCTTAGTGGTTATTTGCTTATTTACCAGTCACTTCTTCCCATAAGATATTCCACTAGTTTTTGTTACTCTTTAAATTCTGAAGACACATCTATGTCTTCAACATCATATACAGCTTCAGAATTCACTGAAACAATATTCAGTACATACACAGAGCCCACTCCCTAGCACTGCTGCCCCACATCAACGAGGGTGAGAGTGGGCTCAGCTCTCTGCAGGCAGACCATCAGTGTTTACCCTAACACGGAGCACCATGATAAGTCACTAACAGGAGTTTAAGACCGCCCTCTGCTGCACCCCCCCAAGGTCCTTCCTTGGAGATTAAGATGATGCAGATAAGATCTGGCAACCCAACAAAGAACCTTGGGCAGGATAGGCCTCTAGACCAAGGAGATCCCACAAAGCATTTGCACTTTACTCACAAGAGGACCTCAGAGAACACTGACTTATTTTGAAACAATTATCAATTTAATCAGCTTCTTTCTTAGTACAAGGTAGGAAAAATTAAGTCTCAGAAACCCTTGGCAGGAAACAAAGAAACAGATGAGAGCTAACAGCAAAGAAGGGAGAAACTATAAAGAAAACCTGTAAGAACTCAAAAGTAATCGGAGCAATTAGTAGTCTAACATTCCTTCTCAAAGCCAGGTAAAAAGATTTGCACTGAGTTTCTGTGACACACACCAACCAACTTCAAATATCCAGGATCCAAGCGTCAGCCTTGTGCACTGTCTGCTACTACCGTTCCTGAAAGTCACAATGAGCAGTTGCGACCTCCTCACCTTCACTGGAGGGGTGGCCCCCGTTCCAGAGTGCCTGCGAATCTGGCAGCCATTCTGGCTGGGCCTCTGCGGCTTGTTGTTCAGCTGAGGTTTCTTCACCGTGCCTCCGTGGTCATTTCTCACGGAATCGACCTTCTCAGCAGTTGTTTTGCTTAAAAGCTAATTAAGAACACATGAAAGAGATGAGTGCTCTTATCAAAGCAAGTTATTTCGAAAGAGTATCCTTCTGATTCCAGCTTCCTAACTTCTCACAACCATTCTCAATTGTGTAGTTCCTCTACATAACTTACCACAGAGCTGTTGGCATCTGGTAGGAACTGTCCAAATTCTGACAACAGATCTTCCTGATTTTTAAAAAGACGAGCCACCTGGGCATACACCTCCTGCTCAGTCAACGCTGGAGTGTAGTTTCCTCCAGCTTCCTTGGCATTTCGCTGCTCTTTCTGATAGGAAATTGCAAATGGGAAGAGATCATATTAAAGGGGCACTGTTTTGAATGACCTGCTTTTGCACACTTTCTGAGAAGCCTGGTAGGGGCTTTGTATGTTATCTATTTGGACTGCAGTTAAGAGGAAAGTCTATGTTCTTAGCACCTGTTTTTGGCTTCAAGCTTTGAAGTTGAGAAAGAAGTGGAAGATGGTGGCTGACAATTCCTTTTGAAAACCAGGGCAGTATATGTGAATGCTCAGGGGATCACTACCGACTGATAAAACACAAAATATTAGAGAAATTTCTCCTTCTATTGTACTTTAACTATATTACACAAATCATTCTTTAAACTTCCAGATAAATAGCACTGTTTCACAGAGCAGTGACTTTAAAAATCCTAACTGGCTGCTATAAGGCAATTAAAGTCAGGTAAATCAAACTGGCTTTACAAACACACATCACAATTTCTAACTGACTAACTACCAGTAAGAATTAGTGGACACAACTGTGTCCACAATAACTAGTTCTTCTCAGACTAGTTGTCCTCAGAAGGCAACCTGGTTAAGACAGGCTGAAAGGGCAACTGTCTTACCTGATATGTGTGCAAAATCTCCAGGAACGCTTTGTAGATGTCTGGTTGGCCCTGGAACCTGTTCTTGATCTTATTAACATAGTTGATGGCATGGTTAAACTCCACAGGCTGATTGTTCTGCAAGGGCGGGGCTGTTCCCAACGAGATTGTCACTGGTGTATGAGGCTGGACAGGTGGAGAACGTGGGGACGCGTATGGTGGGAGTGGGGGAGTCTGCTGACTGGCTGGAGTATGTGCTTGTAGTTGGGAAGGCTAAAAAGAAAAAAGTCTTTATTCTCCTCAGGAATACAGATGGTTTAACACAGGAAAGAAAGTTCAAAGTAAAGAGAAACAAGGTGTCTGATTAACATATATACTTTATTCACTCTGGCTAGGCCATCTTAGCCCAGCTCAAATCACACTGAGCAGGGGTGGCAAGAGCAGAGGGTTCACACATTCTAATACAAAAATTCCAGCCTTAAATTTTCTAAACACAATCTTAAAAGTGGGCGACGTCTCCAATTACAGGGAAGAATTTTAATACGCAATTTTTAAGCTTCCTTGCTTAACAGGTGCAAACAGAATAGGAAAAAAACCTTATTCTACATAGATCTTTAATGTCAAAAAAGACAATTCAATTGCTACAGTTAATGCCACATAAAAAAGTCTTCTAAACCAGCTCTGCCCAGCAGACTCTCTGAGGTGATGGAAATGTTCTTTATTTGCATTATTCTGCACAATAGCCACTAGCCACATGAAACCAGTGAGCGCTTGAAATGTAGCTGGTGCAACTGAAAAACTAAATTTATTTTAATTAATTTAAATTTAAATATAGCCGTATGTGACTCATGGCTACTGTATCAGTAGAGTTCTGTACTAAGGACACCTCATCATCATCATCATCATCATCATCAAGATCTTCTGCTTAGCTTGATATGGCCTAATCTGGTAAACAGAGTAACTTTTGTAAAATGATGACCATACAGAAAACAGTGTAATCTGATCATAAGCTGACCGTTTCTGCCTGTGTTATCAAAGTACTATTACACAAAGCTGTCACTTCTTGGGATGCTCATGGGTTCAAACAGCAGAAGTTGGGGGCAAGAGAGTCCATGCAGGTTGCTGATGTACAGACCTAAACAGATATATGTGGTGTGTAAATGTGAGCCACTTTATAGGAATGTGACTTGCATCTTCTCTGATGAAATTTTAACTTGTGTTATCTATCTAAGCCTTATATACGAAGGGAAAATGTCAAAGGAGGGTGCTTTCTAGGGATGCATTTCACATGGTGCAGAGTATTCCAAGTGCTCACCTTGCTGACTTTGGCAGGTGGGGGCTGAGGAGCTGGCTGGGCAGGTGCTGGGGCTGACTGGGCTGAAGGCTGGGAAGGATGTTGGGGTGGTGGCTGAGGCTGGGGCTGGATGCCATGGGTTGGGATCTGATGAACCTGGCCAGGAGTTGTCACATTCACCATGTCATTGGTTTGCACCTCAATCTTGTAGCCAGGGGGCAAGAAGGTATTGAAGCCCATGATTAGGTCAGGGTGGCCTTTGAACAGCTGGGACACACGACTAATCACTCCTGGAGTGTCGATGCTGATTTAAAAAAAAAAAAAAAACACACACACAAATATTAAAGTTGCAAGCTTGACAAAGCACCCTGGCAAGACAAAATTCAGATTCCACTAGGTTCTCTATATAGGAAAATAAAAATCAACCTGAATATTACAAAATTAACCACACCCAAAGACCTCTGAAATTCAAAGCCATTTATCTTCATAACCAAAGAGGCTTGGTCAGAATAGACATTCAAGTATGCTAACAGTCCCATGAAGCAAATACTTAGGCAGTAAGTCTCCAACTCCAATTCCCATGCAAGATCCAACCCCTGATACACCAGTATAAGTTATCGTGTATCTATATACATTGTTCAGATGAGTTAACTCTTTTATCATAGTGAACCATGCCAGAATATTAGGGTATCTTAAGTTAATCCAAAAAGCAAGTAGCCTAATCATTACCAGTTTACTTCCCTGACTGAGATTAAGTACTAAGAAAAATGTATCAATATGCAGAAAATAAAGGTGTTGGGCCTTCAATTTTTATATAACAATATATAAAACAAAAACATGACCCATGGAAATAAAAGCACAACTCCCTCCAAAGAGCCCTTTATCGTTTAGCAGATGAGAATAAGCTATATCCTCCTTCCAGAACCAAAATAACAAGCAAAATTCTCACGTACAACTACATATATCTTTTACCTCTGAGATTTAAACTCCTTCATGATGTCAAGGAAGTCATTGTAGACCTGAGGCTGACTACCAAACTGCAGCTTCACTTGGTCAAGGTAGGAGAGTGCATCCTCTACCTGAGGCAGGAACAAATCTCAAGGTTATTAAGAGAAAAGCCAGCCAAGAATTACTTCTAAAAGACTGATTTATACCTAAATAAAATCAGCATATTAAATGAAATAGAAACATATAGTAAACATACATTAAAAACACTAAAAATTAACATGGGTACCAGTAATATAACTCAAGCTTAAAATAAAAATTAACTCATAAAATCTGTAACCTTGCTTTGAATAGTTCTGCATAGAATTATTAGTGAAGAATAATCACATCCATACGTCATTCACTTATTCATTCATTTATTCATTTCACAAATATTTACTAAGAAGCAACAACATGCTAGGCCAGGCCCAACGTGAGGTCCTAAGGAATTAATGATAAATAAGCCACGGTATGCCCTGCTGTACAGAGAAGTTCATTTCACATCCAGTTGGGAGTAATAACACAGTGGGAAAGTGGGCAATCACCAAATGCCCAGAGAGCACATGGGAAGGGAACCCCTCCACACACAGGAAAATAAACCAACCAACCAACCTATGGGGACATACCAGAGGGCTTCCTAAAGAACTGGTGTCTAAACTGAGTCCTGTGGATGAGTACAAGTTAGCAAAAATGAAGACCCATGAAGAAAGTCAGAGGAAGCAGCATGGGCTAAACTGCAGACGCGACACCATCTGATATATATGGAAATGTGAAAACAGTTTAGTTTGGCTAGAGGATCTGTGGTGAAAAGAAGAAATGGTGGTAGGAAGAGTGATGATAGATGACACAGGAGATGATGCAAGATCTAGACCCTAAAAGGATCTAGATTTTTAGATCTAGAAAGCAATTCAGATTTTTATCATCTGCACTTTAGTGTATCAATTTGGCTACAGTACTGAGAACGAGTTGGTGCAGGAAAAACAGACGATGAAAAGGAGGTAGGAAAACCAGTCATGCTATGAGGTTAACTCATGTGTGAACAGGAGTGGCGTAAACTACAGTACTGACCAGACAGAGAGAGAACTGGGCAGACTCAAAGGCTTTTTAGGAGACAGAAGCGACACGGTTTGGGGGCTGGCTGACTGTACATGGAAGATGAGGCAGAGGGGGCATTCACTAAATTATACACCATGTGGGCATTCACAAAGAGGAATAAGTTTGAAGGGCCAGAAAGTTACAAGTGTGATCTAGGACAACTTGAGTTTTAGTTACTCAGGAGATATCTAAGGGAACTGCCCACTAGGTGTATCCTACATACTGTGGGATTATTTTTAATTCTATGTAACAGCAAGTTTAGGAAAGTTTCACAAGTAAACATCTGATTTGACAAGCACTACTCTTGTGACATGCTGGAAACAGAATCTTTATGATCAAATAAGCCCTTAAAGAGTAGTAGCTCAAGAGTTGCCCAAACTTCCACTATAGCCATGGTTAACAAGAGCATTTGTGTTGCCAGAGCACTGTGTGTATACCTGGTCGATACCAACTCACTGGAGGTTGGTCTTTTGGTACTTTATAAATAACATGACAATTTTTGTTGAAATTCAATATTCAGAATTTTCCATATTGAAATGTTTCATTAGTGACCAAACTGATGGAACCTAAAACTCAGTAAGTTTGCAGAAGGGAAAGACTTTGGAAGATATTTAAGAATCGTATTCACAGTCACAACAGAAGAGTTATCAAAAATAAACATACAAAAAATAAGAAACAAAAACAAGCACTCTACCGTGTAATACAATAAATACACAGAGAGAAAAAGTGCTGAAACCTGAAGAAGCAAAGTATACGTGATGTCTGTGTGTCTGGAAGAAAAAGGTACAGGTCATAATGAACCACTGTTTAAAAATTAGTACAGTACAACTCTTTTATCAAAGCATGTATACAGTTCTAGAAATCATTACTTAGAAGAACACAACTTGGAAGGAATTATTTGAAAGCTACAGGTTTAAGGAGGCATGTGGGGCGGGTCTTAAGAGTCTGCTGATGCATCTTCCTGGCTCACTTCAACAGGCATTTATTAGTAAGGTCCCCAACCTCCTGGAGTTCACGACGTTGTTGGGGAGACAAGCAGATAACTATAAAGAGAACTTGCTAAATATGTACGCCGCTGGCATTCAACAAATAATTATTCAAATCTTCCTTGTCATTAATCTGCCAAAGACAAAGAAGTATAGACAATGTCGATGCATGAAATAAGCTAAGAGTTCTCACTGAACACTTCCTTATTATAGAATATAAATGGTTTATTGAAGTTGGTTCAAATGCTTGTAAAACATTTTAAGACTGATCCAAAAATGGCAAGCGATGTGAGAAAATTAAATGAAATTACATGGAGGCACAAGAAACCATTTTACCTCTCCTTGTTAGAAAGGAAATTCAACAAGTTATTACGTCCAGGAATCACATTCAAGAGCTTGTAACCAAGAGAACAGAGCAAGAAAACCTAACTCAACCTGTGACTCACTCTATAACCCCAACTCTAAAGCCCTTTCTTGCTTCCTTGACAGCACCTATAAAGCATACAAAGCACTCTGTATACTTGTAGCCAAGTGAGGAAGGAGAATAAAATAGGTGCCATGCTTTGACACGGCTGACTGGAAAAAGGATATAGAAATAAATGTATATTTTTTGTTAGTTTAATAAGTAAGTTATAAGTGCTTTTGCAACATTAAGGCATCAATTGCTAAATACAGTATTAATATGGAATTTAGTCACACCAAACCAACTTAAAAATTTTTTTCAGGACTCAGTGAAGTGCTAAGTTTGTAACAATAATACATTTTGGTATACAGTCACCACTCTACAAACAGAGAGTAAAAATGTTTTAAGGAAAACATTGATATAGCTTACAAATATTTTCCCAAACACAGAGCCCAGAGTAAAGTTTCAGGCCCAAATAATTTCTACTCTCTTTAGGACTATGTTTATGCATAGTCAACTCGTAATTACTTAAGCTAATATACAGAGTAAATTGTACAAAATCCCTCTAGCTTTGGTGTGCTTTTATTTATGTAACATTTAATTTCTTTAGGCCAATGTTAAAAAGTTCTTGACAGCCCAAACAATGAGGGCAGGAGTCAGGGAGAACTAGATTAAGTACCAAAAAAAGAGATGAAATATCTGCTACACACAGATGTGTCCTTTAAGGATACATTGTTCATTCCTACTTGCAAGCTACTTGATATAATTACAATTGTATGACCAAATAAAGATACAACATCTTATCTCTTTATATCTTCAGTTTTATACTTCTTGCACTTGATTTCAAATTTTATATAAAAACTAGGGGGAAAAAAGAAATCTGGAAAACTTACTAACATAATCACACATTTGGAAAAGTAACACTCAACTAAACAGAGAGAGAAGGTTAGCTGGAAATGAAAGTTTCATTTCTCCACGGATGCATGAATTTCAAACTGTTGAAAACCTACAGCATACACTCAGTAGATCAGATGAAAACACTGACTTTTTACTCACAATGATAGCCTTTCCCAAACTTCATAAAGGTTTCCCGAAAGGAGCATGTGATTTACTGAGGATGGACTTGATGATGCTAGCCAATTAAGCTAGTCATAAAGAATAAGAAGATTAAACCATAATACTTGGGTCCATTTACCATACAAGACTATAGTCAACCATGTGTATGTTAATAAAACCTTATTCCACGCTAAGAACTAAAGAGTTCAAAAGCAGGCATCCAAAAAATGGACTTTATTTCATATGAAAATAGCTCCTCAATCCTGGAACGTTTGAACACCACACATTCATTCCAAAAACATCTCTTGAATGTATTCTCTGGATCAGGCACAAGGTGCAAAGACAGGAAATGTAAATAGGTTTCAAAACAAAAACAAAGTAAGACTTCTTGTCATTCACCCCCCAGCCTACAGTAAACAGCTGTAACACCACTAGTAACAAGCTGAAGTCAATGATGCCTGCTAAGAGAGAAACGGAAGGGGCGGAATACCACCTTGAGTCTCTGAAACTGCTGCTGTCCCTGCACTGGTGCAACTGGTGGAGCTGGATGAGCGTGACTCTGGACCACCTGGCCTCCATGGGGCTGCACGGCTGTGGGGTGATGATGGCTGCTATGCACCGCTGCGATGGCGGGCCCATGACTGCTAGAGCTCTGCGGCACTGCTGAAACCTAGAACAGACAAAACACTGATGAGAAGCTTCAAGGCTTGTGCATTCTTCCCCAAACGCCTCCAAAGAACACACACACAGAAAAGATTACCAGAAACCCAAATTTCCCACAAAAGAGAATTGGTGAAATAAATTATAGCCCACCCATCTTATAGCAGAATTCTACAGCTATTAAAAATTATATAGCTCGGTATATCTCAAACTATCTGTGGCGAAGGACCAGTTTTTCTCGTTTCTTAAGTTCTGATCCTTCATGGACTACTACTTTTATGAAATACAATAAAAATGAATTACTATATATAATGTGAGATAAAAATACATAAGCCCCTATTTTTTATTACAAGGTTTTACAGACATAAAATTACAATGTCCAATTGCTAAAGAAGTTTCTAAACACTCCATTTCTGTTCTTATCTCATTACAGACTAGTATGAAAGTATTCGTATCAACCATCTGTGGACCACAGTTTGAATAGCATTGATAGGCAGGCAAATATTTTAACACTTAAAAATGTTCACAATCCATAAACTGAATGTATTCATGTGTTGCATATGGATTTAAACTTTTAGATAATTTTTTAAAGCCTATTACACAAAGCAGTATATATAATACACTAAGGATAAATCAGGAGTTTGGAATTAACATATACACATACTATATATAAATCAGATAACCAACAAAGACCTACTGTATAGCACAGGGAACTATACTCAGGATCTGGTAATAAACTGTAATGGAAAAGAATCCTACACACACACACACACACACACATTGTGCTGTACATCTGAAACTAACACAACACTGCAAATCAACTATACTAGAATAAAAAAATTAACATTCAGAAAAAAATACAATAAAATTTTAAATCCTAGACAACAAATATATAGTAAAATGTGACTATTTTATTTTATGACGGTAGGGTTAGAGAATATTTTTATTTTGTTTTATTTATTCTGTATATTATTATTTGTTCCTGGAGTGAAAGCTCCAAGTCTCGAGCCACTGGACTAGAACTCAGGGAATTCCCCTTATTTGCTACTTTTAAAATAAAAAACTTTTAAATTTTCTGTCGGTGGTCTAACATGAAACATATTTCTTATCTATTCCCTCTTGTCCTCTTAAAAGTTTAGGGTTAAAATAAAAGTACAAGCCCATTTCCTTCTATCTCTATTGCAAAAAGTGTTACATAAAATTTCCAAAGCTTTAAAAATGTTCCTATTTCAGAACTTTAATCACTACAGAAAACAACTAAGGACAATACACCTGATATGCCACATCTCCAAGGTAAGGAGACTAAATAACATGACACTTTAAAACAATGTAAACTAAGTACTACAACTTAAGAATGTTTTTTTCCCCAAGTCCCCACAGATTTACAAAGACTACCCTGGGCAGAGCAGAAGGTGGGAAATAGAGCAACTATTTACAAATCCACAGAAACAATAAACATTAGGAGTAAAAAGAAACTATTTAGACGATTCGAAAAGTTCTAATACTTGTAAGAAGAGTTATATGTTTCTGAGCTTTTTATATTACAACATGCATATACCGAACGGGTTTTTGTAAGACTTAACTAGCATTTACAAATATTTGTGACGGCTGGTTTTATAAGAGCACGTTATAGTTTCTAGTATAGGAATAAATGTAATTATCCCAGGTGTAGGAGAAAGTCGTGAACTAGTTCAGACAAAAGTAATCAGCCAAGGAAAACACACTACCTTTCTTTCCTCCAAGTCCTAATCTAGCGATCTGATCTGTAGCAGTCCTCTGACTGCCCCATCTGGCCCCATAGGAAGGCACTATATTGCTTCAAGGCGGGCTCCAGTGGGGGAGTGACACCTGAAGAATTACCATTTCCTACTTCATCCAGGTTTCCCTCTTTCTTGACTGTTTTCTTATAATTCCTAGATAAGGAATTGCTAGGTAAAAAATAACAACTCTGATACAAACTATCAAATCGCTCTCAAGGAAGATTAAACCAATTTATATTACCAGTACCAGTCAAACCTTTTTATTTTTTCATTTTTACTTTATTTTTTCTGGCTGCCCCACATGGCTTGCAGGGGCTAAGCTCCTTGACCAGGGACTGAACCCGTGCCACAGCAGTGAAAACCCAGAATTCTAACCACCAGACTGCCAGGGAACTCCTGTGCCAGCCCAACCTGTGCCTCTCTAGACTAGTTACGTAAGTTATGGTTCTGACTGACCTGGAATGGAATACTATATATGCAATGATTTCTTTAAAAATTACTTGGGATGTATACTGGTGGTCCAGTGGCTAAGACACCAAGCTCCCAGTGCAGGGGGCCCGGGCTCAATCTTTGCTCAGAGAACTAGATCCCACATGCCACAACTAAGAGTTCACATGCCACAACTAAAGATCCCGCATGCTGCAACTAAGACCTGGAGCAGATGAGTAAATAAATATATATATATTTTTAATTACTTGGATCTATACATATATTCTGGAGAAGGAAATGGCAACCCACTCCAGTATTCTTGCCTGGAGAATCCCAGGGACGGCGGAGCCTGGTGGGCTGCCATCTATGGGGTCGCACAGAGTCAGACACGACTGAAGCGACTTAGCAGCAGCAGCAGCAGACATACATTCAAGTGCAAAGTTGTCCACTACATATTAAGTGAAAAGAAAGAACAGTATACACTGTATGGCCTAAATTATGTAAAGAGAGAAGTGCATCTAGATAATTAGAAAAGTAAACAAACATGCCTGCATATGCAGAGAAAACTCTGAATACCCGAGAAATGCACCCAATGGGGTTAAGTCTGAGGGTTCAGAGGAAGAAGTCACATTATATCCTTTTTTTTTTAAACGGTGACATTTACTTTCATAATTAAAAAGGGAAAAACATAAATTTCTTATATTTTTGCAAAAAAGAGTGAACAGAAAAGAGATGAATGATCAGTGTTGATCAGGATATGCAATGACAGGAATATACAGTGCTGGAGGAAACAGAAATAAACTGGGACAGCTCTGAAAAACAATTTGAAGTTACCTGCTAAAGGTGAAGATATATGTATCCTATGGCCCAGCAAACCCTCTCCTAGACACTCAAGCTTCCTACTATGTCCTCAGACCTGCAGTTCAGTTCAATTCAGTCGCTCAGTCGTGACCTAATCTTTGCGACCCCATGAACTGCAGCACGCCAGGCCTCCCTATCCATCACCAACTGCCAGAGTGTACCCAAACCCATGTCCATTGAGTCGGTGACGCCATCCAACCATCTCATCCTCTGTTGTCCCCTTCTCCTCCTGCCCTCAATCTTTCCCAGCATCACGGTCTTTTCAAATGAGTCAGCTCTTCACATCAGGTGGCCAAAGTATTGGAGTTTCAGCTTCAATATCAGTCCTTCCAATGAATACCCAGGACTGATCTCCTTTAGGATGGACTTGTTGGATCTCCTTGCAGTGCAGAGGACTCTCAAGACTCTTCTCCAACACCACAGTTCAAAAGCATCAATTCTTCGGTGCTTGGCTTTCTTTATAGTCCAACTCTCACATCCATACATGACTACTGGAAAAACCATAGCCTTGACTAGACGGACCTTTGTTGGCAAAGTAATGTCTTTGCTTTTTAATACGCTGTCTAGGTTGGTCATAACTTTCCTTCCAAGGAGCAAGCACTTTTTAATTTCATGGTTGCAATCACCATCTGCAGTGATTTTGGAGTCCAAAAAAATAAAGTCGGCCACTGTTTCCACTGTTTCCCCATCTATTTGCCATGAAGTGATGGGACCGGATGCCATGATCTTAGTTTTCTGAATGTTGAGCTTTGAGCCAACTTTTTCACTCTCCTCTTTCACTTTCATCAAGAGGCTCTTTAGTTCTTCTTCATTTTCTGCCATAAGGGTGGTATCATCTGCATATCTGAGGTTATTGATATTTCTCCCAGCAATCTTGATTCCAGCTAGTGCTTCCTACAGCCCAGCAATTCTCAAGATGTACTCTGCATAGAAGTTAAATAAGCAGACCTGCAGAATGGTCTGAAAAAATAAGCAGCTTGCACCAGAATGCAAACCAACTACTTCACTAATAAATACACTGCTTTATTCCACTGCCTTTTTTTATTTCCATAGCAAAACCTTCTTGATAAAATATGTAGTGCACCGACTCATAGTCTGGTGCAAGCTTATCTTGCCAGGGATTGCCACTGTGAGTACTACTGTACTAGGAAAATCTGCAAACACTCACTGCAGCTCCTGTCTAACAGGAAAAGTCTGGAAACAGCTTGATACTCTATCAACAGAAGAATGGATAAATTAATTGAATATATTCATGTAATTCATAACCGAGTGAAAATTCTACTTAATTCTACTTAACATATATGAAAATGGGTAAGTCTTAGGAACCACACTGGATGGGTTAAAAAAATGAATCCAAGACGAAAATATACATTTTTACTTTAGATACAAGTTCAAAAATACCCAAACTAAACAATTTTATTGTCTGTATGTATAAATAAAATGGTTTCATATAACACAGGGAATTCTAGTCAATACTCTGTACTGGCCTGCGTGGGGAAAGAAGCTAAAGCGTGGATGCATGTACACACACAACTGATTCACTGAGCTGTACAGCAGAAACCAACACAGCACCGTCAGCCAACTACACTTCAACCAGTGAGAAGAAAGACTTTAGAGCACTAAGGGAAGTCATGGAAACAATAAGTACAGTTTAGATTAGTGGCTACCTCTAAAGGGATAGGAAAGCAAAAGGGACCAGGGAAAGACACAATGAACTCCAAAGGTTACAACAACACTCTAAAAAAATGTGTGTGGTAAATACACAAGTGTACATTGTTTACATTACTTTTAATACCTTACATATATCCCATAAATAGATTTTTAATACCTGAACATTTAATAAAAACTCTGCAACTGGATGAATCACCAGTGTTCTTCCTTCACCCCAGTCCCTTGCTGGGCTCCAGCTTACCTGATAACTGGGAGTCACAGAGTACTGAATCCCTGTGGCTGACTGCATGGTCTCAGACACCGCTTCATACACGGGAGGGGCAGGGGCAAGCACCCGGTGCTGGTGAGGAAAAGCCTCTGCACTACCAGGAATCCGACGCTGCTGGGCCGCATACACCGGTGACTCCTGGTCATCCAAACGTCGCTTCATTCTGCGCTCATGCTCAGGGAGGCACTACAAAACCTGCAGAAACCAAAAGCAACAACATGCAAACCAGTTCACACTCCAGTGTAACGTGCACAACCAGGCACCCAAAAGCTCAACTCCTGGAGTCAATGACCATCGACTGCATCTGGAGACGATCACTGGGTAGGTTAAGTGCATGGGGGACCACACACTCCCAACAGTGGACAGATTATCATAACTGAGAGACAAAAATGTAAATAATAACCCAGTTTGAATTACCTTGATACTGCAAAGTTGAAAAATAGCCTCCAATTTAGAAACACACAAATACACCTTTCTTTACTCTCTGGTTTTCTCAAGTGCCATCATCCCTAATATTAATTATATTATTCACCGGCTATAAAAACATTCAAGTGTTTCTTCCTAACTCCTCTCAAAAGCTAGTACTATAATTGTGGTCTAATTTTTAAAGTATGAAATGTTCCAACAATTAAATGGTATCATAGAAAGAATACTAGGCCAGTAGTTAAGACAATGGTTGTAAACTTGCCAATGTAAAAAACTATGTACATCCCAATAAGCTCCTCCTTCCATGTAAATTTATTTCTTCAAAAATAAAATAAGGTTGAAACTGATCATTAATAAGTTTTCTCCTTATACTCTCAAATCCTAAAGTGATTCCAGAACCCCCAAGTTTAATAATCCCACTGTACGGGAATACTTCCTTTCCCGCAGCACACAAAGTCTAGTAACACTCTGGCCAGGAATCCAGATGGGTCTTTTCGGAGCTCTTCCAACGTTGGTATCATTAATACAAGCATATCAATAAGAAAGAGAGCTCTAGTCAGCCAAAGACAAAATGGGGCCAAGCCCTACCACTTTTCTGGTCACAAAAAATAGCTTAAGAAAGATACCACTGCTGTGGTGAGAAGATTAAAAACACAGTAATATACTTCACAAGCCACTCCCTTTCCACCTAAAGCAAGATTCTTTTTAAAATTGGGGGGAAGTGGGTTACCTACTTTCTAAACACATCCAAATCTCTCTCATTTCCTGGGAATGTGCATGCCCTGAGGGGAAGCAATCCCCACAAGGACTCCTCGAGGCTGCTTCACCTCTTCTCCAGCCTCGCCACCATCTTCAGCATGCCTGTCACTCGGGTGCTCAGCCCTGAAAGAGCATCTTGGGTTGTTCTCACACTCTCACAAACCTAAGTTAGACTCTGACACAGGAGCACAACTGTTTCATCTGCAAGCCAGCCATTTTCAATATTATCTTTCTGTAAATCTCAAGCCATAATTAATCTTTCTGCAGATTATACTATATTTTTTGCTGTGAGGGATACAAGATCTTAGTCCCCCTACCAGGGATTGAACCCAAGCCCCCTGCATAGGAAGCGTGGAGTCTTAACCACTAAATTGCCAGGAAGTTCCTATTGACTATAAATTTAGATCAAAGGACTGTCTCCCAAATTTATATGATAATATGTTGAATTCAGTTAACTGGAGTTGAAAACAAACTGCTGATGGCTGCCGAGGGGAAATAATTTAGAATGTCTTAACTGATTATGTCTTCCTAGGCTTTTCTAGTATGAAGTAGCATATTTAGCACAATATTTCAAAATTTTTCAGACATATTAAGAAGTTAGAAATATAGATTTACACATGCTATTTATACTTAAGAACTGCCAGTCAACTGACTATGAACACTCAATCTCAACCTATTTGGGAGTAAGTCTAATAAATGAACAGAGTGAAAAGTCTTAAAGACTTCTTGGCTGTTACTTCTATGTAAACCCATGATCTAGATCATAGCTTGATCTTGGGTTCTACTGGCATGGAACCTAGATGCTTAAACACACCTGAGATTAATCGCTGGAACCAAAAGCCAGTCAATACCTCATAAATGGAAAACCAAATTTAGATCAGAAGATCACGGCACAGACTAAGGAAAAAAGACTAGAGTACCTGTGAAGACCTGGATTCTAGTCTGAACTGACTTGAAGCTATGTAACTTTGGTCCTGTTTTCTTATTTGCAAAAGGATGTAATTAGACTACTCTGTGTGCATGCATGCTAGTCGTGTCCAACTCTTTGCCATCCCATGAACTGTAGCCCACCTAGCTCCCTTCTGTCCATGGAATTCTCCAGGCAAGAATACTGGAGGGGGTTGTCATTTCCTTCTTCAGAGGCCCTTTCTGACTCAGAAATTGAACCTGAGTCACCTGCACTGGCAAACAGCTTCTTTACCACCGCCCCACATGGGAAGCTATTCCCAAATGCTGGTCTACGGACAAGTCTATAGGAAGATGAAAAAGAAGGGTGAGGAGGCTGCAGTGAGTTTTCCAAAGGTTAAGTATTAGAGAACTATGCTTTATTCTGAGATCATGTCCTATCTTTTAGCTATTAAAATATCATTTCCTTTATAAAGTGTGATTTTATAAAGTAGTTAACTGCATTTGCCTCTGGAGTTTGCCTTCCAGACCATCTCTATGACACTGAAGAGGCTGCCCGAGGCCTGTATTTTCTGTGAACCGCCCTTTACTTCTTGAACAATTACCACTCTTAATTCTATTCCCTAAATGATTCTCAAATCAAATGCTTCTCCCCTAGTCATACAGGCAACTCCTCATTTTGGGACCTTATCATCCTTCATTACCAACACCTTCCAGCCTCCCTCCCATCCAGTCTACACTGCTTTTAAAATGGTTGGCCTCAAATGCAAATCCAATCCAGTTGTAAATCCATCAATCCAGGATTTCCCTGGTGGTCCAGTAGTTAGGACAAGGCACGCTCACTGCTGAGGGGCCTGGGTTCAATCCCTGGTTGGGGAACTAAAATCCCACAGGTCACACAGTGCAGCCAAAAAAAAAAAAATCCAAATTCCTTAAGTTAGCCTTCGAAATTCTTTCTCACTGATTGTGGGGACAATTTAACTCACCAATTATATCCTTGCAATCCCACCCTATGATGCAGGTTATCAAAATGTTTTTCCACTCCCCTAAAGAAGCCTGAAGTCTGTAAGCTTCTTCAAGGTAAGAGTCCTTTTCAACTTTGTCTGCATTTCTCACCTTCCAGACACTCATCACCAATGCTCAAATACTGCATATGCAGAAGGGAAAGATAATAATTAACATAACAGCAGCATATATTGAGTGTCCAGCACTATTCTACACAATTTACCAGGAATAATTTAATCCATTCAACAACCCTGTAAGCAAGGTGCTACTATTCTCTATTTTACAAATAAGGAAACTGAAACACAAAGATTAAGTAAACTGCCCAATGTTGCACAGCTATGAATCCACGAAACCTGCTTCCAGAGCCTGGATTCTTAACCACCTCACTATCCTACCTCACACAGAAGAGAAGACAAACAACAGGAAAAAAGAGTTCCTTTACTAATTTAACACACACACACGTCGAGCAACTTCTGCTTTCTTTAACTTCTCACACACTTACCTTATTCATCCTTTCTTCAGCCTTACCCAACAGCAGGAATGCTCTGGCAGCACTCATTCATTCATTTAGCAAATATTTAGATATGAAGGTGGTAGAAGATTTCAACCCTTGCCCTAGAAAAGTTTGAAAGCTAGTTGGAGGGACTTTCCTGATGGTCCAATGGTTAATTAAGACTCCATGCTCCCAATGTGGGTGGATGGTGGGGGTGGGTTCGATCCCTGGTCACGGAATCCCAGCTAGCTGGAAAGATCATATACAGCCTCACTAGTAATATAAAGTAAAATGATTACCCAAAGGAACTAGCAAAAATTAAAAAGAGAATGATGATATTCAGTGTAGGTGAGAGTACAAGGAGACACTACTGGTGCTAACTGGGAAAGACTATTTGGTTGGCAACTTCCAGGGTTTTATTAAATTTTTAAATCAAACTGAAAATGTGCATACCCTTTAACTACCTAACAATTCCACTTCTAGGTCTCTATCCTATATATCTGCTAAGTATATTTACTGCAGCAAAGTATGAAAATTTTAAACATCTATCAATAGCTAAGTAAACTGAATCCATCCATACTTAGAAAACTATGTAGTAATTAGAAGGATTAGGGTTCATCTACAGGGAAAGGCAGAATAGTGAAAAAAATGAGCTACAGAATATATACAGTATGCTCTCAACACATACACAACGTACTCTTTTAATATTTCTGCATTTCATTGTGTGCAAATTCTAGAAACAAGTATTGAACTCTAGATAAGGAGATGCATGCTCAAGCACTTAGATAAAAGTATAGAGAATTCCCTGGAGGTCCAGTGATTAGGACTCTGCACTTTCACTGCCAAGGGCCCCCCCCAAAAGAGTGTACCAATGTCTGAAATGTACTTAGAATATCACCAAGAAATTAGTTTGGATTAACAGATGATGGAATGGAAAGGTGGATATATAATAAAACAAGTACTGTAAAAATGGAAACAGTAAAATCCAGGTAGTGTGTGTATGTGGGTGTCAACTATAAAATTATATCAAATCGTGGGAGGAAAAGCTAATAATACAAACTAGTTCACAAGTGATACAAACAAGCACTATCAACTGGGAAGGGAGTAGAAATGTGTACACTGAGAAAGATCCTATACGGAGAAGGTAGTTATAGTTTGAAAATTAGGAATGAATTAGGGTATGGGAGTATACACGATGAATTAAAATACTATAGTACCTTGGACTTATAGGCAGTAGATAGCTGTATAAAATTTTTGTCTATTTATCCATCCTACAAAGAGTTCCCGAGCGCCAAGCCCTGTGCTCAGGGTGGGGGCCCCAGCACTGAAAGGGACATTCCCTGTTCCACAACAGCCAAGTCCTGCGATCTGATTGCCACCAGATTGCCAACACTCCTGTCGGCTGAGCACACTCAGAAACCTTCTATCTGGAAGGAAACTGATGCTCCAAGAAATTAAGTGACTTATTCAAGGTCACATGGCTGGTTAAAGGAACAAAAGGGTAGATACTCTTTATCCTTGGAATACATGATATATCTGGAGTAGAAATACTGGACAGACCAGAGCATCCTCCTTAGAGAGAGGTACAGTATAATTCGAAACCATAAAGTATTTGAACGCCAGATGATGGAGCCGCAAGAGTTAGAAAACTACTTTCAAGCCCTGATTCAGTTGACATGATTTTCATCTCTGACTATGGTCTCCAACTGTTTCAGATTTGGAGGTTACCCTGTTATCAAAACTCTAATCTAAGAAGGCAGAAAAAGCAAAAAAAAAGCACTCTGAGGGATAGAAACTAGTAAAGAAAGCCTAATGTGAACAAACAATAGCACAGAACACTAAAAAGTCATCAGGTCATTCATTATAATAAAAAGTGGGAATAGCTCCAAATCATCAGGCAAAGTTATCATAATTCCCAAATAAAGTAAGTAAAGCAGGATAATTCTATGGAGTCTTCTGGAGTAGGACAGAACAACTGAGGAGCGAATGGGACACATTTCAGACAGAAGGGCAGGGTAAAAACTAACCCATTCACAACAAGAAAAATAAAAACTAATTTTCTAGTTTTACAAACTAAATGTCTTTAACCACAATAAAGTGTTGGCCTCCGAGAAATCCAGAAACTTCTCCATAATTACTAAAATCCAAATGGAAAAATCCAACTTTAAAGAATCTTTTAATTTAGATTAAATTTCACACATTGGCTTAAATGGAAACAATAGAATTTTTTCAGTCAAGATAAGCTCAAAGTAATAGTGTGCATGAAACATACCACCTTATTATGGAGGGTTTTAACACACAACTTTCTTTATGAAATGCATTTAACTTATGGCTGACCCTTTAGTGCCTCTTGCTTTTGTGTTGGTATTATCTTGAATTAGGCACACTTTAAAGATCTTTTATTTATGTAGTAAAAGAAAAATCTGAAATTATTCTCTCTTACTACATCACGTGAAATCACATAAAATGTGTCCTGGTCAGTTTTATTTCAATGAATACTCTTGAAAAAATGGAAAGCTTCTCTTCAAAAGTAAAGAAATTTTTGTCAAAGCACAAGTGACTATAATTACTTCAACCCTGTAAAACTCCTGTCACAGTCTACTTCAAAATCTGTCCAAAAATCCACTTCTGGATTTAAATCTGCTAGAAAGTGAAAAAAAAGAAAAATGTTTCCAGAATGAAAAAGTCAATCCATTTAGATTTCCCACATTACCTAGAATAATTGCTCAACAAAATTAACAACCCATTTTCCTCAAAATACCACAAGATATGATACCCAAGCCTCCCCTCAAAAGTAGTTTCATATTTTTCCGAAGAGGCAGTCCTCCAACCTGGGGAGATTTTGCCCCCCTCCAGGGTGCATCTGGCAATGTTAGAAGACATTTTCTGTTGTCACAATTCCAGAAGAGGGGTGCTACTGGCATCTCATGAATGGAGACCGGGGATGTTACCACACTCACTGCAGTGTACAGGACAGTCCCCCACAACAGAGAATGCTTCAGTCCAAAATACTAATAGGGCCAAGGCTGAGAAACCTGGATTAATATAATGACAATCCCATTTGATATATACCTTTTGTGAGCTTTGATGAAGTTATGTCATACTACAGTGTGACAACAATTTTTAAAAAGGTGATTCAGGATAATCATCTTGTATGTGCAGATGGTAACGCTGCTTTCTTTACAACACGTGATTCACCTTTAACCCCAGTATGCCAGAAAAACTTATCATTAAACATTTGAGCTAGAAACATCTTTATTAGAAATTTTAGTGAGAATTTAAGCTGCAAATCCAAATTTTTATTCCACATCTCCCTGACTTTGAAGATACATATAACCAAAATAAGCAATATCCTTTAAAATGCAACTGACTAGTCATCAACTGTCATGCACAGACTTATCTCAAGTAAAGTTCTAGCTTATTACTTTGGGGTTTTTATTGGTTTTTGCCCTCACATCATCAAACACAACTTTGGGCATCTGTCCATTTACAAACTGTGTCAAGTAAGTTTTAGCAGAATACCATTTTACATCCTTTTAGCAAATTGTAATGGTTTACACTCTTGTTGAAAATGCTGCATTCCTAAGTTCTTCTAGTTGAATGAGTCCTGGATGAGGACATCATATTCCAGCCAGCATCCTACCCTCAGAAATATATTGTCCACTCATAAATTCTTCAGTTTGAGAAAATTCATCTAGGATATTATCATCTAAAGCCTCAAAGTCATCAGCTTGTCTTATGCAATCAGTTCTACCATCACCATCACAGCCAAGAGTGTTGCTATCTGTTGCATTGTTATTGTTTATTCACTAAGTCATGTTCAATTCTTTTGCGACCCCATGGACTGTGGCCCGCCAGGCTCCTCTGTCCATGGAATTTTCCAGGCAAGAATACTGGAGTTGCCATTTCCTTTTCCAGGGGATCTTCCCGACACAGGGATTGAACCCACATCTCCTGCATTGGCAGGTGGATTCTTTACCGCCAAGCCACCAGGGACGCCCATTACTTTCATCTAATAGTTCCTCTGACAACTGTGAAATGTCTTCCTCTGTTAGTTTTCCTCTTTGCCATTACTGGAGGAAAATAAAAGATTACAGGTTATGAAATATGTTGAATGAAAGCTTATAAAAAACTATAAAAATAGTAGCATAAAGAACTGTCATCTACTCTTCACTCATAACTCAATTGGTAACATCTTACATAATGTTTCAGATGGCATCCCCCAACTTCTTTTTTCTTTTTTTTCCCCCAACTTCTTTTATACATTTTTGAAAGATGCTGTAATGCTTTGGGCAAAGCAGTAAGAAAACCGAAGAAATGATGACTTAAAAATTTACTATTGCATCACCCTTCTAGGGTTTCCTAGGTGGTATAGTGGTAAAGAATCCACTTGCAATGCAGGAGATGAAAGAAATACAGATTCTATCTCTGGATCAGGGAAGATCCCCTGGAGTAGGAAGTGGCAACCCACTCCAGTATTCTTGCCTGGGAAATCCCATGGACAGAGGAGCCTTGTGGGCTGAAGTACATGGGGTTGCAAAGAGTTGGATACAACTGAGTAGGCACGCATGCACACAACACATCCTTCTAGGCAATTCATCATTCTTCCACTTATTATTTCAGGGTTTTTTTTAGCATCAGTTCAGTTCACTCGCTCAGTTGTGTCCAACTCTTTGCAACCCCATGAATCGCAGCATGCCAGGGCTCCCTGTCCATCACCAACTCCCGGAGCTTACTCAAACTCATGTCCATCAAGTCGGTGATGCCATCCAACCATCTCATCCTCTGTCATCCCCTTCTCCTCCTGCCCCCAATCCCTCCCAGCATCAGGGTCTTTTCCAATGAGTCAACTCTTCACATGAGGTGGCCAAAGTATTGGAGTTTCAGCTTCAATATCAGTCCTTTCAACAAACACCCAGGACTGATCTCCTATAGGCTGGACTGGTTGGATCTCCTTGCAGTCCAAGGGACTCTCAAGAGTCTTCTCCAACACCATAGTTCAAAAGCATCAATTCTTCGGCGCTCAGCTTTCTTCACAGTCCAACTCTCACATCCATACATGACCACTGGAAAAACCACAGCCTTGACTAGACAGACCTTTGCTGGCAAAGTAATGTCTCTGCTTTTTAATACGCTATCTAGGTTGGGAATAATTGATCAGTAATAATAAAGTAATTCCTAAGATGATGAAAGACCAAAATGCTTCAAGACATAGGATGACTAAGATCATCAAGATCCTACAATGTAGGTCAGATGTATAAATGGTAAAAGCTAGAACCAGTTTATTCATTAAAAAGAAAATAAGTAAATTTCCATTCTTTTGAAGACCTCTAATAAAGAATAAAGTCATGAAATATAAATCTTCACAGGTAGTTAATACTGCTCAAAAAAGAAATTCAAAAACTAAAATTGGGTCTAACTAACACTGATGTTATAGACAAAAAATGGACAAGAAACTACTTAGTTCAATTCAAAAGATACTAACAACTGTATCAATATTCACTTTCTGATTTGATCACTGTATTGTAGTTTTATGTAAGATGCATTTGGGAGATCTGGGTGAAGGTTATATGGCAATTCTTTGTATTACGTTCTCAAGTTTTTTAAGCATAAAATTATTTCAAAATGAAAAGTTTAAAAAATTAAATATTAACAGTAGAGGAATTTAAAAACAGGAAATCACTGTGTATCCCTCTTCTCAAGGACATTAACATTTACTTTGTGTGACAAGCTTTCTATAAATTAACTGGCAAGTGTAAAACTACAGATTAAGTTTAACAGAAGTTATGTTAGCTGCAGCTTTAGTAAAGAAAGTCTTATAAAGAACAGAACGCAAGGTGGTTCTGTGGATGACAGATGTGCCACTCACCTCATATTCCCTCTATTTTATTAGCTATATTTCTGCCCCCACACAGACATGGGCACACAAACCTTTAAACATCTTTGTATCCTCCACTGTGCTTAGGATAGTGTTTTGCTGTGATGGAAACCAAATCATTCATTCACGCATGTATGCATCCTCTAATATTTAGTAAGCACATACTATGTGTCGGGCATTGTTCTGGGAGCCAGGAATATAGATGTAAACAAAATAAAACAAACTTTTCCTTCCTCAGGAAGTTTACATGTTTAAAAAAATGTATTTATTTATTTACTTGCCTGCATCAGGTCTAACTTGAAGCAGCCAGGATTCTTAGTTGTGGCATGCGAACTATCCACTGCGGCACGCGTGATACAGTTACCTGACAAGGGATCAAACCCAGACCCCCTGCACTGGACCACCAGGGAAGTAAGTCCCAGAAGTTTACATTTTAGTGGGAGAAATAAACAAGATAATAAACAGTGTTCAAAATATTAGACAGTGACACATGCTAAGAAGAAAAAGCAGAGGAGAATTTTTGAAATTTTAGGTAATAATGACCAAAGAATATCTCACTAATAAGGTAACTTATGAAATGAAGTTAATTAAGTAAGGGGCTGGCCATGTGAGGATCAGTAGAAGCAGCATTACAGGCAGAGGGGACAGCAATGCACTCTGATGTACATATGTGCTTGGCATTTTCCAAGAGAAGGGAAAAAGCCACGCACTTGAAGCAGAATGGAGGAAAGACAGACTAATAGGAAATGAAGTCAGAAAGGTGATGGAGTTGGGGGGTAATAGGTAGAGAGTACATGTTTGTTCTCATAGGTCATAATAAAAACTCAGACTGAAATGGGAAGGCATTGGAGGGTTTTAAGCAGAGAATCACTTGGGTTGCTATGTTAAGAACAGACTGAAGAGTGGCAGTAACAAAACAGAGAGAACAGTTAAGGGGCTACTGAAATAATCCAAGCTAGAAAGAGAGATGTTAGTGACATTCACTGCTGTAGCTGGGGGTAGAGGGTGGAATTAAGTGGTCAAATTCTGGATAGTTTTTTGAATATAGAGCCAACAGTATTTATTTGCTGTGAATAAGAAAGAAGTCAAAAATGCCTGTTAGCTATCCAAGAGGAAGTATGAAGTGGGCAACTGGATTTGTTCCTCTACAGTAGAGAGGAGAGGTTTCCAGTGATAGAAATTTGAGTTATCAGTATTGCTTAGATTTTGGAAAGGCATATGGTTCATAGTGTAGCTCTCCATAATCAAGCACATTCACATTTCTGCACCAAGTGGGACAGCTTAGATCAGGTTGTGCCTCTGAATTCCTTATTACCAAATTCCAAACTTACCAAAATTTGGAAGTTGTGCCTCTGAATTCCAAACTTACCGAAACAAACAAACAAAAATACTTGTATTTCAGAGCTGAAAATAAGCTGAAAATAATGTGTCTCTGTATATCCTTCAACAGCCTGCAAGTCAGCAAGCCTAGCCCTGGAGGATATCAACAGGACTGAGGAAACATTCGGCACCATGATGCCGGTAAATCCAACTAACATGCAGGCACTCACACAAAAGAGTGGGTGAGGAAAACAGAAGCAAAAGGGAGGAGCAAAAAGGAGATGGATCAGTTAGAAATTCCTACCAATAAAAGCCTAACTAATTTTGAAGCCAACTGCCAACTAAATAGAGGTATCCTCTAGTTTAGTCGCTAAGCTGTGGCTTACTCTTTGCAATCCAATGGATCACAGCACGCTAGGGTTTTCTGTCTTCCACTATCTCCCAGAGTCTACTCAAACTCATGTCCATTAAGTCAGTGATGCCATCCAACCATCTCATCCTCTGTCACCCCCTTCTTCTCTTGCCCTCTATCTTTCCCAGCATCAGGTTTTTTTCCAGTGACTCGGCACTTTGCATCAGGTGGCCAAAGCATTGAAGCTTCAGCTTCAGTTCTTTCAATGAATATTCAGGGTTGATTTCCTTTAGGATTGACTGGTTTGATCTCTTTGCAAACCAAGGGATTCTCAGTCTTCTCTAGCACCACAATTCGAAAGGATCAATCCTTTGGTGCTCAGCCTTCTTTATGGTCCAGCTCTCACATCTGTACATGAATACTGGAAAAATCACAGCTTTGACTAGATGGACCTTTGTCAGCAAAGTGACGTCACTGCTTTTTAATACACTGTCTAGGTTTGTCAGAGCTTTTCTTCCAAGGAGCAAGTGTCTTTTAATTTCATGGCCGCAGTCACCATCCATAGTGATTTTGGAGCCCAAGAAAATAAATCTGCCTCTATTTCCATTTTCCTCCCCATCTATTTGCCATGAAGTGATGGGACTGGATGCCACAATCTTAATTTTTTGAATGTTGAGTTTTAAGCCAGCTTTTTCACTCTCCTCTTTCACCCTCATCAAGAGGCTCTTTAGTTTCTCTTTGCTTTCTGCCATAAGGGTGGTGTCTTCTGCATACCTGAGGTTATTGATATTTCCCCCAGCAATCTTGATTCCAGACTGTGTTCCAGTCTGGTATCTTGCATGATATACTCTGCATACAAGTTAAATAAGCAGGGTGATAATACACAACCTTGATGTGCTCCTTTGAGAATTTTGAACTGGTTCATTGTTCCATGTGTGGTTCTAACCGTTGCTTCCTGACCTGAATACAAGTTTCTCACGAGGAAGGTAAGATGGTCTGGTATTCCCATCTCTTTAAGAATTTTCCACAAAAAAAAAAAAAAAAAAAAAGAACTTTTCACAGTTTATTGTGATCCAGTCAAAGGCTTTAGCATAGTCAATGAAGCAGTAGATGTTTGTTTGGAATTCCCTAGCTTTCTCTATGATCCAACAGATGTTGGCAATTTGATCTCCAGTTCCCCTGTCTTTTCTAAACCCAGCCTGTACACCTGGAACTTCCTGGTTCATGTACAGTTGAAGTCTAACTTGAAGTATTTTGAGCATTACCTTGCTAGCATGTGAAATGTGCTCAACTGTGCAGTAGTTTGAACATTCTTTGGGACTGGAATGAAAACTGACATTTTCCAGTCCTGTGGCCACTGCTGAGTTTTCCAAATTTATTGACATATTGAGTGCAGCACTTTCAGTTCAGTTCAGTCACTCAGTTGTATCCAAATCTTTGCAACCCCACGGACTGCAGTATGCCAGGCTTCCCTATCCATCACCAACTCCCAAAGCTTACTCAAACTCATGTCCATCGAGTCAGGGATGTCATGCAACCATCTCACTTTAACAGCATCATTTTTATGATTTGAAATAGCTCAGCTGGAACTCCATCACCTCCACTAGCTTTGTTCATAGTAGTGCTTCCTAAGGCCCACTTGACTTCATACTCCAGGATGTCCTCTAATTATCAAACTATAAAATGTCATTAGAGTTCAGTTTGTAAACTACTGATCTATGACCTATTGTATGCCAGGACTCCCCTAGACACTGAAGCTATGGAGAAAATACAGTCCCAATCTAGACAAACTGTGAGCTGCTGGTGCAGCTCTCCCTGAGGAAAATCAGTATCAGATTGCTGTCCTGCAAATACACAAGGACAAAAAAAATCTGCATGTGGTTATATCTGACAACAAATCCCACTGGGCAAATCTTTTGGGACTTTGGGGGAGAAGGGCTTGCCTTTTGAAGAAACAGACCCCAAGAGAAAATTACATAACTGAAGAGAAGTTAAAGGTTTTTAATGTGTTGTTAAAAGACAACTGGACAGATAATTGTATAAAGACAATTAAAATTCAAATTTAAAAAGATGTCTGTCAGAAAAGCAAAACTCCTTGAAATATTCAGAACTCAGACCACCCAAGTATGTTGCTGGATGCATCTCATTATTGACCTTAATCTCAACAAAAAACAAAAACCAGGAATTAATTATTTAAACTGTACAAGAAAAATACTAAAATCCTAAGATATTACTTTGACCACTCACTTACTAAAGTAACAGAAACAGGAAGGTAGGTGGAGGGAAAGAAGTATTAGGAAGTAACATTTGACCATATTAATAAAATATCTTGATCTTAACAGAGTAACAAAAAGTTACCCCAAGTTCATAATTTCTTCCCTGTGCTTCTTAACTACCTTCTTAAGCAATCACATCTGCCAACTGAGGAGAAAAGGATTCACAAACTCTGGAAGACAGACAATCCATGTGCCATTTTCAATACAATGCCACCCTTTCTAATACTCCAAAGCATTCTCTGGGTTATTCTGAGAGATGTCTAACAACTCCCTTAAACTGGCTCTGATTTCAGACTCCTCCCTCCTATTTCTTATTCAGTGTCCCTTCTTCCTCTTCCCACCAAAAGCTGGGCTCTCCCCTGAATTCCTTACAGCTCTCGGTACTTGACTCTTACACATTCAACCTATACTGGCGTGCAGTAAAAATCCCATTGTATGTATATCTACCTTTCCTTATAAGAATGTAAACTTTTCAGGGACAAAGACTCTTCCTGTGTCATTCCAGAGCTATTTAAGAAGATGCTCAATAACCTTAAAAAAATTGTGAATCATTGTGTTGTACACCTGAAATTTATATAATACTGTACATCAACTATACCTCAACTTAAAAAAGGTGGTCAACAATGCATGTTGACTCATTTTACCTTCAGAATCTGAAGCTCAATCTTCCCCCTCAAATGTGACTTCAAAAGCACATTGGTGCTTCTTCCAAAAATTAAACATAACATTATCATGTCTTAGCAATTCCACTTCCGCGTATATACCTAGAAGAATACGAAGTAGGTACTTGAAGAGATATTTATCCATCCATGTTCACAGCAGCATAGACAAGAAGTGGAATAGATACCATTCCAGTTAGACAAGAAGTGGAAACAACCAAACATCTATCATATGGATAGATGAAATGTGGATGGAGGTGATGATGGCACAACAATGTGTATGCACTTAATGTCACTGAATCACACATTTAAAAATAGATAAAATTGTTAGTTTTATATGTTTTACTACAACTAGAAAAAAAAAAAAAACACCTCCACACTACTCCTTCTTCATTTACTATCCTTAGACCAGAGGCAGCTGGAGTGTGGCATTAAGAGCCTGGATTCTATAACCAGAATGCCTGGGTTCAGATTCTGGATTAGCCATTTACCATATGTCTAACTTCTCTCTCCCACTGTTTCCTCATCTTTAAAATGGATTTCATAGTACCTACTACACAGAGCTGTAGTGAGCATTAAACATTAATAAATGTATAATACTTAAGTCAGTGCCTGGGGCATAGTAAAGGGCTCAGTAAATGTTAAGTTCTTATTATTACTCAAGAAGAGAGACAAAGTGTAGTTTGAACAAGCATTTAACATCATCTTTATAAGACTCTACAGAAAATAAAGCTTAACAAATTCTTGATTGATAGAGTTATCCAGAAGAGTAAGAAAGCCTTTGAAAGCACTGCACTAGATTACTGAATGCCATGGATACAATCTTTTAATTCCAACTAAAATTCACAGCCATTAACATCTGCCTGGCAAAGCTCTTCAGCATTTTGTCTGTTTGCACGGAAGATGTAAACAGGACTATGTATTGCCAGGAATCTTATGAAATTACTACATATTCCCTTCCAATTTTGACTCTTTAGGTGAAACCTTAATTACAAAATGCAAATCTATCTAGGGTCTTGACAAAACTATAGTATATGATACTGATATTTGATATTAACTTTCTTAATACAGCATTATTTAAGCTCTTACTTGAATTCTTAAAGTCTACGCAGGACTTCTGACCCTGGCTCACCAAAAGACCACACAGTCTTCAAGGGCATGAATTAGGTCTTCCGTGTTTCCCAGCACACAGCATTACAAATAGTGGGAATTATGTGCTAACTTTCCTCAATGGAAATTCTCCACTATTTTCACCAACTTTATCAGTTTATAGAAACAGGGAAAAATACCCAGGTTTCCTGTCTCCACACCAGTTCTACTACAGTCACCACTAACCAAATTAAAGTTATTGTTGCCACTGCTACTTCTTTAGCTAAGAAGGTGGGACAGTCTCTTCACATGAGTAACACCAAGCTCTCAGTCCCAAATGAGCAAAGCACAAATCCAGAATTGAACTTCAGTTCAGCTAATTAGCCAGAGGGCTTGATAAGATATTAAGGAATAAATAAACATATTTGTCCCATGTTTATTTTCTCATGAAAAATATCGAAAACACAAGTAATTTCTCTTAAGAAAAGAGAATGACTCAGGCGCTCAGGGCCGGTGCACTGGGATGACCCTGAGAGATGGGATGGGGAGGGATGTGGGAGGGGGGTTCAGGATGGGGGACACATGTATACCCACGGCTGGTTCATATCAATGTATGGCAAAACCCACTACAATACTGTACAGTAATTAGCCTCCAATTAAAATAAATTTTAAAAAAAAGAATGTCTCAACTCTGAGCAAAATCCTCAGTTAAAGTGGTTCATTAACCTTGAAATGTCCCAAGGCAATTTCCAAATACAGACTGCAGGGCAACAGTAAGTCACATACACAAGGCTCAATACACTAGCCTCAAATTCACCCTTCTCTAATAAAATAGGGCAAGAACATTATGCTTTATAAATATAAATAGAAAGTGGTCTAGATATTCTAACAGAATTACATAAAACCAGACTTTTCAAGAACACCTAAAGTTACCTAAACTGCAACTTACTTATTTGTGAAATTAGGTAGCAGACCACCTGTACAATTAGGGCATTCAAAAAATGCAGGAGCTGGAGAAACTGGAATATTTTATTCAAAGTCTCAGGTTTTTATTATCACCTTTTATAAAAATCATTTAGTAAAATGGAAATCCAACACTTCCTTTTCTAAATCTCAGTCTTGTGAAGAGACGCTTTCTCAGCCTTTCCTTGGCTAACTGTATTTGAAGTTCTAAGGCAAAGAAACAGGCCAAGTCTAACTACCTACCCACCATCCCATTGGCTTAGAGAAAGCCCCGCCCCATACAGCCTCGGCAACCCAACATCAAGGGAACTCCAGGAAAGGTTGTCCCCGGCCACATTTCTAGTCTCTGATGACTCTCCGCCCCTCCCCCCAACCAGCACCGCTGCGGAAGCACGGTCTCAGTACGAGCAGCCCTCGACCGCAGACTGCAACGAAAGGACCTTGAGCACCTCGGCCCAAGAACTGCAACCAAGAGGGCCGTGAAGTGGACCACGCTCCCGTTCTCCAGGCTGCACAGTGCCATCCATGCTGCACCGAGTAAAGCAGGGACAACAAACAGCTCTGGCACCTGACTCCCGGGCCCCAGGCAAAAGGCTTGGCCGAGCCACAAGAGAAAGTCCTGACACCTCCACAGTTCGCAGTCTGGGGGCTCCTCCCACCCTATGGAGACGTAGGGCGGGGCAGATCTAGGCGCCGCGACTCTCAGCCAGACAGGACAGCGGGCTTTCCCGAGCCCCGCCTCGCTTGCCAAGGAGGCGGAAACCCGGGAAAGGGGGAGGACGGTCAGGGGGAGTGGCACTACCGCTCCGTACGGCCCCTCCGGCCAACCGGATCCCAGGAAGGCGGAGGAAGGCAGATTTCACGCCCCCTCCCTGCCGCGCCCCGAAGCCACAGGCGGGAGACCCCCAGCCCGTCCCCCAACCCCAGCAGGCCAGTGCTAGGCCGCCCAGCCGAGGCCCCGCCCAACCAGGGAGGACTGGAGGGGTGGTCGGCGGCAAAGAAGACTCAGCATAGGGCCCAGCCCCGCCCCTTTCTCCACAATCGCACGCGCGCGCCGGCCCCGCCCCTGAGCGGCGGCGCGAGAGCCCGCCCCCTCCGCGCGCACCGGGACTACGCTCTCCTCCCCCTCCCGCACCGAGAGCTACCCCGCTCCGCCCCCCACCCCCCTCACACATCCACACGCCTCCCGCCCTCCTGCTCTACGGGAAGCCGAGGAGGTCAGCCCCCCCCCCCCCAAATACACACCCTCGCTCCGGCGTTACCCGCCACTAGGCTCCCCGCCCCGACCCCAGCCCAGCGTGCTCTCACCGCAAAGCTGCTTCGGCCGCTCCTCACTGCGTGTCCCTCTCGGCGTGAGCCTCTGGGGCAGGGAGGCCCCAAGAACCGCGCGGGGCACAGGCCCGCCAAAGCGGACTGGCAGCCGCCCCTCCGCTAACGGAGCGGTCACAGGCCCCAGTGCCCAGACTGGGAAGGAGGGAGGGAGGGAGGGAGGGAAACTCCGAGGGGGGAAGGGGAGGGGGGGAAGATGGAGAAACCGTCTCCGCCGCCTCTACCGCCGCGGCCGCTTCTCTGTTACCCGGGAAATCCCGCCCACTCGCCCGGCCCGCCCCGCAGAGGGAAGACTCAACTTCGCTCCGCACAGGCCGTATTATCCGCCCGTCAAAGATACAGCCAATCGCTGTGCTCTGCCTGCTGATGCCCGCCCCTTCCCCCCCGGCTGGGAGGGGAGAGGGGGGGAGCCGCTCACCTTCTCCACGCCCCTATTGGCGGGGAGCTTCCCTAACTCAACCCCGCCTATTGGAGACGAATTGCTGAATCCCACCCCCAAGCCACAATACTATTGGAGGAAGCAGGGAAGCTCTTCGCATCTCATTGGAGAATTCTACATGTCCCGCCCCGTGCCGTCTCAGCTACAGGCCCAAAAACTCCGCTCCCGCCCTCGCCGGTCACCGCATTGGAAGGCTACCCCTAGCTCTCCGGCTGCCCCAGGAAGGTAAGTAACCGATGTGGGGTAAAATGTCCGTGAGCAGGCTCCTCCTACCGCACTGCCGGGCCAGGCCCCGCCTCCAACCATCAGACTGGCTATCTCGGCGCCGGTAGGAGCCTCTATTGGTCAGAATGCCCGTCTAGGAAGCAGCTGACTCCGCCCTGCGCCAGGAGGCTGAACCTTAGCAGTCCTTTTGTGGAATGTTTACACTAGAGACTGAAGCGCAGAGAGTTCCAGGGCCTGTAACAGGAGGTGATGCGGAGCGCAGCAGCGGGAATCCGATGCCTTGGGATCTGAAAGGGAGAGGCAGCAGCACTGCCACCGTGGAGGACCCCCTTACAAAGAGAAAGAGAATCTCATCCTTCCCATTCAGTTCTCTACAATTTACATTTCTGCAGACTGCCTCCTTGTAGACACAAATATGCGGAGCAGCCGACAGCTCCTTTCAGTAAGTAGAATACAGAACTAAGGGCTGGAGATCAAAGTCGAGGAATAGCTCCAGCGGTTGTTCAGCCCGCAGCTAGGGGTGGCTGCATACTTTTAACACCGACACTCCCTAAACCTGAATATGCAGTCCTAAGAGGGCGGAGATAACCAAAATGAGGGCAGGGCCCTAACAGCCAACGCCCTGGCAAGCCTCTGAAAGGCGGAGCGTGAAGAGTACGGCAGTTGCGATCTCCAGGGTAGATCTGGACTCGACGAACTGAGAAAGGAGACCAAACAGGCCATGGCATAAATGAATCTTTCACCACACTTCAGAGAAATGATAAAAGTTCCAGAGTTGGAAACGGAATAAGAACAGCTGTTCCCTCCTCCTTGGTCAGCGAGTGTTAATGACAGTTCCTAGGCCCTCTCTGTGTAGGTAATATGGCCTTGAACACAGACGAGGTGCTAGCGATATCTAGGTGGCTTTTATTTATTCACTAAATAGGGTGAACTGACGCTGGCCTTGCTTTGGGGGGCGCTCACGGAGCGCCAGGAGAGGAGGGGGCGGGACTAGAGTTTTCCCGCTCTCTTCCGCATAAAGGATACTCCCCTAAGAGAGCGGAGTCCCTATCCAAGAGGCAGGCCCCAGGTAGCTCACTCCCAGGTCCTGGTCCGTCTTCCGTAATCCGCCGAAGACCACAAAAAATGAGCGCTGGCAACAGGTGGGCCAGACTCCAAACCGGAAGGACAAGGCAGCGAACTGTGAACTTCATCAATAGCCGACAGATGGGAACAATCTCCCCGGGAGCCAAACCCTGCCCCAGGACGGAGCTCAAAAAATAAGTCACACGGACCAAACAAACGAGACCCCCAGGCCAAACCTCTAGGCGGTTACGAAGAAGCGGCAAATATGCAGAACTGGGCCTTCCTCCGCTCCTTGCACTGGGTGCCACACGGCGTTCCCACCTGGACATCAAGAACCATTTGGAACTCTAGCAGAATTGGGCCGCCCTCGACTTCTCTGTCAGCAGGGGATGAGCTGCACTGGATATTGCCTAAGGCATCCACGGCAATCCTAGGTTGCTCAGAGGTTTTGATAAAGCTTAGTAAGGACAGCGGCTGCCTTGTACGGGAAAGAAAACACACTGGCAGCGTCCGCAGCGTTCTGAAGCTTAGGTTTACGGCAGTCTCCGGGTAGTTGAGTCGCGAGAAAAGCTAGGATGCAGGGTCAAAACTTTTGTACTTGGCGAGGAAGGACAGACCACACCCCCTCCTCCCAACCCTTGCAGAACCGCGAGAGCAAAGCCCCCCAAAGCCACCCTACACCGTCAGCCCCTAACTTCAAAACGAAGGCTACCAGATCTCGAGCCTTGGAGGAAACGTCGTGTGCCTTCTCGGCTCTCCCCGCCCCCCTTGCCAAGGGCTCCAAGCCCGGGACTTCCGGGCGGGAGGACTGTTCGAAGGAGCAAGGCGCGCCTTACACATGTGCTGAGCGCGCACACACACGCTAGGGGAGGGGGCGGGGAACAGGGGTGGACTTCCCCCTCCAAGCTCGCTCCCCCGTAGGGGGCGGGACTATCCACCCCACCAATCAGAAGTAGGGGCGGACCCTTGCGCCTCACGTAAGCCGCCGGAATCCTCCCTCCGCCCTTTACGGAAAAAAATCCTAGCAACTTAAACTCCAGCCCGGCCTCCGATAGGCGGAGCTGGGAAGACTGTCATCCAATCAACAACCGAGCAGGAAAAAAGGGAGCCTCGCCCAGCCAGTGGAAAACAAGAGAAGGCGGGCCCTCTGAAGAAGCCCGAGACGGGTGGAGGAGAGAAGGGAAGGCCCCGCCCCTCAGCTCGCCTCCAGGCCGGTTGCACAAGCCGTCGCCGGAGTATAGTAAACAGGCTAGGCCAAGGAGTGGAAGCAGGGGTATTCTGGCGCTCCAAGGGCCGGGCCCCTGCTCCTCCTCTCCTGGCGTCGCCCCGCCCAACCTCCGCGGTTCGCGCCGGCGCCCCGCCCCCCAGCCCGCGACCGCCATCCCGGCTGACAGGCGCGCCCCCCGCGCCCCTCCCGCCCGCTGATGCATTTCCTTTTCCCGATCCGAGCGTGGAGACTGTTTGCCCAGTTTCCGACCTTCACTGCCTCTTTCAGGCTACCCCCTCGTGGGCGCGCTCACTCGCCGGTGCCCCCGCCCCCGCCCCTTCCGCGGGCGAGCAGCACGGCAGGGGGAGGGGAAAGGAGCCGCCGTCGCCGCCTTGGGGTGGGCGGGGAAGGAGGCAGCTCCATGTTTGCAAAGGGATCAGCTGGGGCTGCGGGTCGAAGCCGCCGAGTTCCTGGAGGTTTTCCACACCCCCGGGCCGGGTTCCGGCGCCGAACGCTGGCTCTCCTGCCGCGGCCCGGGAGTTCGGAGAGCCCAGACCGGCGCATGGGTATACTGCCGAGGCGCTGGGGCTCTTTCCGGTGGCCTCCCCCGCCCCCGACCGCCCCTCCCGCAAGTCCGGCGTTGCCCCCGCCCCCAGAGTCCATAACAACCGCGGGCCCAAGGAGCCCGCGCCTCTTCTGAGCGCGCCCACCGCCCCCTTCGACAAGTTTGCGGACAGAAACAAAACCCTTGGGCGGCTGCCGCCCTCGCCCAGCGTGGTTAGCGGGGAAAGCTGCGGGCCTGGGCTCGCTCGCTAACTCCAGCTCTCGACCAACTCCGGGCGGTTTGGTGGGCCCGGCCGGCTAAGCTCAGGCCGCCGCCCCCTGCCGAGCCCGCGCGCCGCAGCTCGGGCCCGGTTCCAGTCGGTGTACGAAATCTCCCCATTTTTCTTCTTTACAATAATTTTTTAAGGCATTCCAGGAGCGCGAGGGATCTCCTTCTGCCGGCCCCTTACCCAGCCCACCACCGAAACCTACCGAAACCGACCGCTCGGTGAAATAAACTAGGCAGCACAGCCGGTACACTGGCGACCCCGGGTCGGGCCGACCCCCTCCCCGCGGATCCGGCCCGGCTTGGAAACACACACTGGTGAGCGGGCGGCGCCAAGAGCTCTCCTTCCTGGCCTGCCCCTCGCCTCCCTCGGCCGCCGGACTTCAAGCCTCCCCTAGCTCCGTCCCAGGGCCCGCGGCGCCTGCACCATGGCTGACTGGTCAAAGGGACCGGCCGGCAAACTAGCCCCCCAAACGCCCGAGATTGGGGAGACCAAATTAAAAGCAGCTGTTTAACATACCTTCCGAGCCAGGCGAGGAGTCCTGAATGGGGGGGAACGCCCCCTACGGGCCATTGGCTCCCCGGTGCTCGCGTCAGTCATCTTGGGCCCGCCTCCTCCCCTTGCTCCACCTCTTCCCCTTCATTGAACGCCCCCTCCCTCCAAAAAATAGAAATAAATTAATTAAACTAGCTGTGAGTGGGAGGCGCAACCATGGCAGAGGGCCCCATCTCTACCGCACCGCCGCTTGGAGTTACTTGAGGCCCTTGGACTGGAAGGAAACCTCCTGGGACTCGAAGATCCGCTGGGTGAACCTGGAGGAGGAGCTATTGGGGCTACCCGGCCCCCACATCCTTCTTACACACACCCCATTTGGAACTGGGCAGAGGGGGCGGGTAAGGATACCCTAGCGACTGACTGGAATGTCCCGACTCCCCTGGCTGTGTAACCTAACCGTGTCCGGCGCCTGCCTAAAAAATGAGCGGTGTAAGCGGGAAGTCCTGCCTTCGGGGTAACAGGCACTTGCCTGAGCACCTTCAGGGGTGAGGCAGACACATTCATACCGCACCTGCTGCTTTTTGCCATTACAGAAACTGAATGAGATGCTCACTCTGTGCCCTCTTAGGGCTTCAGACCTAGCTGAAGAGAGGATACAGAAAGAGCTAAGGCAATTTGGAAATGTATATAGAGACACCTCCAGAGGCTCAGAGCAGGAAGATTCTTATAGCTGAGGAAAACTGGGTGAAGACTTCATGGAGGAGGTGTCACTCAGGCAGAAACGGAGGGGCAACTATCTCATTTTCAGCAAAGCACACAAAATGATAAATGCAAAGCAGTATTAAAAGCTTCTTCAAGTGTGGCTATAGTAATGAAAACCAGAGTTGCAAAGATGGAGTCAAAGAAGACTTTTCCACCTTGTTAAAATTCTTAAAGACTTGTATAGCAGAATGTACAAGCAGCATGCTGGGTCACAGGACCACAGGCCCAGAACTACCATTTAAGATGCTGAATATCCCAGCAGCTGGATGAATTCTGAGGGTGGGTTGAAAGAAGGGTGCCTACAAGCAGCAAGGTGAGGCAGAAAGGCTGTTGTAATGAGCGGTTTGAAGACTACAGAGGTACATCTTCTGGTGGTAGGGGTAGGTGTGGGGAGCCAAGATGTTTCTTGTCTCTCCTGGTCCCCCAATCCAGAAACCCTTCCTATTTTCAGCAGCCCTAAAGTCAAAACTCTGACTCAGATGCTTCCCTGGATCATTTGAATTTTTTTTTTTTTGTGGGGGGATGGTGAGGCTACCCCACATCCCTGTGCTCAACAGAGCTGACCCTGGGGCCAGGTTACACAGTGAGTGAGCAAGAAAGACCAGTTGAGATATTCAGGAAAAGAAGCTAGTGTGGATGAGGTGGGGTGTCAGAATGCGAAAGGCCTTTAAATCCTGTGGCAGAATAGGGTAGCCTGCTGCCAGTTAGGCTATCCCAACAATTCAGGTGAGATCTAAGGAAGACTTGACTAGGGCAGTGGCAATGGGTAAGCAGGAATAAAAATGGGGCGATGTGTTTGAGAAAGACTCAAGAGGACTGGGTGACTGATCATTGTGGGTTATGGAGGGAAAGGAGTTGTCAGTGGCTGGTGTGTGAAGAGGTAGAAGAGCTTGAGGCTAGTGGTTCGGCAATCTGGGTAGCATGGCCAGTGATTTAGCAGTATATCCTTAGGCAAGTCCCTTCCTCCCTCTGGATCTGTTTCTCTTCTGCAAAAATAGGGGTGAAAAATTGGAGTAGAAAGATAGTCTGTAAGGACCCTTCCCTCCCTCAGAGTCCATGGGGATGGGGGGACTCTAATGGGGAGGGAAGTTTGCTACTAAGGAGAGCAGGTGGGAAGGAACACTGATTTGGGAAGGGAAGTAGGTCAGGTGTACGGACTAGAATCTGGGTGGCAGCTTGGTTGGAATTACTGAAGGAAAGGGAGTAAAGAAGAAAAAACCAGGAGGTGAGGGTTGTGTATTCTGTGGGAGGCCCAGCATCTGGCAAGGCCATGGAGGCTGAAGTACATTCCCAGCCTGGGGGAGCCTTAGACTGAAGACCAAGGTTTTCTGTATCAGAACGGAGATCTCATGATGTTTGGAGCCCTATCTCAGATTTGGGCTTTATTTCCCAAGATGCTCTGCCCTAAGTGAAAGCATAACAGATACTGTGTGAATGTAAGATGAGGGAGAGTAATAGAGCAGAAAGAACATTTATCTGGAAGTTGAGCCCCGTGGTTTCCACTTGGTCTTCTTATTTCCTGTGGTTCAGCCTCCTGTCCTGTACAAGAAGTTCACAGAGCAGTCCATACTGTTATGTAGATCACATGTGATGATAAAAACGTGTTTTAATACCCCTAGTGAGGTCCCAAACTACTGTGGAGGCCAAAGGCCCAAGCATCTGACTGTAAGCCTCGACTACAGTGGGTGTACTGTAAATGAGGTTACTTATGGAGCATTTGCAAACTAGCACAGTTACTCCTGCTCAGAGAACCAGACTTCACTGACACTCCTTACCCTCCTAAGTGCACCACCCTGATGGGAATTCCCTCTTGAACACCCTCTAGACTGAGTTCTTCAAGGACAGTAACTAATTCACCCCTGAGTCCCCAGTGTCCCCAGCAGTCAGGCAAGGGGGCCCCTTGGAAGAGGTCCTGTGATTGTTTCTGGCTCGGTACATTGATCCCTGCAGAACACAGTCACTCCCAGACTCTGAGAAATTAGTAAGTTTGATTTGGAGACACTGGCCCTCCAGCTTCATTAACAGTTGCATCCACCCCCACCTCACCCCTACTCTGATTATCAGTGAGAACGAAAGAGTGAATGACTCTGTGTGAAGGCCTTCCTTGGAGAAGTCACAGGGGGAAGCCAGGTTCTGATTCCCAGGAGTCCTCTTTTGTGTTGAACTGTATTTGTAATTGAGCAAACTGAGGCTCACAGTACTAGAATGACTTGCCCAAACCAAGCTGCCAAATCGAGTCTGCCTGAGCTTTGTCCATTCCACCACGTGCTATTTCTAGACATACTAGGACCTGTGATTCAAGTTGGGACTTCTGAGGGAAACAGCCTCCCCTCTTGTCCCACACTCCTTCCCTTCCTGACTCCAAGAGCAGCTTGTGCCAGTTTCAAATGATTTCTGGCCCTTTTCAAAAAAAATTCTCCGAAGAAGCAATTTGTCTCCCAATCACATACATGCATCCTCAACTCACAACACGTAGACTCAAAACTGTCACATTTTCTGACACCCTGCCTCCTAGGCATCACACACACCCTCAATCACAGTTTTTAGGGTGCTTATGGTAGGTGGTGATTGAGAGATATTTAGGGTCTGCACTTTAGTAGCTCTGCCAAAAAGATGTCAGTGCTGGGGCCCTGCTGACACAATTTCTGCCAGCTAAAGACCATTGGCAGTTTGGGAATATCCAGGTGAGGGGCATCTAAGGCTTGCTTCCCACTCCCAACCCAAATCGTCTGATAGGTTTAAGGGGAAAAGCTTAAGGTATTGGTCAGAATTCCAGTTTAGCCACTTCCTAGCTGGGCTGTCTTTAGCAAGTCATTAATCTTTTCAATTTCCTTATCTGTAAACTAAGAATAGGGCTTCCCTGATTGCTCCGTGGTAAAGATTCCGCCTGCAATGCAGGAGACTTGGGTTCCATCCCTTCCCAGGTTGGGAAGATCCCCTGGAAAAGGAAACAGCAACCCACTTGAGTGTGCTTGCCCGGGAAATCCCATGGACGGAGGAGCCTGGCAGGCTCATTGAGTCACAATGAGTCCAACACGACTTAGCAACTAAACACCACCAAACTAAGAATACCTACTGCAGTTGGTTATTGTGAGATTAAAAATAAAGTATGCCTAGCACTCAAAGGTTGTCAGATCCTTTTTTCCTTTATTTTGTCAACACTCCCTCTTTTCCTGGCCATTCAAAGTCCCTGGTGTTCCAGTTTGAGAGACCAGGATAGGCTTAAAGGACCCCAAAATTCCACTGTATAAATTAGAAACCGCATTTCTCTGGCAGCCAGATGGCTTATATGGTTGTACATATGCCATATTTTGAGCATCCCTGACTCAATGGATGTGAGTTTGAGCAAACTTAGGGAGATAGTGAAGGACAGGGAAGCCTGACGTGCAGTTCATGGGGTCGCAAAAGTCGGACATGATTTAGCGACTGAACAATGCCATGTTTTGGTTTCTAGGTGACTTTGAAAACTTGGAATTTTTAAACTGGGTTTTAAGATGGCTTTTCGGTGCCTTGAAATGTCTTGCCCTCGCTTGGCACTGTTTACCTCTCTAGGACACTTCAGCCCAAATCTAGAAAAAAGATGTAACACTATGTTCAGTTTACTCTGCTTTATGCTTTCAAACTGTTTGCTTTGGCGTATTTGCTGTTGATGATTTTTTTTTAAGGTAGCAGTTTCTTTTGTTTAAATGAAATCTTACTCAAAGGTCTAACATGTAAAAATTGGGCCTTGCTTTGGTTGAAGTGGAGCCCAAGCACTATTCCTTCACTTCCCACTCATGTCTCCTCCTTGTCACCTCCTGCCTCAGGATCACTAGTGAAGTTCCATTTCTGAATCCTGGTCATTCATCCCAGCCACTCCCCATCTCTCACCAGTGTGTGAGAAGACAGCCTGGTCTTGTCCTTGGTTACCTCTGCCTAGTAATCAGAATCTTTCCCAGGCTTTTCTTTCTCCACCCTCCCCTAAATATTGGTAGCTCCCAAGGGTCTCGCCTCTCTTCTTGCCCTCCTCATTCTTCTTGTTCTCACCCACTTCCAAGGCTCCTAGCTTCTATCTAAACTAAGTCACCAATTGCTATCTCCAGACTAGCATCTGCTCTGAACATCCTACTCTGTAGTCCACTCATTGCTGGCCACAGAATAGGTATCATTAAAGGTCAAGGAAGTAAAACAGACTTCACAGGATGAAATGGGTGAGCTGGACTCAGCTGTGCACCTGGCCAGTCGCAAGGCTAAGACAACTATTGATACATTAGCTTAGAAAAGAGCCAAGTTCTGATGGGAGGGGAATGGCAGAAGTGAGCCTAGTGAGAAGAGGGTGCTGTGTCTTTTTTGACTACTTTCTCTACACAACTCACTGTCTTGCTTTCCTACCTTCACCTTCATCTTAGTCCCCAAAACTATCAGGAACATATTACCATGTTAGGAGGATAATATTATTACCCTAAGTTGTTAAGAAGGGATCATTGTCTTCCCCTTCCATCCAACACACTCTAGGTTTCTGGCTTAGCTTTGTCCATGTTGGGTTCAGCCAGGAAAAAAAAAAAAAGAGAGAGAGAGGAGTATTTAAGACTGCAGAACACCAGACTTAGCTTAAACAGATTTTATGAAAGCTATGGTGAGAGGTAAAAGAAGGCTAAACACTGCAACAGGTTTCTGAGAATGGTAGATTTCTATCTGTGGAGCTGTTTTCTCTGTGGTCAGTTAAAAGCAGTGCAGTCTTAAAACACTTGAAATTCACAACTGTCTATGTGATGGTAACTGTAGAGTGGGTAACTCCCAAGACAAAATCTGATTCCCTAACTGGTGGATCTTTTAGCTCTTGTCCTTGGTAAGTTAATGATGGTGTGTGGATAGTAGTCTTGGTAGTAACCAAGGCTGGAGACAAACCTAAGACCTTGGTTGGGAGCTCTGGTAGCTTGGCTCTGAGTCACCCAGTCTGTCCCACATGTAGTTAACACAAAAACCTTAAAGGTCTATGGGTTGGCCCCCTTGGGAAGGAAACTGAGGGATTATAAGGAGGTGGATGCACCTTGAAAGAGGAGACTTTGAAAATAAACTAAAACTGGGGATTGCAAGTGGCAGCTGACCCAACCAGAGAAGGGTCTGATGGTTCCTTTATAGGTATTTTGCACTGTCCAGTAAAGAACCAGACCCTTAGTGTTGGAGGGCCTGTAGTAGGATCATTTAATACAGCACCTTTTTTTTATAAAAGCTAGAACCTGCTTTGAGTTGAGTGGTGAGACCTCAAAACTACCGAAGAGCTCAGTTACTCTAGGAAGACTTTTCTACCTGGCCATACTTCCCGGCCCACCTCCCTGCAGTGGTCTGACTTGTAAGAATTTCCATATGTGTCTGATTGTCTCTAGAGATGGGAAGATCATAAGGCAGGAGCCCCATCTTCCTCAAGGTATGATGCTAAATAGTCCAGTCTCATAACAACCAGTCACATTCTGTCATTTACCTGCACATGACAAAGGTGAACCTTCCATGCTGAGGATGCTGGGGTACCCTTCACCTCAGGAATCCTCATCCTAGCTAACAGAGATGGGCAGGATGAAGGGACTAAGCCCAGAGGGAGTAAATTAAGTGGGGAAAAAAAAAAAAGCAATCAAATCAGAAGCAAAAGCCTGAGTTATGTACAGTACTCTCTCTCCCTTAAACACTTTCTTCATTGTATGTTCTCAACGGTGCAATCCAGCATTTGATTGTGGGTTCTCTGGCTTTGTTCACCAAATCCCATATGTGACAGCCTTGACTTCTGGACAGATTCAGGGCTCCTCTCGTGTCTTCCCCTGTCTTTACCTCCTTGTACACCTAACACAGGTAGGCTCACACTGAGTATTATCTCACTGGTAAAGGGCTACAAGTAGACTATAGCAGGGGAAAGCCATTGATCCTTTTCTCTCAGATTTATGTCAGGGGCATGAACAGTAGTTCAACAAGTTTGCTCATCCTGCCACTCACTCAATCACCTACTGGGTAGGACCCAGGAAACTGCATTTTTATGGAGCCCTCGCAAGTGATAACCTCAGATGTGCGATGAGGAACTCAAGTGTAACTTCTGAGTTTACACAGCAATTGGGCTACAGTCTCTTCAAAGAAGTGACAGTTCAAGGCTACCTCCTTCAAATCTTTTATCATTAATTCTGTTTCCCACATATTTCACCAAACCCCAACCACTCTGATTTCACAGATTTCACGTGTCTCTCTTTACCTATTATGCTTGCCTGCATCCAAAGAAAGGTTTGGCTTAATTTTTGCTGTATACTTCAGCTCTTGATTAAGGTAAGAAACTCAAGGAAATTTTGTTGGAAGATCAGGAGATGGAACCTTACAGGTCTGAGTTCTTGCTGTGGCAGATTAATTTTCCTGTGCCTCAGTTAGGTCTCTTCTGTCAATATCAACTTCAAAAGTTTGGTTTGAGGGTGCATGAGATAATACCTAGAAAGCACTTTGAAAAGTACCTGGAACAGGGTTAAGCAACCAGTAAATGTTTGCTGCTGTCACTTTTATTAAGAACACCCCAGGCCAGAATGGCTCTAACTGGGCAGGTATCACTGGTCGACAGGAAGTAACTATACAGCATGGGGAGTGGTTCTACATGGACAAAGCTTCTGGTTCTGCTCTGAGAGAGATGCAAATGCCTCAAGATCTTCCCACAGAGGTACCAGTATATCCAAATGTATGGGGTATCCCTGAGAGAATGACCTCTCTGGTATGCTGCAGACTTGAGGACCTACAACAGGAGGTCCTATCTGGGAGAATCAGTCACCAGCTCTGTCAGAAACCCTTCTAGTCTTCTACATACATCATGGGGTTCAAAATCAACTAGCTGGAACCTAAGAACTGTCCATACTTTGAAAAGAACATTTTAAAACTAATTTCCAAAGACAAAACATACTGTAAAGAGGTCAAAGGCTTTGTGAGCAAACCAACTGGAGCTCCAGTTCTAGAGCTGGACCTGCTACTAAGCCTTACCTTCACTGTAACACTCTCTGTAACCCTTGGTCCTTTACCTTCCTCTTCTGCACAGAAACAGAAAGGAGGGAGAGTATCTCGCTGGACTGCTGTGAGGTTTAAATGAAGTATGGGGGGGGGGGGGGGATCACCAAGCATGGAGACTGGAACTTGGCAAGCAGTCAACTGGTGCTGGTGCCCCTTGTCTGCCCAGAGCTGGGCCATGGCCTGGGGCAAGGTGGACGGCTCTCAAAACTGAAAGGCTCTAAGTCTTGGGTTGCTCCCTGCCTCCCCGTCCCTCCCAGACCAGCTCTTGGAGCCCCTCCTCACCTTCCCAGCCCCAGACTGCTACTAAATTGATGAAGCTAAAAGGATTTGATCACGTCGGTATATTTATATGTAAATACAAAACTGTATCGCTGTAAGATATTGAATATGAACATTACAATTATTTTCTGAATCTGACTCAGTCCATTGACGTTAAATACAAAATGAAAAGATTGTAAAAATAAGAATATATACATTCAAAGAGCTTATTACAGTATAAAATTATTGAGGTCTGATCAACTGCCAACCTCATCTGTGATAGGGGAAAAATTTTAGGGACTCCTGGGGTTTTCTTGGGAATGTGGAATGCTGGGGACTCTTGGCCCCATCCCTGGCATACTGGGCTTGGTAGGCTGGGAGCAGACAGAGACAGGTAGGGTAAATGGGGAAAACAGTGAGTGTAGGGGACTGTTTCACCCAGACAGGGGTTAAGCTTTTTATTGACACAGAACCCACCAAGCTTGAGCTCCAGGGTCTGGCAGGCTAGTAGGCAGGAAAGAGATGGGCATCTGAGTGGACAGGGCCAAGCTGCATAAGACAAAGAACCTTCCAGCAAGAGAGAAAGGGGCCCCAGCTCATTCTTTCAGGGAGGGAGCCTCAGAGTATGGAGTTTCCTTTCTCTCACACCTGGGCTCCCTCTCTCTCCTTCTAAGACTTCGTACCGATTGCTTTTGGCTCTCGCTGCTCAGTGAATTCATCTCTGCCCAGATCCCAATCCCTGAGGAAGAGGGAGAGGGGACAGATGGTCTGGAATCACAGTGGAGGTCTACTCCCAAAATTGGCAAAGTAAACAGAGAAAACTCATTAGATAAGGGCAATCCACGCTGAATTAAACCAGTGTCACCACAAACCAGTATTCCTGGTTCCAACAGGCAGCATCCTGGAGAGAGAGAAGTCATTATGTAAGGATGAGGGCCTGTGGCAGGAGCAGGGACAGTGGATGTGTGTGTCCTCCTCTTCCACCACTCTGGTCTGACAACAGGAGACATGATCCCCCAACCCCAGCTAGTCCAGGATAAACAGTAGAACCAAGAAGCAAGGCGTCCTGAACTGCAACAAGAAGCCCCAGGAACTTCTACAAAGGAGTATCTCTGTGTATATGTATTTATAGAATACGACCATATTATCACATACAATATATATTATATACACACGTACATATGGACTCATACACATAAGTGCACATACACACACGCACACACACAGAATGACAGAAAAGACTGGAATACACGCCCTAGGTATAAACGTGCTTGGCACTCAGGACGTTCTCTAGAATATGTAACTTGGTCAAGCTCTCTGGGAAGGAGGTGGGTGCTCACCAAACCTCCCCATCAAATCCTAGCAAAGGGAAGGAATGGAAAGAGATCTTGAGAAGGAGATGGCATTGGGAAAGGGGGGAGGGAGGTTCCTTCCCCACTTACCTCGGGGCCCCTGGCAAATATCGATAGCCACAATTTGGTTTTAATAAGGCACAGTTCGATAGCAGGTGCTAGGAATTAAGAACACATTGCTGCTGGCCCTTTCTAGTGGCAATTTCACCACATCTATCTAGCCAAAGGGAACGGCTGCCTTGCGTGCACGCGTGCGCCGGGAGACACAAGAAAGAGGCTGGTCCATGGCTTCAGCGTAACTGATGGCAACCTATAGGCTCAGCGGTGTCCAGGGTAGTTTAAGGAAGGCTGGCCAGCAGACAGGAGGCTCGTGGGACAGTTACTGACCCTCCATGGCCAGGAGGTTGTGGCTGGGGGGCACCATGCCCTCCCTCTCTGCAAACTCCAGGATTGCCTTGTAGCAGAAATAGTACTGCTCAGGGGTCTGGATGCTGAAGGCCCTCTGGGTCCTCATGCGGGACACTGTCTGGAACACATTAAGGGTGCCAAGCTCCTCCAGCTGTGCCAGGCAGATGTCCAGTGAGCAGAAGGTACCTGAAGGAAGGAAGGAAGTGGTCACACCTGATCTACCTCTCCTCTTTTCCGCCCTCTACCAAATAACCCAGGCAGGACTCGATGAATGAATCCAATGGCAAGGTGCCTCATGGCAGGTGGCCAGCTGGCCTTAGGCCTGAAAGGACTCAAGGAGGAGTCACAGGGAGTGCTGAAGGCCAGAGAAATGAGAAGCCCTCTTGTCTCCCAAGACATCTCTGAGGGTAACAGGATGAGTAGGTGGGAAGCAGGACTTCTACTTCAATCCCAGACACAGTGAATGACAGCACTCCCACACCTGCCCTGCTTCCACATCTGGGCCCCAGTTTTCAGACTCTACAACTTCTCCACAGAGACCTAACACAAACCTATTCTTTCTGATGTTCTCCCAAAGGAACCTCTGAGCTAGAAGGCCAACAGTCCCTGCAATGTTCATCCCCTTAAGGCAAAAGCTGCTAACTGGTTCCAGAATGGAGAGCATGGCCCAGGGTGGAGACCTTCCCAGGCAGGGGGATGGGAAGAGAGCAACAGCCCAGATCAGCTGCTGGGACACCCAGGTGACTGTGATGGGATCAGAAGATAATCATGTTGAAGGGGTGCGTAAAGCATCAACCCCTAGAGGACCTGGCTCATGAACTGTACATTCTGGCCAGTATATCTAGCACTAGGGGTACTAAAAGGACATTAAAGAGGAACTTTTTTTCATGGCAATTCACCACTAACAGATCAAAGACTCACATTCTGGCAACTAAGAGCTTTGTTATTCCTCCCCCACCCTGAGCTCCTTTGGATGCTCCAAGAGCTGAATCCGGTGCATTACCTGTCCGGCCAATGCCCGCACTGCAATGGACCACAATGGGTGGCTCAGGGCATTGCCCTTTGGCGCGTGCTCCCATGCTGCTGACGGCCAACCTCTGCTGGTTCCTGACGGCTCTCAAGAAATCAATGAGGGAAGCTGCCGAGGAAGGGACACCATAATCTGGCCAGCTCAGGAACTGAAAGTGGGTCACCTGGCGTTTCTGCCGTTCCTTGGATAGAAAAAGAAGCAAAAGTTCATGAGGTCCTTGCTCTGTGCCCCTGACTACCTTTGGCTTTTCCAGATTCTCAGCCCTCTGGAGTTCCCTCCATCAGGGCTGCTAACACTCTCAACTTTCTCCACAATTGCTTCTCTGCAAACCCGAAGAGAAGATTAACTGTCTGGAGAGGGCAGAATTCCTATATTAAATGATCCAGATTTCTTATGTTATAAAAAGTTTCATTCCTAAGTAATGCCACTATGTGTTGAGACAATATGGCTATTTTGGCTCTGAGCTGAATATCCCAATCCTGCTTCCAGAAGAATGGAAGCCACTTCTAAGCTCTGGAATCTTGCCTATTCCCTTTGGAGATTTTCTTTATAGTAAAGGTTTTTCCCCCAGTTTCAAGAGAGTGAGAAAATAAAATTTACCTCTGTATTGTGAATTTCTAGCGTTGTTTTCTTATAATGGGTCATATTCTCCACGCCTAGATTGGTCACGGTGAGGAAGCCAAATCGGATCCGAGAGTCTTTTTCTAAAGGCCAGTATTGGCCACACTTTCTCCTGCCGCCCTCCTCAAAGCTGAAGACATGCAGAGAAAAATAAGCCTCCATCCTTCTTCTCCACAGCAGTAACCTTGCTCACCCAGGAACCTGCTGTACCCTTAGGCAGAAATGTCATCTCTTGCACTGCTTCTATATATCCCCTTGCTTCTTGGCAGAAAAAGAAAACCTTCTTTCTAGACAACAGCTAAATTTTCCTCATGTACCCATTAAGCAAACATTTACTGAGCACCAGTTACATCCATTTGGTCCCTTTCCTGATACCTCTTGGTACTCCACACATACCTGGCATAAATACTGGGTGGGCAAAGACAGTAGAGAAAATATGGTGGGCCAGACTGAGCTCTCTGCCCTGTACCTCAGTTACTGTTCATTCTGTTCCCCAGTGAGAGCCCTTGGCTGGTAGAGGACTGGGAAAGGCATGGTTCCTGGGATGCCAACAGAAGGTTTATGTAAAGGCCTGAAGTCCACTCTCACTTCTCTTCAGTGGCTCCAAAGCACCCCAAGGGGGCACTTCCTCCACTACCTCCTCTCCAAGTCAAAGGTGGCTTGTAACAGTGCCATGAGGAAGGGATCTGAGCAAACATTCTCATGAATTTTTTTCCCCTCATCCAAAACGGGTTATAATTATAATAATAATGATACTAATGAAATAGTAGTTCCTGAATTTTGGCAGATACGTACAACAAAATTTCAAAACTATTCCTTTCATCAAGAGCTTCCTGCAGACCTATAAATGTTTTACATCTCCTTTTGGCAAGTTCTCCTCGAGGTGCAAATACGAACCAGAAGAAAACTGGTCCAAGGTAGCAAGGAAAGGGAGAACTAAGGGGAACTGGTAATTCAGAAGCCAGGAAGACAGCTGACATTCATAAGTAGGAAGGAGGCTAGAAGTGACCTGCCCCATGTGTTTCCCAGTGCTTCCTCTAGTAAGTAGTTAAGGCCAGGACCTAAGGATAGGCTGTACCTCGCACAAGGTCACCAGAGCCAAGGATTAAAGCGCTAACAAGTTAGATCTACCGACTTCCACCATACCCTGGCTCTGTGAGCTCTGGGTCAGCTGAGGAAAAAGCTAAGACATCTCAAACTCTTTGTCATGGCTTTCCTAACCCTCCCTGTTTCTAAGAGCTAAACTCCCCTCTGTAATCACCCATGCTTTGGGGTTGGGGGGTGGGTAGAAAAGAAGGGCAATCGGTAGGAAAGGGAAGAACTCACCGAGTGGTCATGACAATCACCAAGACTTTTTGTTCCCATACCATAAGCCAGAAATCTCGGTAGGTATTCTCCAAAGGGCCTACAATGGAAGAACAAAACAAGGAACATAACCCTGGGAAGCACTTCTTTCCTCCTCAGGCTCTTCTGTTTTTTTCCCAGATACTGCCTTTTTGACAACATCCCTGCTATTCAGGCCGGGGCTTGGGCAAGCAGCACCAGCATCATATGGGAAAGTGTCAGAAATGCACACTCTGCATTTGAACAAAGTTCCCAGATAAAGCTGTAGGTAGGCTACCGTTTAAGAAGCACTGTTGCATAGCCTCTTACAGCCTCATCGTCAGGGCCTCAGCTACCACATCCAGCCTGACGGTGTCAACTGTGTACATGTCTTCAGCTGTTTTCACCCCATCTAAGCCTTATAATCCCAGCTGCCTACCTAACCATTCCCCTTCCACGTGCCATCATCTGATATACTCAGACCCTGCATGTCTGCAGTCCAGTCTCCTTCAAAGTTAGCTTTCTCTCTATACTTTCTCAACTCTGTTAACAGTACTGGCATTCTTAAATCATTCAGTTTCAAAAAGTTGGAAATTCCAACTCTGACTCACTCATTTCTTTCATCTCCCAGAAGTAGCCACCAAGTCCTAGATTATTTTTGTCTTTGGAATTTTTTATTTCTATCTTTTTGTCTTCCTACCGAAATTCACTGTCACAAGGACTACATCATTTTTTTCTCTAAGTTCCTATAATATCATTTTGGTTTACTTTTCTCAATACGAATTTCTCTTCCAGTCTAATTCTGGATACCCCTGCCAGTTTTGCTTCATCACAACATAGACACACATGCTCACTTCTGCCTTTATTCCTTTGTTCATGCTCTCTGTTTCAGCTCTATTGCCACTGACCTTCTACCCATTTTTTCTTCCCCCTTCTAGTTTTTTTGAGATATAGTCAGCATTCTGCACTGTGTAAGTTTAAGGTATAGGAAGCATAATGATTTGACTTAAGTATATCATGACATGATTACCACAGAAAGTTTAATGAACACCCATCATTTCACATAGATACAAAATTTAAAAAGAAAAAAAAACCACTTTTTTCCTCGTCATGAGAACTCAGGTTTTATTTTCTTAACTTTCAGGTGTAACACACAACAGTGTTAATTATATTTATCACACTGCACATTGCATCCCCAGTACTTATTCAGCCTATACTGAATTTGTACCTTCTGACTATCTTCATCCAATTTCCCTCTCCCACAACCCCTGCCCCTATAACCACAAATATGATCTCTTTTCCTATGAGTTTGTTTGTTTTGAAGTATTATTGGCCTACAACACTATGTTAGCTCCCAGCGCACAAGATGGTGATTCAATATTCCTATACACTGCAAAATGATCACCATGCCGCCTGTTTTCAAGTGCTGCATGCATGCACGCTAGGTCGCTTCAGTCGTGTCTGACTCTGTGCGACCCCATGGACTGTAGCCCACCAGGCTCCTCTGTCCATGGGATTCTCCAGGCAAGAATACTGGAGTGGGTTGTCATGTCCTTCTCCACTCAAGTACTGCCTCTTCCCTAAATCTTTCTTTTAACACCACATTCTTTGTAGGGCTCCTTCTCCTCTCAGTTCTTGATGGCACAGCTGGATCAAAATAGCTTAACCATTTGATGTACATGGTCTTACATCAGGCATTTTACTTTGTGAGAAGCAGTCACATCTCAGCCAAATGTGGTGCTGAGGGCAAGGGCCGTGTCATCAACTTCCCCTTTTAGAGTCAGAACTTGTACAGGGCTGGGCACTCAGCAGGAACTTTGAAGATGCTTGTGAGCCGATAACTCCCTTTCAATCAAGTGAGTAATGGCTCAGGATAATTCCTTATACTTTTCCAGGGCCTTTTCTGCCTTTGTTTTCAGAGAAGCAGGGCAGTGCCACGGGTTGATTTGGTCCTGGAAGTCTGCTAATTTGACTTCCATTTTTGCTAAAGTCTTTTAAGAAGCACTAACATTTTATGATACTAGAATTCCCTCTGTGCAGAAGGGGACACTGCCAGAAGCATGTCAAGTCTTGAAAACAAGCCAAATGTCTAATAAGAGAGGATGTTAAATTATGGCATACCTCAAATTTTAGCAGTCCATAAAGATGATACTGTAAGATCTGTATTTTTGCTATGGAAAGGTATTCACAAGATAACTATCAAAAGAAAAAAATAATTTCTAGAAAATGCCTGTTTTGTTAGGTATTTTATATGTCCACATCTATTTGTATGCACAGAATGACGTTTAGAAGATACTGCAAAATGCCAGCACTTTCTCTGAGTCTCAGGGTTATGAGTGATTTTCATCTTCCTTTCCCACAATGGACATGACATCACTACAGCATGCATGTCAAGAAGATAATAAAAGCACCCTTTCCCTACCTCTGACTCTTAGCCTTGGTCGCATCTCACTGTTCTGCATCACAGTAGCTCTCATAGACTTTGTTTTCCACATTCAAACCACTGGCAAAGCTGCTGTTGCCACACAGAGCACCTGACAACACCACTCAAGACTCAGGCTGGACAGAGAAGGGTCACAGTTTCCTCAGAAGCATACGAGAGAGACTTAGAAGGCAAAGTTATGCTTCCCCAGATTAGATTCTTTAATAGTAGACATCTCAAAGAAACAAAGTCAGCAGTTTATGCAGACGTGGGTGAAACAATCCACTAACCTGGCTTCTCTGTTTGAATCAAGAAGACATGTGCGCAAATCCTGGCTCTGCCACTTACTACTGTGTGATCCACGGTCACTTAACCTTTCTGGGCTTCAGTTTGTTCATGGATTTATAAACCTTCCTTGCAGAGTCTCTATAATAATTAGATGGCAATTATATAGCCAATATATTTAAAATAGATACTTTCATAAATAACAGTAGAACTATTATGAATAAAAATCAGAATACGGAATATAGCCAAGAAGGTTAACCAGATAAATCAAACCAACCATTTTCCAGTCCTAACAGTGCTGATGCCTTCTAAGTGATCAGTGCTTAACTCAAGAAATCTCTTTCATACTTCTGGATGAGTTTCCTCTCCCAGACAGGGCCTTCAGAGCCAGCCTAAAGGATCCAATTCCTGCATAACTAACAACTCTAGGAGGTTGGAGCACTCTGAGGCCCCTAGAGCTGATCCTTACCCTCCAGAAGCTCACCCCTGCCACAGACATCCTCAACAAAGACATCTCCTTACTCCCAGGCAGATCACATCCTATTCTATACCTGCCAAAAATCTTTCCTGATAGTTCTCTTATTTCTTCCTAAGGTCTTAAAGGACACTTTCTGGAGGTAGTAGTCCCCCCTAAGGAAAAATAAGCCTGTGACCATCAGACCAATTAACAATGTACCAAAAATCCAAAGGCCCTTTTCCTTTTCTTCTCCGTCAACTTCTATTTTGAAAAATTTGAAACCTACAGAAAGTTGAAAAAAAAAAAATACAGCACAATGTGTGCATACATTCTTTAGCTTGAAGACGATCATTTTTAGCTATTATTTTACAAAGCCTTCTCTATATATACACAACACATATTTTCTTTTTTATTATTTAAAAATATGTTTCAGACATGACATTTCACTCCTAAATACCTGAACATGTATTTAGAAGAACATTCTCCATAGAACAATATCATTATCACACTGCAGCAATTAAACATTAATACAATAATACTATCTAATATACAGTCTCCAACTGTGCCAATATATTGTCCTTAAAAATTATTTTTCCAAATTGAGTTATGGATGACACACTGCCTTTGGAGATCAACAACTCTTTACTCTCCTTTAATCCCTCCCTTTTTTTTTCCCCCATGGCATTAACTTGAAAGAATCTAATCCAGTTCTCTAGCATGTTCCACAATCTGGATTTCTCAGGTTTGTTTCTCATGATCCGATTCAGACTTAAAAACTGACAACATACAACAAAGGTTACATTGTGTAGTTCTCATTGTGTCAGAATAGGAGGCATATATCTGTTTCTCCATTATTGGTGATACTAAGTGTGATCACTTGGTTAAGGAGGTACCGGCCAGATCTCTTGCTAGTCATACTCCACAATGGTCAAAGGGCCTTAAATCCATATGATGGCCTCTCTTATCCTCATATGTTATGATTTCTTACCACCCTCTTTGAAGGAAACCTGGTATTCTTGAGATGGCAGAGAACAAGTTAAAAGTAGTACTAGGGCCCACACGAGCATTAATAGAAACTCCATCTGAAATCCTCCTAGAGTCTAATACTTCACTGTCAGACTTAGCAAAGACTATCCATATTAGAGGCCGCTGGTATACTCTGTAAGGGTACACAGACCAGCAAAAGTCTCTTAAGCCAGCAACACCCATTCACAGATTGAATTCAACCTCTGGGAAGTCCACTGCCATTCCTTTATGTCCTACTCGACATAAAGACAATCTCACTAGCCAGTCAATACTGATGTCCATTCCCCTGGGTCGGCAACACTAAGACTCAATCCAAAAACTTGTAGTAATGTCGTGTGTTCAAATCTCTAGTTTATCTCTATGCAATGAGTTTCTAGACACATTTGGTAAAGAAACTCTACACCTCTCTGCCTTCTTCAAGAACCCTCAATCTTTATGAAAGACCAAGATCTAGAGAAGGGAAAGGCTACCCACTCCAGTATTCTGGCCTAGAGAATTTCATGGACTGTATAGTCCATGGGGTCGCAAAGAGTTGGACACGACTGAGCGACTTTCACTTTCACAAGATCTAGAGGCTGCAACATCACCTCAAGTTACCATTTCCTTTAAAAATTATGATATCCCCTGGTGCAAACAATCACAGGTAGATGGTACAAAATTAATTTGTGAACGGCAGACTAACTTACCTTGTGTACCAATGTAAGCATTCTTCTGCTTGTAGCCATCCATGAAACTGGCATTGATGTAATCTGTCTAATGATAAAAAGGAAATATCATTGCAGTTGTGTGGAATATACCAAGTGGGTAGGAAAATGATGTACTAGGTAAATAAAACTCAAGGTATGGATTTTCTCTTCTTGTCAGTGAAGGAGTGAAAGGACCAATCCAAAACCTCACCTGCACAGATGTTATTGCAACTGGATATCCACATGCAGAAAAATCAAGCCTACCCTCTTCTCACATCATACACAAAAACCTAACTTCAGGGAATTCCCTGGCAGTCCAGTGGTTAGAACTCTGAGCTTTCACTGCTGTGGGCTTGGTTCAACCCCTGGTCGAGGAATTAAGATTCTGCAGGCCATAAAGCACAGCAAAAAAAAAAAAAAAACCTAACTCCAAATGGATTGCAGACCTAATGTAAGAGCTAAAACTATAAAACTCTTAGAAGAAAACATAGTAATAAATGTTTGTGACCTTGGGTCAGGCAAAGCCTCCTTAGTATGACATCAAAAGCACAAGCAACAAAAGAAAAAAACAGATAAATCGAACTACAGCAAAATAGAAAACTTTTGTGCTTCAAAGGACACTATCAAGAAAGTGAAAAAACAACCCACAGAATGCACACATTTTATAAGGGATTTGTAGCTAGACTATATAAAGAATTCTCACAAATAAATAATAAGAAGACAACTCAATTTTAAAATGGGAAAAGAAACAGAATAGCCATTTCTCCAAGAGAATATACAAATAGCCAATGTGTACCTGAAAAGTTGCTCAGTATCATTAGTCATCAGAGAAATGCAAATCAAATCCACAATGAGATAACACTTCACACCCACTAGAATGGCTACAGGTAAAAGATAACAACAAATATTGGCAAAGATGTGAAGAAACTGGAATCCTCATACATCAATAGTGGTAATATAAAATGGTGCAGTCACTTTAGAAAACAGTCCGGCATTTCCTCAAAAGGTTAAATACAGAGCTACCATATGACCTGGCAATTCTAATCCCTAGGGAAATGAAAACACAGATCTACATTAAAAAATTCATATACAAATATTCACAGCAGCATCATTCATAGTAGCCAAAAAACAGAAACAACTCAATTGTTTATCAGCTAATGGAATGGATAAATAAAATGTGGTGTAGGGATTTCCCTCTTGATCCAGTGGTTAAGAATTCACCTGCCAACGTAGGGGACCATGGGTTCGATCCCGGGTCTGGAAAGCTCCCACATGCCATGGGACAACTAAGCCCATGTGCCACAACTATTGAGCCCATGCTCCGCAACAAGAGAAACCACTGCAATGAGACGCCTTTGTGCTGCAACTAGAAAGCAGCCCCTGCTTGCTGAAACTAGAGAAAGCCTGAGTACAGCAACAAAGACCCAGCACAACCAAAAATAAACAAATGAATAAATAAATATTTTTTAAAATGTGGATTTCTGAATTTCCAAACACACAGTGGAATATTATTCAGCAATAAAAAAGAGTGAAATACTGATACATACTACAATATGAATGAACCTTGAAAACGTGCTAAGTGAGAGAAACCAGACACAAAGGGTCATATATTGTATGACTCTACGTGAAATGTCCACAAAAGGCAAAAAGAGTACACAAAGAGTAGATGCGCTTGGGGAACGGGGAGTGACTGCCAAGGTAAGTTTCTTTTTCAGGTGATGAAAATGTTCTAAAGTTGATTGTGGTGATAGTTGCACAACTCTGAGAATATATTAAAAACCAATGACTTGTACACTTTAAAAAGAGTGAACCGTATGGTGTGTGTATTATATCTCAGTAAAGCTGCTATTAAAAAAAAAAAAGTCCCTTAGGACTGCAGCACTGCAGCTCAGAACCAAACCCAGAACGGAGGCAAGCCAACCAACCTGAGCAGGAACATCCTGTCCATGTGGTGAGACACAAAAGGCAAAGTGTGACTGGAGAAGGAAGAAAGTTACACCTCACACCTAGGATCATCAACAGCATGGGCCAAACACCCAGGCTCTGTTACTGCCTAAATTAACACAAAGCAAAAGCCACACACCTTCAGCAGAATCTCAATGAACAGCTTGTGATGCACTCTCTTCTGCAGGCCTTCTCCCATCTCCCAATGTCTCTTCTGCAGGCCTTCTCCCATCTCCCAATGTCCTCCGTCTATTTACATCATTAGCCATCAGGGAAATTAAATAGGCTAAAATTTTTATTGTTTTTATTCTACCTCCTCACAAGATCTCTGTCAACACTATTTAGTCCAAGCTGATAAAAAAGCCAAACAGATGCAGCTACAGCCTCAAGTCACAAAATAGCTAGTTGAGAGTATCTCACAGCTAGGATGGATGGATATTAGAGGACATGAAGGGTTACAGGGCAAAAGTAAAGATGCTTCAATAGGAAACTAGGGAAAACCCATACTCCAATCCAGTCTAGAGAGATCCAAACGACTCCCCATCAGCCCTTTCGCCACTGGTTCCAACACGTGGAGGACAGTCTGAACTGGCAGTACCCCCGCAGCCACCCTCAGAAAACATCTCTGAGGGATTCCCTGGGTGGCCCACTGATTAGGACCTAGGGCTTTCACTGATGTGAGCCGGGTTCTATCCCTGATCAGGGAACTAAGATCATGCAAGCTGCATGGCTCAACTGCAAAAAGAAAACATCTTCCATCTCATGGTCAAATCCATGTTATTTGGATGCATGTAAATTAGATAGTCAGTCTACCAACTTATCCTCCCACTGATTATTTACTCAAGAGTTTCCTGCTCTTTTCTTCTCCCACAGCAACTGGTAATGACCTCATACTATAATACTAGTGCTCTACCCCAATTTGGACACCTTCACTAAGCTAATGGAACATATGCAGTGGACCCAGCAAGCTAAAAGTCTCACTCACCCCAACCAGGCTTCTTAATCCAGGCCTCACCCACAGTCAGCCAAAGCCCATCCTCTGTTCTGCCTGGCGCACTCAGATGGGACCCTAAAGGGCCCAGGTGAGAAGGCATAGAAAAGTACAAACGATTTAGCTGGTTCATGTCAATCAACACTATTGTATAAGTAATATATAAGCTGTCATACTTGGAGTTACCCTCATGCTCTGAAAAGAAATGGCACTTCTTTAAAGGAGACTTATTTCTTTATAACTAAGGATACCAGTTTTTAGCATCCTTGTCTCTGAGAGCACTGGGAATTAAAACCAGCAATTTCAGAAGAATCATTAGATATTAAAAACTGAAAATGACCTCAGAGATAAAATGCAGACTTGGGGGCAAACTGAAACAGCAGGAAGAACCACAGCAGCACACATATTATGTTATGGGCCAGGTTCAATAGAAATATAATTCCAGGTATATATAAATCTGCTAAACAATTCACTAACAAACCTGAATCTTCCACTTACTGTGGAAAAAAGCCTCTGCCAATGTTTGTAGTATGGACAGGGAGTATTAACTGAAGTGATGATCTTCAGATTAATTACACGATGACTAGAATAGTCTCCTGGTACACTGGGGTTTACTCATTCACTCACAAATAATTTACGGAATGTCTGATACATGACAGGCACTGTTCTAGGTCTTGGAGACAGAGCAGTCAATAAGACAGATACATTCAGATATCTCTGACTCTAGAGCCTCAATTCAACTAAGACAAAACTCAGTAACACTGATGAATTTGCCTTCAATCAGGCAGACTCTCAGCTAATACCACTGCAGGAAAACCCTCTGAAGGATCCTAGACAGGGTTATGAATTCAGTTTATGGACTGAAACAGTAGGGTCAACGAGATTAAAACCATGATCCCACGGTCCTGACTCATGTATCATATATGCCCAAATATAAGGCAATGATTTTCCTAAGAATTATCCTCCAGAAAAAAGAGGAGGGATATAACAAGTCCTTATGCTGTGTGTTACGTTAAGGGGCACTATTTAAACTCCTTTACTGTGAACAGGAACCTCAATCAATGCTGGTTTTTGATGTGTATAGGTCACCAGACAGAACTGTTGTATCAGAAGGAAAAAAGAAGAAATATAATACCTATTTAATTGCTGACCTCAAAATTTTAAGTTTTGGATGTCGCTGTAAACAAGTCATACTAAAGAGGACTTTAAAAAGAAGTAAGTAAATGATTATGCTATAGAGGATGCATGAGATACAGGATGAAAGAAAAGAAAAAACTGTGCTAATGTTACAGATTTTTTTCTCATTTAGGATGAATTTTCCAGTGACAATACACTTAAAAAGGGAAATAAAAAGATGTGCTCTGGAAAACTGTGTCAGATTGACTCAAAAAGTAGCTCAAATAAGGACAAAAAGAAACAGATGTTAAAGATGTATGTGAAGAGTCTGAATAACATTTTCACTAAATATCCCTACTAAATATATGTGATTTTTAATATGTACAGATATAATTGAATCAATACTAAATAATATAGGCATTTGACCAATTCATCTCTTTTGTGCTTAGTCTCAGTCATGTCCAACTCTTTGCGACCCCTTGAACTGTAGCCCACCAGGCTCCTCTGTCCATAGGGATTCTCTAAGCAACAATACTGAAGTGGGTTGCCAAGCCCTCCTCCAGGGGATCTTCCCAACCCAGGGGTCGAACACAGGTCTCCCGCATTGTAGGCAGATTCTTTACCATCTGAGCCACCAGGGAAGCCCACGCATACACTAGTCTAAAATTTTTGTCAGATCTTCTAGATAGAAAAATCAGAGGTCACTTATAATGAGTCATCTGGTATTGATGCATATACCCTCACCAGTAAGGTAGATGACATGTCTATGACTTTATAACTAAAGAGTAAAAGGAGAAATAAAAAAAAAAAAAAGGAGAAATAATTTATTGAGTACCTACAGTAATATACCAGACTTTGGGCTATCAGCATGTACATAAAGTATTTCACATAATTTCCACCTAGTACTATGAGATGGGCATAAAAGGACTTTCATATGGTAACAGACTAGTATGTAGTCTAAAACTCAAACCTTCTCTCTCTGGCTTAGAATTCATGTTCTTTCTACCACAGTATTAGTCAGCTTCACTTTGGAAGAGGCTTACATTTCCCCCAGTGCTCCTGAAAGACATTTATCTTTCTACCTGAGTGTGGCCGCTTCTTTTTGTCAGCTTCACCCTAGTTTGGTCCAGGCAGGGTACATCTCCATAGCGGTTCTTCTCTAGGTTTCCTGGAGACCTGAAAGAGATGAAACAAACTGAAATAAAGAAACAACTGCAAAAGTTGAAAATGGATAACAGGAGTGGAATTGAGGGTAAGGCAGGAGACTGCTCTTTGTCATTCATTACTTTTTTTCTTTGGTATTATTTGATTCTGAAAAAGTCATCTGCATATATATTGATTAAAAGCAAAAAAAAAAAAAGATTACAAAGACCGCCCACATAAAGTAATGCTCTATATTATTTATGGGTATGCATGTATATGTAAGGGTATAAACATAATGATCTGGAAGGAAACATACCACATTCATACTAGTGACTGCTTCTGAGGAGTGAGAACTGATGATGAGGATTAGAAAGGATTTCAACTTTACAATTAATTCTTTCTTTTATATAAAAAGATGAAACAAATACAACAAAATACTAAAAACTGCCAGTTATTAATTCTTGGTGGTAAGAAATAGTTGTTAGTCACGTTATACTCTTAGAGGAATCTTCCCACACAAATAAACCCAGCTGATATTTTACAAAGTTCCAAGAACAATTCAACAGAAGAAGGAATACTCTTTCCGACCGATGGTGCTGGAGCAATTAGATATCCATAGCGAAAAAATCTGAACACCAAACTAAACCTTGAACAAAAAATTAATTCAAAATGGATCACAGATTTAAATAAAATGTAAAACATAAACTATAAAAATGTTAGGGAAAAAAAGTAGAAAAATCTTTGGATTCTAAGGCAAGGCAAAGTGTTCTTAGGCTTGACATCAAGAGCATGATCCGTAAGAGAAAAAAATGATTAAAGGAACTTCATCAAAATAAACTTCTGCTTCACAAGAGAACCAGAAGAGGATGAAAAGAAAAGCTATAGACTGGAAGAAAATATTTTCAAACTATGCATCCAACAAAGAATCAGTACCTAGAGCATAAAGAACTCTCAAGTCTCAAGAGTTTAAAAAAAAAATCCAAATAGAAAATGGGCAAAAGACATTTTTACAAAGGATATACAGATGGCAAATAAGCACATGAAAAGATGTTCAATAACATTAGCTAGTAGAAAAATGTAAATTAAGACCATAATTTTAACTTAGGGATATCATTACATACTTATCAGAACAGCTAAAATTAAAAAAAAAGTGACAACACTGAACACTGGTGAGGATGCAAAGAAAACGGACCATTCTGGGACTTCCCTGGTAATCCAGCAGGTAAGACTCCACGCTCCCAACACAGGTGGCCTGGGTTTGGTCCCTGGTCGGGGAGCTGAAGCCCACACGCTGCAACTAAGAATCCCATATCCACAATGAAGCTCAGAGACCCAGCAGAGTCAAATAAAGAAATAATACATATTTTAAAAAAAGAAACAGCCCATTCATATATTGCTGGGGGGAATGCAGAAGAATATAGCCACTCTGGAAAACAGCTGGACAGTTTTTCATAAAACTAAACACTTAGTTAACACATAACATAGCAATTCTACCCTTAGCCATTTATCCTAGAGCAATAGAAACTTATTTTTACACAAAACCTAGACATGAATGTTCACAGCAGCTTTACTCATAATAGCTAGAAACTGGAAACAACCCAGATGTCCTTCAACAGGTAAGTGGTTAATTGCTTAACAGTTTACACTGTGGTTCATTCATATCATGGAATATTATTCAGCAATAAAAAGGAACAAACTTGATACAAATCATAACTTGGGTGAAACTCCAGAGAATTATACTGAGTGAAAAAAGGCAATCCCAAAAGTCTGTATACAGTATGATTCCATCTATAAAACATTTTTGAAATGACAAAATTATAGTAATGGAAAACTGATTAGTAGTTAAAGGGGTAGGGATGGGGAGGGATAGAATGGAGAGGTATGTGGTTATGGAATTCTGTATCTTGACTGTGGTTTTGTATATACAAACCTACCTGAGTGATAAAAATTGCAAAGAACTAAATACACAAACACAAACAAAAATTGCAGAAATCTGAATAAGATTGGTGGACCTGCAATATGGGAGACCTGGGTTTGATCCCTGGGTTGGGAAGATCTCCTGGAGAAGGGAACGGCTACCCACTCTAGTATTCTGGCCTGGAGAATTCCATGGACTGTATAGTCCAAGGGGTTGCAAAGAGTCAAACACGACTGAGCAACTTTCACTTACTTACTTATCAATATCCCGGCTGTGATACTATACAAAGCTTCTGGAAGATGTTACCATGGGATAGCTGTGGAAAGGGTATACATGATCTTTGAATCTACAATTTTCTCATAATAAAAATTAAACTTTTATTTATAAAAAATCCTTTACATAAAATAACAAATAAAAAAATCCTTTGAAAGAATGATGTAGAGGGGAAAAAAGGTAAAGTCTCACAGTCCATGGGCATCCTGGACCGCAGTGAACACTCTGATACCTACTTCTTAACCTAGAATTCCAAGGAAAACAGTTTGTTCTGTGCAAGTAGCTCTACTGGAACTGGGTGTAAGACACAGGCCTGAAGATGTTGAGGATTCTGGTTTCTAGCTCCTGAAGTAGGACGTTTTCATTCATTCACTAAATAAAGAGGCAAGATTGGGAATTCTTCCATAAGATTGGGATATATTCTCTGATTATAACAATAGCTGACTTGGATGATGCAAAGGGACAATCCAAACACACTTTTTGAATGTGGTGAAGGGGAACCATGGTAGAAATGACACCTTACGGACCCCTCAGCAGAAGCACCAGAGCAGGGTCAAGAATTCCCAGAACAAGGGTGCACCCTCTGCTCTGGCTGGGAAAAAGACTGGACACGTACAGGGGTCTAGAACTGGTAGGGAAGAACACTCTCCCCGCATGATACAGGCTCTGCTTTCTCTTGCTCTCCCTTTTTTTCCCGTATTTTTCTTTGCATTCTGGTTTTGCTTATTGATTTTTTTTTCTCAATTGCTTCTTCTCTCTTACCTTCCTTATCTGTTTCCTAACTCATTATTTTTCTCTTTCTTTTCCTTCTCTCTCTTTCCTCACTCTTTGCATACTTTTTTTACAGCACACTGACTAAGCTAGAGAGGAATTACAAGGGGAGAGAGGTACTCACAGATTCCTAAAACACTTAAGCTATAAAATAATCAGTGGATATCAGTGAGTCTAACATAAAATATTACAAACAGGAAAACTGAGGTATAAAGTAGAGAAATAACTTAAGTCACAGAGGACATTTTTGGCTAAGCTGGAACTTGAGCCTGAGACCCACTGGAGACAGCTTCCTTAATTTTCAACAAACAGATCTCAAAACTTGGAGGAAAAGAAGTTTTTGCTGCAGCCAATGAAAACATGTTAAGATAAAGGACAGCAGCAGTAAGAGAAATGATCTGTGCTCTACTGCCAATAATAGTCATCAAGTGGTTACAAACCAGTTATAGAATTTAGGTAGAAGGAAAATCCCACAGGCTAAATTTATAAGAGGCAACTCTTCTCTCTTACTGACTGTGGGTTATTTTAAATGAACCAGTACTCCACCTCAGAAAGTAATATAATACTATAAACACTCTAGGCAGAAGCTGCCCAAAAGCAAGGACCAAAGATCACACTCAGAACAAGAATCAACAGCCTAACTTTTGGGCCTCTATTTTTTTTTCCCTAAAAGCACTCGCATATCAGGAAAACATCAAAAAATGCATCCTTTAGTACACAGTTTCTCCACTGTTACCAAAGACCTTCAGAAACTTCATAGCATATGCTGTTGGCAACAAGCGCCAAGAGGTGCCTCTTTCTGGATGAGAGAAACCATGATCTAGGTGAAAGCGGTGCTCCTTAACCTAAGGAAAAGCCTCTCTTAAGGAAGTGAAGTGTGGAAGGTGTACCAACGCGTGTCACAAGCATCTTGGAACGTTATTCCTGGCCCAAACCATCCCTACTTACATGGAACAGTGGAAAGTACCAACTGGGTTCTCACGACGGATGTCTTCATACTCCTCGTATATCCCCCGCTTCTGCCTGGTGCTAACATAGTCCATCAACTCCTGGATGGTCATGGCATGGGGGTCTGGGACATGCACTGAGTCCCAGTCTAAGGCCGGAGGGAGGGAGAACAGGATGATCTCATCGAAGGGGTCTGGGTGGCCATTCATCTGGGATAGAAACTGGAAATTCCAAGTGGCAAGGTCAATTTTGACATATCCACCAAGGTTTTCCGGGAGGCACTCTCTGGGCAGGTGCTGGGTGACCTCAGACGTCTTCAGTATCTGAATCTAGAAGGTCAGAGAGAACCATGTGAGTCTGTGGGGATGGAAGGGCATACAGACAGTGAAGGTAAAGAACCAAAGTACTTCGAAGAATGAGATAAGATTGGCTTGAAACACCTGGTATACTTAGAAAAGACGTAAATGCAATTTCATCTGTTTAATATTGAAATCCTAGGAATTTCCCAGGAAAGGTTTGATTTCCCACAATGTATAACAAATTCATTCCTGGAATTAGGGGCCCTGTTATAAACATAAAGGTAGGTATAGAGAACCAAGGCTTTATACTATATACAAGGGTTTCCAGTTCCATCTCATGTGGGTCCTGGCCTTTTTGACTACTAAGAATGCACAGGAAGTGGTTGTTTTTGTCAACCCATACTACGGTAACCAATTCTAAGCCTGTTAGCTTGTCCTTTACTCACAGCTTGCTATGGATGTTCTCAAAAATAGATTTCTAAATGAAAGCAAGACTAGACCAGTCACCCAGAGGCAAGGAAGCCCAGGAAAAATGCTAGGGAAGTAACTATAATACTCAATTCCTCTCTTTGCTGCCATAGTTGACACAGCCATATTGGACCAAATTAGCCTAGTTGGTTCTTTTTGAAATCTGTGTGGAATGGGATGTTTGCTGCTGCTTCTTCCTAGAATGCCTTCTTTTTCTCTATGGCCTCCTCAAGGACCAGCTTATAGCTCACCTCTTCTGTGAAGCCGTCCCTGATTGTCTGAGGCAATATTCTCCTTTGTGTTCTCGTAGAGTCATAGTCTTCTGAACATGTCTTGTCCCCTTTCACAACCATGAGCTCCACAGGAGTAAGGGCTATGTCACTCAAGTTTTAATTCCCAGGGCTCAGAACATGGACTGTAAAGGTGCTCAATATATTTTGAGCTTACACATGCATGTATACACTTGTATAAAATTCAAGCGTTAAGAACTTGCCCAAGGAGTCCTCTCAAAGAGTCACCTGGGAGAGTACCTCTCCTACTCTGGGGTCATTAAGTCCCTAAGCTTCTACAAAACAAAATGTCTTTAGTTTTTTCCCTCCAACCCAAGTTGCCTCAGCTACAAAGATCTGTATTGTTAGTATTCATATGATCTCGTATTTAAAAAAAAAATCCTCTGATAATATTTTACATTATTATCTTATTCTAGTATATCAATGTTTCCTATACCCTTTCTTCTAAGGGTGAGAAAAGAATGAGTGAATGACTGAAACCATAATCTTTCTGTCATGGAATATTCTGGGAATGATAATAGAATTAAGATGATGTTAGACAACACTTTTGAAGTTAGGAAGCAACAAGTTGTTTTAAGAGAAAATGCCAGGAGTAAAAAGAGTCTGAGATTCTCCTTTACCACCCTGGTGGTCAACAGACTGAGTGGTACTTCCAGTTGAACAAAATCAAATACCAGCTCAATTGATGTAATTATATCAGAAGCTGTACAAGTCTAAATTTGGGAAGTAGTAGCTATCTCTAAGTTACTCAAGAGACACATTTCTTCGATACTAGCTGCATGCAAAGTACTATATAGAGGGGAACTGCCCAAATTATGCCCAGGTCCAAACTTCAAGGAACTTGTAGTACAGTCAAAAAGGCAACCTGTACTGGGCTGAGTAAAGAATAAAGCAGAAAATGTAAGTGAACACACTAATAGAAGCAGGAAGAGAAACAAACCAGGAAGGCTTTTAAAGGTAGAGAATTAACTGGCAAGCTTCAACAGCAGAGATGGAACTGTATCTACCCCACCTCCAAATAAAATAAAGTTAGCTTGCCTTACCCTCTCCCGAACTTTATCCTTCAGAAGAAGGCTGATGATGGAATACGGCACTCGGAACCATATGGGTGCTCCCACAATCAGCACTTTCTTCAAACGAGCTGGGAAAGCTCCCTGTGGAGAACACGTGTGTGTGTTAGTCACTCAGTCGTGTCTGACTCTTTGTGACCGCATGAACTGCAGCCTGCCAGGCTCCTCTGTCCATACAATTCTCTCAGCAAAAATACTGGAGGGGGTTGCCATGCCCTTCTCCAGGGGATCTTCCTGACCCAGGAATCAAACCCGGGTCTCCTGCATTGCAGGCAGATTCTTTACCATCTGAGCCACCAGGCAAGCCCTGTGGAGAACACATACAAGGATTTAAAAACACCAATTAGGGCACTTCAACAGTGCCTAGTGGGACCTTTGATTGTTTAAATCCAAAACTTAGGTTTTCTGCTCTTTTCACCATTCTTACCCAGCAGGGGGAATCTACAGCCTAATTCAGATTTCACTTAGTGGCTAGAGAAAAAGTAGTTAAAAAGAAAGAAATGAAAGCAACTGAAAAGTCCATCAACAGAGGAATGGATAAAGATGCGGTACATATATACAATGGAATATTACTCAGCCATTAAAAAGAACAAAATAATGCCATTAGGAGCAACATGGATGGACCAAGAGATTCTCATACTGAGTGGTCAGACACAAAGACAAATATATTACTTATATGTGGAATTAAAAAAAAAAAAGGGTACAAATGAACTTATTCACAAAACAGAAGAAAAGCCATGGATATAGAAAACAAACTTACGACAAAACCCACCACAATATTGTAAAGTAATTAGCCTCCAACTAAAAAAGATAAATGAAAAAAATAAAAAATAAAATAGATTAGATCAGAAAAAAAAAAGAAAGAAAACAAACTTATGGTTACTAGGGGGTAAGGGTGGGGGAGGGATAAATTGGGAGATTGGGATTGACACAAACACAATACTATATATAAAACATACAACTGATTCACTTTGCGGTTCACCTGAAACACAGCATTATAAACCAACTACAGTTCAATTAAGTTCAAAAAAAGAAATTAAAAGCTGATTTACCGTTTAAAGTCATATTATGCAGAGATGGGGGCAAAAGTTAGCCTGGGACACCTAAGATTTATAGGTGAGTATGCTGGAATCCACACACTGAAATGCATGGGCTTTGAGTTATTTGATCTGGATCCACTTAACAACTGAGAATGACTTCAGAACTTTTGGTTACATTAGTAAGTAAGATATACCCTAAAGATTCTCAAGTATCCCTGCAGACCTGAAAGAGGAATCTCAAAGGAAACAGATGAGTACCTCCTTACCTTTTTTTTCCTGTGATTATATTCCCCCAATCACATGAGTTCTCTATGAATTTTATTGTCAGTACACCACATTTTCAAAGAAACTCTTATTTGTGAAGCAAATAAATAAAAAAGTAGTAATATTATGTTCTTGTCTATATAAGCTTTATAGATCAAAACTACTCTAACTGTTCTTGTCAGCATACATGTATGCATCCTTATGTTCTAATTATTAAAACTTTAAGGAACAATTAGATCAAAAATAAAATGAACATGAAACATTTCTCATAATCTTTCCTTTATATTGATATCTGTGTGTTTATAATCATTTTCCACTCATCTCTTATCTATTTATATATTTACTCAGTCAGTCAATCAATATGATCTCCTGGGTATGAGGACAAATGAGGTCTAAAAGAAAGGAGACACCCTGATCTGCAGAAGGCATAAGAAAAAATTATTTCTTTTTAAGCCACAGCTCTTTGTTTCATTTAGTTTCTCAACATTCCAGTCCTGTTCATAGGCTGGGGTAATGAGTAATACTGTCCTTCTACTGGGAAGAAATTATTCCCAGCTATATAATAGTATTTTAAAGTACTGTAATAGCATTTTAAAATATGAAAGATAAATATGAGAAAATCAGCCACCCTATAAATAATAATCACCATAAAAGTATAATGGTAAAAAAGCCTCTGGTTTATAACAGTATTTGTATACAAAAGCACCATCTCTCTCCCTATGTGATACTGGTCTTACAAAAAAGATGATTTATCCCTGGAGTTTACTATGTTTATACATATAAACATGCACATTTTTAAGCCTGAGAATATACATCGTAAGAAACATGTAAGACATGTAGTTTTTAAATTTTATTGAAAGACATAACAAAAGACTTCAAAAAATCCATAAAACAAAGCATTCCTGGACAGGTGAAGATGAGGCTGAAAGTCAATTCTCCTTAAATTAATTCATTATATCCAAATTAAATCCCAAAGTGTCTTATCTACCAGAACTCGAGTGAATGACTCTAATGTTCATCTAATCAAAAGATGATTTTTTAAAAGCATTTTCTCAACAGATTTACAATTCTGAAAAAGTGATTATCTCCGTGGAATGTCACTGGGGTGTGTGAAGGAAGGGTTAGAGACTTTTCCTTAAATTACCTTTTTTTTTGTTTTTATAATTTAAAAAAAAAGGTATAAAGTTTGTTTTTAGTATGCATGTTATATACCAGTAAAAATTTAAATAAAAGCACACAAAAGTGCATGTAAAATAATAAAAGTGTAAAAATAGTCAAAATAATTTTTAGAAATAAAAGAATACAGGGAAGCTTATCCTATAAAATGTTAAACTTCATTACAAGGCTACAATAAATTAAAAAAGTGAATATGTTGGTCTGGATGCCTAGATCAATAGAACAGGGAGTCCAGAAATAGACACACTTACCATATGAAAATTTAGTATAAAATAAAGGTGTTACCCGAAGTAAGTAGGGAAAAAAGTGTATTAGTTAACAAATGTCACCAAGACAGCTATTTGAAAACAAATTATTTTGTCCATAATATTATGTACTGTGCATATTATTAAATGTAAAATATGTAATACAGTATAGTAAAACTATAATGAAAAATTAAGAAAACATAGTACTATGACAAGACACCGTCATGTTGAACAAATTATAAACTGCAAAAATGCTGGTAACACATACTTAATAATATTTCTAATATTCTTTTTTTTTTATTTCTAATATTCTTAATAACAAATCTTGCAAATCAATGAGACAAACATTTCAACAGAAAAGTGGGTAGAATATATAAGCAGAAAATTTTTTTTAAAGAAATACTGATGTTAAACGTGAAAATAAGTTAAAGTTCATCAGTAATAAAAAAAAAACAAATAAAGATATGGATATGATTAAAATCCAAATAGTAAATGATGATGAGAATCTAGCAAACAAGGATGTTGATGGGAGTACAAATCTGAACTAAGTTTTTAGAGGACTATTTGGCAGTATTTATCAAATTTTAAATGTGCCTACATTTTGACCATAAATATCTGCTTACAGAAATTTATCCTGAGGAAATAATTGACCAAATATACAAAAATAAATGTAAAACGATGTTCACTGAAGCCTTTATAACAACACAAAAAAATAAAATAAACATTTTTTCTGCTTGGTATATCAACAACAGGAATACTTTTTGCAAGCGACTTCTCTGGTGTTCCCAGTGGCTAAGAATCCGCCTGACAATGCAGCGGTGCTGCTAAGTCACTTCAGTCATGTCTGACTCTTTGCGACCCCATGGACTGTAGTCCACCAGGCTCCTCAATCCATGAGATTCTCTAGGCAAGAATACTAGAGTGGGTTGCCATGCCCTCGTCCAGGGGATCTTTCCAACCCAGGGATCGAACTGATGTCTCATTATGTCTCCTGCATTAGCAACCAGGTTCTTTACCACTAGCACCACCTGGGAAGCCGGACAATGAAGGGGGACATGGGTTCAATCCCTGGTCTGGGAAGATCCCACATTCTGCGGAGCAGTTAAGCTTAGGTGTCACAACTAGTGAGCCTGTGTGCGGCAAATACCAAAGCCCCCCAGGCCCTACAGCCTGTGCTCTGCAACAAGAGAAGTCACAGCAATGAGAAGCCCACATGCCACAACAAAGAGTAGCCCCCACTTGCAGCAACTAGAGAAAGCCCACTCAGCAATGAAGACCCAGCACAGAAAAAAACAAAAACTGTGCAACCATTAAAAAAAGTGAGAGAAAAAATGAGCTAAGAGCTGTATGTACTGACATATAAAGATGACAAAAATACACTGTTAAGTAAAAAAATGACAAATTACAACTGCTGCATATAATATGCCATACTTGTAAAGAAAAAATAAAGTATCCTCATCCCATATGTATGTATACCTATATACACATGTACACATTTTTTAAAAGCTTGGACATACATACACTAAGTTCTTTAAACTGATAATTTTCAAGGGGTGGAATTATAAGTAATAGCTCTGTACTTACTGGAGAAGGAAATGGCAACCCACTCCAGTACTCTTGCCTGGAGAATCCCATGGACGGAGGAGCCTGGTAGGCTGCAGTCCATGGGGTCGCTGGGAGTTGGACACACCTGAGCGACTTCACTTTCACTTTTCACTTTCATGCACTGGAGAAGGAAATGGCAACCCACTCCAGTGTTCTTGCCTGGAGAGTCCCAGGGACGGGGGAACCTGGTGGGCTACCGTCTATGGGGTCACACAGAGTCAGACATGACTAAAGCGACTTAGCAGCAGCAGCAGCTGTACTTATTAATTGTATTACCTTCAGCAAGTTCTTGTATTTTCTAGGCCTAAGTTTCTAGATCTACAAAATGGGTACAATGATAGTAATAGCCATCACAACTCACAGGAATGATATCAGGATTAATTGAGGATTAATGATATCAGGATTAATTAATTTAAAGCATGAAGTTAGAACTGTATTCAAAACATTCAGTAAGTGTTAACAAATATTACTTTTTAAGTGTCAGCATTAATAAATTTTCTGAAAATTAATGTACTTTTAGTCATATATTTCTCTCTTTTTTAAACTCACTCATTTATTTATTTTCGGCTGCACTTGGCTTTCTTTGCTGCAGCATGTGGGCTTTCTCTAGTGGCAGCAAGTAGGGGCTACTCTCTAGTTGTGGAGCGCGGGATCTAGAGCGCTGACTCAGGAGTCGTGGTGCATGGGCTTAGTTTCCCCACAGCATGTGGAATCCTCCTGAACCAGGGATCGAACCTGTGTCCCCTGCACTGGCCGGCAGACTCTTAACCACTGGACCACTAGGGAAGTCCAAGTCATGTATTTCATTATCAGAAAAATAAACATTTATTCTTTGGGCTAGACAAATTCTACATTGTCTAGTAAAGATAAATTTCACACGGTATGGTTTAAATTGTTCATCTAAAACAATAGTTAAGAATCCATATGATGGCAACTAAAATAGGTCATGACATTTTAAAATTTAAAACAAGGATTACTCCTAAGAAAGTTACCAAGATGGGGAGAATTTATTCAGAGCAACTTAGGAAGTCAAAGATTATTTATACTTTTATTATAGTGTCGTATTTTCATCCAAATCCTCACCACAGTAACTACTGGAAATTAATTCACAATGAATAGAAATCTAAAGTGTGAGACTGTGCATTAAAGATAAACTTCTATTTATAACTTTCATAAGAATGAGGATGGTAGGGGACTGCATTTAAAATTTTATCTATTCCTCATGACGGAGCAACAAGTCACTAAAAAGAACATATAGATATATGGATTTTAAGGCAACCAAACTTTTATTTCATTCTGTTTTAATTTATATAACAAAACACCTACAGTATTTTCATTATTTTGCAGCAAATAAAGGAGGACATACAAACAGCAAAAGAACATTTGAAGAACAAGATATAATGTTTTTAAGGAGTTCAAACAACAAAAAAAGGATACTATTATTTTAAAATTCTATACTTAAAAAAGGAGAAAAATTATAGAATGCATTACTGGGATAGTTAAAGGAAACAGATACTCTTATTTGTTGGTGACAATGTAAATTTCTTTTCCACTTTTATTGAGGGTAACCTAGTGATGTATAAAGAGAGACACAAGAATACTCATAATCTTTAGCCAAATAATCCAACTCTAAGAAATATTTTCTTAAAATAATTTAAGAGAAAGAGCGAAAATAATCATAATAGCATTATTTAAACCTGAAAACAATCTGAATAATACAGAAAGATGGTTAGATAGTTAAAATTGTCTATGATATATTAACTTACCAAGTTATTGTGACTCTGTTAAAACTGACAAGGAAAAGGCCTATGTTGTGGAGAGGCTATTTAGTATGCAAAACTGGAAAAAAAAAATAGCTATCCATATGGGAAAAAAGTCAGATTCTTACATCTCATACCATACTCAAAAATCAACTCCAGATGGATTAAGGTCTTAAATGACAAAAACAAAATTTTAAACTTTTAAAAGAAAATAGCTCCTCAAAAAATTAAATGTAGAATCACCATATGATCCAACAATTTCACATGTAGGCATACACACCAAAGAATTGAAAGCAAGGACTCAAACAGGTGCTGTAACACCAACGTCCACAGCAGCAGCATTCACAATAGCCCAAACGTGGAAACAACCCAACTGTCCTTCGACAGATGAATGGATTAACAACACACGGTATATACATATGACAGAATATTTCAGACTTCAGAAGGAATGAAATTCTGGTACATGCTACAATACAGACGAACCTTAAAAATATTAGGCTAAGTGAAATAAAATAGACACAAAGGACAAATATTGCAAGATTCCATTTACATGAGGACCTAAAATAGGCAAATTCATAGAGACAGAAAGTAGAAGAGAGGTTACCGGGGACTGTGGGGTGGAGTGGGGATATACTGTTTAATGAGCACTGAGTTTCTGTGTGGGATGAACAGTTTTGAAAATGGATAGTGGTAATGGGTTGCATTGTGAATTTACTTAATGCTACTGAACTGTACACTCAAAATTGTTACAACAGTAATCACAAGATTGTGTATAAGTGTATATTTTATCACAATAAAAAATTTAATTAAAAAATTAATACACATGGTGGAACCAGTGGTAGAGCAGTAAAAAAGAAATATTTAATACTATTTTTCTGACTTTGGAATAGGGAAGGACTTATGATGCAAAATGTATTAAGCAGAAATTAAACACAGACACATTTAACCATATTAAAATGAAGAACTTTTGTTAGTCAAAAGGACTCTGCAAAAAGTGAAAAAGCAAGCTATAAACTGAGTATATATATGTATATAGATGTGTATGTATGTATACAGATGTGTATGTATGTACGTACATACAAGTGTGTGTGTGTGTTAGTTGCTCACTTGTGTCTGACTCTTTGTGACCCTATGGACTGTAGTCCACCAGGCTCCTCTATCCATGAGATTCTCCAGGCAAGTATACTGGAGTGGGTTGTCAAGCCATTGTCCAGGGGATGTTTCCGACCCAGGGATTAAATCCGGGTATCCTGCATTGCAGGCAGATTCTTTATCCTCTGAGCTACCAGGGAAGCCTGACATACACACAAAGAGATTAGTACTAATATATAAGCAACTACATAAATGGATGATAGGAAAATGGGTAAAAGTCATAAATAGGCACTGTGCAGAAGAAAACATAAATATGGCCAATAAATACATGAAGAGATACTTAATCTCACTAGTAAGAGAGATTTTGAGTTATATCACAAGATACCATTTTATACCTGTTGATTGGGAAAAATTAAGAAGTATGACATTATCATGTATTGGAGAGGATGTGGAAAATTTACACATGGCAGGTAGGCATAACCATTTTGAAAAACAATTAAACACTACCTTATAAAACTGCATCTTCCCAGGCCTTATGACCCAGTAACTCTACTCCTAGATGTATACTCTAGAGCATTTTCAGTGGGGGTGGTATCAACCCCAAAGGGTGAAATTAGTTCTGAGAAGACCAGGAATGGGAAAAACGGTCCAAACATACATGCTCTCTTTGCACATAAAGCACAGATGTACATTCTGCCTTAGAGATATTCTTTCACACATGCACCAGAAGACATGTTTAAGAATGTTCACAGCAGCACTGTCCGTAATATTAATAGCAAAAATCAGAAAACCACCCAAGGAGCCATCAATAGAAGTGGATAAACAAAATGGTATATTCACCAATGGATGAGGAATTAAAAGGCATGAATCCTTCAACCATCAATTAAAAAGGAATGAATATCAGCTACAAACCACACTAGCAATTTTAGCAACGCAGTGGTGAGTGTAAAAATGCAAGTCCCAGTGAACAACATGCAGTATAATATTCTTTTTATATAATTTCTGCTGTAAAGAAAGCTGTAGTAGTAAACAAACACTTCTAAACATCCAGTTCCACAGTACTCCCAAGTGAGGTACTAGAACAAAGGCTACATAGACTCCTGGGTGAATGTTTTTCCCACTGCAGGTTGTCATGCAGCAGGTCCTGAAATCAGTTCAGTAAGTCATGACTAACACTTTATTTTTATTTATTTATTATTTATTTATTTATTTTTATTAGTTGGAGGCTAATTACTTCACAACATTTCAGTGGGTTTTGTCATACATTGATATGAATGAACCATAGATTTACACGTATTCCCCATCCCGATCCCCCCTCCCACCTCCCTCTCCACCCGATTCCTCTGGGTCTTCCCAGTGCACCAGGCCCGAGCACTAGTCTCATGCATCCCACCTGGGCTGGTGATCTGTTTCACCATAGATAGTATAGATGCTGTTCTTTCGAAACATCCCACCCTCACCTTCTCCCACAGAGTTCAAAAGTCTGTTCTGTATTTCTGTGTCTCTTTTTCTGTTTTGCATATAGGGTTATCGTTACCATCTTTCTAAATTCCATATATATGTGTTAGTAGGCTGTAATGTTCTTTATCTTTCTGGCTTACTTCACTCTGTATAATGGGCATGACTAACACTTTAAAAATATGATATACAACAGAATAATCAAAATGACTATACAGAGTAAAGAAAAGGTAAAGTCTGTCTTATGAAACATTTTTAATTTTGTTTTATAAATTGCACACAAAGATCTTTACACCTATATCCTTGGATTCTGAAATCTAAACATCTCTGAAACCACTGGTTTCTATTGTTAGTCTGGTGCAAAAATCCATGTGACAGCAAACTCTGACCTGAAATTTCATAGGCTGTTTATAACCTTTGCTCTTCTCCACTCATTATGAATAATACATTTCATTGCAGAAATATTTGATACTAGAGTGACATACATACCATATTATCTTTTAAAGTTCAAAATATTAAATAACACCTCTGGACCTAAGAGTTTGAGATAAGAGAATAAGAAACTATCTCTGTATATAACTTTATATGTATGTGTAGAGTTAGTGTACATATACTTTTGTGAACTAAATTACAATGGAAAACATGGTTCTGATTAGGCTTAAGACAAAAAGTCTGAAAATCACTGGCTAGGTTACATTTTTCAAGACAATGACCATCCCTAGCCTTCATTAATTTTTATTCTACAAAACTCTGAAAAAGAGACATCCCACCTTTACAACTCATTGTTCCTGTGCATTTTAATTCTTCCCACTTTACTTTTAAGACTGTTTCTTATTCTGAGGAAGCAGATATTGGTCATCACTTACAGGTGACCTTTACATTGAACATAATTCTGAAGTTTACATCATTCCTAAATCTCACAAAGAATAGAAAAAAGGAACCATTGAAGGAGGGTTGAAAGGGTCCTCTCACAGCCCTTCCTTACCTTTAGCAAGTTTAGGACTTTCTTGCCAAGATCCAGCTCAAAGTTGGTATAATTAGAACCGCACATGTCATAGATAAACACCAGTCCATTCCTCTGAGTTTCAAAGCTGTAAACCAATCATTGAACAAAAATATTTATAAGTAATAAGATGGATGAGGCAGATTGAAAACCTGGGTCAAAAACAAAGAACACAGAGAGTGTGGGACACATATGGGACCGAAATAACTGCCTTCCCTAAACACCAGCCTTACAAAGAATTTATAATAAGATATACATATTTGGACTTTGACCCTGTTTCCTGGCAGAGTTCCTATAACTTAGAATTTCCTAGGAAAGCAAGGAAGGTATCCATTGCTATATTAATGAGGTGACCCTTGGAATGCTCTTAGGACATCTAAGGATGGAGGCTGTTTGCCAGAGGAACCAACCACGTGATTAGAAAGGGTTGGAACTTCTAGTCCCACCCTCCCACACCCAGGAAGAGGACTGGCGCTGGAGACTGAACTCAGTCACCAATGGCCAATGATTTAATCAATCATGCCTTGCAATGAATGAAGCCTTCATAAAATGCCAAAAGGATACGATTTGGAGAATTTCCAGGTTGATGAACACATGAACACACGCAGATGAACACATGTAGCCCTCTCAGGGAGGGCATGGAAGCTCCATGCCCCTTTCCCCATACCTTTACCTCTATGCATCTCTTCCATCTAGGGGCTTCCCTGGTGGCTCAGATAGTAAAGCATCTGCCTGCAATGCAGGAGACCTGGGTTCGATCCCTGGGTAGGGAAGATCCCCTGGAGAAGGAAATGGCAGCCCACTCCAGTACTCTTGCCTGGAGAATTCCATGGATGGAGGAGCCTGGTAGGCTACAGTCCATGGGGTCACAAAGAGTCAGACATGATTCAGCGACTTCCTCTCAGAGAGGGCACGGAAGCTCCATGCCCCTTTCCCCAAACCTTTCCCTCTATGCATCTCTTCCATTTGGCTGTTCCTAAATTATACCCTCTTATAATAAACTGGTAACATATTAAGTACAATGTTTGAGTTCTATAAACTGCTCCAGCAAATTAATCAAACCCAAGGAGGGGGCACTGGAACCTTTGATCTATGATCAGAAGCAGAGATGACAACCTGGACTTGCCACTGATGTCTGAAGGGACAGTCTTTTAGGACTGAACCTTTAACTTGTGTAATCTGAGGCTATCTCCAGGTATATAGTGTCAGAGTTGAGTTGAACTGCCAAATGCCCAGTTCGTGGGGGAAAACTCCTTGACAATATGGAGGAAAAAACCCACATGTTGGAAATGGAATTATACTTACTGAGGCATATTTATCCAGATTCATCAAGTACCAAACTCATAGTCTGAGAATGTTTCAGAGCAACCAGGTTATCAAAATTTGAACTGTTTTCTCCTTTATCTCTGAATCTGACTATCCAAATTCTGTACCATACTATGTTTAACTCAAAGTTTCCTCTTCCATGAAGGTCTCCCTGATAATTGTCACCAAATGTACTACCGTCGTTCACACCCCTTGAAGCCCCACAAACCTTTCTGTGGATTTTTCTAGCGTCTCTTAATGTACTCCTATTTTGTGTAGCGATCTCATTCTCTCCTAGAGGGCAAAAACATGTTTTGTTCACCTCATTACCCTCCACAGTCCACAGCACAGTCCTTGCAAATATAATGAATGGTCACAGAATTGTAATTCAGTGGCCTCGAAGCCCATCACTAAGAAAACACGGTGGGCCTATGAAAAACTGTAAACAAAATTCTAAACTCAATGATGATATATTTTTCTCTTATGACTTTAATGAAGGAAGAGAAAAACCTACTAATGGTCTTTGGGAGGCATCTTAAAAAGTAGATAAAGAGCTGGTGGGCCTATTCCCAGATTGAAGTAAGGAACAAAAAATATCACTTGGTCCAATCTCCTTAATTCCTAAAGTTGTACTCTTCCACCAAGCCCGATCTTTACCTGCTTCTGATCTGCACACCTAAATGACTGTTAGAAATAAATTATCTGATTGGACTATTCACAGATGATAGCAATAGTTTTCACATGTATTTATATTCAAGAAAACTTTTTGACACAAAACAAATTCCTGAAATCAGGAATCTCAATGTTACTTTGTATCCTTATTTTTTGTTTCTGGCATTACCTCCTGGAAACCTCCATAACTTCATCCTTTCAACAGAATCCAAGTCAGAAGCACCTATCCATGAAGTAGCACTTCAAAAATCTCTGAAGTAGAACCAAGCTTCTACCACAGACTTAACTTCAAATGGCCCCTCACATGTTAAAGTGAGAGCTATATCTTGTCTCATTCTTTCACAACCCTAGAGAGACTAATTTACCAAGATCAAAGATGCTGTTAAATGAGTGGCCCAGCACTGAGCAGACTGCCCACATCTACAGATTTCCCTTCTCTCCACACCAAACTAGAAGAATTACAGGTTTTCCCCCTCACAGCTCCAGCCCGTGGCGGGGGATTGAAACAAAGAGAAATCAGCACCAGAGGAAACAGAATTTAATAAAAGAAGTTATAGTGCATAATGATGTAGATTCTATATTCCTAGACCTAAAACTGATCATCCTTTGAAGGCATATGAAATACAAATGCAATAGCATTTTTACTTCCCTGGGTACAGAATATAAGGTTTATCGTTCAATAACAGCAATAATTCCCTACTAAGAACAACTGCTTCCCTACCCTACTGAGATTGATTCCTGGACTAGGATATAACTGGGAACACCAAGAAGACTACCGCTGCCTCTGGCATTTGCTTCAAAATAATCAGAGGTAAAAGGGTGGGTGAGGGGCTATCAACAAAACAAGACTGGCTTCAGATCATTGTGAAAGAAGATGAATGATAGGCATGTGAAAGTTGATGATACGATTTCCTCTCCACCATGGGGATTTGGGAATTTTCCATCATATAATGTTGAAAAGAAGGTTTCCTGTCCTCCTAGAGCTTACCATCCAGTGGTAGGTTAAAAAAAAAAAGAAAAGCATGAGATAAATGACATCATAAGGTTCAGTTCAGTCGCTCAGTTGTGTCTGATTCTTTGTGACCCCATGAACCGCAGCATGCCAGGCCTCCCTGTCCATCACCAACTCCTGGAGTTTACTCAAACTCATGTCCATCGAGTCGGTGATGCCATCCGGCCATCTCAACCTCTGTCGTCCCCTTCTCCTCCTGCCCCCAATCCCTCCCAGCATCAGTGTCTTTTCTAATGAGTCAACTCTTCACATGAGGTGGCCAAAGTATTGGAGTTTCAGCTTCAGCATCAGTCCTTCCAATGAACACTCAGGACTGATCTCCTTTAGGATGGACTGGTTGATCTCCTTGCAGTCCAAGGGACTCTCAAGCGTCTTCTCCAACACCACAGCTCAAAAGCATCAATTCTTCGTGTTCAGCTTTCTTCAAAAACTGAAGAGGAACTAAAAAGCCTCTTGATGAAAGTGAAAGAGGAGAGTGAAAAAGTTGGCTTAAAGCTCAACATTCAGAAAACTAAGATCATGGCATCTGGTCCCATCACTTCATGGCAAATAGATGGGGAAACAGTGGAAACAGTGTCAGACTTAATTTTCTTGGGCTCCAAAATCACTGCACATGGTGACTGCAGCCATGAAATTAAAAGACGCTTACTCCTTGGAAGGAAAGTTATGACCAACCTAGATAGCATATTAAAAAGCAGAGACATTACTTTGCCAACAAAGGTCTGTCTAGTCAAGGCTATGGTTTTTCCAGTGGTCATGTATGGATGTGAGAGTTGGACTGGATGTATGATTAAATACAAAATGATTGGTATTAGTAATAACTGCTATTAAAGTCAGAGTAGAAAGAATTTTATGACTAGTTGGAGGGGTGAGGGAGCCAGGCACAGAAATTGGGCCTTCACGGAAGGGCAAGATTTAGTGAAGAGAAAGGGTTTCCTCCTCTTCCATTCTGGTTCAAGGTAACAAAGGAAAACAAAAATTTCTACTCACTGGTAGAATATTTCATTTAGGGGAAACAAAGGGCTCACATTTATTTAGCTTACATGCACCCTCTGAAAAATGAGGAGTCACCTAGGATTTTTAAGAACGTGATAGAGATCATGAGAACAAAGTTTTAACTGCGTTTACCTGTGTGGTATTCCTATGGGATTCAATACTCTCACTGGAAAAAGCAAGCTTTGGTCACTGTCATGCCTGTATGAAAGCTCTGACTCTAAGCTGCTCAAAGAGGAAGCCAATGCTAAATTTCCTGGTAAAAGAGCCTTCCACTCAACCCCCTGAGGTAAAGAAACATTTCAAAGGGAATTCTATTCCAGAAATTATGTCTGAAGAACAATCATAAGAAAGAAGAACTGAGAAATCCTTTCTCCTTAGTAACTACTCTTTTTTAGAATAATGCTGTGGGTGTGGTTTGGATATGTCTCCCCCTGAACACCACCAGCAGAAGCTAAGTAAATGAAAGTAACATTAACAAGGCAGCAGCCAAGTGAAAGAGACACAGAGCCCTACCTCAGAAAATCCTTCAGCTGTCCCCATCCTCTAAGAACAGAAGTATGACTGAAGTGCATAGCTGCCTCTCACAATCTCCAGGTTCAGCCCTCGATATATCACTTCTAACCCAGAGGACCAGTCAACGACACTGGGAGCAATAACACACTGTAAATGGTGAGCACCAGGGAAAAAAGGATGTAAAAGAGAAAAACAGCATAGTAGGAGTACAGATAGTTCTGACCAAGAGGGAAGAAACCAGGATCTTAGACTTAGTTCAATCAATATGTAATGACTGTAAAAAAGCCACAAAACTTCCTGGGGCCTAAGTTTCTTTGTCTACAGAATAGTAATAATACTATTTACCTAAGGGCAGGAATGGAGACATGACCCAAGCTGGTTCTTTTTGGCTTATAAAGGAGCCTGGTGGGCTACAGTCCATGGGATTGCAAAGAATCAGATACAACTGAGCGACTGAACACACAGCACACTTATTTATAAAGATGATTCTGCTTAACTTATGCTCTTGGACTCCTCTCTCCTGAATGCTGATTCTCAAAATCCTTGGCATTATTCTACTTTTACAGATAAAGAAACTGAGGCTCCAGAGGGTTTTGAAAATCAATACCAGGGGAAAATGGTCAGAAAGAACCAGCACAGGTCATCTTACCTTCACACTCTTTCAATAAGTAATTCTCAGTACACTAAGAATGGCTAGTTAATTAGCTTTCTTAGCTTCTGTTACCCTGAAATAGAGCCAAGCAGGTAAGGATGCAGAATACCCATCATCTTGATAGTACCTGGAAACAGGCCAGGCCCTTAAGGACATGGAGTGTTTTCTATTCATAGCACTGCCTAAGGCACATCCTAGGAGCATGGTGAATGCACTGCTGAGTTTAATCAAATCAAATACTGTCACTTTCCCATCTGGATGTAGAACACCCAAAAGATAATGCCCAAGCTCACCTATCCACAGCTCTGTCCAGCAAGTAAAACAGAGCCTGAAGTACCACATGTTGGACTGACTTGTGGGGATGATGTAATCTGGCAGTGAAGAGGGCGATAGAGGCTCCTGTTGGGTCCCGAACATTCTAAAGCAAACAAAACAAGAAATATTTAGATACCAAATAGAAAAATCACAGAAATCACTGAGGCTTCTTATAGCCTGGACAAAGGTTTGCCATAAAGAGCACAGATATTGATAATACTTCTCTGACTTGCATCAATTGCTCCAGAAAAGGAAAAAAGCTTTTTAATCATCCCATGTCTGACTCTCAGCACTCCCAGGATCATATTCCTACGGTAGGAAAAAACCACATTCTCTTAACTCTTTAAGTACAGAGAAATTAAATTAAACAATGGCCTATATTGGCTGCCTAGCTAATTTCCCAGGCAGGATAGCGAAGAAAAAGCAACAGGAGAAAACCATAGAATACAACCATGGTTTCCATGCTCTGCCTTAAAAGTACCATTGGACACTTACCTGAAAGGCTGTGGTCTCTAAGTGGAGAGAACTTACTTTAAATAAAGAAGGACAGGGCTCTGACACACCATATACACCTCCCAAAGGTCTTGACTGACCTCAATGGACCAATGAAGAAACTTTTCTAAAACTACTATACAACTGAGTTTCAATTATTTCAATTATTACTAGAATAACTTTATGCCAAACTTCACAGCTGTTTTGCATCTATTCCCCACTATTAAGACTCTCTAGATTCAGGAAAAGATATCTAGGAACAAAGTCCAAAGAGAGTAATAGCTACAAAAGGAAATAAAGAAATGTTACAAGAGGGTTTCATAAATACTCACTAAGATGGTGAATTTTCCACTAAGGATCTCAGAACGGAGAGGTTCCTCATGAGGTTTCAGCTTCACAATGCCCTCCTTCCTTCGTGTTTCCTAAAAATAAAACAAGATAAATTAATATAAAAATACTGTATATTCATGACAGCTTTATGTAACCACCAAATCTCAGAGATAAGGGATTTTAGAAATCAGCTTACTGAATCAGGAATTCCTTTAGTAACCTTCCTCTAGGCCAACTGTTAGCAGAATTCTTGTCCAATGCTATCTTACTAGCCCCTCAGAGCTTAGGATCTCTCCTTTGAATCAGTGAGAAGCCTAACCCTGAAGACCAACCAATATATATCAATCATTAGAGTGCAAAGCTAAACTTCTTAAACATGCAGCAGCACTGATACTAAAATATGCACCTAAACTGTCTGGAAGCACATATCTTAACACCTCATCCAGGCTTAGGCCTCTCCTGTCTTAAACAGGAGCCATCCCCCGCCCCCTTAGTATCCTCTGCAACAATAGCTACCATGCTGCTGCTGCTGCTAAGTCGCTCCAGCCGTGTCCGACTCTGTTCGACCCCCCATAGAACGGCAGCCCACCAGGCTCCCCCGTCCATGGGATTCTCCAGGCAAGAACACTGGAGTGGGTTGCCATTTCCTTCTCCAATGCATGAAAGTGAAAAGTGAAAGTGAAGTCGCTCAGTCGAGTCCGACTCTTAGCGACCCCATGGACTGCGCCTACCAGGCTCCTCCATCCATGGGATTTTCCAGGCAAGAGGACTGGAGTGGGTTGCCATTGCCATGACCTCATTTTAATTCATCTTCACAGTCAGATTCTTCAAGCTCACCCTCAGCTCCCTCAACACTCATTCAATCACATTCTCATTTCCTCCCAGTCTAACCATACCACCCAGAGCTCCTGCTCCAGTGACTAGGACCAGTGCGCATCTTCAGTCCTCCTTTAATAAGGTTGACCACTCACATTCTCTTTTTCCTAAGAGATTCTCTATTTTTTATTTTTTAAAAAAATACTCTCTTGGTTCTTCTATTTCTTCAGCTTCTCCTTCTAAGACTCTTTTGTGGGCTTTCTATCACTCATTTATTCACTCATTTCACTCACTGACTCATTCATTCACTCTGTCAATATTTGTAGAGCAAGTATTATGTGCCAGGCACTGAGCTAAGTGTTAAGAACACTGTGGTGAATACAAAACTAGGTCTCTGTTCACATTCTTCCCCAATTCATCCCAAAATCAAACTCAAATGCCTGCAGAGGCAAGGCAGCAGGTGAAGACAGTATGCATGCTGGAATCACAGGAGAGTGCATGTCTTACTTAAACCATGAAAATTTAACTTTAACAAACAATACTGAGAAAAAAGCAAAAAGTATGAAATGAGGTTCTGCTCTACACATATCCCTACTCCTCACTCTCTCCCCAGATGCCCACCCCCATTCTCATGGCTCCAATATTTAGCTGTAATATTCTACTCTGGGCACTCTGAAGTCTCTACTTCCAGTCCAGCCTTCTTTCCCAAACCCTAGACTCATATCTCAACTGCTTAAAGGACATGTCTATTTGGCTATCCCACTGGCACTTCAACCTTAACGTGGCCAAACTGAACTCATGGCCTACTCTGTCCACATACCGAAATCCCTTCAGTGTCTCTTAATTAGTAAATCCCACCACCATTTACCACCCTGTTGCCCAAGTCAGAGACCTGGAATCCACTACTCCCCTTTCCTCACACACCAATTTAAGTAACTCTGTTCTATCAATTTCACTTCTAGAATCTACCTACTTTTTCTCTATTCCCACTAACACTATGCTTAATGACATGACAATCATCTATCTCCTAGTAAGTACAGCAGCCTTCTAATGGATCTGTCTCCGCTATAGCCCTTCTGATCCATCCTCTAAAGCACAGTGAAAAAATCTTTCCAGAAAGCATATTTGATCAACACATTTTGCTGTTCATACTGCCAATGAATTTCTCTGCCCTTAAAAAAAAGCAGATACTCTCTGATCTGGCCTTGGTTACCTCTGTTGCTCAATCTCCTGCCATACCCCCACCCCTACTGAGCATTTCCGCTCAGCTCAATTTCCCTCTTGCCACCAGGCATCTGAACTTGCTGTTCTCTCTGCCATACTCCCCCACTGTCCGATTCCTACTCACCCTTCTTACTTTAGAAGTCATTTCCTTTGGGAAAGCTTCCTCGAGTCTCCTTACTGTGCTTTCCACAGAACACAGTTTTGCCCTATCATAGCTTTTCTGTAATTATTTGTTTACTCTCTTTCTAAACAGTAATCTCTGCGCCTAGAACATAGTAGGTATATAATAAATACCTGTTGAATAAATGAGTATTGAACAAGATGATCCATAAAATGGGTGTAAGTGAGCTTTAGTCTTAAACTCATAAGCTAATCCCAGTGCCTCTTATCCCCCTCTCCTTTTTTTTTTTTTTTTTTTTCCCCTCTCCTTTTTTTAAAAATTTATTTAGGGAGAGTCTGAATATCTTCAGAAGGATTTTCTGACTTCAAGGTAGGGCTTGTGGATACTGCTCCACTTTTTTCTTTTTATGGGAGTGGGGAGAAACACCATGTGTACAGACTGGCAGAGACACCAGCAACATAGAGAGCCCAGGTGCCACACAGCAGGTCCAGCTCTGAGCTACGTACTCTGTAGGAGTGAAACAACTCAATGGCGCGGAGCACATCAAACTTCCGGGCCATGAGGAATTTGACGGCCACATTCCAAGAGAGGGGGGAAACGTTGTACTGAACTGTCCACTTGTTAATCTCTTCAAGAAACTGCTTGGTGGCCTGTTTGACAAAGAAAATAAAGAATAATTATTAGAGAATTTATTTACAGAAACAAAAAAATAAACAAGAAAAAAAAAAAACCACTTTCTTCAAGCCCAAGCAAGTTTGAACCCCAAGACAGCAAGAAAAAGTAAAAGTTGGAAACCGATCTGAAATCAGAAATTATTACAATTCATACAACTCAATGAGGCCAGAAGTCAGAGCCAGGTTCAGAGAGCAGGGCTTACTTAGCGCAAGGATATATGAAGAAATAATAATGAAGGTTCCCAAATAAGATGCAAATTACCGGCCCCAAAGCAAAAAAACAGCAGAGTTTGTTTTTTGTTGGTTTTTTTTTTTTTTTTAAAGGCTAAAAAAGAAGTAAAGGGCCCCTCTGAAGGGTTATTGCATAATGCACAGGGCAGTAAAGCAGCTCTCAGCTGCTGTTTTGGTCCCGTAAGCCGGTCACACACAGTAAAACAATTAGAAAATGGTTTTGGCTTTGGAATTAGCAATACTGTTGAGGGCAGCAAAACGATTATGACGAATTTAACGAATCTAAAGGCCAACTGCTCTTTGCACTGACTGACCTCACAGGACCTCTCTGCGCTTCATAAAGCAGCCCTCAAAACTGGACACTAGTGGCCAGAGGCTCATTAACAGCTCCTCTGGATAGTGGTCTGAGGGAGGGGTGTGAACGTGGAGAACCTGCTACTGGGGGGAGGGTGGGAAATTTTCATTTACATGGTTTAATCCCAAACTGACAAGATGCCTACTCCATAACTGTTGCTGTCTTCTAATCCATGTCCTTTTATCCTCCCTCACCCTACTTCTCCTTACGTTTTAACCAGTCTCTGCTCTAGCCAAACCACCCTTCTGTTTCTTCATTTTAGAACAGGATTTACATCAGGATTTTTTGGCATGCATATTCTAAATTGCTAAACATTTCCTATACTGCTACTTGGTCCCTTCCAACCAGAAACTTCTCTCACATATGGATTCCAAAATGTGATCAACTTGATGAGAATTCTGAAATTTAATTGATCAATCAACCCCACAGTTAAGATGTGTTAATTAAACTATTATGTATTTAACTATTTGTTAATATCTAAATGCCAACTGCTATGCTACATATAAGGAATACAAAAATGAGGTTTGCTTCAAGAGGCATAAGATCAACCTACTATGTGACCATGGTCTCTAATTTTTCGGTTCAAAAACAGGGGAGAAAGGGTAACAGCAATGACCTATTCAGAGTCTTGGCAACAAGTCCTACCTTGCAAATACAATCCAAATTGCTACATATGTGTTTAAACAAATAGCAAACTAGAGTCCCGGAAGAGTCAGCAATACCTCATACCACAGCCCCAATTTCTAGGAAAGAAAAAAGGCACTTTACAAAGTGGAGCAAAATCTAAGAGGACTGGGGCTGCATCCGAGCTTTAGAACCCTGCAGCTGAGGCAATATACCTCACATCAGCTGGAAAAGGAGGAAACCAGCAAAACTAATCAGACAAAGTGCATAAATAGAAAGAGCCAAGAAATAAAGGCTATGAAGAAAAGCTTTTACAGTCACTTTGGCCCAGAACCACTTGAAGTCAGACCAGAGAAATGAGTCCCAGAGAAGACAACAGGACAAACTTAGAATGCTCCACCAGAAAACAGTTGGAGTTGCCTAGTGGTCAGCATCAGAATGAGGAAAGACGGAAGAGAAACTGGAGCATAAAGATCCCAGAGACAAAACTTCGGGAAAACCGGAAGGTCCCAGGAGATTTTGTAAAGGCTATTTGTTTAACATATCATCTTTTAAAGCCAGCACTTCTGGGCATCTCTGAAGCTGCCTGTAGAATAAAACACCAGAAAAACAGAATATATTTTTCCTCCTTTTCTAATAAAAACAATAAACAGACAAATCAATATCCAGGTAGGAGGGGAAAATATAGTTAGATGACCAGGAGGTGATATGAACGCCACCTGTTAGGATGATTGTTTTTTATTTCTCATATCCCAATGAGCTGACTCATTGGAAAAGACCCTGATGGTGAGAAAGACTAAGCGCAGGAGGAGAAGGGGACGGCAGAGGATGAGACTGTTGGATGGCATCACCAACTCAGTGGACATGGGTTTGAGCAAACTCCGGGAGATAATGATGGACAGAGAGGCCTGGCATGCTGCAGTTCACTCGAAGAGTCACAAAGAGTCAGACATGACTTACTAACTGAACAACAACAACAAGAGACATACAGGTTTCACACACTTCCTTCAAGGTACATATTGGCTTCCTTCTTATTAAACTAAGTTCCTTCAAGGTTCTTGATGTCGTGTAGCTCCCAAGAGCTGCTGCCTTGAACTGACCTCTGTTCCCTGCTGGTCAGGATGTTATTCTTGGCTTTAAGCACGGGAACAATTCCTCCAGATTTGGCCCGACTAGGCCTTGCATGAAGAGAGCCCAGTGTCCGATAAACAGAGATGTGGTATTCACAGATACAAATACACACATACACCACCCGTTATGTTCAGCTTCGGATTCACTCTCCGGTATCCCTATTCCTCTGGTGGAAGAGATGAACGTCTTATAGAAGCTAGAAAGGATGACCTTTCAACAACAGCCTCTCTCCAGTTAATCAGATCTTTAACAGCTTCTCTCCAAATAGTTAATCAGATCTCTCCCTCTGTTTAAATAAGGATTTGGCACAACCACTAAGGATAGACCACTTTGTGGTTCTGTTTGTTACCAGAAAAACAAGACGCAGATATTTTAAGGAGCAGTACACTCTTCAGAACGGATCACTGAAATTCCAGAAATTAATACTCAGTATATGTCCTGGTGAAAGAATGAACTAAGTAAAAGGTGAGTCACAGCTTACAAAATACTTCAGCTCAAGGTCAATGGTTTGAATCTATCTAGGCTTATGAGTAACCACAAGTTGTTAACATCTGGAGGCTAAGGAGTGGTCACAGTTCAAACAGCCTTGGTCTTCCTCTGGGAAAAAGTCTGAACTGATGTGCAGAAAAACTAACCTTGCCACTTATAACCTTCCTCAATCAACTTGTTTGGTATATATAAGATTTGTTTCAGCATAGTCAAAGCTTATTGTAGGGGAATTCCCTGGTGGTCCAGTGACTGGGCTTTCGTGTTCCCAGTGCAAGGGGCCTTAGGTTCAATCTTTGGTTGGGGAGCTAGATCCCACATACTGCAATTAAGACCTGGTGTAGCGCAAAAAAAAAAAAAAAGCTTACTTTAATTATATACTTCTCTCTGAGTCTCTATTTCCTCATGAAAGGATAAGGCTTGAATAAGACAATGGATAGGAAGCATTCACCACAGTACCTGGTACTTGGTAGGTAGTCTCTGAATGAATGTTCATTCTCCTTTTTTTCCTTACTCCAGTCTTTTCACACTAAAACTTCTTTCGACAGAGATAGAACTCCTCAAAATCAAGTGACCGCTGTTGCCTCTCTTTAGCCTGCAGCAATTCAATCTCTCTAATCCTTTTTATCCAAAAGCATAAATTTAAATTGGAAATTTCCAATACGTGTTCAACTGCAAGACAAGTCTTGAAAGGAGCAACTTATCCTCATTCAGGGCTCTCTGACAACATAGCAAAAGCCAGATCCAGAGGTATTTATACCCTTGCTCCCAACTCTAAATGCTTTTGTCCCTACACTGGCAGCTCTGGAGATTAACACTGCCATCCTGAGCACAAATCCTTTTCAACAGCATCAAACTGCCTTGAGAGTATTTCTCATCATAATACAGGAACAACTTTGTGCAGGGCAAACACATGCACTGAAGCCAAAAAAAAGAGAAGGCACTGAATACCTAAATAAGAAAAGTGACTCAATATAAGACTCAGTGTCTGCCTTTCACTAAATATGAGGTTACCTCTGCATTTTGGCAAATATGCCATTTCCCCATTAATTTCAGTGACAGATGCACTAGTAAATTACCTTCTTCTTTTGCCTGTTTTCCCACCTTTCCTTCGTTGTGAATTGTCTTGTTATGTCTGTTAATCTCTTTAGTCCATATAAATTTGCCAGGAAACAGAATCTGAACTAAAATACACTAGCTTGCTTTAATGTAACAAGGTAAAGTCTGTTGAATTTTCAAACTAAAAACTACCATCTTCCCTTTAGCCCTCTGTTATTGTGTCAAACATGGAAATAAACCTAGTCTCTTTGAATTAGTATTTACTGGTTACTCTCAAATACTTTCATTTTATCAGGAAAATTTTGCCTTTTCTTAAAATGTGAGTTTAAAAGAGCCAGTGTTTCCTTAAACAGGGTTTTACTGCATCTTGAAAGGAAAAAATTCTAAGAACAACTTCTGATTTTATCATGTTATGAAATAATGTAATAAAGAAAATCTGCAAAAAAAGGGAACAGGTCAATCAAAATCCCATCATTCCACAGCTGTTCTCATGTATTTAATAATTTAAAAGTTAAAATCAACAGAAAAATTCTAATAATTATATACTTTTTAAAGTTTATGTCCCTACAACCACCTCACTCCACCCCCACCCCCCAACACACACACATCTTGGAGAGAGGGAAGAAGAAAGAATATACTGTGTTAGTTCAGAGACTTGTTTCCTCCCTGGCAACCTTCCATGACTAGTAGCAGCAGCATCTCCCTTCAAGGCAACAGCACAGCAGAGCTTTCAGGCATCCACTCATGTGGTCAGTCAAGCATTTACAAGTATTTGCTGAGGAACTACTTTGTGCTAGGGGCTTCCCTCGTAGCTCAGTCAGTGAAGAGTCTGACTGCAATGCAGGAGACCTGGGTTCGATTCCTGGGGTGGGAAGACCCCTGGAGAAGGTAATGGCAACCCACTCCAGTATTCTTGCCTAGAGAATCCCATGGACAGTGGAGCCTGGCAGGCTACAGTCTATGAGTCGCAATAGTTGGACATGATTGAGCAACTAAGCGCGTGCACGCACACACACACACACACACACACACACACACACACACACACACTTTGTGCTAAGCAGTACAGTAGCTGTTCAGACATAACTCAGAGAGAAAAAGACCCATTCTGAGCAGGTTACAATCATTTAAACATGGAGACCTATAAACAGGCCAGCATCATACAGTTTAAGTTTCAAGATCTATGAACAGAGTACTGTAAGATTCGAACTCTCAGGAAAATTAAAAATAAATCTTTTTAAAAGAATGCCTTGTAGGATGAATAATAATTTGCCAGGAAGAGATAAGAATTCTCATTAGAGGAAACAAAATATGTGTAAAAGTGGACTTCCCTGGTGGTTCAGAGGCTAAGACTGCACTCCCAATGCAGGGGGCCCAGGTTCAATCCCTGGTCAGGGAACTAGAGTCCACATGCCACAACTAAGAATATGCATGCTGCGACTAAAAACCCCAAATGCTGCAACAAAAATCAAAGATCCCATGTGTTGCAACTAACACTTGGTGCAGCCAGATAAATAAAAATAAATATTTTTTTTAAATACAGTATTTTTTAAAAAAGAAAAGCAAGTATTTTTTTTTTAATGTGTAAAGGCTGAGTCATGAAGGAATGGGGGTTACTGGGGGATACAGTGTAGCCGTATGCCGAGTGTATATGACAGAGATTGGCAGAAGATGAGCTGACACGGAGGCTGAGCCACACAGGAAAGGTCCATAATTCTATACCCATGAAGGATTCAACAGAGATCCTTAAGAGAAGGAATAAAATAAGTTTAGTTCTCCTCTCCCAGCTAAAAATGACTCTGCCAGCAGCAGGGAAGCCAGATAGAAGGGGAAATCGCGGTAGGGAGGGAAGTTCTGTTAAGTCAAGGCTCGTGCTCACTCAGTTGTGTCCAACTCTTTGGATCCCATGGACTGTAGCCCACCAGGCTCCTCTTCCATGAGATTTCCCAGGCAAGAAGACTGCAGTGGGTTGCCATTTCCCCTTGAGGGTATCTTCCCAACCCAGGGAAGGAACCCATATCTGTGGCTCCCGCACTGGCAGGTGGATTCTTTACCACTGAGCCACCTGGGAAGCCGAAGTCAAGGATCATATTTATTTTTATTCACTTAGCCTCTAGCACTGTGTCTGGCATAAATAAATACCTCTAATAATATCTAATAAATATGTATGAAAGAATAATGAACAACAGAACTCTGAACAACATTAACATTTGGAGGGCAGAGGAGGAAGAACCAAGGAACTTTTAAGATTCACTTTTAGAAGTAAAATGACCACTGAGTATCAAAGAAACATGAATGAAAAAACAAGAGTTGTCAAATATCCCCTACACACAAACATACACAATTACCTACAGACTCAGATGGTCTTTATGCCATATTCTATTAAAGCTTCATGGTACAGATAACGCTCTTGTTGTAGAAACACCAATATAATAGAGAACAAATACATCATAACCAAAGAAGACTCTTCCCAGGAATGAAAAGGCAGTTTAACATAAGGACATCTACCAAAGCAATTTTCTATATAAACAGATACTAATGGAGAAAAAGTATATAACCTTCTCAAGAGATGCTGAAAATGCACTGTATAAAATTCAACACCCATTATATATATATTTTTTTTACTGAGCAAAATTCCCTCTAGGAATAGAGGGATCAATTGCTGAGCTCATGTGCTGCAACTACTGAAGCTCACAGCCTAGAACTCGTGCTCCACAGCAAGGAAAACCGCCACAATGAGAAGCCAGCACACCTCAACTAGAGAAAGCCCAAGGGCAACAAAGACCCAGCGCAATCATAAAAAAATAAATAAAGTTTTAAAATAATACTTGGAAAAAAAAAAAAAAGAGAAACCTGACTCATAAAGACAGGACTTTAAAGAAGAGAATAAAACCCAAAAATAATCTTAAGTATATGTAGAATTTGTATACATAATCCTTGTGTATATATGATACAAGTGATATGTCAATTAATAGGAAAAGTGTATTATACAAATTTGTTCACACATGCATAAAGTTTTGTAGATGAGTACACCAGAAAAAAAAAAACTGGTAATATTGATCACCTCTGAGGAGAGGAAATGAACTGAGACTAGGAAATAGGGTAAACTATAAACTTTCACATCTTTTAAACAACATCTGGATTGAACCCAGGTCTCCTGTGTTGAAGGCGGATTCTTTACCAGCTAGCCACCAGGGAAGTCCAACCTAGTCAAAAAGTAAATAAAATTTATAGATATTAAAAGATAAATAAAAAGGGATACCATTATCTCCTATCAACTGATGATAGTTTACAAGACTGACATACATAGTATTGACAAGAATATAGGGGAATTCCTTAATTCCTTGGTGGGCCAGTGATTAGAACTTGGTGCTTTCACTGTGGGGACCTGGGTTCAATTCCTGGTCAGGGAACTAAGACCCAGCAAGTGACACAGGGCAGCCAAAAAAAAAAGAGAGAGAGAATGTAAGAAATGAATGCTTTCACACAATGTGGCAACTATATAATTTATAACACTTTTTTAAAAATAGATTTGGCACTTATCTAGCATAGTTTTAAATGTGTAAACCTTATGACCCACATAACCACTTCCAGGAATCCACTGTACAGAAATATAAACATGACTGTAAAAGACAGATACATACAGTTGTTTCTAATATTTTGCCATTAGAAATAATGCTTCAATGAATACTAGATAAACGGTTATTTACTGCAGCACTGTTTCTAATGACAAAATGTTAGAAATAACCTAAAGGACCAATAACAAATAAGGAAATGAATAAATTATGGAATGTTCACACAAAGGACCACCACATACCCAGAGTACATCAGTTTTCTGTTGAAAACACTAAGACACCACAAACATGGCATCAATCTGTAAAATACAGAACCAAACACCTTTTATCCTTTTGTTCCATGCTAATACTTTTCTTTCAGAAGAAAAAAAAAAAGAAAAATATATATGAATTTCAAATCAATCCAAAATAGTTTTATTTGCTTACTTAAATTACTACCAATGTTACTTAAATTATACTATAATTACTGCCACCAAAAACTTTCTTAAAATGAAAAAAAGATACTCCAACAGGTAGCCTGCCAAAATTCCTAACCAAAAAAAAAAAAAACATGGCTAGAAATGAAAACCAAATCTGTGCAGCCATTCTGAACTATAAGTGGTCCTCATTTTAAATGCAATAACTGACCTTTTCATTTATTTTTTAAAAAGAAAAACACATAACTTTTTCCCATAAAAAAGTGAACTTACCACAGATCAATTAACCAAGTAAAAATCTGTTAACATCTCAGTGATTTATCAAAAAGTGGAAACAGTGACAGATTTTATTTTATTGGGCTCCAAATTCACTTTGGACAGTGACTGCAGCCACAAAATTAAGACACTTGCTCCGTGGAAGAAAAGCTATGACAAACCTAGACAGTGTATTAAAAAGCAGAGATATCCCTGTGCTGACAAAGGTCCGTACAGCCAAAGCCATGATTTTTCCAGTATGTACAGATGTGGGAGTTGGACCATAAAGAAGACTGAGTGCCAAAGAGTTGACGCTTCTGAACTGTGGTGCTGGAGAAGACTCTTGAGAGTCCCTTGGACAGCAAGGAGATCAAATCAGTCAGTCCTAAAGGAAATCAACTCTGACTATTCACTGGAAGAACTGATGCTGAAGCTCCAATCCTTTGGCCACATGATGCAAAGTGCAGACTCATTGAAAAAGATCCTGATGCTGCGAAAGACTGAGGGCAGGAGGAAAAGACAGCAACAGAGGATAAGATGTTTGGATGGCATCATAGACTCAACGGACATGAGTTTGAGCAAACTCAAGCAGATAGCAAAGGACAGAGAAGCCTGGCGTGCTACAATCCATGGGGTCACAAAGAGTAGGACACAACTTAGTGACTGAACAACAACTCCTAGTCTACCTCCCACTGGGGTCAGTTCTAGGATCATTCTTACAGCAGTTGAAAAATACAAGAAGGCAACAGCAGTGGTGCCTGCAATCAGACCTGCTTCACTTTCTTTTTTAAGTACTTACAGTGCACTCAAGTCTGATTTCTACTCACTTTTCCTTCATTGTCCTTATTTATTTTCTCTATTTCAATGGATCAAACTTTTAAAAAAATTAGTTTCACTTTCATTCATTTTTTATTTTTAATGTTTTCTTTCAAAAAGTCAGAGAAACTATGGGATATTTTAATGTCTCTAAATTTTGATTCCTTGGGCCTTAGCTATAAGAAATTCTGTATTTCACACTTCGTAATATATAAAACATGACATACAATTCTTAAATCCATATATTTAAATACCTTTCAGTGGTTCCCCAGTTTTCTCTAGCAATATACTAAATACAAAGCTCCTTCAGAGAAGAGACAGTAAATGTAATTTGTTATAAAAGATAAATCACTAATAGCAATCTGGAGAACAGTAATTTGGGAACTCACAACCAGTGACTTAAAACCACTTAGAATCTTGCACAGTGGATATTCAAATTTTTTCTTACTTTTTTTCTTGGCCATGGCATGCAGGATCTTAGTTCTCCCACCGGGGATTGAACCCGTGCCCCCTGCAGGAAGTACAGAGTCTTAACTGATGGACCACCAGGAAGTCCTGAAACTTTTCTTACTTTAAAGATATCTCCCCCCCCAAAAAAGCGATATCCCCACATCAGCAGTTGTCTCTATTCTGGAATCCATGTGTTAAACTATATAAAATCTCTTTCTTGGGACTCCCCTGGTGGTTCAGCGGTTAAGAATCCTCTTTGCAATGCAGGGGATGTGGGTTCGATCCCTGGCTGGGAAACTAAGATCCTACATGCTGCATGGGGTGGCCAAAATAATTAATTATTTAAAAATCTCTTTCTTTCACCCATTAAGAGACCAAGGAAATCTCAAATTCAAAGGACTACAAATCTCATCAAAAATGCTGAGTCCAGATAACCATGAAAGAAGGCCTAACACCATCCTCCTGATAAAACCACATGGGACTGGTTCTGAAATTCAGACTCTTCCATCTATTAATCAAGCACTGTGCAAGAACCAAAAAGAATAATAACTAATTGCTATTAAAGAATTAACATCACAATGGGAACTGAATAGCAAGAAACCTGAAGTAGGGCTGACCAAGCGAAGCTTCCCATAAGAGTCCAAAGCTCAAGCAATACTGAAGAACCAGAGCTAATTGAGTTATTAAACATGAAAAGCTCCTCAACATTAGTAACTTCCTACCAGCAGAAGTGAAGTCCTAGGGCTTATCAGCACTCCAACAGTCAAGCATGAAGGCCTTAGACCAGGAATAGCTGTTCACCAATTCCCGACGAACTAAAAATGTTCTATTCTTTTCAAAGTGCTCTTTCTGTCTCCCCTGGCTCATGGTTCCCTTCATAAGTAGAGCAGCATTGGTCACATATTACAGTAAAGCAATTCAATCCATTCATTTTTTACAGCAAGACTCTGCCCCTCCCTGTTCACATGGGCCAGAGTGTGGTCCAGCAAGAAGCAACCACTTGAGAAGCATTTAACATGCAGCAAAGAAGGAACTGTTCATACGTCATGTGCGTGTGCTCAGCTGCTTCAGCTGTGTCTGACTCTTTATGACCCTATGGATGGTAGCCTGCCAGGATCCTCCACCCATGGGATTCTCCCGGCAAGAATATTGGAGTAAGTTGCCATGCCCTCCTCCAGGGGATCTTCCTGACCCAGGGATTGAACTCCTACATCTCCTGCATTGGCAGGCAGGTTCTTTACCAGTAGCACCACCCAGGAAGCCTGGAATACATCATATTCAACCACATAAAGAAATCAAAGCACACAGAGCCTAAGCAAGCTGTTCAAGGTCACTCAACTAATAAATGGCATAGCTGAGGTTTTGAGGCTTGAATTCAAAACTTTTCAAATCCTACAGTCTCTCTACCCACTAAGTGGCCTTGAGAAATACTGGATACACATCATTCATCTCATCAGCATATATATTGTATCAGCAGTTCCCAACCTTTTTGGCACCAGGGATCAGTTTTGTGGAAGACAAGTGTTCACCTCCTGCTATATGGCCTGGTTCCTAACAGGCCACAGACCAGTACTGGTTGGGACATTACCTGAAATATATATTATGACATATATAGTATGTCGTGTGTTTGTCTATGCACAAAATTACTCTGGAAGGATATATAATAAACTGGTAACACTGGTTGTCTCAGAGGAGAACTAGGTGGCTGAGGGATATGGCAAGAGGGAGGATATTTACCAAATTCTCCTCTGTACCTTTTTAAGTTTAAATCATGTGACTACATTATCTACCCCCAAAATAAAATGTATTAATTTTATATAGTCTTTAACTAAAATATATATAATAAGGTTATCTGAACACAATGCCACCAAATGAAGATTTGGGGAGCTCTACAAAGGGATAAAGGATTATAACTGCTCTTTGGAACCTTCAGCACTAAACAGAAGAGCCAACTCACTGAAAAAGACTCTGATGCTAGGAAAGATTGAAGGCAAAGGAGAAGGGGGTAGAAGAGAATGAGATGGCTAGATAGCAACACCAGCTCAATGGACGTGACTTTGAGCAAACTCCAAGAGATAGTGGAGGAGAGAGGAGCCTAGTGTGCTAGTCCATGGTTGCAAAAGTCGGACACAACTTAGAGACTGAACAACAAGAAGCACTAAACGGGATGTTCCAAGGCACTGCAGAATTGTGCCACATTCGCTTTCCTGATGGAGGCCTTTGCCAAAAGCATGTTTACTAAACACAAGCTGGCATCTCTCCTCTCAGGCTTAAATACCACTCTCCAGACAACAGTTATCAAACAGGATGAAGAACTCCCAGAGACAATGGAGGAAATAATTCAACAAGAAAATAAGGAAGCAAACATTTCTAAATTGTCATAGGAAAAAATTCATGTCCAGAGGTTGAGGGGCAGAAGAAAATAACACAGGCAAGAAACACAGGAAAAAAAAAAAAAAGAAATCTGGAGAATAAACAGGAAGCTCCTCACCATCAACAAGAGCAAAGCCATCCATGTTTCCAGGGGGAAACAGGGGTTGTGGGGAGTGGCGGTGAGTACATAACTGGTCACTTTCCATAAGGACAAACCCAAAGGCAGCCTGCCAGCTGCTACCCATTCCAGCTGGTTAATAAGAGGGTGAACTACACAACCAGAAGACCTGGAATGTATTTCTGGAGAAAAAAAAAATCAAAAGGATTTGTGGTACCCAGGTGATGGGGGAGGCCCTTAGTAACAATTATCTCTTCTTCCAATTGCTGGCTGAGACAGAAGAGAAGAAAGGAGGATATGAATGACTATATCAGTAAATCAGATATGCCAGATCCTGCTGGAACATTCTTCTCCTTTCCCTCCTCCCAACCCTGGCTTACTTCTATTCACCATTTATTTGTTGTTTGTTGTTCAGTTGCTCAGTCATGTCTGACTCTTTGAGACCCCACGGACTGCAGCACACCAGGCTTCCCTGTCCATCACCATCCCCCAGAGCTTGCTCAAACTCATGTCCAGTGAGTCGGTGATGCCATCCAACCATCTCATCCTCTGTCATCCCCTTCTCCTCCCGCCTTCAATCTTTCCCATCATCAGGGTCTTTTCTAATGTGTCTGTCTAAATCCCACTTCTACATCCTGGAAGTTTTCACTGTCTTCCACCCAGGCACACAGTATTATGGAAGCTATTGTCTACCTGCTCCTGTTGGCCTATAAGTTGAGGGAGGTTCAAGGGCCAAGTGTCCCCTGCTCACAGATGCATACGCAACGCCAAGCACAGTGCATGGCACCATTCTGATGAGCGAATATGTGAATGATGACGGGCTCTTGGCTTGCTAAAAGAGTGTTGTTCACAGGGAGTAGGAAGAACATGTTCATCTGAATACTTACTGATCTGACTATGAGAGTTTAAAACTGAAAACTGAGTGAGAAAAATTCCTGGATAAAACTGGCAAAGAATATCAGGAATGACAAAAGAAAAGAAATGAGAGAGGTAACTATGAAGTCACAAAAGAAAATATCTGAAAATTAAATTGCCACTATCTTAAGACATCTAGGGAACTTCCTGGTGGTTCAGTGGTTAGGACCTCATGCTTCCACTGCAGAAGGCAGTTCAGTCCTTCAGTGGGGAATTGAGATGCTTCAAGCCATGCAGAGCAGCCAGAGAATAAATAAATAAAATAAAAAGGACTGAAGAAAAGAGAAAATGCAAAGGAATAAAGGAGGTTCATTATTTTTTTTAAAAAAGACATCTATAAGAGAGATGTCCAAAATAAGTTAAAGTTTACAAATTTTATGAAGTAAGACATGGTTCCTACCCATGAAAATCTGAGTTTAATGAATTTGTGAATGCTATATGCCAATAGATGGGCAAATCTCACTCAAATCTTTTTTATATATGTAATTTATTTATTTTTGGCTGTGCTGGGTCTTTATTGCTACATAGGCTTTTCCCTAGTTGCAGTGAGCTGGGGCTGCTCTTTAGCTCCAATGCATGGGCTTCTAATTGCAGCAGCTTCTCTTGTTGCAGAGCATGGGCTCTAGGGTGTGCAGGCTTCAGGAGTTGCCGCTCCTGGGCTCCAGAGTATCAGTTCAACAGTTGTGGCACATGGACTTAGTTGTTCCTTGGCATATGGAATCTTCCCAGATCAGGGATCAAACCTGTGTCCCCTGCATCAGCAGGCAGATCATTTACCACTGAGCCACCGAGGAAGACCTCTCATTCAAATCTTAAAGGGGAAAGTGGGATGGCAATGTGTCCCAAATGATATTCCCCAGTAGAAATTCGTAAATCACACTAGAGAATTTTTGAATGAGAATCAAAGAGTAATGGACATGGTAGAGCTGCTAGAGAACCCTTCAGCCTGCTCAATGATGGAGAATATAGATTATTTTTCTGATTGAGATCCCTCAATTGGCATGGTAATAATCATGTTAGAGATAGAAATCTTCAAGCTTCTTATCACTGGCTAGGTATCAAATTTATCTTAAAAAGGGGTAGGAGGTTGAAAATCTGATAAAACCTTGCTGACAGATTTGTTCTAAAAAGATGAGGGTACTACTATACCAGATTTAATTCAGACCAAGAAGATAAACTAGTAGCAAAACTAAAGGGGTCTCAAAGAGAAAGTAACCATGTGATCTTTGAAAGTTTGATAACCAAGGAGCTTCTGGACTGGTGAAGATTTCGGGAGAGTGGTGCACCTGGGCCTGGAGAGCACATGGAAGTTCCATATGCCTTTCCACATACCTTGCCCTATGCATCTCTTCCATCTGGCTAATTCCTGTGTTTTTGTAATAAATATAAATGTCAAATCACTGTACTGTACACCTGAAAATAATATAATCTTGTATGTCAACTATACTTCAATAAAAAAAGAAGCAGAAAAAAAAAAGTTTGATAGCCAGCCATCAGAAGGATGCAGTAAAGAGAACAAGTCCTAGAAGTGGCACCAGTAATACTGGATTAAAGACCCAGTTCTGCCACAGCTATGTGCCCTCAAACTAGTCAAAACTCTTCACGCCAAAGTTTCCTCATTCAAAAAAGGGTAACAACCACCTACTTCACACGATCCAATAATGGGCTCTCAGAAGGCATTATGTAAATCCTACTACACATCAGTAAATAACATCAGACCATTAACAAAAATAGTTGCTAACAAATACTTATTGGGTACTGAGCTCTAACCACCAGTCAGATACTTAGTTTTACAGGGATTGTGAAGTCCTCTCAATGGCTTTAGGAGGTGGGTACTCTCATTATCCTCATATTACAGTTGAGAAAACTAAGATTTCCAACCGTTATGTAACATGCCCAAGAGCCCCAAACGAACCTGACTCAAAATTCACATTTTCTGACTCTAAGAAGTTCACTTTTTAAAAAAATCCATTGTGCTTTATAGTGCTTTCAAGACATTGCTGTTGCTGGTTGTTCAGTCACTAAGCTGTGTCTGACTCTGTGCAATCCCATGAACTGCAGCACTCCAGGCTTCCCTGTCCTTCACTGTCCCCTGGAGTTTGCTCAAATTCATGTCCACTGAGTTGGTGATGCCATCCAACCATCTCACCCTGTCACCCTCTTCTGCCCTCAATTTTTCCCAGCATCAGGGTCTTTTCCGAGTCAGCTCTTCACATCAGGTGACCAAAGTAGAGGAGCTTCAGCTTTAGCATCATTCTTTCCAATGAATATTCAGGGTTGACTTCCTTTACGATTGACTACTTTCATCTCCTTGCTGTCCAAGAGACTCTCAAGAGTATTCTCCAGCACCACAGTTTGGAAGCATCAATTCTTCGGCATTCAACCTTCTTTTCGGTCCAGCTCTCACATGCATACATGACTACTGGAAAAACCGTAGCATTTACTATACGGACCTTTGTCGGCAAAGTGATGTCTCTGCTTTTTAATATGCTGTCTAGGTTGGTCAGAGCTTTTCTTCCAAGGACCAAGAGTCTTTTAATTTTGTGGCTGCAGTCACTGTCTGCAGTGATTTTGGAGTCAAAAAAAATAAAATTTGTCACTGCTTCCACTTTTTCCCCATCCATTTGCCATCAAGTGATGGGACTGGATGCCATAATCTTAGTTTTTTGAAAGTTGAGTTTTAAGCTGGCTTTTCACTCTCTCCTTTCACCCTCATCAACAGGCTCTTTAGTTCCCCTTTGCTTTCAAGATATAGATTTCACAAAATTAAATCTATAACCTAAAACTCTACAGAGAAAAGAGTTGCTAGTATTTTTTTAAAGAAATTCTCAAAAGTGAGATTCTGACAATCAATTGTGCAATTAGTTGTGAATTATACCAATTCAAATTTAAAATAAGAAAAGCTAAAATAAAAAACACAGTAGTATGGTTGCACAGCATTCTCCAATGAGTACAGATGTTAAAAGCACTCCCACCAACACACACATGGACAAAGAAGAGGGCACAGGAAAAAAGATTAAAAAGAATGGTGGTTCTGACCTAAAGGAAAAGTGCCAAGAAGGTCATAGCCCAGAATGAGCCAAGGTCCATTAATAAAACTAAAAAGATACCAAAAAGAGCTTTATGACAACTGTCCAGATCAACTCCTCTTTCTTTTATTTCTCTATCAACAACTACAACCTCCAACCTGAAGAGAGGAAGAACAAGCCTGTGGAAAGCAAGAGCTGAAGCTCAAAGTAATAGAGCCCCTAATTATTCTAAAGCAGTTCAAGCCTCCAGACCTACTAAACCTGACAATCCTGGGAATTCTAGGGGAGCCTGATGAACATCTGCTATAGAACTTAAAGGATGAAAAAAGCATCAAAGCCTGAGGATGAGCAAACGTAGCCCTAATTTCAAGATGGGGTATCTACTGAGGACTACAAAAGTTACCAGTCCCCGACAATTTTACATCAATTCTTGGCGAACTACACAACTGATCTTTCTCTCACATACACATACACCTAGCCCTGGCCAACATTTTCTTATTTTTTCAGTTGGCTTTGAGGAGTTCCCTGGCGGTCCACTGGTTAGGGTTCAGTGCTTTCACTGCTGGGGCCCAGGTTTGATCCCTGGTCAGGAAACTAAGATCCCACAAGCTGAGTGGGGAGGCCAAAAAAATAAAGTGGGCCTTGAACTTTTAGGCAGGGGAATACTGATCACCAGAAATGATTGACTGAAAACAAGTCTTTTAATGTAGCAGTGATACTCAAAAGTGACATCTTGTAGACAAGTAGTAGTGGAATCACCAAGGAAGTCAGAAATGCAGACCACAGGCCTCATCACATTTAATCAGAATCCTCATGTTAACAAGATCCTAGATGATTCTTCTGTGTGATTAATTTGAAAATCATTGATGTACAAAACAGATCTACTTTTAGCAAGGCATTTGATGAGCATTTCATGCTGTCTTTGTGGACAGAAAGATTTCCTTCTATTAATTTCCATATAGTTGCCAATCAAAATGTTAAGCAGGACTCCCCTGGTGGTTAAGAATCTGCGTGCTAATGCAGGGGACAGGGTTCAACCTCCAATCTGGGATGATTCCACATGCCAAGGGGCAAATAATAAGCCCATGCACAACGACTAATGAGCCCACAAATCCTGAAGCTCACATGCCTAGAGTCTGTACTCTGCAACGGGAGAAGCCACCACAAGAAGTCTGAGCGTCGCAACTAGTGAGTAGCCTCCACTTGCAACAACTACAGATAGCCCACACACAGCAACGAAGATCCAGTACAGCCAAAAATAAATAAACTTAAAAATGTTAAATGTTAAGCAGTTGACTGCTTATTTAATTCACTAATTACCCTACAAAGTGGGCATTATTATCTGCAATTTGCAGTTATTCATAGTAGCAAAGATTAAATTGTTTCAAGGATTTCACATGTATTAACTCATTTAATCCTCATAACAATTCTTTACTAGAGTTACCTACATTTTACATATGATGAAACTAAGGCAAAAAGGGATTAAGCTGCTTACTCATAATCACACAGAACTTATGGTACAGTTCTTAACCACTTCTTTCTATGGCCAAGTGTGCTGCCACAGTGGGGCTTATGATATACCCTGCGAGAAACAATAAACAATTATACCCAAAGATAGTCAATTTGAAAAAAAATGAGTGGGACCTGAGGTGGGAGATTTTAAAGGATATTTAAAAAAAAAAAAAAAAGCTAAAGGATTCTCTGAAAGAAGGGAGACAGACTAATGTTTATTGAGAGCCTACAGTATGCTTGCTAGACCATGAGTCAAGCACTCTGCATCCATGTTGTTTATATTCAACTTTTCCAATGGCAGGTATTGAGACGTTTTATGTTGGAGGAAACAGAGGCCCAGATAAGTTAAGAACTTTGCCAACTCACACTCCTCTTGATAATACAACCAAGATTCCAAAACCAAGTCTGACTGTAAAGCTCACACTCTGTCCCTTGATTTGCTCTACATCCCTCCCTGGCCTGGTCCCACTGCTATAAATGACTTAGATAGGGGCATTGGGTCAGGCTGACCATGTAAGAAGAGAGCTAAGCTTAGACAACAAACATTGTAAAAGAGAAGACAGATCTAAAAGATCAAAACGGGATAGAACAATGGGCTAGAATGATTCTCAAAAGTGAAGCTTTGGGGTCAGGCAGACAAGGGTTTGAATACCAGGTTCTAGCACTTAAGTGTTTAGAATGCAAGCAAGTTACTTCTTTGAGCCTTAAAGACTCCATACCTTTAAAAGGGGAGTAATAAGACCTCCCTGGTGGTACAGCAGATAAGAATCCGCCCACCAGACAGGGATTCGATCCCTGGTCTGGAAGGTTCCACATGCCCTGGAGCAACTAAGCCTGTGCATCACAACTACAGAGCCCACGCTCTATAGCCCCTCAGCACCAACTACTGAAGCCCCCCTGCCTGAAGCCCACGCTCCACAACAAGAGAAGCCCCTGCTTGCGGCAACTAGAGAAAGCCCTCGCAAATGAAGCAATGAAGACCCAGTATAGCCAAAAATAAAAATAAATCAAACACACAAATAAAATGGGAGTAACACTCCCACAGAAGTGGTGTAAGAGGGAAGAAAAAGTAACATTTGTAAAGTTTTTGACTCTTAAAGCTCAACGAATGGTAGTGAACATTAAATCTAACAAATTAAGGGTAAAGGCAAGAAAATAAATTTTAAAAGTATCAGATGAAATTTAACAGAAGCTCACAAGAAAAGACTTAGGAATCTTCGTTGACTTGAATCTATTAGTCAGCAGTTTACTAAAACTGCCAAAAATTGTTTTGAATTTGGAGCACATTACAGAAGCATGGTGCCCACAACAAGGGGGCCTATCAGACATCATTTGTAATACTGTCTTCAGTTCTGATGCTAAACTTTTAAGATGGTCACTGGCAAATCAAAATCAGTCCAAGAAAAGATCAGAGTGGTGAGACGCTTTGAAAATGTAATAGCAAGTTCCTTCTTTTTTGGTTTTATATTCCCTCCCACTTCACACAATGAAGCTACCTCTCAACTGCTTCCATTCCCTAATAACTAGCACACCACCCCCATATACCTCCTCCCCCCATCTTCATCTCCATCCCCCTCTCCTCACCCTCTCTCACATCCCTCAAGCTCAGTTTTGTCAATGTCACATGGATCTGACTAGGCTGACTTGACAATTTCTAATCCAACGCTTTAGGATTCAGCACATCAGACCTGTGGCTAACCTGGCCCTGGCCTGCATGTTAGACCAGCTGTTGCTTATCGACACCAAATTTAACTGACCCAGTTTTCTTCCTACGGCCAACCCTTAGGTTACTGAATCTTGACTGTCACACATTCAAGAAACTGGGACCACGACCTGGAGCTTCATTACTCCCTCAAACGGATACATCTGGCTGGGAGACTGCAAATTAGGCAATGTCAGTCATCCAGACATCTCAAACTTGTTGGATTAATATTTCCAAATCCAAGGAGGCCTCTCACTAACTAAAGGACAAACTTATTCATGTTCATAAAACAGTACAAGCAGATCAGCTTATTGTACGTAAGAGACCATTTGCAAACCTACAAAAAACGAAGCCTAGAAAAGCTGCCTACAGTCTGGCCGTCCTCACTGCAATGTCCCATTTTCAACTCCAAACAGAACTGGCTCAGCTCCTGTGCGGGACCCAGACGGGAAAATCCAGTAACTCCTAGGTCCAGATTCTCAGGGCAACGGTCACTGGAGTAACACAAGCTTCCCTATGGACTGGCCCTGTCAAAGCTGGCGGGTTTCTCCTGGCTGACTCTGAACAGCCTGTGTTTTCTTTCAGTCAATGCTTCCTCAGAAGCTGAGCATCTCTCTAGGGAATGCCATCTGCAGTGGACGTCAGGTATCTCAATGCCTTGTTTTGCAGACATCCTGGTTCCCTTTCTACTTCTCAAGTAGTAAGGCTCTGCTCTTTCTTTGGATCAGATCATGGTAAATGCTAGTCTTTGGAACAGCACAGCTCTAGTACAGAATGAGATGATTCCTGCAGCTTTCAGCCAGTTCAGACAAATTCAACACCTAGAGTTCCAGAGCAATTTGTAAGCAATTTGTAAATCTTCCGTTCCCGAGGTGAACCTAAATGTTTAAACTCAGTTCTACATGATTCCCCAACCAGTACAACAGCACATTAGTTATTTTCTGGACTACCAGTTCCCAAACTTGAGCATGCGTTTGGAGACTTGTTAGAATACATACTGTGAGACCTCAGCCCTGGAGTTCCTGACTCAGCAGGTCTGGGATAGGACTTGAATATCTGCACTTTTAACAAGCTCCCAGGGCATGCCTGTTGCTGATATGGAGCCTACACATTGAGAACCAGGGCTCTAGATCAACAATATTTCAAGTCATTCCCAGAACTGTACTGGGAATGGGGCGGGGGGCAGGGGGAGGAGACGAGAATGCTATATATAGGGGGTCCATTTATACCGTAAGACTCAGAACTTTGTTCTTCACAGAAAAGTCCTTATTCTCCTACAGAGTAGAACTGAACTGGGATCTCACAGGTGAAATATTCAGGAGTTTAAACAGATGACAATTCACATTCTAACAAATCATTAACACAGATACACCCATAAACAATACATGGTACTTATATAAGAGATTCTAGGCTTAGGATCAGGAGCCAAGGAGAAGTGGAAGTAACACCTATTCTCTTTCCTTTGACTCACCAGCTGCATTATTCACTAAATGAATTAAGACCCATAAAACACTTTGAATAGTGCTTAACTGTTATTTTTTTACTGTGATATAATACACAAAGTATTTTTTACTTTTTTTATCATTCGTAAGTATACAATTCAGTGGCATTAAATGCTTTCACAAAGTTGGGTGAAACGTTACCACTATCTAGTCCCAAAACTTCTCCATAACCCTCAACAAAACCTGTATACTCATCAAACAATAATTCCTTTCCATCTCCTCCCAGTCCCTGGTATTCTGCTGTCTTCATGAATTTGTACCTTATACAAGTGGAATCATACATTTGACTTCTGTGTCTGGCTTATTTCAGTAAGCATAATGTTTTTAAGACCTAGCCATATTATAGCATATATCAAAATCTCATTTCTTTTTAAAGCTGAATAATATTCCAATATGTGTATATACTACATTCTGCTTAGCTACTCATTTATCATTGGATAGTCAGGCTGCTTCTACCTTTTGGTATTGGGGATAATGGTGCTATGAATGTACCTACACGTATCTATTTGAGTGCCTGCTTTTAATCTATTAGATACATACCTACAAATGAAACTGTTGCGTCACACCTGTAGTTCTATGTTTAACCTTTTGAGAAACCACCAAATTGTTTTTCACAGTAGCTATACCATATTTCATTCCCACCAGCAATGTCAACACTTATTTTCTTTCTTTCTTCCTCTCTCTCTCTTTTGGTGTTTTTTCTTTTATAATTATAGCCACCCAAGTTAGTGCTTAGCCACTATTATTATCACAAGATTGATGTGGGCTTTTACCAATACTTCTAGCACTGTAAGGACAGCATGACAACAATCAGAGGTTCTGACTAGCTTCCATGTTCAAGTGGTCCTAGCAATTTTATTCAAAACACAAGTTTCCAGTTGTTTCTAGTTTTCTCACAAAAATCACCTCCAAAGCTAGCACTTCCCTAGCCTGATATCAGCTATGAAAGAAAATGATGCTTTAGGTGGTTAAAGAAAAAAAAAAAGAATGGTTTTCAAAATTTTTTAATATTACTATTAATTTAATTCCATAACAATGCAGTTTATTTCCTATAAACAAAATGGTGCACCAGAATTCAGTAGGAAAAAACATCAGATGGTTTCTCTAAAATATTCAAAATCCTAATCTAAAATGATTTAAAAAAAAAGTATGCTGGAAATTTATGTATATTTTAATCTTGCTAGCTATATCCCTAACCTTGCCAGAAATACCATTTTCTCTTCACTTCTGGGTTTCTTGTCATAGAAGAGGTAAAGTCAATGAGACAAACTGTCTCATTCCCAACTAAAACTGTTTTCTTGTGCTTATGTTTTATATTCAAGGTTTTAGGTCTCTCTCTTAGTAACTGTTTTTCTTCCTTTACAAACATTAGAAAATTTATACGTACAGAAAGTAAAACCAAGGGAAAGAAATCCTTTTTTTGGAAAAAATTTCTTCCTCAACTTGAACGCCTGGCAAGAGTTAGAAAGGGAAATCTGGTCATAGTTGGTGCTTGTGCTGAGTCGCTCAGTCGTATCTGACCCTTTGCAAGTCGCTCAGTCGTGCCTGACTCTTTGCAACCCCATGGACCGTAGCCCAACCGGCTCCTCAGTCCATGGGGATTCTCCAGGTAAGAATACTGGAGTGAGTTGTCATGCCCTCCTCCAGGGGATCTTCCCAACCCAGGGATCGAACCCAGATCTCCTGCATTGCAAGCGGATTCTTTACCATCTGGGCCACCAGGGAAGCCCAAGAATACTGGAGTGGGTAGCCTATCCCTTCTCCAGGGAATCTTCCCGACCCAAGAATCAAACCAGGGTCTTCTGCCTTGCAAGTGGATTCTTTACCAGCTGAGCTACCAGGGAAGCCCCAGTAGTAGCTTAAGTATAGACAAAAACGTGGGTGAACTGAAGGGATCATGGACAAAACAATTTAAAAGGCTGTAGTCTCATCCTAATTACTGGTAGGCAAATACACCAATATATACTTTCCCATGATGCTGATAATAGTATCTGAAAGATTAAACTCCACATAGACAAGACTAAACACTAGTTTTATAAAGGCAAACAACAGACCTACAACATTCTGAGAGGTACAGCCAAAGACTTATATGAAATGTCAAGTTCACTAACCCCCTTAAAACATATAATTTCTTTCATAAATGTACAGGCAGCTAGGAACAATGGAGTCACATGTCTAGAGAAATTTGTAAATGGTTGAAACCAGAATATTTAACATACAAAGGCCAAGAAAGAGCTGTTTCTGGTATATATGTATGTACTGTGTCATACACAGAAACACTTGATTAACACAGATGACACTTACTAGAGACAGCACCGCACTTAGTCAGAGAGCTTGAGCCCCAGGTTGCCTCCCTGGTGGATTGCTGAAAGCTTCTGAACTTAATCCCTATATCAGAAAGATAATCATACTAAACAAAACAATACTCATTTCATGGGTGTGTGAGGAATAAATAATTTCAACATATACAGTTTCACTCATTCTTCAGCAAACATATTTTTAACTCTCACAATGTACACTAAAAATGTATAAGATTAAGTGTCTGCCCTCGCTGTAGATAAGAGGTCCTCCTCCTCGGTAGATACCCCACAATTCAAGACCTGCCCACAAATAACTGGAGGGCAATTCCTTCAGAACAAAGAGCCCTCAATCCATGCTGAACAAGAACCTGGCACACAGCAACAGACAATAAATGACTGCTGAAGGAGCAAACTGTACTTCTGTTTATGATCTGTAAAACTTTTCTCTTCGTAGACATTAACATGAAAAGGAAAAGAGGTTGATACATAATAATCACCTCACTCACTGGAAGAACACAGACACTTAGTAGCAACACAGAAATATTTGGAAGGGAAAGCAAAAATCACAATTCCCCATTATCATCCCATGGCAGGACTCAAGTAGTGTTCTGCTAGTCACATAAAATCTCCCGTCTCTGAAAACCCCAGCAAAGGCTGTGGAAATACCTCATTCTGTCTTGTGTGATGGTTATGCTGCAAAATAATTCTGTTCTAGACTGGAGTTTTTTCAGTATGTGAAGTTAATTGCAGAAACCAGTATTTAGGGACACAGAATTTGAATATTTACTGTGTTAACCAAAGACCTGCCTTGAACTAAAAAGTAGGAACTTGTAACTCTGTTCCTAAGAACTACAAAATTCTTCAGATGTAAACTAGGGTTTCTCAACCTTGGCACTACCGACATTTTGGGCCAGTTCACCTTTGGTTGTGGTGGGCTCTATGCCCATCATTATATTGGCAGCATTACTGGCCTCTGCCCACTAGATCCCAGTAGCATCCCCAGGTGGGACAATCAAATGTATCTCTAGTCACTGACAAACTTCCCTGGTGGTCCAGTGGTTAAGAATCTGTTTGTCAATGCGAAGGACATGGGTGTGACCCCTGGTCTGGGAAGACTCTACATGCCACAGGGTAACTAAGCCCATGTGCCACAACTACTGAGCCTGCACTCCAGAGCCCATGAGCCAACTCTGGAAGCCTGAGAGCCCTTCAGCCTATGCTCATGCAACAAGAGAAGCCACCGCAATGAGAAGTCCTCGCGCCACAATGAGAGAAAGACCTCTTGCAGCAACAAAGATCCAGTGCAGCCAAAAATAAATTTAAAAAAATTTAAAAATATGGGAGGGGGTTTAAGGGAGAGTGGATACATGTATATATATGGCTGAGTCCCTTTGCCGTTCACCTGAAACTACCACAACGATGTTAACTGGCTCTGTGTGTGTGTGTGTGTGTGTGTGTGTGTGTGTGTGTGTCCCCTTAGTCGTGTCCAACTCTTTGTGACCCCATGGACTGCAGCCCGCCGGGTTTCTCTGTCCATGGCATTTTCTAGGCAGGAATACTGGAGTGGGTTGCCATTTCCTTCTCCATAATTGGCTATATCCCAACACAAAATAAGTTTTAAGTTTGGAAATAAATAAACAAAATCACCCTGGTTGAGAACCACTGATATGAACAATGGAATGGGAGTTTTTTCACAAAAGCTGTTGAACTAAGATATGAAAGATGACATAAACTATCATTCTTTGTACTCTAAACATGTCATTTTTAGATCATCAGATGACCTTTCAAAGTTATATCTTGAAAAAACAAAAAGATGATAATCAGTGCACCTAAACAAGAAATCTATTAACCGAGAGGAAATAAACCAACGAAGCAATGGATACTGCATTAACTGCTATAGCATAACATGAGCACAGGCAGCCTCGCTACCATCTTTGAGATACAGTATTCACGCACGGCAATTGTTAGAAGTCTTAGGCCACCTAGAAATCTTCTATTTCATTGCTACAAAGTAAGATTCTTAATTTTTTCTCCTATTCTTATTTGAAAAACATGATTTCCTATAGCACAAAGGGTAAGAATACTATTATCACAGACATTTACTAAGCATTTTGTAACTGTAAGGGAATTTAAAGTGATAGTTGCTCAGTCATGTCCGACTCTTGTGATCCCATGGACTGTAGCCCACCAAGCTCCTCTGTCCATTCCATTCTCCAAGCAAGAACACTAGAGTGGTTGTCTCCAGGGGATCTTCCCGACTCAGAGATCAAACCCGGGTCTCCTGCATTGCAGGCAAATTCTTTACTATCTGAGCCACAAGGGAAGCTCATAGGGGAGTTAAATAAAATTAAATAAAGTATTAGATAAAATGCCTGGAGCCACAAAGGAAGCCAGGGATTCCTGAAGTTTACCTAAGACTCATTGCCATCAACTCTCCAAAGGCCCAGATTTCACCTGTAAATATTGTTTAGAAAAAAAGCCAGATTTGCATTAATCTTAAATACTGGGATCTCACCAGTGAGTAACATAATCCCAAACCTGTATAGTGCATGCATCACTTTCTACAGAAAGTTACTGGTTTTAATGATAAAGGAAACATATGATCATTGTAGAGAATATAAAAAACCTATTTCAAAATAGGTGCATTTTATTTTTTTTAAATAGGTGCATTTTAATAATGATGTCTATCATGTAACAACGAGGTATAGAAAAGTAAATGCAAAAAGAAAGATTAGCCATTTGTTCAATGAAAAAGTAATTAAAGGATTAATATCCCCAGACACTTCAGGATTAAAGTCATGGATGATTCTCTTTAGAATCTGCCCATCAATTCTGAGAATAAATTCTGGTTTCATAATAATTCTACTAGGCTAGTTAGATCTGTGCCACCCATGCTGGATAAAAAGACAAGAAGTGTGCATGTTTGTTTTGAATGGATCTGGTATTTTAGAGGAAACCAGTACATAACAGAAACTGTCTTTCCCAGAGAAAAGAATGGAATGCTTTTCTCAGAAGCAGAAACTAAAGAAAAAGCCATCTCTAATCTACTGTTTTGGTTTCATCGTTTTATAGTCTGGACCTAAGAGATAACCAATCCTTAATAAAACAACTCTTCCCATGGGCTCTGAAGCTTCTCCGTCTCCTATTCCCAGCCCCCAGCCCCAACCCATCTCAGTTAGGTTCTAATGAGGCCTTTTCAAAATCATATATTAAAGCGTTCATTCCAGTAAGTACAGACCCTCCAACACTGAGCAGTGCAAGCTAAACTACCTATTCTAGGAATATCTGCCCCTAGGAATAAAAAACAGTGACTATTCCAGTGTGGAGTTATATGGGGGAACACCAGGAATGTAATAATGATTGATTTGGAAAAAGAAAGTAGCCCTAACTGTCTCTAAGACATCAAGGCAGAATGATAAAACAGGTGTGAAATGGCTGAAATTGCACTGAACATCCAAGTACCTGAATAAATAACTAGAGTTAGGGGCTCTGATGTATAATATTGACACTGCAGCGGATCAGCCATTCTGCTATAAAATGGGTCTTAATATGTGGACTTATTGGAAAAGACCCTGATGCTGGGAAAGACTGAAGGCAGGAGGAGAATGGGATGACAGAGGATGAGATGGTTGGATGGCATCACCAACGCGATGGACATGAGTTTAAGCAAGTTCCAGGAGTTGGTGATGGACAGGGAAGCCTGGCATGCTGCAATCCATGGGGTCGCAAAGAGTCGGACACGACTGAGCGACTGAACTGAATATTTAAATAACAAAGTTGGAGAATCCCAACATTACTATGTCTTTTCCAAGACAATAAAAGATATACATGTCATAAAATGAGATTCAGCTGTATTGACCTACAATGAGTTTTAACTTTTACCTCTGTAAAACAGTTCAGTTCCTTTTTAGAGTGTTTGTCTTACTTTTCAATTCATTAGTAAGTAATAGAGGTTAGGTTCCTTGGAAAAAACCTACAGGTCTCTTTAACATTCACAACTAAAGCCCAAGACCCTTGATACACTCAGAAGTTTTAAAAAAAGAAAATTCTCACATCCAAATGAGATCTTGCCTAAGTGCTAATTACAATATATTCAGCTACTGGCAATAAGGAAAGGAATGAGAATTCATCTATCCCTCCTCTCCTTCCCCTTTCTGGAAGGACTCAACATTATGAATCATTTGGTCCTTGACGTATGGTTACTTCCAGGGGGACAGATGACATTTAGCACAGGACATGTGAGGCTGTGGGAAAAGGGAAATTCTTGGCCACAAGAACCAGGACAAAACCCCTGCCCTTGGGAAAAATGCCAAAAATCTCTAAAGTCCACTGCAAGGCAGTTAAAATTTTAATTTCAGAAAATCCTGTTATAAGAACACAAATCATGGCACAGAATCAGAATAGCTTTTTGAAAATTACACTATGAAGTTGCAAGACAACTATTTTCTGGCATTCAAAAGAATCCATGCTAAGTGATGGTCCTCAGTGTGAAATATGAATATTTTTCTCCCTTAGGACTGGTTTAAGCTAACTTGGCTCTAAACTCTTTCACTATTCAAAGACAGAGAATGTAATGGCTAGTGTAACGGAGTACTTACTATGTAATGCATTATTCTCTATATGCATTAGCTTATTAATCCTTACAAATAAGCTCTAAACAACATGAACTCTAAAATAAAAAGCTTCTTTGGAAGCTTTGAAAATAAATATTAGTAGATTATCTGTTACAACAACTTTAAAAAACATGCATTATTTATAATGTGACAGAAGAATTCTGTAGGTTATTAGAACCAACTAAAATGAAAATATGAATAAAAGTGTAACTATTTTAGAAAACAATTAATCTATTGGTCATTACTGGGAAATCTGTGAAAAACCAAAAAACCCTAAAGGCTGTGATTCCTTAGATAATCCATCAAACAGGTTTCTAATCCTTGTTAAACATCTTTAAGGTTTATCGCAAAGAGGAAGTTTTCCTCATAACTTATCCTAAATTGATGCAATCCAAGATACCCCACTTTCTCTAGGTTATGTGGACAAAAAACAGATAGTAAGACACTCTTAACTAACCCTGGTAGTCAAGTTAATAATAATTTAGCATATCTGATAAAATTACCAACTTCAGGTCAAGTTACAAATGTGAGAGTACATGCTTTGGAAAAGTAAAACTAATACAATTACAATAATAAGAATGAAGATTAGTTCTGAAATGCAGAAATTACCCTTCACACTGGCAAATTTATAGTTTTGCCAGCCTATTAAGAAAGGCTTTTATATTCACACATATCCAAAAAAAAAAGAATATATTCCTGACACAAAAACACCTTGGCTTTTATAGTTTGGAGAAATAATATCCTTCATATTTGGTCTAAGAATAGTTGTTTCTCATATTCAAAAGAAAAAGAAAATATTTTAATAAGTAAATTTTTATTGTAACCACACCTCAAAATGGAGAGTTGCCAACTCTATCTTAAGGAACAAATTTTTTCCAAGAGTAATTTCATCATAATTTCTTGCACAGGCTGTACAATATGTTTCTGCTGGAAATAAATAGGTCTGAATAAGGTTTTCCAAATTTTTCTGTCTGCAATTTTTTTTTTAATTTATTTGGCTGTGTAGGGTCTTATTTGCAGCACACCAAATCTTCACTCTTCAGTTGCAACATGTGGGATCTAGCTCCCTGACCAGGGAGGGACTCGAGCCCCCAGCACTGGGAGCATGGAGTCCCAGCCATGGGACCACCAAGAAAGCCCCTGAATTTTTAATACTATATTTTAAGAAGCATCAAGGATTTCTCCGGTGGTCCAGTGGCTAAGACTCTGAGCTCCCAATGCAAGGAGCTCAGGTTCCATCCCTGGTCAGGGAACTAGATCCCATATGCTACAACTAAAGATCCTGCATGCCACAATGAAGATCAATAATCTCTCGTGCTGCAACTAAGACCTGGTGCAGCCAAATAAATTTAAAAAAAACTCTCTTCATTTTAAAAAAAACTTCAAAATCAAACACATATCAATACATGTATATATGTGCATGTATGTATAAATACCAAAACCCAAAATTAGCGATTACATATCCATGTAGGCATCTTATTAAGCTGGTTAACTGCTTCACAAGATGTAATGTAGTGAGTGTAACAGAGGGAACATCTGCAGTGGAGGCAGAATAACCTAGAGCTGAGTGGAAATCAAGGCTCCATCACTTGCTTGCTGCTATCGTTGTTTAGTCTCTGCGTCATGTCCAACTCTTTTGAGACCCCATGGACTGCAGCCCGTCAAGTTCCTCTGTCCACAGGAATTCCCAGGCAAGAATACTGGAGCTGGTTGCCACTTCCTTCTCCAGGGGATCTTGCCGACCAGGAGAGGGATCAATCCCAGTCTCCTGCATTGCAGGTGGATCTTTTACCACTGAACCACCAGGGAAGCCCCCATTACTTGCCATCTATTTCCATTTGGGCAATTTCCTTCTCTCCGTCTGAGTTTTCTCATTTGCAAAATGAGATAATAATTCCAATTTTATGAGGATTAACTGTATGTGAAATGCCCAGCACAGAGCCTGACTCAGAGCAGGAGCACAGGAAACAGTTACTGTTATTGCTCTGCTGTTATTCATGTAAACTTCTTAAAGGCAAAGCATACTTTTTCTTGTAACTCAATTGTAGGCTTTATAATACTGAGAACTGAAAACATAAAGGCAAGAAACATCAAGGTTACAAAGGACTGGGTATAATATCAGTTCAAAACATGCCTAGATAGGAAATGAGACTATTAAGTAATAATGATGACCTTCAAAACATATAAAAATGAACAATGCCCTTATTTTTATAAGCCACTTGGAAAGATGATGCTGTCTGTAAACAAACCACATATAGAACTACTCTTCATTCCACCAGTACTATATTTCCTAACAGTTCATTAAGTGTCAGTCATACTCAGCAATGTTCATATAATGGTGAGCAAAACCAGACAAAGTTCAAGCCTCATTGAGCTTCCCATCATACAATCATGTGCATGCTAGGTCGCTTCAGTTGTGTCTGACTCTTTGCAACCCTATGGACTGTAGCCCACCAGGCTCCTCTGGTCATTCTCCAGGCAAGAATACTGGAGTGGGTTGCCATACCCTCCTCCCGGGGATCTTCCCAATCCAGGGACTAAACCAGCATCTCTTATCTCTTGCATTAGCAGAAGGGTTCTTTACCACTAGCGCCACCTGGGAAGCCCCATACAATCATACAAACAGTGTAAACTTGTGACAAGTGATGTAGAAGACAGTACATGGTACTCTGAGAGCCAATAACAGATCTAACCTAGCTAAGGAGAACAAGGAAGGTCTTCCTTCCCATGAGCTGAAGGATGAAGAAGGAATTAACAGTGGAGGGTATTTCCAGACAGAGGAAAGCAACTTGTGCAAAGACCTTGGAGCAGGAGGAAATAGGCAAGAATGCAGGACCAAAAGGCCAGTGTTCCTGGAGCAAAGATGAACTGTGAGAATAAGCTAGGGCTCTAAACCATACAAGGGCTGAGGCATTGCAGACCACATTCAAGAGCTGTAACAAATCATTCACGAGCTCTAACAATCCCAAGAGCTATGAAAAGCCACTGAGGGTTTTATAAATGCTTAAATTTTGAGCTTCCCTGGTGGCTCAGATGATAAAGAATCTGCCTGCAGTGCAGGAGACCCAGGTTCAAACCCTGTGTCGGGAAGACCCCCTAGAGAAAGGAATGGCTACCTACTCCAGTATTCTTGCCTGGAGAGAGGAGCTTAGTGGGCTATACAGTTCACTGGGGTCACAAACAGTCAGACACATCTGAGCGACTAACACACACAGGGAAGAGAAGATGCAATCAGATTTGCGATTTGCCTGTGTTTCTTGGAAAAAGAGCTAAGGAATGCAGATGGATCAAGCAGAAAACAAAAATTCTGTCAGGATATGACAGCAGCTTGAACTAGGGTGACAATAATGGTGGTGGTAAGGGTGGAAGAAGTCAAAGAATTCAAGAGATAGTCAGGAAAACCTGATGATGTACAACACATACAGGGGCTGAAAGAGAGCAAAGTATCCAAGAAAATTTTTGGGTTTATGATTTGCATGACTGTATAGAAAGAGGTACTATTTGAGAGGGATCTGTTCCAAAAACATCTTTAAGACAGTTTACACACCTCATAAAGAACCTGAAACTGTGTTAAACAGTTTGATATCCTCCTTTCCCTATGAAACAGGATTCCAAAAAATTTTTTTCTATTTCCCAAAATCAGATGGATGCTCAAATGTGCAAGATTTTCCCAACACTAAACATATTTCAAAGATTCTGACACAAAGTTTGACATCAACTCCAAATGAGTTCTAAAATTGGTTTGAGCAATTGGGCATTATGGAATGAAGTGTTACTTCCCATGATAACTACTTTGATAAGCCAAAAGTGCATCTGCTGCTGTTTAATTTCAATATTTTAAAGTAATCTTACCAGTTAAGAGTACTCTCATGTGATATTAAATTAAAATATGATATTTTATCAGGCATTACCACAATTGGAATTATGCTTTTATGTTTATGTCTCAACATTTTGAAGTGCCTGTAGAAAACTTGGTGTTTTGTAGGAAAAGTTACGGTTAAAAAACCCACAGAACTTGTTGATCTTAATATATGTACATTTTACTATTTCCATCTAGTCCTTGTTAATTTCATCACATTCATTCGATACTATTTCTAGTTTAAACACAGTTGTATATATGTATACACATTGTATATATGTAGAGAATAAAGTTAATTCTTTATCAATACCATGTACACTTTAACATTTACTTCTCTTAGTTTAAATTTTTTAATTCGCAACCAAATGGCATTTTCATAGTGGAATACTGATGCCCTCAAGTCTCAGAAAATATAAAAACTTCAAATCTGACTAACAAAAAGAAAAGAAGTGAAAGAGTTCTGCCCATTTAAAATCAACCAAACACATCGCATCTTAGTGCTGAAATAGTATTTCCCTAATTTTGGCAGGGTGGTCTCCTTGGCCACCTGCTTGCATTACACTACAGTTACCAGGATGTTACCACTGCTTGTACAGAGCAGCAGAATTTTTTTTTTCCTCATGCTGATTTTATCTCTAGGCGTCAAAAGACAAGCCTGTGGTCTGAAGCCAAATATTAAAAAAGTCATCTTCACAAATGAGGAGAAAAGTCAAGGGCATTTTAAAAACCTGGTCTTAAACAAGCCTAACCAATATTAGTTTGTAAAACCAGACTGTTTCCACACTAGAGACTGTACTACCAAATGTGGTCCTTGGAAACAAGGCCTGGCAAGCATGAAATGGTGACCAGCAAGGTTCATCTTTTTTTTTTTTTTTTTTTTTTAGGGTTTTTTTCTGTTTATTTGTTTTGGTTTTAAACATAGAATCAGAGCATGGTTATATCTGACCATGGATGTGGGCAGCGCTAAGGAAGAAAGAGCAAAAAGACTTTAGCGTTCCAATCTCAGCTAGCAGATTTCACTACCGTCCTCAGAGGAGTGATCCATGTCTCCCCAACAGTAATGTGGGCGAGGGAAAGTTATCAGGACCCTGGGCTCTTTCCTTATCCGAGGCCCTCAAATGACACCGCAAACCGTTTCCTTCTGGGAACTTAAGCTTTAAGGGACAATGGGGCGCAATGTAGACTTCAGAAAGATGGAGACAGTGAGATGAGATGGGGGTAGGTAAGTGGGGGTGAAGGGATGCGCCCAGCCAGAGAAAGCTAAACAGGACGGTCAAAGCCAGGGACTTTGGGAGCCTGAGAAGGCCTGGATCTTCCAGAATGATGTCCAAGTAGGCCACAGTCCTCTAAGAAGCCCGAGGGGCTCGTCTGAAAATCTAGAGCATCTATGGACTTCTCACTGTCCTGGGGAGGGGAGACAGTCCCCGAAGGAATCCGGCCCCCAAAAGTGGGTTTTCTCTGACCTTAGAAAACCACAAACCCTCACGGAATGAAGCAAAACACGTTTAGGGGTGGAAGGGCCAGAGGCAACATAGGTGTTCTTAAAAACGTCGGGGGATGTTGGTAAGGGAAAAGGGAGGCCCCCAACTGGAGAAACTGCAATCATCATCGGAATACTGGGAGGGGGCAATACGCGGCCCGTAAGCAGCAGACTGAAGAGGCCGGGGGCAGAAGCAGCGGCCAGCGGCGCCCCTGGCTTGGGGGATGACGGCCTGGGGCGCGGCCGCGGGGGGAGGGGGGTTGGAGGCCATCGCGGACCCGGGGCCGCGAAGAGCGCAGCCCGGCTAGGCCTCGGGGGTCCGGACACACCCACCGCCGCGGCCGCAGCCCGGCTTACCTGCTCCTCCTCCGGGGTCAGCTCCGGCGCCATGTCGGGCTGGGGCGCGGTCGCGGGCTCCATCCCACCGCCGCTGCCGCCGCCCGGCGGACAGAAGTCGCCCGGGAGCGCGGGGAGCCCGGTGCGGTGGGCCTCCGCTTCCGCGTGCCCGCGCCTCAACAGCCCGGGGCCGGCTCGCGCATGGCTGGGCCGGCGGGGCCCCGCGCCCGCGGCGGCCGCAAACGCCGCTTCTGTTTCCTTAAGAAAAAGCTCTCAGAACTGTCGCTCTCTTCTGGGCGGAAATCCTTTTTTATTTTCTTCGTTCCTTTCCTCACGCTCCCCCACCTCTCCCGGAAAAGAAAAAAAAAAAAATAGTGCAGGCGAGGACCTAATCGGGATTTACAAAAGGAAATGGGAAATCAAGAAGTTTCTAAACCCAAAGCAAAGGACCGCGGGGATTTGGGGAAAATATCCCGAAGGCCACCGGCCTCCTCGGCGTCCAGCTTCGTCGGCGGCGCTCCGGCTCCAGCAGAACGCGACGGAGGCGTCCTCGGGGATGCGGGGCCCTGCGACCTGCGCCGCGGCCTCTCAGCCCCGTTCCTCAAAAGCCGCGGTGGCGGGAGGGAGGGAGAGAGGGAGGGAGCGAGGGAAAGGCGCCCCCCTCCCGGCTCACTGCCAGCGCTGCGGCCGCACTGCGCCCGCCCGAGCCCCCCGCAGCTCCATTGAGAAACTGAGCGTCTCATTCACAAACTGGCGACGCGGAGGGCCCGGCCGAGCGCCGACGCCGTCCGGGAGGGGGAGACAGAGAGGAGCCCGGGGCGGGGGCGGCGGAGCGCGAGGAGGGGGACGCGGAGAGGGGCGGGGGCGGGGGGAGCCCGGCGCGGGGAGGAGGGACCCAGAGGAACCGGCGCGGGGGAGGGGCTGCGGGGACTTCTGCAGCGCGCGGAGCGAAAAAAAGGAAGAAAAAGGGTGTGAGTTTCGTGAGGTTAAGCTCGGTGGAGGGGGAAGAAAAATACAAGTGTTTGAAAACTAGCTCCATAGGCACCTGGACTGGGGTTACTTGCTGCTATCCGTTCCTTGTGAGGAGCTCACAGTCGTCATCCACTTCCACGTCCCTTGCTGACTGGAAGACCCCTGGAAAGGTTGCTTACGAAGTCCAGGGTCCGCAGGGAGAAGAAACAGACCCTAGTAGCTAGCTGCTCGCGGCCCTAGCTCGCTCTTACCCCTTGCCACCGGTATCCCGTAATCCATCACCCGCGTGGTTAATTTTAGTGCTTCAACAGAAACACCATTCAATTTTGAACCCCTTTCAGGAATCACACAGTGTATGCAAGCGTTTGATTTTCATGAAGGCGAGAGAAGCAAAGAGCTTGGGGAAGGTCTTGGGAGTCAGTTTGGGGAGTAGAGAGGGCCCTGGGAAGGCAGGACTGGGTCTAGCATGTTTTTGCATCATTCCAGACCAAAGATACTCTGAAAGGGATGCAGTTAACAAGTAGTGCCACAGCTAGTCCCAAGGGTAGACGGCTGGAGAGGTCACAGAGGCCAACAGGAGGGGTCCTCAGACAACAGAGGAAGATGCCCTGAGTTCTGATGCTCCTTCTGGGACTTAGAAAGTAACCTCTTGTGGGACTTCCCTGGTGGCCCAGTGGTCCAATGCAGGAGACATTGGACTCCAGACTTGGTCAGGGAACTAAGACCCCACATGCTGCAAGGCAACTGAGCCCATAGGCAACAACTACTGAAGTCCACCCGCCCTAGAGCCTGAGCTCTGCCATAGGAGAAGCCACCACAATATGAAGCCCTCAGGCCACAACTAGAGAGTAGGCCCCGCTGGACGCAGCTAGAGAAAGACCGCCTGCTGCAAAGAAGATGTAAGGCAGCCTAAGTAAATAAATATTTTTAAAAAATAAGTTAAAAGTAACTGCTGTCCTCACCTCATTTCTACATCATTGCAATACAAACTTCAGGCTGCCTTTGATTAAAGAAACCCCTGGTTTGTTTCTGTCTCAGAGGGGTTACTTTGTCCTTTGCACCAGTAAGGATGACTCCAGGTTGAGTTCATTACCCCATAAAGAAGTTAGTTTCAGTATTGTAACCGGCTGGTCCTCTGGAGGACTATTTAACAAGTATTTTATATGCCACGCACTGAGTCTGTCGACAGTGGTCTCTTCCACATGTAAGGAATGGAACATCTTAAGCTATGTTATTAAGTGAGAAAAAAGCAAGACCCAAATAGTGTGTATAACATGCTGTCACTTGTATAAAGAAAGAAATGAATATGTATTTGTAAATTTATTTATGCACCGAAAAGGTTTGAGGGGATATACAAGAAAGAGAGCAGTGGTGGTCTCCCAGGAGGAGAACTGGGATTCTTTGGAACAGAAGGGAAGAGGGATACTTTCCCCTATATGGTCAATTAGACATTTTAAGTTTTTTTTAAGAACTTTTTACTGATGTATAATATACATACATAAAGGTGAAAATATGTGTACAGCATGATTTTTGTAAACTGAACACACCCATGTAACCAGTACACAGATCAAGAAATTCCCAACTTGTCAAAGTCCTCCGATGTCCCTGCCTGATCACTACTCCAGTTACCACTATTTTGACTTCTAACAACATTGTGTGTGTGTTTAAATTTTGCACATGGATGTATAACCTTTTCCAAAAAAAATTTTTTAAATAGTAACTTAAATATAGTTGCTATCCTGAAGCAGGCAAATGGCTCTAGGACTAAGCTGGAGTAGGAAATGGCAGACCTGAGTAGTACAAATCACCGAGTGGATGTATAAGAGATTGAAGTTTCTCAACCCACTATTTACACTTGTTTTTGCCAATGACCCTCAGGATACCAGGGGTTAGTGCAACACAGCTAATTAATTAGTATTGAACTCAAACTTGAATCCTAGCATTCTGATTCCTCATGCAGGTATCTGGTGACAGAAATTTTAAAAGGGGGAGGTTGAACTGAGTGAGCTAGGAGAGAGAGCTCAGCAGAGTTTTCAGAAGCACAGCTGTGTATGTGGGCGTGTGGGTGTGTAAGGGAACAGTTCTCTGGAACTGTTGCCTATCACAGTCCAAACAGGATAATGTTTGGAAGTTTCTGAGCAGAGATGTAAGGAACAGAACCAGTGCAAGGCAGCTGGCTGGATTTGCTCTTAGTAGGAAATCTTTGGAGAATCAGAGTACAAAGGCTTGCCTTGAACTGCAGGCTTGGACAAACAAAATCAAGTGTAATACTGTCTTCCTGTTCAATCAAATCTTAGAAACTGCAAAATGATTTGTAATATAAAAGATTAGAAACAATATAATGGCCTATCAATAAGATACTCAGTAAATAAATCATGATACACACATACACTGAACTAATAGACCACATTTGTTGTATCCTTACCAAGTGCCAGACTCTGTTCTTTTAATTCATCTAATCTCACCATTACAGTATGAGGTAGCTGAAGTTTTGATCTTCCAAAAAACATATATATATATATACATATATATATATATATATATGTATGTGTGTGTGTGTGTGTGTATTAAGTAGATCCATATGTATTGACAAAGGCTTGGATTTTTCAATACTTGGCTGCAGGGCCTCAAAAGGAAGGCTAGAGGGTTGAAAGAATATAGGCAACAGGAAAAAAAAATCAGTTTTATTAAATTAACATGAACTGAAATCTGAAAGTGGAAAATAAATTACAAAGAGGGAACGTTAGGAAGAGGAGTGTTAGGGGTTGTACATTTGTTTTTGCTTTGAAAGCACAGGTTTCAAGTCTGTCTCTAGAAAGCTTACCCTCCCCTTCCTCCTACCTCTTTCACCAGACGAATCTGACTCATCCTTAAGGTCTCAGCTCAAAAGTCACTTCCTCAGCAAGATCTTGACTACTCCCTGAACTGCTCCCTGTTACTCTCTCCTAGCACCTTCTTATTCTTTATCAGAGAGCTGATCACCGTCAGTAATTATGCACAAGTTTCCATGTTCACTGGCCTCGTGTCTGCTTGCTTAGCCAGGAAGGCAGGACCCACATCTGTCTTGCTAGTCCTGGTACCCTCAGTGCCTAGAGCCTAGTACCTAGTAGGCAGGTCCTTCATGAATATATGTTGAATGACTGAATCAATAAGACAGCCACCTTAATGCTGAAACCTCTGTCTTACCATTTTCTCCTGCCTTTTAAAATATTTGTTTGAGTCTAGGAATAGAGTATTTCCAAAGCTGTGATTAGAATTTTGTAAAGTTTCCCCCATAATAACTTTACTTCTAAAATCTAAAGGTTCTCTTAAATATTGCTCCAAAATATCTACTGCCTATGAAAGACATGTCTAAAAGACAGATACAGAATAAGCAAGGCCAGGGACTACCCTGGCTGTCCAGTGGTTAAGACTTTGCCTTCCAACACAGGCAGAGTGGGTTCAGTCCTTGGTCAGGGAGCTAAGATTCCACATGCCTTGTGACCAAAGAGCCAAAACATAGAACAGAAGCAATATTGTAACAAATTCAATAAAGATTTAAAAAATGGTCCACATCAAAAACATAAAAAAAATAAGGTCATACTACTAACCAGTGTCTAGGGTAAAAATTTGTTCTCGTTTATTCATAGGCCAAATCTATAATTGCTAGGATGGTCGAAGTAAGCTATGTAAGGAAGGTGAAAAATCTTGTATAGATAACAGTTCCCCCATTACCAAATACTTTAGGGCCTGGTATTTACCTACTGTTATTCTCTGCTTTTTTCTATTTTTTTTTCCCTAAGCTAAAATATGATCTGTCTTCATCACAGTTTTCTTATCCAACACCCCTATCTACCACTCCCAGATCACAGACTTATCGGTTACTCGTCTATGTTACTTCTATATCTGATACCCATTGTCTAGAGTTTACCCAACAGTCTGAATTGTAATTATTTGCTTATTTGTCTGCCTCCCCCACTAGACCATGAGTTCCTTGAAGGTACCATGAGTTCCTTGAGGGCACCATGAATTCCTTGAGGGTTCCTTAATGTCTTATTCACTGCTCTCCCTTCAGAATCTGGCATAATATATAGTTCAGAGAAGCTGGTACTCAATCAAAGTTTGCTAAAAGAATGGACCCATCCTTTTTTCACAAACAAAGTCCATGCATTCATGCTCAGTCGCTTCAGTTGAGTCAGACTCTTTGTGAACCTATGGACTGAAGCCCACCAGGCTCCTCTGTCCATGGGATTCTCCAGGCAAGAATACTGGAGTGGGTTGCCATGCCCTTTTCCAGGGGATCTTTCCAACCCATGGATTGAACCTGAGTTTCATGCATCTTCTGCTTTGCAAGCAAGTTCTTTACCAGTGAGCCACCAGGGAAGCCCTAAACAAGGTCCATTTCCTGCTAAAGAGTACCAGATAGGTTTGGTTACTTGGATACTTAATTGCTCATGGGAAAATATTCAATACAGGCGCAAGGTACCAATTAGTTACTTTACTCTCACTCTCTTTGACTTACTTGTGTTAGTGGGGAGGCCAGAGAAGAATGGATAAGGTCCATAGATAGAACTTTATTTGAGCCAGTTTCAACTTCCTACCTTTTAAAAACTTTTGTTAAAGTTCCTAATGAGAAGCAGAACTGATGGATTTGAGTTCCACCTTTTATTTCCCAGACTGACTGCAGAGAAAACCTGAAGGGCAAAAACATAGGAAGAGACAGAAGACTTGAAAGACTGCCGACCCACTGGGAGGGAGGAATGGAGGAAGTTTGCTAAAAATGTTAATGGTCTGTGCAAAGTCCCAGCCAGAAGAGCTCTTTAGGTTTCAAAATTTGCCTCTTCCGGTTCCACATAGTCCCTGAAGATGGGAAGTATGCTCCTCGGCTGGGTCCAAAAGCAAGGCCTACCTCCCAGTTTCCAAGGCTGCCTCTGGGGTCATTTTTCTGCCTCATCAAAGCAGATTTTAAAAAATCAACTTTTCAAAATACTCACCATCTTGTGAAATGGATATGAGAAACAAATATACACATCCTGCTTTTGGGGACTCTGTCCCTTCCCTCAGATATTTGCTACCTGGGGCCATTCTTTTATAATTATTGGACTATAGTTGATTTATAATGTTGTGTTAGTTTCAGGTGTAAAGCAAAGTGAGTCAGTTATACATATACATATATCCACTCTTTTTAGATTCTTTTCCAATATAGGCCATCACAGAGTATTGTATAGTTTCCTGTGCTATACAGTAGGTCAGGAGTCCCCAACCTTTTTGTGGAAAGGGACCAGTTTTGTGAAAGACAGATTTTCCATGGACTAGGGTTGGGGGAGATGGTTTCAGTTTTACCCACTGCTCACGTCCTGTTGTGGAACCTGGCTCCTAACAGGCCATGGGCTGGTACCAACCAGTCCATGGCCTGGGGTTTGGGGTCCCCTGCAGCAGTAGGTCCTGATTAATTATCTATATTTATATATAGTAGTGTATACATGTCAATCCCAATCTCTCAGTGTACCTTCCCTCTACCCTCACCCCCTGGTAACCATAAATTTATTTTCTACATCTGTAACTCTATTTGTGTTTTGTAGATAAGTTCATTTGAACTCTTTTTTTTTTTTAGATTCCACCTATAAGTAATATCATATGATATTTGTCGTTTTCTGTCTTACTTCACTCAGCCTGGCAATCTCTAGGTACATCCATGTTGCTGCAAATGGTATTATTTCATTTTTTCAGGCTGAGTAATATTCTACTATACATATGTGCTACATCTTTATCCATTACTCTGTCAGTGGACATTTAGCTTGCTTCCATGTCCTGGCTATTGTAAATAGCACTGCAGTGAACACTGGGGTGCATGGATCTTTTTGAATTATGGTTTTCTCTCTATATATGTCTAGGAGTGGGATTTCAGGACCATATGGTAGCTTTAAGTCTTTAGGTTTGTCTTTTTTTCCCTTAATCTTTTTTTTTTTAATTTTTATTGGAGTATAGTAGTATAGCTGCTTTACAATATTGTGTTAGTTTCTGCTCTACAGCAAAGTGAATTAGCCATACACATACATATATCCCCTCTTTTTGGGATTCCCCTCTCATTTAGGTCACCACAAAGCATTGAGTAGAGTTCCCTGTGTTATACATAGGTTCCATATATTCCCTATGTTATATGTAGGTTCTCATTAGTTATCCATTTTACACATAGTATCAATAGTATATATATATGTCAGTCAGTCCAAATCTCCCAATTCATCCTATCCACCTTTTCTCCCTTGCTATCCATATGTTTGTTCTCTATGTCTGTGTCTCTATTTCTGCTTTGTAAATAAGATCATCTATACCATTTTTTTCAGATTCCACATGTATGTATTAACATATGGTATTTGTTTTTCTCTTTCTGACTTGCTTCACTGTGTTTGACAGTCTCTATAAATGACCTAAATTTCATTCCTTTTTACGGCTAAGTAATATTCCATTATATATATGTACCACATCTTTATTCATTCCTCTGATAGACATTTATGTTGTTTCCATGTCCTGGCTATTGGAAATAGTGCTGCAATGTACATTGGGGTGCATGTGTCTTTTTTGAAAGATTTATTTATTGTTGCACTGGGTCTTTGTTGCTGCAGGCAGGCCTTTCTTAGTTGCAGAAGAGGGGCTACTCTTCATTGTAGCACACAAGCTTCTCATTGCTGTGGCTTCTTTTGATGCGGAGCATGGGCTCTAAGGTTTTCGAGCTTCAGTACTTTCAGCATTGGGCTTAGTAGCTGCAGCTTCCAGGCTCCAGAGCAGAGTCAGTAGTTGTGGTGCACGGACTTAGTTGTTCCAAGGCATGTGGGATCTTCCTGGACCAGGGGTCAAATCCATGTTCCCTGCATTGGCAGGTGGATTCTTAACCAGTGGACCACCAGGGAAGTCCAACGTATATTTTTAAGCAAGCATGATCTTTTGTTTTATGCCTTCACATATGTAGGGCAGAAAAGATTGATAAGCTTTGAGCTTTTAGCCAGCGCATGACTGGTTGCTTCGGTAAGATGAGCTGATTTTTGAGTCCCACTTTGTCTTAGGCTTTTGTTATTATACTCAATCTTTACATCAAAAGAAGAAACAGATTAATTTTTAAATTCTGTTTCCCCCTCCAAGTACTGAGAGGTTTGATCTTGGGCCCTGATTGATTGTGACTTACCTCCTGCTCCGTCTTCCCGGAGAGTGTCTGCTATCTAATAACAAGGCAGAGGCGAGGTGTAGAGGGGCCTGTGAGTGCTGGGAAGCTAGCAGTAATGAAGGTGGATTAAGAACAGCCTCAACAAGAATATACACTGGAGAAAATACAGTCTCATCAATCAGTGGTGCTGGGAAAACTGGACAACTCCATGCGAACGAATGAATTAGAACACTCTGTGACACCATACACAAAAATAAACTCAGTTCAGTTCAGTTCAGTTCAGTTCAGTCACTCAGTCATGTCTCTTTGTGACCCCATGGACTGCAGCATGCCAGGCTTTCCTGTCGTTCACCAACACCCGGAGCTTGCTCAAACTCATGTGCATTGAGTCAGTGATGCCATTCAACCATTTCAATAAACTCAAAATTAAAGTCCTAAATGTAAGACCAGATACTATAAAAATCTAAGAGGAAAACATAGGCAGAACACTTTCTTTTTTGATCCACCTCCTTGAGTAATAAAAATAAAAATAAGCAAATGGGACCTAATTAAATTTTAAAACTTTTACACAGCAAAGGAAACCATCAACAACACAGAGACAACCCTCAGAATAGGAGAAAATATTTGCAAATGAAGCAACTGACAAGGGATTAATCTCTAAATTATACAAACAGCTCTTGCAGCTCAATATCAAAAAAATGAACAACCCAATTTTTAAAAATGAATGGAAGATCTACATAGACGTTTCTCCAAAGAAGACATACAGATGGCTAAAAAGTACATAAGGTGTCATCTCAAACCCATTAGAATGGCTATCATCAAAAAATCTACAAACAATAAATGCTGGGAAAAGTGTGCAGAAAAGGGAACCCTCCTATACCATTGGTGGGAATATAAACTGGGACAGCCACTTTGGAGGTTCCTTCAAAAACTAAAAATAGAACTACTATCATGTGACCCAGCAATACCACTACTGGGCATATACCCAGAGAAAATCATAATTCAAAAAGACACATTTGGGCTTCCCTGGTGATCCAGTAGTTAAGAATCCACCTGCCAATGGAGGGGACATTTGATCCCTGGTCCAGGAAGATCCCACATGCCATGGAGCAACTAAGCCTGTGCGCCACAAATACTGACCTGTGCCCGAGAGCCTGGGAGCTACAACTACTGAGCCCAGGCTTTGCAACAAGAGAAGCCACCACAGGGAGAAGCCTGTGATCACAATGAAGAGTAACCCCCGATCACCACAACTAGAGAAAGCCCAAGTGCAACAATGAAGATTCAGTGCAGCCTGAAATAAATTAAATATATACTATGTAAGTGAAAGTCACTCAGTGGTGTCTGACTCTTTGCAACCCCACGGACTATACAGCCCATGGAACCTAAAAATGGAGTCGGTAGCCGTTCCCTCCTCCAGGGGATCTTCCCAACCCAAAGGTCGAATCCAGGTCTCCCACATTGCAGGTGGATTCTTTACCAGCTGAAGCACAAGGGATGCCCAAGAATACTGGAGTGGGTAGCCTCTCCCTTCTCCAGTGGATCTTCCTGACCCAGGAATTGAATTGGGATCTCCTGTATTGCAGATGGATTCTTTACCAGCTGAGCTTTTTATTGATTTCTCTGTTAGAAAGGAAGTCTATAGCTGGGAAGGTCATTTCTTTCCCTCCTCCAAGGTATGTAGTGTAAAGCTTTCGTGGCTGTCCTTTTTTTTGGCCACACCAGGTGGCAAGTGCAGGATCTTAGTTTCCCCCACCAGGGATCAAGGAACTTGCACCCTCTGCAGTAAAAGGGCTTAAACACTGGACTGCCCAGGATGTCCCCTTTTATGGCTCTCCTTTTAATCACATTCACAAATTAAATATAGTTCTTATTCTTAGACGTCTGCAGCATATCCAACCACCTGTTAGCAGCCTACACACCTCCTCTCAGTCTTCTCTCCAGGGTCACTCCCCTGGGCAGGAGAGAGGGGAGGGGGTCCCCCTCCAGACTGCATTCTCATTCCAGCTCATCATTTCATTCACTCAGCAAACATTTATTGGTGCAAGTACCAGTCAAAGTGCCAGGCACCGGGAATCAAAACATGAATAAAACCAAGTCCCTGACCTCAAAGTGCTTACCATCTAATAGCGGAAGTCTGTCATAAATAATTCAACCTTGCCCAAAGAGAGGCTGGCCTTTGCCCTTGGCTCCTGGGAAGCAACCTCTAAGCCCTTGGAATGTCTTGACTAACAATAATGTCTTTGTTTGCACGGGTATCTTTTGCCTCAACAGATAATCCAGCAATGTGACACGTAATCAGCCAGACCTCAGAACAGCTGGAGAATGAGGTCGGCCAACCAGGTCTATATGACCAAGTTCAACAACAAACTTTAGACGCCAAGGTACAGGTGAGATTCTCTGGTTGGCAATATTCCATGAGTTTTGTCACACAATTACTAGGAAATTTAAAGCTGTCCATGATGCTACTGGGAGAAGACCAGTGGGCAAGATCCATGTTTGGAAGTTTCCACTCCATTCATTTCTTCCCTTGGTTGACTTAATATCTGTTTCATTTCACTGTGATAAACTTTAACGGGGAATAAAACAGCTTTCAGTGAGCGTATTGAGTCCTTCTGGTGAATTATCAAATCAAAGGACAGTCTTGGAGACTATCCTAACTTTGGGAAATAGATAGGTAGTGGAATGGGGATGGCACAAAGATGAGAATGGCTAATTCCACCTGCAGAGATAATGTCCCAAACAGGTATCTGTTTATTCAACATGTGGATGGTAGGGACTTCCCTGGTGGTCCAGTGGCTAAGACTTCATGTTCCCAACACAACAGGCCTGGGTTTGATCCCTGGCCAGGGAACTAGACCCCACATGCTGCAACTAAGTTTGTATGCCACAACTAAAAAGATCCCATGTGCTGCAACTAAGACCTGGAGCAGCCCAAAATACACAGATGGGTAGGTATATTCACCAAGTGGATGAAATCAGAGAGAGGAGGGCTGGTTGGGGGAGGTGGGGAGGGGAGAAATATGAAACACGTGTTTGTACTAAACCATTAAGCAGCATGGCTAGAAAGGAGGCAGTAAAAGCGGCAAGGTATTACATGAGACGAGACAGATACACGAAGGCCAGGTCATGAAGAAACTCGCACAGCAGGTCAAGGAGCTTTACGCGTGCCTTGTAGGCCATGGGAAGTCCTTGAAGTAACATGATCAGATTTGCATTTTTACAAAGGGTCACTCTGCCAGTTGTTGCAACAGAGACAGATTAGAGCTGAGGGGGAGGTGGCGGGGAAGACTGGTGGCAGGGGAAACCAGGTGAGAGACGCTGGCAGCGCTGCAGGAGAGAAATGATGGAGACTTGAATTAAGGCCTAACTACTGCCGAGTCCATCTCCCAGCCATTTCAAAATCGGCTTGCCCCAAACTGAGCTCATTATCTTTCCGCCCCGGAGTCCCTCCCAATCATGTTCTTCCTGAGATGCTTATCCTTGTTAATAGCATATAGGCACCCAAGTTAGGAACTTAAGAATCATTCTGATGATTCCTGTCCATTTCTTTTTTTTTTTTTCTTAATGTCTTTATGCATAATTTATGGCAAGACAATTACTCGGCCCTCCTTTTTCACAGATTTGGTATTTGTTGCTATTTGCCAAAACTGGAAACCACCCAAATCAATACTTCACATTTTTCACACTCATTCACATTTTGTTGTTGTTCAGTCGCTTCGTCATGTCTGACTCTTTTGCGACCCCATGGACTGTAGCCCACCAGGCTCCTCTGTCCACTGGAGCGGGTTGCCGTTTCCCCCTCCTGTCCATTTTCATTTCACAGCTAGCGAGTCACCATGTCTTTAAGTCCCACCTCTCTCTTCTCCATTTCCTCCACAATCTAAGTTTGGAGTTAGATGTTAAAATAACTAATATCCAATCACAGAAACCGACAACACAACCGTCTTTGAAATGGGTGGCAGGAGGTGAACTCCTAATTCAGAAAAATATGACCAGGAGACACAGTCTATTCAGTGATTGATAAATCATACTGGCTCATTTAAAAACATGAGGGCACACCCCTGAGAAACATCCTTCAAGGTACCATTCAACAGTATCAAGTTGTACCTGGTGATAAGTTTGGCTGATTTGTTCTTTGATTCATGCATCTGTCCCCAGAGAGCACTCTTTGAGGGAAATAGTCCTTCCAGACCAGATTATTTTTGGGCAGTCTGGTCAAGTCTCTACTGATACTAGCATGCACAGCTCCTGAAAGGATACAGTTGGCTGCTGAGAGCACAAACTAGAGCATTCAGAAGATCATTAAACAGAGACTAAACCTCTAAGCAGCCTACGACATGCTTTTTGGCAAGAGGAACACGATGTTCCTATTACGAATTGACCTAAATTCAGGAAACAGCTTACTGATGTAGGCATGCTTAAATCTGTGGCCAGCTGGGTCATTACTGGGTACGGAAGGGGGTTTCTTCCTTCTCCAATTTTACAGTGTCAGCCTGAGCAGCCCTCTAAGAGCCCAACACTGAGGCTAGTTCCAGTGGGGTGCTGAATTTGTGTAATTAGGCTCTGCTTAACCACAGCTTCTGCCCGGATCCGTTCCCAGAACTGACCAACACAAAGAAACAACTGCATGTCAGACAAGATCTGACCTGGATCCTTCTGAAATTTTCTCCACAGGATACTAGTACACTGGAGTGGAATAGTGAAGACCTTTTTTCTACTAAGAGAAGTCCTAGAAAAGTGGAAAGCAGTATGGGGAGCAGATTGAGGCCATGGGAAATGGGACACATTTCCTGAACAAAGAGCAGAATCTAACTGGTTGGTGTTAGAAGCCGCCTTCCACCCCCACAGCTGCCACAGAGCTCCCGTCCACAAATCTAAGTGGATCCTGCCTGCTCAAAGCGCTTCATCAGTTCCCTTTCATCCATGATATAAAACCCCAAACCTCTGTATAACACACCTTAAACACACAGGCCACTTACGGTCAGGCCCATCTCTTTCCAGCCTCCTTTACCACAGCCTCCCAGCCCCCCTTTAACCTTGAGCCATGCTGAACCAACTTCAGGCCCCAGAGCAAGTCCTGCTCAGCTCTTGAGGGGTGCAACTGCATAAACTCCTGCTTCTGTGAGAAACTCCCCCTTCCTTGTCCACAGAGCACATTTCTGTCCCTCCTCTGAGTCTCAGCCCAGCTCTGAAACCTCCCTCTGCTCCTCCCAATCTCCCCTGCCCCCTTTCTGCACTAAAGCCACCATCCCACTATCTAGATGCTGGTGGGTTTATTTCCTCACTGGATCCTGAGCTCAAGGGCAGGGATGAAATCCTGTTCCACACCATAACCCACTCTACACCCCTGGACCTAACACAAGGCTTATTTTCTGGAAGATGTTCAAATGTTGGTGGAAGCAGTGAATGAACTCTATTTGCATTTTATCTCTGGCTGTGTCGAAACCAGAGAAAATCACACTTGTCTTCTCAGAAGAGGGAACATATTCAAATACCAAGAACTGCAGTTCCTGGTAAGACCTTTTAGAAAATGACGTTACCAACAGCAGCAACCAGAAACTCAGCAGAATGCTTAAGTGCTAAACAGAGTGAAATAGGCCAACACTTGAACAGTCATGGTTTAGGTAGCCTGAAGGAGTGGAGGTGGGGGAGATTCCTGACAGTCTAAAGTTTAAGAACCACAAATAACTTCTTAAGAATGACATATATTTACACTGTGGATCTGTGATACATTTTCACAGGAGTTGCTGCTCAAATCCGAAGACCACCCAATGTGGGAACCTTCCCCTACTGTTAAAGCCAGCATTTCAGATAGGAGACAAGCTCTTTCCAGCTGGAATGGCTTTGGAAGGTCTGCCTTAAAATGAAGGCACTTTGTTCTTGTCACCGGCCACCTCCCCAGCCCTCCTCTGAGACCAGCCACCATCCTGTGCCTCCCAGAGGAGGCTGCCCTGCCTAGTTCTCCATGAGGCTCTCCGGGTGGTTGGGGCTCTGGGGAGGGCTCTTCAGCTTGGGGGTAGACAGGTGCTCCAACTCATAGCATCCATTCTCAGAGGCCCTGGGTGTGAGCTTCCCCATTATGCCCTCCTTCTGGCTCTTCTTGTGCTCAATAATCTGCTGGAGCTGGTAGCCAGCGTATTCTGGCTTGGTGGTCAGTGGGCCGGTTGGCACAGCTACGCCAAGAACATCTGACACCATGTAGGGGCGCAGCCAGCCCACCAGAGGAGTGCTTCCGGGGCTGTAGTGGGCCTGCTTGTGGTAGAAGAGAAGCCCATCCACCTACGAGAGAGGAAACTTGGGATGAGAAGGGATTCTGGGGCCCACGTCTCCAGGAGAGCTATGTACAGTGTGACAATTCCTATGGTCCAATTCTTTTTTCCTGGGTCACTGCCAGATGAAAGACAGTCCTCATTTCTCACACATGCATTTCTCTAAATGAAGAAATGGCCTAGAAAATGAAATTTTAATATATAAAAACATACATACAAAGTACTTTCCCATTTACAGGGTGCTTTCCTACCCACTATTTCACCCTCTTCAAGTATGTGTTAGTCACTCAGTTGTGTCCGACTCTTTGTGACCCTATGGACTATAGCCCACCAGGCTCCTCTGTCCATGGAATGTTCCAGGCAAGAATACTGGAGTGGGTAGCCATTCCCTTCTCCAAGGGATCTTCCAGACCCAGGGATGGAATCTGTCTCCTGCACTGCAGGGAGATTCTTTACCATCTGAGCCACCAGGAAAGCCCCATTTCACTCTCTAACCCACCATGAAAGTGTCTGAGAGCTGGGGCTGCTCCGGCTCCGGGAGTTCTGGGGCCTCCCCCAAACACACTGAGGATGAAGTAGCAATCCACCCTGAGCCCAGGTCTTCTCTCCTCTGATTCCATGTACTTCCTACCACCTGGAGGTCCCAGTAGTGGGGGATGTGCTCCACACAGGGAACAAAGCGGGGAAACTGGACAAGCCCCTCCAAGATGCCTGACTGCTGAGTGCAAGGGAAGCAGCCGGCCAAGCAGCCAGCATTTCTGGCTGCCTGAACCTCCCCCTAAATTGTTTGAGAGCTACGTTCTGGGAAACTCAGTTTTTCTCAACGGGAAGACCTCCCACAGTCCCATATTTTCTTTTCTGTGATTCAGTGACTCATCTCTAAAAAGCATTTATTGTCACTGGGGCATAAGGGTTATAAATAAAGATGGTGTTCTTACCACCTTCTTAATTGACTCCCAGAAATGAAGGCAGCTCAGCCTTCGCTATTTCCTTATTCGGGAAGCTATGGTCCTTTTAGCAAAATTATATTCAGTTCAAGCAAATACTTGTGGGTGACGAGGCAGAATTTTAAAGGGTACGATGGGCAAAGGAAGTCTATGGAGAGGGTACTGGCACATTCTGAGGAGGACAAAAGGCTGCCCCGGGCTAAGCAGACCCTGGGGACCTGAGACTTTGCGTTGAGCACTAGAACCCGGGAAGTCCTGGGCAACCGGGGACAAGTTAGTCACCCTGCTGCCCTGCCACTGCTCAGCATGCACTGCCGTCCCTGGGGACCATCTGCTGGTGGGAGGAAGGAAGGGTTAGGAGTTCAAAGCCCTGCAGTCTGTTGGCCACAGAAGCGCCTTTACAGCATAATCAGCCGTGGCAGTCAAACATGGGGCTGATTCTCACGCTTGTAGCAGAGGACACAAGGACCCAGGAATGGAACCCTCACCTCTCTGTGGGCCTCAGTTTCTCCATCTGTAAAATGAGGGAGTGAGATGAGCTTTCCTTTCAGGGCCCTTCCAGCTCTGGCCTTCTGACTTATCTGACTCTGAAGGGTCATGAGCACATCCTTTCCCACGAGCCAGCTTTCAGCCCTTTTTCTGATGCTCTGACACAGCAAAGTCAGAGGCACTCTTAAGACTCCAGGTAGCCAAGTTTCCCTGTGTCCCACCATCACGTCAGAGCAATAAAGACAATGGTTTTGTTACCTCAAAAGGGAAGTCCATAGACAGCACTTTACACAGGCTCTCAGGGGTACAAGGGAAGTTCTTCAGTCCCACAAATTTAAACTGAAACATGAATTAGAACAAATAATGAGTATAGGTTACAAACAATACTGGTTCCAGCAGTTGAAGAGCTAATAATGAATCAAAGAAGAAAATTTTTAGTCTCACCCTAACCGCCCCCCTCTACCTGTCCTCTAATTACTAGGCATAGAATTCTCAACCTTGTTTTTTACAGGAGAACCATCTGGGAAACTCTTAAAAATTACTGATGCCCAGGCCTCACCCTGAAATTCTGACTGAACTGCTCTGGGGTGGGACCCAAGCATTTTTGTGTTTTAAGTTCTCCTGTTGATTTTAACATATGATCAAGACTGTGAACCACCACCCTGTACTAGGCGTGGGGACTCTGTTATTCTCCCAACCCTATGACAGCTGCCCCAAACAAAGGGCTGGTGAAATGCCACAACAGCAAAAATTTTTATACTAAAGCAACATAACAAAGTGATGAGGATTATGACAAGCTCTCAGTCAGATTGCTCGGGTCTGAAGGGCACCTCTGTCAATCATTTAATCTCCATATGCCTCCATTTTCCTGTCTATAAAAAGGGATAATAAAAGCATCCACTGCATAAGCTTATCATGCAGACACAGTGAGACAGTACAGGTAGAGCATACAGAACAGCATCTCAGAGGAAGCAGCACCCATGTTCTTCTTGGACCTTATTGATAACGTCACTAGAAGTACTAGCTCCATTTACTGTCCTGTAATTGGTTATCTAGTTGCCTTTAAAAATGCTGTAAGCAACCCAAGCAAATGCCAGTCTACAGAGCTTAACAAATAAAATGCAATGAAAATAGCCATCCTGTGTTTAATCACTGAGCAAATAGCAAAGACACTTGGGCTATCATCCTGGACTGTGGGACCTTGGGGAAGGCAGCGCCCTCTCTCTGCACCTGCATCCTCATCTATAAAGAGAGGGAACTCACTAGATGAGGTCACTCTTAGCTCAGATACAAAAGCAGGGGTTCTCAAAGTGTGGTTCATGGGCCAGCAGTACCAATTTCACTGGGGAACTTGTTAGAAATGCAAACTCTCAGGCTTTACCTCAGACCTACTGAATCAGAAACTCTGGGGGTAAAGCCCAGGAGCTTGAATTTCAACAAGCCTCCAGTGGCTATGGATGCAAGCTACAGTTTGAGAACCACCATACTAGCATTCTATATAGCATTATTAATAAAAGAAGTTATTAGCATTTTCTATCAACCACTATTCATTGAGTGCTCACCCTAAGTATTATGCTAGAAAGACATGCACATTTATATCATTTGGTTCACAGAACAGCTCTGTAAGGTAGGTGTTATTAACCCTATTAAACAGATAAAGAAATTAAAGCCAAGTGAAGATATTAACTTAACCAAGTAATTGTTAAAAGCCAAAACTGGAATCTGGATGACTATTGAGTGCATACTTTTCCCACTATGCCATGCTGCCTCAAAAAGAAAAAATAAAGATAATTTTATCCATAATGATTGAATTCAGACAACAGAGCAATCCAAACTGATCCCCAGAAAGAACTCTGCAGTCCTAACACCAGGCCTTACTGGATTGAGCTTGGTTTTCTCTCCCAGTCCTTCTTCCTCTGGTAACTTTGAATGCATCCAGTAGAATCGGAAATCAGTCTGCCAAAGAGACAGGGAAAGATGAAATAAGGCTCACTGTTTCATGAACAAAATATTGTTTTATGAACAAAAACACTCCATTCTAAAAACTGCTTGATGGTCAAAAGGCACAAATGTCCAGTTGTAAGATAAATAAGTACTAGACATTGAAAGTACAACACGATGACTATGGTTAACTTTGCCGTCTGGTATATATGATAGCTGTTGCAAGTTGTTGATCCTAACAGTTCTCAAGGCAAGGAAAAACTATTTCTTTCTTTTTTTTGGTATCTATATGAGATGATGGGTGTTAACTTACTGTACCATGTATGTAAATCAAATCATTGTGCTGTACACCTTAAACTTACACAGTGCTGTATGTCAGTTACACTTCAATAAAACTGTGAAAAAAATAGTCACCTGATTGATGAAAACATAAGCCCTCCTCTCATTACCCTCAATTCTGTTAAAACACTGCTATAAGGTCAGGAAGATATCATAAAATCTTTGGATATATTTTCCTTAAATCCAATAGGATTGTTAATAGTAGTAATGCCAACATTTATCACTGAAGCCTACTATGTTTCAGGCTCTATGCTAAGGACCTTATGCACATAATCGTATTAATCATCAACCATCCTCTCCAAACTGCATTATTACTATCTCCATCTTACAGGTGATGACTCAGGCTGAGAGAGATTACATCACTCACCCAGGCGCACACAACATTACCACAGGACCAGGACTCTACAACTCCAAAGCACATTGTATTAACTTTTGTCTTACTTTACCTGAGAGTTAGGAACTACTTTGTAGTTGTAACTTCTCATAAACTACTACTTCTGATACATATCCTTCTGTTGATATTTAGGGGTTTTTCTTTTTCTTTTCAAATTTTCAAACCCCCCCAAAAAAACAAACAAAAAAAACCCCACAGTCTTTTTTCTTCATATTATCAAAATATAGGTGGCTTTAGTTACCAAATTTGTAGATTGTGAATGTATGTTACGAAATACCCTTCAACAGAATTAAAGAAAAATAGGTTCTGGACTGAATTTGTGAATTCTGAGTTTGGGGCTTGGCTCTGTGTTTGGGCAAGGTAGTTAACATCTGCAGCTCTCAGTTTTCATATCTAAACAGTCAGGAGTAAAAACAATAGTACATACTTATCTTTTAGAGTCGTTGTAAGGGATTCAGTGAGATCATGCTCACAAAGTGCTTAGCGATACAGGTCTTGGCTATTATTTTTTGAATTAGATGCATGTTAAAATTCTGAACTACCACCATCTGGCATGATTTGGAAACCTAGGCTGGGGTAATGGCTATGGAAAGAAGCAGCCTATGGTGATAACCTGTGATTCGAATGCTTGGGCCTCTGTGAGGATCACTTGGAGGCTTGTTAAAACATAAGCCCCATCCCCATAGTTTCTGATTCAACAGGTTGAAGAATTTGCATTTTGAACAACCTTCTAAGGCCACACATTGTTAACTACAATGATAAACTATTAACAATTGAGAGGGAGCATTAAAAACCCACTACTATAAAACTGGACAGAGCTTGCCAGGTAGCTCAGTGGTGAAGAAACCACCTGCCAATGCAGGAGATGTGGGTACGATCCCTGAGTTGGGAAGGTACCCTGGAGTAGGAAATGGCAACCCACTCCAGTGTGCTTGCTTGGAAAATTCCAAAGCAGCCTGGTGGGCTACAGTCCATGGGGTTGCAAAGAGCTGGACATGACCTGGTGACTAAACAACAACAAATAAAACCAGGACAAGGTTGGGGGAGCACGGGAGTAGAGATGGACCCTGCGGGGTGACCTGGCCTCTCTCTTGATGACTGCTTGTCACTTGTAAGTATCACCAATCTGAGAAAAATGTTGTGGGAAGGTGAAACTTGAGGGGAGAATATTGGGGGGGGTGTATTTCCTCACTTGGAAAACCTGCTTCCAGAGCTAGCCCCTCAGGGGTTCATGCCCTTATAGTCATACTAAGGAGGCTCTGACATTCAGGGTCAGGATGTGGCTGGTAAGGAGTGGAGGTGGCAGAAGTCTATCTGATGGTGCTTAACATTCCACCTTCTCTTCCTGGTGCCGCCTGCACTAGGCAGCATCCCCTCCACCCACAGTCTTCCCTGCCAGCAAGCCTCCCACTCTGGAGAGAGGGGAGGGCTACAGCTTTCACGAAGTCCCAGCCTATCCCTCCACTCTGCCTCTCTTTCCTCCCCTCGAGAATGGTGATGCTTCCCTTAGTTCCTCCTACCTCTTTTTAGAAATGAAGCTAATTTAAACACACTCAAAGATGCAAGGAACATTAGATGATGTTCTTGATATACCACATCCTGTAAACATCAAGAAGCTGGTCACGGACTAAACCCACATGCTGAGCCACTTTCCTGGGAAGGGAGGAGAAAGCAGGAGAAGACATGAGGAGAGCATCAGTCCTTACCTGGCAGTCATAAAACGGGTGTCCCCGCCAGCACATCACATCCAGAACGTAGTATGTCTGGTTCACCTCATTGTAAATGCAGTCCAGAATGGTGTAGTCTGCGGGCAGAAAGTCAGTACAGGGTACCCATCAGGGCTCCCTCCACCATAATCGAGGGAGCCCCATCTTCAGGGCTTGGGAACTGCATCCAACAACCCTCAGTGATCACAGCAAGCACCAGCACTAAGGGACAAAGTTCTTCACAGCCTTTTCTGGCTGTCTGGTATAGCCCAAAGGTGGCCTGAGGTGTGACAGTACAAGAGGGGTCAAGGCCGTGCCACATGTGAACTCTGAACCTTTAGATAAGGTTTAAGAGAAGCTCAAGCTTGAAAGCAAGTAATGTCACCTTGCTTATTTAACTTCTATGCAGAGTACATCATGAGAAACGCTGGGCTGGAGGAAGCACAAGCTGGAATCAACATTGCCGGGAGAAATATCAATAGCCTCAGATATGCAGATGACACCACCCTTATGGCAGAAAGTGAAGAAGAACTAAAGAGCCTCTTGATGAAAGTGAAAGAGGAGAGTGAAAAAGTTGGCTTAAAGCTCAACATTCAGAAAACTAAGATCATGGCATCCGGTCCCATTACTTCATGGCAAGTAGATGGGGAAACAGTGTAAACAGTGGCTGACTTTATTTTTCTGGGCTCCAAGATTGCTGCAGGTGGTGATTGTAGCCATGAAATTAAAAGATGCTTACTCCTTGGAAGGAAAGTTATAACCAACCTAGACAGCATATTAAAAAGCAGAGACATTACTTTGCCAACAAAGGTCCGTCTAGTCAAGGCTATGGTTTTTCCAGTGGTCATGTATGGATGTGAGAGTTGGACTATAAAGAAAGCTGAGCACCAAAGAATTGATGCTTTTGAACTGTGGTGTTGGAGAAGACTTTTAAGAGTCCCTTGGACTGCAAGGAGATCTAACCAGTCTAACCTAAAGATCAGTCCTGAGTGTTCATTGGAAGGACTGATGTTGAAGCTGAAACTCCAATATTTTGGCCACCTGATGTGAAGAGCTGACTCATTTGAAAAGACCGTGATGCTGGGAAAGATTGAGGGCAGGAGAAAGGGACAACAGAGGATGAGATGGTTGGATGGAATCACTGACTCGATGGACATGGGTTTGAGTAGACTCCAGGAGTTGGTGATGGAAGGGAGGCCTCGCGTGCTGCGGTTCATGGGGTCGCAAAGAGTCGGACACGACTGAGCGACTGAACTGAACTGAATCTTCCATTTTAGTTGACAGTTACTTTTGAGTTTCTATCATAGGCACTGAGTTCTGTGGGGAGTATTGACTGTAAGTCATCCCTGCCTTTAGGGAAGTTACAATCCAGTTGAGATAAGGTGATTGAAGAGGAAAAAACCAAGAGCTGCACTGTATAGCACAAACTAAGAGAAATGAGAGTTCCAGGAAAAGGGGACTGAATAGCAGGAAATGCTTCACGAACAGATAGGATATGAACAGTCTGGTGGGATCAGAGGACTAAAATAGCAGGGCAGGGGGCAGGGGAGGGCCCATTTCAGGCCAGAGTGAAAAAAAACAATGGCGGGGTCGGGGCTCAGGACAGAGGACAGCAGGAAGCACCAAGGGAGCTTAGAGACAAGAGAACTGTGTAGGCCCAGCTCTGCCAACTCCTCGCTGAATGACCGCGGGCAAGTTATTTAACCTTTAGTCTCCTCGGCTGGCCCCAGGTGGGAGGGAGAAGCTAAGGTGAGGACAAAGATAAAGGAGATAAGGGCATTTGGCAGGAAGCCCCCGGCAACAGCTTACTGTATGTTACACTTGGTCTTCTGAGGGACCTCTCCCCAGAAAACCGCACCTGTAACCTTGTGACGGAAATCCATGGGAAAGGTGCGCTGACTTTAATTCAGGGGTTTAATTCAGCAGGCCTCATAAGTGGCAACTATTCTGTAACTGAGGAGGCCTGACCTTGAAGGAGAGCCCAGTGGGCAGGACAGTATCTTTGTGCAGTTCCAAAGGTGTTCTTTCAAAGTGGGTCTTTAAAACAACTAAGCAAGTAACCAAGCACTGTCTCTTACTGATTATAAAACTTAATAAACAGACAACGTTATGTGGGCACCTTTCGCTGTTGTTGAGTTTCGCCTGTTGCCTCCTGGCAGAAGGGAAGAAAACCTGTTGACACAGTAGCCGCTCTTGGTGTAGGCACTGGTAGAACCCTGTGGGGAGAGACAGTTACATCAGGCATCAAGGTCTCCTCCTCCTTTTGCTTCCACATTCTGCACGGGTGCCATTAGTCCAAGGATGGCTCTCACCAAATCCCTCCCGCAGCACAGTGTTTCAATCCCTGGGCAGGCACAGCTGCCTGACAGATAAGGAAAACAGAGCGTGCAGAGAACCCCTCAAGTTGCAGGCTGGGCATGCTGGCACGGGCATGGGAGTGGCTACTCACCTGGGAAGCCACGATAAGGGCTCTTTTTCCAACAGGGCACACGACCACAATCCATTCCTGCCCCAAATCTGAAGGGACGTCAATTAACCACTCTGAGAGCATTAACTGGGAACACAAAAAATGGTGTTAAAAGTGAACAAGGCTGATGATCCGAGTGGATTTGTGGACAGAACAGGGAAAGGTGAAGATGGGATGAATTGAGAGACAGCACTGACATATATACATTATCATGTGTAAAACAAATAGCTGGTGGGAAGTTGCCATTAATATTTAACACAGGGAGCCCAACCTGCTGCTCTGTGATGATCTAAAGGCGTGGAATGGGGGTAGGAGGGAGGCTCAAGAGAGAGGGGAGATATAAATGATGAGGATTCGAGTTGTTGTATGGCAGAAACCAATACAACACTGTAAAGCAATTTTCCACAAATTAAAAAAAAAAACAAAAAACAGTCAACAGGGCTGTGCTGCTCCTGTGTTTACAGTGACAAAGAATTTATGTCCTGGGACTTCCCTGGTGGTTCAGTGGCTAAGACTTCTCCTTCCCAATGCAGGAGGTCCAGGTTCAATCCCTCGTTAGGGAAGATCCCACAAGCTGCAATGAAAGATCCTGCCTGCCACAACTAAGAACTCAATGCAGCAAATAAATAAATATTAAGAAGAAAAGAATTATATATATATACACATATGTATATATGTACATGTATGTATATGTACATATATACGTGTATATATATGTATATATACGGATATGTATATATGTACATATATGTCTGTATATGTATATATACGTATATATGTATATATACATATATATGTGTATACATGTGTATATGTATATGTATATGTATATATATGGCTTCCCTGGTGGCTCAGATGGTAAAGAATCTGCTGCAAGGCAGGAGACCCAGGTTCAATTCTCGGGTCAGAAAGATCCCCTGGAACAGGAAATGGCAACCTGCTCCAGTATTCTTGCCTGGAGAATTCCACTGACAGAGGAGCCTGGCGGGCTACAGTCCATGGGGTTGCAAAGAGTTTGACACGAGTGAGTGACTAACACTTTCACTTCATGTATATATTATAATGAAAATACATGTAAAAGAATGAGAACAGAAAACAGTGACAGTGGGACCTCCACCTCACTAGCTCTTAGTAATCAACTCATCTCCTGTTCACCCTGAACTTCTCACCTTCCTTATCTGCATCCTTATATATTCTTACTACCTCACTTCCTATACTGGAGGATTTGACCCTCTTTCCTTCCTTCCTTTGTCCACCCACCTACCTTTATCACACCATTATGTTCTAGGGGTTATACCTCACAGATGAATAAAATCCTTTACCTTGAGATACTCTAAACTAGATCAAGTCCCAAACTACTGACCCAAACACTACACTAAAAGATGTTAGGAAATCTACCTTAAAAAAGAAAAAAAAGGCTGTGGTAAAAGGAATTTGAGAAGATCTGCTCTTCCCTTCATCACTGGTCCCTCCCACTGATACCAAGACTTTGGCCTATCAGGTAATCCCTCCCATTGAATCTACCGTCTCTCCCAACTCTCCTTCCCCGTAGGCCACAAAATACACAACCGCTAATCCTCAAATCCAAGGCAAAAGTGAAACCTTTATACTCTACATTTCTATTAAGCTCTTCCACTTTCTCTAACTATTAATACTTCATATTTCCTGCCGCTGCCTTCCCACCCACTCTGACACCCTCAGTCCAGATTTGCTACCCCCCAGATGTGCCTTACCTCCCTGCAGCCGAGCATGTCTATTCCCTCATCTCCCCCTCCTTCCTCCACTCCTGGTGTGATGCTGCCAGTCATATTCTCCTCCTTGACACATGCTCCCTTGGCTCCATGACACACGACTTTTCTGTTTCTCCTCCAAACAGTCCTCCATACATGCCCCTAAAACATGTAAATAATCTTCAGGGGGCTGTTTTAGGTCCCCCTTTTCTTTTCTCTTAGATGCTGTCCCCCGTTAGGGGTGGATCTCAGCTACTTCTGTAGCTTTACTTGTCATTCCAAAGAAGATGCCTCCTAATTCTCTTCTTTTTCATCTCCATACTTCTTTCCTTTGCTCCAATTTCGTCTTTCCAGCTGTCTACTTGGTATCTCTTTCTCTGCTGGTCCTCTCTGTACCTTAAACTCAGCATATCCAAAACAGAATTCACTGCCTTCTGTACCCCAAGTACTTCCCATCCCTGAAACACCCACCCTTCCCCTTCTGCATTCTGTGCCCTATTAATAATATCATCACCTCCCTCTACGTTAATCAATCTTAAACCCAAGGCATAATCAACAATCCCTTAAACAACAGTAGTAATACAACATCAAAAGCACAAATGAGGAAACAAAAGATAAATTCAGACTACATCAAGCTGGACAACTTCTGTGCTGCCAAAAACATCATGAAGAAAGTGAAGACAACCCACATAATGGAAAATATTTGCAAATCACGTATCTCATAGAGAACTTATAAAGAACTCTTACAACTCAATAACAGAAGACAAATAATTCCACTTTTATATGGGCAAAGAATTTGAACAGACATTTCTCCAAAGATACTGGCTAATAAACACATGAAAAGAAGCTCAACGTCATTAGTCACTAGGGAAATGCAAATTAAAACTGTGGAACAGCACTTCACACCCACTAGGATGGCTATACTCTCAACGCTGGACCATAACAGGTACTGGCAAATATGCGGAGAAAGGAGCTCTCACACATCCTTGGTGGGAATGTAAAATGGTATAATCACTTTGGAAAATAGTCTGGCAGCTCCTCAAAAGGCTAAACACAGAGTTATCACATGGCCTAGTGACTCCACTCCCAGGTATATATCCAAGAGAAGTGAAAATGGATGTCCTCACAAAAACATGGTAAACAAGTATACATAGCAGCAATATTCATAATAGCCCCAAAGTGGAACAATTCAAACCACCAACTGATGGATGGAAAAACAAATGTGGTATATCTATACAAGAGAATACTACTTGAAAAGGAATGAAGTTCTAACACATGCTACAACATACATGAATCCTTTTGCTAAATGAAAAAAGCCAGATACACTTTTATGCCCTCAGTAAACTCACCATCAGCTCTTTTAGCAAACCTAGCTCCCTACCACAGTCTCTCTCTTCCAGGCCTTTCTACACACTGATGTGGGAGTCCCCCCATGAAGTCCCACCTCTGCCCCTGGCTCAAAAATTCTTAGTGCTTCCTCACAGTATAGGCCAGAGTCTAAATCGCTGTACATATTTCTGCTCTATACCTCCCCCAACCCTACACTGCTCCATCCGCACACACCCTCTGTACATCCCTCCTGAACACATCATATATTCCTCTCCACATCATATATTCCTCTCCCACCTCTGCCTCTTGTTCAGTCTTATTGTGCTGCCTGAAACACCCTCAAATGCTCTGTACCTCTGCCTGTCCTACCCATGATTCAAAGCTGTCTTCTCTTTCATTAACCTTTTCCTGATTTCAAAACCCTGCTTCCTTCCCTGCTGGAAGTTAATAGCACTTTCTTACTGAAAAAAACATACTCTACACTTACTCTAGGAGTGCACGGGCTATTTTCAGCCCATGTCTACTTTCTGAGCATAGCCTAGCTTAACAAAGAACAGGGCCTTCAACAATGTTTGCTGGGGACTTGCCCAGTGGTCCAGTGGTTAAGACTCATGCTTCCACTGCACAGGTTTGATCCCTGGTCAGGGAACTAAGATTCTGCATCCACAAAGGCTTGCTCAACAAAACTCAACTGTACTTTGTCACAGAAAATGTTGTCTGTGCTATATTTGAGGCAGAGAAAGAGGATGGGAGTGTGTGTACCCAGGAACCATATTCTACAAGTAGGAGAGGAGGCTGAGGTGACAAGACACTTGGGTCACAGAGAGAAGTATGCAGTAGCAGGGTAGACCCCTGGCCCCACTCAGATACACGCCCTACCTCTGCAATAGCTGGGCTGCCCAGAGCACTGGACAGTCTCCAGGCCTGCCTCCCCTATGGCACCACAAGCCACAATGGTTTCTTCTCTGGAATTAGCAGGGCACTAAGTGAAGTTTGCTATAGTGGTCTGTTGTCTCATATAGTGGTCTGTTACAGTGGTCTCAACCTCAGCTGGCTAGCCTGGAGGTGCTGGGCAGGTCCCAGTGTTCAAGGGCAGCTATACTTCCAACCTCCAACCACCTGAATGTAAAGATCCAAGACTGGCATATTAGTCCACCACTTGAGAAAGATTACTAACCTGGGAGGTGGGGTGGGGCACAGCGCTGGGGTGGGCAGGCCTAATCTAAAACATCTGTATAATGACTAGTAGAGAAAGCGAAGAATGGAATCAACTAGCATATCAATAGCTCAGGGGTTTCTGGCAACAGGTCAGAAGCCTTTGCTAACAGCATGGGGTGATGATTCTGAAACCCACTATCCAGACTCCATCAGCGACACCCAGCAGCACACAGAGCTGTAAGCCATCTCTTCATCTCAGAAATGCTCTGCCCATCAGCACTTTCAATGCAGTTCCTATTCTTCCTGTCTCTTCCTCTCTGTTCATGGTTAAGTAAAGAGCTCTGATTGAACAGTAAATGGAGCGGGACCAGCTACACCTAATCTTCTCTGGACCACTCACTTGATTAGCATAGCGTTTTGGTAACTTCTTGCCAGTGTCAACCTCCATTTCCTCATCATCTTTCTTTTCTTCTTCTTCTTCACTCTCCATTCCCGTCCAGTCATCTTCAGCCAGTCTTCTGGCATGGTTCACATAATCCAGCCGCTTTCTGGGAGGAAAAAAAAAAGTCATATATGACAGATGTAATTCAAAGTCTCTAAATTCAGGAGCAATTTGGAAATTGTGGTGGGAGTAAGAGATGATAGAATTTCCTTTGTAAGCCTTAACTAGTGACCACCTCCTCACAGATCCTAAATAGGAAACCCAGTTTAAGCACACTCGGCTTTCTTCAGAGTTTCCTAGGAACAAGCAAAGTACAATATTTAAAGGAATTTTCAAGTTTTGCCAGTGGCTGATCCCACTCCCTCCCACTCCACCCTAGACACCCATCTCCATGCAGAGAGCTGACACTTCTCTGCCTGGCAGACATCAGTCTGAAGGCTCTCAGGGACTGCAAGGAGGAAACACTGGGATGCAGTGAGAAGTCTGAGACAGGGACAGCTTCTGGGGCTTTCTGAGGAACAGCAATGCATCTCTCCTAACTTTCAAAAAAGACCACTTAGAAGAGCTAAGGAAATCTAATAATAATGTATCAACATTTATTCATCAGCTGTAACAAGTATACCATATGATGTGGGGAATTCCCTGGCAGTCCAGTGGTTAGGACTTGGCATGTTCACCACTGTGGGCCTAGGTTCGATCCCTGGTCAGGGAACTAAGACCCTACAAGCCGCTCAGCGTGACCAAAAAAAGAGTGAGAGAGAGAAAGGAACTTGATGTCTAGAAGACAGATTTTTCACCATGTACTCTTTTATGTATTGTGAATTTTGAACCATATGAATGTATTATCTATTCCAAACTAATTAATCACAATTAATTAACTGTGGAGGTTATGGGGAAGGAGCGATCTGAGAATGTAATCTGCAAGCAACCCAGAAGCCACAGGGAACCATCTCTGCTATACACATCTAGCGATGAAGCAGTGGGCAAAAATGGAGACTGCATCGAAACTGCAGCTGTTGACAGTTTCTCCTAATCCTTAATTCCTTACCCAGAAGAGGCCTGTGTTGCACTGAGAATAAAAGGACAGGCCTCGCCTTCAAAGCAGCCCAGCCTCAAACACTCGCTATCCTATAAACTCTCTTTCCCTGTTTGCTCAGCTTGGCACTGAGACTGAAGTGTATGGAAGACATTTCCTCAGATTCCCTGTGGAATTATTTGTCTGGAACTCCCAAGGGCTCCACAGAAACATCTGGGCTGAAGGAAGACAGGAAGCCCACACCAAAGCCAGAAGTCAGAGTGCAGGAGAAGCCACACAGGGAATGTGGGGAATGGAAGTCTGGGCGTGACTTTCATAAGTCCTTAAACTGCAAAGCTCAGTACTGCTGCCAGGAAAAAAGAAAAGAAAAAGTTAACCAGACAGTTGAGCTTTTGCTTTCAAACTTCAGTCTCTCCCTACTTCCTCACCTTTTCCCAAGCTCTGGATGTCAAGGATGTCTACCTCTGCCAGGATTTATCCCTCCCGACCTTGTGAGCAAGAACAATCTCCAAAGGGTCCACTTTGAAGGGGGTTCTGTAGAGACAAGCCCGGAGCTCCTGTGTGGTTCACAGCTGCCAGCCTACAGAGAGAAGCTAAGGAGTTAAAACATCTCTTACAATTTTTGCAGTTCCAGTAACTGGCGCCGCCGCTCACTCTGCTCCAAGGAACTGTACTTGGACTTGTACTGGGACAGGCGGGGGTGTGGGGCGGCTGTGCTGTTCAGATCTTGAGACACAGAAAAGCTACCAGCCAGGGCTTGACTCAGCTCTTCCATCTTCCCTACAAAGGAAAACATAAGAAAATGGTTCATTCATTTTGTATCACCTCCTGGGTATAGGCAGTTATGATGTAACATGATGGCTACATTCCTAAGAAACCTCACTTAATCCAAAATCACAATTATTTCCATCAGGGAAAAAAGGAAATCAAAGGGTGAGTTACATATGAGCAAAAACTTTTTTCCTCACAGATATTTTAATAATGATCATTTTGATAGTTCTGAGTGTATAAACTTCAACATCAATCACTAAGCAAATCTACCTGGTGACTCAATCTAATTTTTGCTCTTTGCCATCATTCACCAGGGATCTTATCACTAATTCCTTCTTACTATCATTGGAATTCAGTGATGTGATCAACTATCGAGTTTTTCCCTGAATAGTTCTAAAAATGCTTTTCAATAACTAATGTAATTGTCTTTTTAAGACAATTTTTTTTAAAGTAATTTCAGATGCAAGTTTGATGGGCTGTTTAGTTTTCTAATAAATGCCAACTCACATCAAGAAAATCGAGCTCCAGGAAAAGTGCTGGTTCTGAAGCCTTGGGAGGAAGACAAGGAGCCAAAAACCCAAACCTGGCAGTTACTTTCTTGGTCTGTAGTTTGTTTTGTGTGTTTGTTTGGGGCAGGCAGAAGCAAGGTTTCAAGGCCACATATGGAGGACTCACTTGGAAAAGAACTAGAATATGGAAGGCCTCCCAGTTCAGTTAACACCAGCTGCCCTAAGAGTGTAAAGGACTAACTGTGGCACGTTCAGGAGACAGAGAGTAGATGTCACACTAGAGACAGACTACCAAGGGCAACCCTAAAGAATGGGAGTGGAAAGAGAAGATTTCACACTTCACTCACCCTTCCCTGAATGAAAGCATGGGGCAGTACAGAAGCTTGTTGCTGTTTAGTCGCTCAGTCAAATCTGACTCTTTGCAACCCTATGGACTGTATGTAGCCCATCAGGCTCCTCTGTCCATGGGATTTCCCAGGCAAGAATACTGGAGTGGGTTGCCACTTCCTGCTCCAGGGGATCTTCCCCACCCAGGGATGGAACCCGAGTCTCCTGCTTGGCAGGTGTATTCTTTATTACTGAGCCACCCAAGAAGCCCTGCACAGGTGCTAACCCAAGGATTAAATGTGTGCCTCAGGGAATTCCCTGGTAGTCAAAGGTTAGGACTCTGTGCTTTCCCTGCCCAGGGTTCAGTCCCTGGTCTGGGAACTAAGATCCTACAAGCTGCCACAGCCAGGAAAAAAAAAAGTGTGCCTCAGACTGTAAGAAAACAGGAATATTTGGGAGAAATTTGACTCACACAGCTGGGCTGGCCCAACCCTTCAAGTTCTAATATAAACCAGAGGGCATCACTAGTGCTTAACTGCACCCCAGGCCAGGTCCAGTACTCTCAGCATCAAAACCAACAGGTTCATTTCAGAGCCTCCATAGTTAAAAACACAACTCTATGGGCCTCTACTTGGCAACGAGTTATTTTCCATTGCACACTTGAACTCAGATTTTATTTCTTAATTTACAGCATTAGGTTTTGTTTTTTGTTTTTTTTTAATGTCTGCTGCAGGGTTTGTGGGATCTTAGTTCCTCAACCAGGGATGGAACCCCACCGTGAAAGCACCAAGTCCTAACCACTGGACAGCCAGAGAATTCCCTAGTTTTTTTTTTTTTTTTTTTTCTAATTTGAAAGGAACTTTTGTGTGTGTGTGGTTAAAAACACATGACATAAAGTTTACCACTTCATCATTAAGTGTACAATCCAGTTGTGTTAATTACATTCACTGTTGTGCAAGCAATTTCCAGAACTCTCTACTCTTGCAAAATGGAAACTTTACCCACTAAACATGAATGGAAAAAAACCAAAAACGTAAAAGTTATCAGTATGGATTTGAGGCATACTGACACATACATGTTATGCAACTAGGGGTGGCCATTCATGGTTGAGTCTAGGTGGTAAGTACTTAGGATTCTAAATTGTATGCTATTTTCTGTATTTTTCCATACTTTTGTGTAAGTCTGAACACTTCCATAATAAAATTTTTTAAATATTATGACTTCAGTTTACTGAAGTAATGACCAAACCAAAAATACATTTATTAGGCCTCATCATGCCTTATCGTGGTGTGGGCTCATGCTCTGCCAAGAAGTATAAAATCCTTAAAATTGATGCCTTGTATACTGGGGCGGCTCGGCACCCTACTCCCCCCCACCCCCGCCCGGTCCCCTGTACCACGCTTTGTGGCTGTCCTTGGCTAGCTCCTGCTCTTTCAACCTATTCTTCGAATGGAGATAACTCAAGGGTTTTGACTTGGCGGTCTCAACACCTGCATTCATCCTCTAACTCTCAATTTCCGACCAGCCCAGGCCTCTCCTCCGAGCTCCAGACTCCGCGTGTTACCCGCCACGGCTCCTTCCTCCTTTCCCTCCCCCTCCGGGGACCCCCGCGTCGAATCCCCCAGCCCAGGATTTGGGCTTCCCCGGCGTCTCCCACTGGGCTTCAGTTCGGGGGCCTCTACCTGCTCCACTCGACAGTCCTCCCCGCCACATCCCCACTGTTTTTCCCTAAGGACCGGGTGCATGACTCGTCCCTCCCCCACAAAAGTATCTCCGAGGGGTCCTGGCTCGACAGCCGGGAACTTGAGAGTGGAAGCCCGCCCAAAGAGAGGCCCCGGCCTCGCTCGGCCCCTCCAGATCATGCCTCGGGAGGCCGGGAGCGTGGAGCCGGCCCGAGGGAGTCACCGCCGGGAGCCTAGGGACAATGCCGGAGCCGGTGAGGCCCAAGCTCGAACTCAGGACTCACCAGGCCGAGGTGACGATTTCACGCGCAGCCTCCACCACCGCCGGGCCGACCAATCAGCTGCCGTGAGAGAGCCGGCCACGCCCCCTTGGCCGCCGCCGGGCCCGCCCACCTCGCGCGGGTAGTTTCCGGCTCCTCCAGCCGTTGAGAACCCTGGGAGTTACTCCGCGATTCGGTCACAGGTTTGCGATTACTTCCGCCCGCAACGGCCGTGTATTTTCCAGTTCGCCCGAATTTGGGGTCCTCCTTCTGCTTTTGTGTTGTGACCCTCCTGCAAGGTGACTTGGGTGGACCGAGGCCTCATTCCTTGGCACAAGCTCCTCCAGGTTTCTTTGGCCAACAACAGGAACTCCGATCTCGTGGCCGGGCATTCAAGTTCCTCCAGCGCCTGTGTCCTGTCGCCTCCCCAAGATCCTCACAGTCCTTAAGGGTCCAGCTGCAGTCCGCTCCCACTCCCGTGCCCGATACAGGCAACGCAAGTTGCCCTGAATGACTGCCTCCTCCCCACCCGCCCCGCGGACCCCTAAGTCTCACAGTCGTCCCCTCCCCATTTCCTCCTTAGAACACTGGAAACCTTGATTACAGCCCGTTAGTCGGCTGTGAGCTTGGCAATGGTAGGGACCTGGTTTGATTTCTGCCTCCGGCAAACGGCAAGGTACTGGTGAAGGAATGATTGAATTGGTGCTAAGGGTAGGGGGAAGCAGCTGAGGTTTAGAAAGTTAATCAAACTAGACAGCGGCCTTTGTAAACTAGGACCGCAGAGATGCAAAATAGAAATGTGAATAGCCATTTATTGAATACTTACGTTGAGGCGGATACCGTGTTTCACATGCATTATCTTATTTAATCTTACAGTAATACAAGGAAGTACAGACTGAAGCGCAGAGAGGTTAAGTAACTTGGTGGAAGTCACACAGCTTTTGAGCCAAATATTTAAGTTTGCGGCATGGTTGTCTTACAGGGAAGTTGAATATTACTATACTACAGAAACAGTGTTGGCACATTTTGAGTCCAAGGAATGCCAAGGTGTGGATTTGTTGCATATTTTATGTACACGATTCCATCCATTTGGAGGTCAGATTGATGGAAGGGCAGAGGGGTCCTGGAAGACCAATTTTGTAAAAAAAAAATTTAGAATTCATGTAAGTGAGCTTTAACTTGGCAATGATTAGGCTGTGCACTAGGTTATTTGGTGCCTCGGCAGATAAAAGGTGATTTATGAGACGGACTTTGACACCAGGATATTAAGTATTTTGTGTTTTAGAACCACCATTCTCTACCCACCACCACGGAGGTCGCAGAAAATAAAAGCCCTATACACTGGAGGAAAATAGACTGACATGGACAAATTCATGCACTGAGGTCCAGGAGAATGGCTCCAGTCCATCATTCACACCAGCTGAATAACTTCCCATGTCACTGAAAAACACAAACTAAATGACACTCAGCCCAGGGGCTCATCTGGGGCCAGTTTACCATAAAGGGAACTATGCTCTACCTGCAACAATGATACCATAACTGTAGCCTCTTGCACTCCACAAGGTTGACCACATACACCTGTATTTAATGTCTTTAAACCAGTTTACTTTTTAGAAAAGCCTAGTACTTTATTGTGCCCATCTTTGCATGAAATGTTCCCTTGGTATCTCTAATTTTCTTGAGATCCCTAGTCTTTCCCATTCTATTGTTTTCCTCTATTTCTTTGCATTGGTCACTGAGGAAGGCTTTCTTATCTCTCCTTGCTATTCTTTGGAATTCTGCATTCAAATAGATATATCTTTCCTTTTCTCCTTTGCCTTTAACTTCTTTTTTCAGGTATTTGTAAGGCCTCCTCAGACAACCATTTTGCCTTTTTGCATTTCTTTTCCTTGGGGATGGTCTTGATCATTGCCTCCTGTACTATGTCACAAACCTCCGTCCATGGTTCTTCAGGCACTCTGTCTATCAATAAAGGACAGAAATGGTGTGGACCTAACAGAAGCAGAAATATTAAGAAGAGGTGGCAAGAATACATAGAACAACTATACAAAAAAGATCTTCATGACCCAGATAACCACGATGGTGTGATCATTCATCTAGAGCCAGACATCCTGGAATTCAAAGTCAAGTGGGCCTTAGGAAGCATCACCACAAACAAAGCTAGTGGAGGAGATGGAGTTCCAGTTGAGCTATTTCAAATCCTAAAAGATGATGCTGTGAAATTGCTGCACTCAATATATTTAATAAATATAACAAATTTGCACTCAGCAAACTTGGAAAACTCAGCAGGACTGGAAAAGGTCAGTTTTCATTCCAATCCCAAAGAAAGGCAATGCCAAAGATTGTTCAAACTACTGGACAGTTGCACTCATCTCACATGCTAGCAGAGTAATGCTCAAAATTCTCCAAGTCAGACTTCAACGGTACATGAACTGTGAACTTCCAGATATTCAAGCTTGATTAAGAAAGGCAGAGGAACCAGAGATTTCTAACATCTGTTGAATCATTGAAAAAGCAAGAGAGTTCCATAAAAACATCTATTTCTGCTTTATTGACTATGCCAAAGCCTTTGACTGTGTGGATCACAACAAATTGGAAAATTCTTCAAGAGATGGGAATGAATACCAGACCACCTTACCTGCCTCCTGAGAAGTCTGCAGGTCAGGAAGCAACAGTTAGAACTGGATTTGGAACAACAGACTGGTTCCAAATCAGAAAAGGAGTATGTCAAGGCTGTATATTGTCACCCTGCTTATTTAACTTTTATGCAGAGTACATCACTCAAAATGCTGGGCTGGATGAAGCACAAACTGGAATCAAGATTGCTGGAAGAACTATCAATAACCTCAGAAACCCAGATGACACCACCCTTATGACAGAAAGTGAAGAGGAACTGAAGAGCCTCTTGATGAAAGTGAAAGAGGAGAGTGAAAAAGTTGGCTTAAAACTCAGTGTTCAGAAAACTAAGACCATGGCTTCTGGTCCCATCACTTCATGGCAAATAGATGGGGAAACAGTGGAAACAGTGAGAGACTTTATTTTTTGGGGCTGCAAAAATCACTGCAGATGGTGACTGCAGCCATGAAATTAAAAGACGCTTGCCCCTTGGAAGAAAAGCTACGACAAACCTAAATAGCATATTAAAAACCAGAGACATTACTTTCCCAACAAAGGTCCATCTAAAGCTATGGTTTTTCCAGTAGTCATATATGGATGTGAGATTTGGACTATAAAGAAAGCCAACCTGGAGAAGGAAATGGCAACCCACTCCAGTATTCTTGCCTGGAAAAGTCCATGGACAGAGGAGCCTGGCGGGCTGCAGTCCATGGGGTTACATGACTGAGCATGTGTACACGAGGGTGGAGGGAGATGGGTTGGTAGCAATAAAGTGGTAGAACTAAAAAAATAAATAAAGAAAGCCAAGCACTGAAAAATTGATACTTTTGAATTGTGGTGTTGGAGAAGACTCTTGAGAGTCCCTTGGACTGCAAGGAGTTCCAACCATTCAATCCTAAAGGAAATCAGTCCTAAATATTCATTGGCAGGACTGATGCTGAAGCTGAAGCTGAAACTCCCATACTTTGGCCACCTGATGTGCAGAACTGACTCTTTGGAAAAGACCCTGATGCTGGGAAAAATTGAAGACGGGAGGAGAAGGGGATGACCAAGAATGAGATGGTTGGATGGCATCACCAACTCAATGGACATGAGTTTGAGTAAGCTCTGGAAGTTGGTGATGGACAGGGAAGCCTGGCATGCTGCAGTCCATAGGGTCACAAAGAGTTGGACACAGCTGAGCAACTGAACTGAACTGAGTACGTTTATTTGAAAGAAGAACACCATATCATTACCTTAAATCACTTCCCACTTTAATAGAAAGTACCTGTGAACTCTACAGTGAAAATAGTATAATGTTATAATCTAGATACTGATGTATACAAAAAAGTGTAAGGCTGTGGACTTTGTAAAAATCAGATTAGCAAGTGTTGGAGAAGTCATAAGGAGTAACTCAGAATTCTTTTATATAATTAGAAAATTCACAGCAAACATCTACTTTCTCATGCTAAGACTGAATATTATTTAAGGTGTCATTTGGGGATTTCACTGGCAGTCCAGTAGTTAAGACTCTGGTTCCACCTCTAGTCAGGGAACTAAGATCCTGCATGCTGAGCCACATGGCCCCCCCCCCCCCCAAAAAAAGGTGGAATTTGTGTACCGTCTAAAATCTGGTAGGGTTTCCCAGGTGGTGCAGTGGTAAAGAATCCACCTGCCAATGTAGGAGAGACCAGAGACTCGGGTTCTATTCCTGTGTTGGGAAGATCCCCTGGAGAAGGAAATGGCAATCTACTCCAGCATTCTTGCCTGGGAAATCCCACGGACAGAGAAACATGGCAGGTTACTGTCTTTGGGGTCGCAGAAGAGTCGGACAGGACTGAGTGACTGAGCACACAAAATCTGGTAAGCACCTACAGGCAGAAGAATCTCTACCTTGAAAATAGGAGATTGAGGGCAGACAGGTGTCCACCCTTTCCCCAAAGAGGAGCCCTGAGTGTCACTCTCAGTCAATTAACAAATATGTATTTAATGCCTGCTGTTGGTCAGGTACTGTGCCAGGCCCAAGAGATACCAAAACGACCAAGACTGAGTTGATGCCTGCCTTTCAGGAACTTACAGCCCAACTGTGGTAGGAAAGACAAACAATAGATGCCATAGCTGAGTGCAGACCAGTACCAGGGAGCTCAGGTGACTGGGCAGAGAATGAGTTGGGTGGAGCTGCTGAAGCTACAGTGTTTGGGAAACTCCTCTTCCAGGAGGTAACATCTGAATCTAGACCTAAATAATGAAAAAAGGAGCCAGTCACAAGGATAGGAAGACCAACCATTTCCAGTGGAAGGCCACCATGGGTGCAAAGAGAGGCTTTGTGTGAAGGGTAGACAGAAAGCCTTTATACAGTTCATGAGGTTCTCACGGCAAGTATACAGGATGGTTTGCCATTCCCTCCTCCAGTGGATCATGTTTTGTCAGAATGCTCTGCTATGGCCCGTCCGTCTTGGGTGGCGCTACACTGCAGGGCTCATAGCTTCATTGAGTTACACAAGCCCCTTCGCCATGACAAGGCAGTGATCCATGAAGGGGTGAACTGTAAAGAAGAACACCAAAGAATTAATGTCTTTGAACTGTGGTGCTAGAGAAGACTTCTGAAAGTCCCTTGGACAGCAAGGAGATCAAATCAGTCATCAACTTTAAGGGAAATCAACCCTGAATACTGGTTGCAAGGACTGATGCTGCTGAAGCTGAAGCACCAGTATTTTGGTCATCTGATTTGAACAGCCTACTCATTAGGAAAGTCTCTGATGCTGGGAAGGATTGAGGGCTGGAGAAGAGGGCATCAGAGGATGAGATGGCTGGATGGCATCACCAATGCAATGGACCTGAACTTGGGCAAACTTTGGTAGATGGTGAGGGACAGGGAGGCCTGGCATGCTGCAGTCCACGGGGTCGCCAAGAGTCATATACGACTGGGTGACTGAACAACAACAGACAGAAAGCCAGCAGGAGGGGGAAGCAGAGGGAGACAGAGGGAGTCATAGAGGCAGGCGGGACACAGGCCTGTGGGCCGAAAGGAGTTCGGGTTTTACCTCCGAAACAAAGGTTTTTAAACAGCTGTAACATAACCAAATTTGAGCTGCAGAGAGAGTACGCTGGCTACTGGATAGAGAACTGAATTCAGCCAGGCAAGCATGGAGGTCAGGAGGTCAGTAAGCAGCACTTGCACTCAAGTTGTGGCCGTGGACATTATCGGAAGGGCTGGATTGGGGATATAGTTTAGAAAAGAAACCAAGAGGGCTTACTGTTCTTGAAAGGAAGACGTCTCTAAGAATTATACATGTGTAAAAGTCTAGCCCCCAGCGAAGACTTTCCCCTTGAAGTTATTGAAACTGAAAAGGGAACTGCTTTCCCCTATGTAATTCAATATTATTTAAGGCCTGGAGGGGGAAACTGAGACTGTGGAGTTGAAATAACTCACTCAGGCCATCACCTACGCCATCTTAAGGACCGGTGTTTCTCACTGCCCACTTGGAGACACCTGCAGGAGAGGACTTTTTCAACTGTTTTGTGGCAGGAAGGAGAAGTTGAACTGAGAGCATGACAAAGTCGTGTATCAGTGGGAGGGGTCCCATAAGCCAGGATGCAGAAACTCAGTCATAGGAGACTATAAAGTTCTGGGGCATGACAAACCTCTTCTCTATCCCAGCATAGTTCCTGGGGCTCAGCTCTGGGTTGCAGGAAGCATGTAAGAGTGATTAAGGTTTTAGGCTCTGGAGTTGGATGGCTTGTGTCTAAATTTTAACTCAGTTACTTGCTGGCTCTGGGGCCTGCATGTTTATTTCATCTCCCATATGCCTCAGTTTCCCATTTTGTAAAATGTGGCTAATAGCACCTACCTCATAAGATTATTATAGTTAAGTGAGTCATTCCAGGTAAAGTCTTTAGAACAGTACCTGGCACAGGCTAAGTCCTCAAAAATGTTGTTTTGTTTGTATTTAACTTCTTCTAATAAGATAACCCTTTCTCCAACTTCCCTGGTGGTTCAGTGGTTAAGACTCTGCTTCCAGGACTTCCCTGGTGGTCCAGTGGCTAAGACTCCATGTTCCCAATGCAGGGGGCCTGAGTTCGATCCCTGGTCAGGGTACTAGATCCCACAGGCTCCAGCTAAAGGTCCCAAGTGCCACATCTAAGACCCAGCACAGCCAAATAAGTAAATATATTTTTTTAAAAAAGATTTTGCTTCCACTGTGGAGGGGGTAAGGGCGTGGGTTTGACCCCTAGTAAGGGAAGTTCTCCATGCTGCATGATGCAGCCAGAAAACCAAACAAGAACAAAAAGATAAACTTCCCCTTACTGATTTACTTACATCATAAATAAATCAACCCCAGATTAGCCTAAGAGGATGTCTTCCCTGCAGACAACAGTGCTTACCCAGATTAAAGGGCTTGAAACAACTTGTCCAAGTTATGTACAGCCAGAAAGCAATGGGGCGAGGATTTTAATCCAGGCCCCACTGATTCCAAAGTCCTAATCTTTACTCTGCAAGGTCAAACCAGTCAATCCTAAAGGAAATAAATCCTGAATGTTTGTTAGAAGGACTGATGCTGAAGCTGAAGCTCCAGTACTTTGGCCACCTGATGGGACTCATTGGAAAAGACCCTGATGCTGAAAAAGATGGAAGGCAGAAGGAGGAGAGGACAACAGAGGATGAGATGGTTGGATGGCATCACTGACTCCATGGACATGAGTCTGAGCAAGCTCTAGGAGATGGTGAAGGACAAGGAAGCCTGGTGAGCTGCAGTCCATGGGGTCACAAAGAGTCAGACACAACTGAGCAACCAAACAGCCAGTGGTTAGGACTCTTGAGGTTTGTTTTTTCTATTTTGATTTATTTTTGTTGTTGTTTGTTTATTGACTGTGCTGGGTCTTCATCACTGTGAGTGGTGACAAGTTGTGGCAAGCAGGGGCTACTCTCATTGCGTTGGCTTCTCTTGTTGCAGAACTTGGGCTTTAGGGCGCGCAGGCTCAGTAGTTGCAGCCCACCGGCTTAGTTTCCCTGAGGCATGTGGAATCTTCCCAGTTTAGTCACTCAGTCATGTCCGACTATCACTCTCGTCCCCTTCTCCTCCTGCCTTCAGTCTTTCCCAGCATCAGGGTCTTTTCTAATGAGTTGGCTCTTTGCATTAGGTGGCCAAAGTATTGGAACTTCAGCATCTTCCGGAACTGGGGTAAGCAGACTTGGGCAAGCAGACTCCCAACCACTGGACCACCTGAGAAATCTGTTAGAACTCCAATCTTTCACTGCCCAGGATCCCACAAGCCTCGAGACATGACCAAAAAAAAAAAAAAAAAAAGCCAACTCTCAGGCCCACTCCAGACCTCTTAAATCAGAAACTCAGAAGAAATGGGCAGCATCTGTTTTCACAAGCCCTCCGGGTGATTCTGATGCCTGCTCAAGTTGAAAATAAGTCTAAGTGTATGGAACTTGGAGCCAGCAGGAAGCAAATCCAAGGTGCATATGTGTGTAAATAAGTGACTGGGGTTTTGATAGTGGCTCAGTGGTAAAGAATTCACCTATCAATACAGGAGACATGGTTCGATCCCTGATCTGGGAAGATCCCATGTGCCACAGAGCAACTGAGCCAGTGGCCCACAACTATTGAGCCTGTGCTATGGAACCTGGGAGCCGCAGTTACTGAAGCCTGCAGGCTCTAGAGCCTGTGCTCCCTGACAAGAGAAGCCACAGTGAGAAGTCTGCGCACTGAAACCAGAGAGTAGCCCCTGCTTGCCACAACTAAAGAAAAGCTTGAGCAGCAAGGAAGACCCAGCACTGCCAAAATAAATAAACATATTTTAAAAACTTAATAACTAGAACTGGAAAAAAAAAAGAACCAAAACTGAAACAAATGAAACTGTAAAACTTGTAGAAGAAACCACAAGGGAAAATCTTTATGACATTGAATTTGCCAGTGGTTTCTTGGTTATGACACTGAAAGCACAGGCAACAGAAGAAAAAAGTAGATAAATTGGACTACATCAAAAGTAAAAACTTCTCTGCATCAAAAGACACTATGGGGAATTCCCTGGCAGTCCAGTGATTAGGACTCTGTGCTTCCACTCCCAGGGGCCCAGGTTCAATCCTGGTTGGGGAACTAAGATTCCCTAAAGCTGCATGGCATGGCCAAAAAAAACCCAGAAAGCAAAAATAAACAAGGACCTTGTCAAGAGTGAATAGACAACCTACAGAGAAAATTTTGTAAATCAAATATCTGACAAAAGGCTAATATCCAGAATACAAAAAAGAACTACAGCTCAACCAAAAAGACCTAACTTAAAACAGGCAGGAGGGGACGTCTTTGTTGGTACAGTGGATGAGTCTGCCTGCCAATGCAGGGGACATGGATTTGATCCGGGCTCTGGAGAGATACCACGTACTTCAGACAACTAAGCCCATGCACCACAACTACTGAAGCCCATGCTCTAGAGCCTACGAGCTGCAGCTACTGAAGCCAGCATGCCCTAGAACCGGTGCTCTGAAACAAGAGAAACCACAGCCATGAGAAGCCCGCACACCACAACTAGAGAGTAGCCCTTTCTCGACACAACTAGAGAAAGCCCTCAAGCAGCAGGGAAAATCCAGCACAGCCATAAAAAAAATAAACATAAAGTAACCCAAGGGAAGAAGCCCAGATCTAAGATTTTCCATTGTCCTCTCCCTAAGGGGTCAGGACAACATTCTTCTGCTAGCTTCCATGGATGACAATATGCACAGGATGCTGCCCCCCGGAGAAGATCACCAGGCCAGAGTCTTTACTGGGGCTCCGTTACACAGAAATGGTTAACTGTCAGAATAGATGGCTAGTTGGAATTTGCTATATGACTCAGGGGGCTCAAACTGGTGCTCTCTGACAACCTAGGGGGCGGGAAGGGGTGGAAGGTGGGAGGGAGGTTCAAGAGGGAGGAGATATATGTATACCCATGGCTGATCCATGTCGAGGTATGGCAGAAATCAATACAACATTGTAAAGCAATTATCCTTCAATTAGAAATAAATTAAAAAATAAATGGCCAACTGTCCACCTCGGGGCAGTTTTCAGCCCCTTCGGGACTCCAACTATTGCTCCAAAACTCCCACCCTTCATTGTGGTGTGGCTCAGAGCCCCACCCTAACTCACACTGCTGTTATCTGTGCCAAGGGCACCAGGCAAAGACATTCCTATCAGACATGATGGTCCAAAAGTTTAGGGATTACCTCCCAGAAGAAAGGGTGATGACCTTTTGGGGCAAAGTTATATTCTTTTTTTTTCTTTTAATATTTGTTTGTTTATTTTAACTGTGATGGATCTTTACTCGTTGTGACATGTGGGTTTTTTTTTTTTTTTTTTTTTTTAGTTGCAGCATGAGAACTCTTAGTTGTGGTTCGTGGGATTTAGTTTCCTGACCAGGGATTGAACCCAGGGCCCTGGCATTGGGAACACAGAGTGTTAGCCACTGAACCACCATGGAAGTCCCCTAAGTTAAGTTCTTTACTACACTGTAATGCCAGTGGGAAGTGGCTATGGCAAATGGTGTGATAATGGTTCAGAATGACCAGACCCTGGGAGACCCAGAGAGAGGCCTGTTAGATACTCCTCTGGCTTGCTCAGCTCCCAAACCCTCAGCTGCTAGTGAGTCCAGAGATGTAAACAGCCAGCTTACTGTAGCCTCTGTCTTCTTCAGATAGGGACTGTGACTTCTCTGTACTAATTTTTCACGAGCTTTGAGAGCACCATGCCTATCACCAGGGCAGGAGCTAAGGAGAGACAATGAAGGGTGCAAAATTTAAGCAGGTGCTCATTTTTGGGGTCTAGAAAGTGCCCTGGGTGCCTTCTCCCCTTTTTTTAAAAAAAATATTTATATGGCTGCACCAGATCTTAGTTGCAGCATGCAGGATACAGTTCCCTGTTGTTTAGTTGCTAAGTTGTGTCCAACTCTTTTCGACCCTATGGACCATAGCCCGCCAGGCTCTTCTGTCCATGGGATTTTCCAGGCAAGAATACTGGAGTGGGTTGCCATTTCTCAAGGGGACTTTCCCAACCTAGGGATCGAACCTGTGTCTTCTGCTTGGCAAGTGGTTTCTTTACCACTGAGCCACATGGGAAGCCCACATTTAAGGCTGAGTTGTGAGGCATGCAGAATCTTAGTTCCCCGAACAGGGATCAAACCTGTGTTCCCTGCATTGGGAGCTCACTAGACCACTAGGGAAGTCCCTCCTTTGCCTCACCTTGACCCAGCCCAGCTGGTCACTACAAACAGGCTAAATTTGAAGCAGTTATTAAGCATCTACTGTATGCAAGGCCTCATCCTAGGTCTCATGGTGGTGACACAGCTAATTTTCCATCATGCCTGAGCCACACTCTTGGGCAGTCACACTAGCCACAGGCAACTTGAGACTAATATTAAAATACCATGCAAGTTAACTGCTGCTGCTGGGGAATGAGACAAATGCATCTCAGCCAAGTTGCCAGTTTTCACAGCCAAGGCATCCTAGACCAGCTGACAACCAGCCAGCCTATCCCCAGACTTAAGAGACAGCATAGTCAAAGTCAGCAGAGTCATTAATCCGATACACATTCAATCACAAAATCTAAGTGAGCCCAGCAAAGATCTGAAGTGCCAGGTGACCTGCAAATTCATGAGCTAAATAAATGCCTACTGTTTTTAACTCTTGAGTTTCGGGTTGGGTTTGTTATACACCGTTATTGAGGCAATAGATAACTGATACAGAAATTGGCCAGACCAAACCAACACAATAATGTGAAGCAATTATCCTTTGGTTAAAAATAAATAAATTAAAAAAAAATTCCTCAGACCAGATGTGCATGTGACTAAGCAGGCACAGAACTGGGCAGTGCCAAAAGCTCTGACCTAAGTACTTACAGACTGAGGCCTGGGCTCTTCTTTCCTTTTGTTGCTACTCCTCTGGCTTCTACAGCCCCCAAACCCTCAGCTGCTCTTGACTACTGTGGTCAGAGACATTTTTACCTTGACATAGCTCATGTGCGAAATCACGTGCAAAGGCCTCAGGTGGAATGGCAGCCTGGGACCTGCTTTTATCCACAACGTTCCCAGGTCAGCTTGGTTCTATAATTTTTTTTTTTTTTGGCTACGCCACAGTTTATGTGGGATCTTAATTTCCCAACCAGGGATCGAACTCACAGCCCCTGGTTTGGAAGCTCATAAGCCTTAACCACCGGGCTGCCAGGGAAGTCCCAATCCTATCGTTTTGACTCTTCAGATCCAGCCAGAGTCTCTTGGACATCCCTTGAGAGTAAGGCCTGCCCAAGAGTCCATCTGGGCACACAAGCTCATTAGAGGGCTTTGTGATATCATCACATTATCTTCATTTCACAGATGAGCAAACAAGGCTCTGAGGTGGGAGGACGCTTATTTGTGATTAAATGGGAAATAGATGGGGAAACAGTGGAAACAGTGCCAGATTTTATTTTTTGGGGGTCCAAAATCACTGCAGATGTTGATTGCAGCCATGAAATTAAAAGATGCTTACTCCTTGGTAGGAAAGTTATGACCAACCTGGATAGCATATTTAAAAGCAGAGACATTACTTTGCCAACAAAGGTCCGTCTAGTCAAGGCTATGGTTTTTCCAGTGGTCATGTATGGATGTGAGAGTTGAACTGTAAAGAAAGCTGAGCGCCGAAGAATTGATGCTTTTGAACTGTGGCATTGGAGAAGACTCTTGAGAGTCCCTTGGACTGCAAGGAGATCCAACCAGTCTAACCTAAAGGAGATCATTCCTGGGTGTTCATTGGAAGGACTGATGTTGAAGCTGAAACTCCAATATTTTGGCCACCTGATGCGAAGAGCTGACTCACTTGAAAAGACCGTGATGCTTGGAAAGATTGAGGGCAGGAGGAGAAGGGGACGACAGAGGATGAGATGGTTGGATGGCATCACTGACTCGATGGACATAAGTTTGAGTGAGCTCCGGGAGTTGGCGATGGACAGGGAGGCCTGGCGTGCTGCGGTTCATGGGGTCACAAAGAGTCGGATACGACTGAGTGACTGAACTGAACTGAATTACCACAGAATCTTCTCTACTTCTCTATGGTTGAGATCAGAGACAGAATGCCCATTATATTTTCTATAAGTTTCAGTTTCCTCCTTAGAATGCTTGATTCGAAATTCTTGGTCAGTTTCCAGAGGTTTGGATTGTGGCGCTGTTGCCATAGGGTGCAGTAGCAGTCAGTTGGAGAGACTCAGGAAAATAGAGCCATATGATGATAAAATGACCTGATGTACCAGTGAGATGTTATTCTTTCCAAAAAGAAAGAACTACATTGGAAATTTCTCCGAGTCATTGTATTAAGAAAGACATGTTTCAAAGCCCCACCAAATATAGGCAAGTAAGTGGGAAGAGAGGTAAGGACTAATCAAAGGCAGCAGAGAGAACATGAAAAATTAAACTTTTTACAAGTTTAACCTGGAGCCATTCTGTCAAACTAGAAGTCACAGATAAGAAAATTTATATTGTAGCTGTTGTTGAGTCTGTTTGGGGATGTTGCTCCTTTGGGTGCATCCGTTTGTTGCCTGGCAAGTCATAAACTTGTTGCTTAGTCACTAAGTTGTCTGACTCTTGCCACTTCACAGACTGTAGCCCTCCAGGCTCCTCTGTCCATGGAATTCTCCAAGAAAGAATACTGGAGTGGGTTGCCATTTCCTTCTCCAGGGGCACAATTTTTAATCCATTAGGCTTTTTTTTGTGTAATATGTTTATCTCCCTGTACTTCTGTGACCTGGGGAAAAAGGATGGGAGCTCAGCTCACATGCCAGTAACTTCTGTCAGGGCTTTATAGGAATTAAGCCATTTATTCCTCTCTATAGTTTTAAATGTCAGTACTATTATTACCCATCTCCCTTTTCATTTTTATAAACTGTGGTATGTATATGGTGGTGGTTTAGTCACTAAGTTGTGTCTGACTCTTTATGATCCTATGGACTGTAGCCCACCAGGCTCCTCTGTCCATGGGATTTCCCAGGCAAGAATACTGGAGTGGGTTGCCATTTCCTTCTCCAGGTGTGTGTGTGTGTATAACAAAATTTGTCATTTTAGCCATTTTTTTTTCATTTTAGCCATTTTTAAGTGTACAATTCAGTGGTATTATATTTGCAATGTTGTACAACCATTACCACTATCTATTTCCCATTTTTTTTTCATTGCCTCAATCAGAAACTCTGGACCCATTAAATAATAATTTCCCATTCTTTCCCCCCACTCTATATTACCATATTTGTGACAAGGAAAATGGAGGCACATAGAGGCCAAGTAAAATAATCATTACACAGCTAGTTGGGCACAGACCTGGTGGCCTTCTGAATCACTTGTCTTGCAGGGGTTTTTTTGTTTGTTTGTTTTTTAAGCCCAAAGTTTCTGGTTACAGGTTCTGGTAAGTTATTTCTTTCCACTCTTTCCCTCCGAAGAGAGAAGAAATAGCTTTTCTAAAGAATCTTGAATTTTACTCCTAACTTTCTAAACCAAGTTTCCTTCATGAGAACTTTGAAGTTGTATCTGCTTGAGTGCTAAGGGCAGGATTCAACTACACCAAAGGGACCAGTCTGCCTTGCCCTGTGGGGTCTAGTGAGAGTTGGAGGGCTGCAGGCAGTTTCCACTTTCTAGAACCACCAAACTCTCCCCCATAAGATCCTTAATTCTAAGATCCCTGAGGACACTCCTCAAATGGGCAAGAGATTCTGCTCAGCCACCACATTGGAGGAGTGGGATTCTTTCTTCTTCTTCTCTTAAATGAATGGCACTGAGAAGAATACAGTCTTTGGAGCTGCATGAGCCTAGACCTGAACCCCAGCTTTGGACAAGTTCTCCCAAATTTGTTTGCCAAACTGAAAATGTGTAAATACCACCACCTACCTGTAAGGGTTGTTAGGAAAAGAAATGGCAGCTTAACACAGACAGGACCTCAATGAATGTTAGTCAAACCTTGGCAACTCAATGCGTGCTCCTTGTTCAATTCAAACGTTTACACCCTGTTGGGGACCAACCATGTTGTCTAGAGCTGCTGCTTCTCTGCTGGCTTGGAAACTCAGGTTCAGGAACTCTCTCTAAACCCTGATGTTTCCCAAGGGCTGGCTGTGACAATGTTTGCACTTTTTTTGTTGTTTGGACATGCCCTGTGCCATGGGACATCCTTGTTCCCGACCAGGGATCAAACCAGCGCCCCCTGCATTGGAAGCACAGAGTCTTAACCACTGGCTTGCCAGGGAAGTCCCGCATGACTCTTTAGAAGCATTCCAGCTCCACCACTTAATTGGCTATATACAATCTGGGGTAGTTTGACCCATCTCTGCCTCAGTTCCCTTATTTGAAAAGTAGATAACTGGGCTCCCCACATCATTGAATTGTTGGATTAAATGGATTAAGATACATAATGCACTAATTGTCTGACATACAGTAGAAGCATCTGCTATTATTGTCATCTCCAGTGTCACCTTCTCTTGTTTCTTCACCAAATGTTGCCTTACACCTGGGGAAATGGAGATGGTACAGGTAAAAGCAACCCAGTGGTCTTGGCATTCTATTATTTTCCTTGTAGTGGTACTGAGTAAAAGAAGTAGTCTTCCTTCCAGTGAGCCGGCAGCATTAGAACAGATCCTCTCCCTTCATGTTCTTCAATTGTCATCAGGCTAGGCTCCCTGACTCCCAATTCATCCTTTGTGTCCCTCAATAAAACCCACTCTAATTGGGCAATTAACCTTTCTCTAAATTAAAGGCTGGGCAGGTAGTGATGGCAGGCTGTGATGGATAGTAGCTGTGGAGCCGCTGCTCTGGGCAGGCAGCCCTGGGGCCTCCTGAGAGCTCCATTCCTAAGAATTTTCCAAGATCCTCCTGGGCTATGTCTAACCACTAGATGGACAAGCTACAGGGTGATTATTTCCTTAGGCAAGCAAACACTTCAGCCCTTTAATATGGTATTTCCTGAGGCTGGAATAGTAACAGGAAGTCCTGTGGGGAAGAGTTCTGCCAAAACACTCATTCTGAGGAAGGGATCAGTAAACTGACAAATCTGCCCAGCCCTGTACAACATCCTGCAGCCTCCACACGTGGAACCCAGGGCAGGTCTCACCCACAGGCAGCTCACTGCCATCACTATTCTTCTGTGGGTTCCTGAATTCAGGGAGACCTATAGATGCGACCCTATGTGACAAACCCAGACAAAAATCTGCACTTAAAAAGCAGGTAGGTCATTTATTGGCATTAGGAGAGCATTCCTTTAAACGAGAAAGAACTCTGACCACTAAAATCTCATCCATTTTATGAGAACTTGAGACCAACCTCTACGACATCTATATACAGTTTAATCACGAACAAGAGCAAGGATCCGAGTTAAATTAAACCACACTTCCTGTTACAAGGAAATGAAAGGAAAGCTGGGGGCGAGGGTAGGCCCTCCCCCATCCCAAGTCCCTGCATTCACACCGCAATGTTTCAGGTACAAGAACATAACAATTCCCCAGTGCAGCACAAAACCGCTTCCCATTGTTTCTTACGGCAGTCACTGAATTACCAATTGTCCGAGGGCTAAGAAAATTTCGTGGAAAAGGGCGTACCCTTTGGCTCCGCGCGTGGCCTGTAGCTGAGGAGGCAAGTTCTTAAGAACCGACGACTGGCTGATACACTCTTGCGGAGACGCGCCTTCAGAGAATCTCAAGCTCGTGTCTCAGCTTCCCCATCTATAAAATGCAGTCTTGGTGAGGGGAGATCCGCTAGGCGTCCAAATCGAAGTCGTCACGCTCCTCATTGTACTCCAGCACGTGCCGCTTGATCTTGGACGAGTCAACCCAGGTGACAAAGTCCTCCATGCTTCGCGTGACAAGGAAGGCGGGGTCTGTGACCACGTCGGGGCCCACGCGCACGTGGCCCTGCTCCACGAATGCCACGGCGGCCTGGAGGTGCTGAGCCATGCGCAGCTTAAGCAGCACGGTGGGCAGGCGGCGGCGGCAAAAGGACGAGGCCGTGACGAAATCGCAGAGCTCCAGCGATCCCCGCGTGGGCACTAGGCCGAGCGCATACAGCTTATCCAGCAGCGCGGCCGAGGAGCGCACGCGAAACGGGTCACGCTCCGGCAGATCGCGCAGGCGCCGGGCCAGCTCGCGCACAGCACGGCTCAGCTGGTTGTAGCGCGTATAGTCCTCGCGCCGCTGCAGCCGATAACGCCGCAACACGCGTAGCTCATGCAGGTTGTGATCTGTGACCTCCCAGTTCAGGAAGTCCACCTGCTTCAGCAGCTTCTGCTCGTGAAACTTAAGCTTCCGCACCATGATGGCGGCTCAAACGCTGCCGGTCCGGAGGCTCGGCGCGCATTCCGGCTGTCGCGCGACTTCCGCCTCAGTACGGCTAGACCCGGCCGCCTTGGGGACCCTGCGCCAATGAAGGGAAGACTCAGGGCCAGGCCTCCCATTTCCATTGGTCAGGATGAGGCCACGCCCCGTGTTCGTATCTCGCGTTTCTTCTCCGCGTTCTCTGAGGGAGGCGGAGGGAAGAAACGCCCGGAGAGGCCGGGGGTGGGAGAGGCGGCCTCCGAGGCGAGTCTGTGAGGTTTTAAGTTGCTGAGAATTAATTACCTAGTGCCGTAATTATTTCCTCTTGTTTAGGTTTCTGTCATTCAGGGCCTCTCTGGAGAGCCTCTTCCAGAAGAGCCAAAGAGGATAGCTCCGGGAAAGAGGGGTGACCGCCGCGCTAATATGGATTTACTGTGCTAACTGTGGAGGGGGGCGGTGGGGGGGGGGGGTAGGGTGCTGCCCTCCCACCGAGTGGGGGCTTCTCGGAGCCGACAGGGGCTGATCGAGTATCCCCACAGCCTACTAACCGCAAGTCCATTACGAGGCGGGCGAAGCTTTTTCACCCTACCAATTGGGGCTTGAATTCAGTACTGATTCCCAGGCTACTTCCTGCACGCCCAGAATCAGGATCTACACTGGAGTCACTTGGAAATCTGTATTGTTAACAAGAATGCCAGGTGATTCATAAAATCCACTAAATTTGAAAAACTTGGATAGTACAAATCCTTACTCTTTAATCCGGGCTGAAAAGAATTAGCCTGGCAGGTTGGATTTCTGGAGTATTTAGTGAACAGACAACACTTTTCCTGCAAATTATATCTGTTTTAGTTTAGTGTAGCTCTACAGGACTAACTTCTTTATTTACCCAAGACTATGACGCCACCTAGCTTCTTTGCCTATAATTTTTTGTACGCTTTTCATTGTTTTTTTAAAGATACAATATTTGATATGGGCGATACTATACGTAACATGTGAGATACAAAGAATACTTGTGGACCCAACAGCCAGTTTAAGAAAGCATCACCAGGACCTATTCAACCACTGTCCCAGTCAGAGGTAAAGATATCTGTTGTCCTGAATTTAGTGTTTATCTTTGCCTTTTATTTAAAAAGAAAAAGAGTTCTATCATTTTATGCATCCCTAAGTATATTGAGAATTTTCTTACTTGAAGCATAGCCCATGGATCAGCAGAGCTGTTGAAAATGCAGAGTTTCAGACCCCATTCTGAACTTACAGAATCAAAATCTGCATTTAACCAGATCCCCAGGTAATTTGCATGCATGATATTTGAGAAGTGTTGCTTAGATGATATCACATATGGAATTTTTTATATATAGCTGCAGTTGCTTTTTAAAAAACTGCTGCATTATATTCCATTGTTTTGTTGTTATTCACTTGCTCAGTTGTGTTCGACTCTTTGCGACCCCACAGACTGCAGCACTCCAGGCTTCCCTGTCCTTCACTATCTCCTTGAGTTTGCTTAAACTCATGTCCATTGAGTTGATGATGCCATCCAGTCATCTCATCCTCTGTTGTTCCCTTCTCCTCCAGCCTTCAATCTTTCTTAGTATCAGCATCTTTCCTGATGAGTCGGCTCTTTGAGTCAGGTGGCCAAAGTATTGGAGCTTCAACTTCAGCATCAGTCCTTCCAATTAATATTCAGGGTTGATTTCCTTTAGGATGGACTGGTTGGATCTCCTTGCAGTCCAAGGGACTCTCAAGAGTCTTCTCCAACATCACAGTTGGAAAGCATCAATTCTTCAGAGCTCAGCCTTCTTTATGGTCCAACTCTCACATCCATATATGACTACTAGAAAAACCATTGTTTGGTTCTATCCAATTTATTAATCCATCTCCTGTTGGATTTTTTTTTTTTTTGAGTGACTATTTTTTAGCAGTGCTATGTTCCTGTAGGTTTCCTGTTGTACCTATGCAGTAGCTTCTAGTATACATCTTGAAGTTGAATTACTGAGTTGTAAAGGATACATGAACATGTAAAGTGCATGCTCAGCTTTACTGCTGCTGCTGCTAAGTCGCTTCAGTCGTGTCCGACTCTGTGCAACCCCATAGACGGCAGCCCACCAGGCTCCGCCGTCCCTGGGATTCTCCAGGCAAGAACACTGGAGTGGGCTGCCATTTCCTTCTCCAATGTATGAAAGTGAAAAGTGAGAGTGAAGTCGCTCAGTCCTATCCGACTCTTTGCGACCCCATGGACTGCAGCCTACCAGGCTCCTCCGTCCATGGGATTTTCCAGGCAAGAGTGCTGGAGAGGGGTGCCGTTGCCTTCTCCGGCTCAGCTTTACTAGCTATTGTCAAATTGTTTTCCAAAGTGGCTGTACCAATCTATATTCCTTTGTCACTACATGAGAGTTTCCTTTGCTCCTCATTCTTGACAGTGCTTGGTTGGTAGACTTTTTAAATATTTGTGAATCTGATGAGTGTGTGATGGTATTTCACTGTGATTTTAATTTGCATTTCCTGATGAATAAAGGTTTCATATATGTTTCTTCCTCTGTGGAATGCCTCTTTGTGTATTTTTCTGTTGGTTTGTGGGGTAGGTAGAATAGTGACCCCCCCACCCCCCAAGATGTCCACCCAGAGCCTGTGATGTTACCTTATATGAGAAAAGAGATCTTGCGGATGTGATTAAATTAAGGATCTTGAGACAGTGACATTGTCCTGGATTAACTGAGTCTCATTAATCACAAATGTCCTTAGAAGTGAAGAGGGAGGCAGAAGAGTCAGGGATATATGATGATGCATGCAGAAGTCTCAGGTGTGATTTCTGACTTTGAGGATGATTGGGAGCCAGGAGCAGAGGAGTGTGGGCAACCTTTAGAAGTGGGAAAAAGCAAAGAAATGGTTTTTTTTACCTAGAGCCTTCAGGAGGAACATGGCCCTTGCTGACACCTTGATTTGAGCCCAGTGAGATCCAGTTTGGTTTTCTGGTCTCGAACACAGTGAAAGAATAAATCTGTGTTGTTGTGAGCCACTAAGTTTGTGGTAATTTGTTGCAGCTGCAATAGGAAACATACAGATTGTTTGCTTTTTTTCTACTTTGTTTGACGGTGTGATTTGTATATTCTGGATAGTAATCCCTAACCAGTTATCTATGGTGTGCAAATATCTTTTCCCAGTTTGCACTTCATCCCCACCCTTCATATTCCCCCAGCCCCACTCCCTTCCATCTTCAGCCTTTGTTTGGTGTGTGTGGGAGGACTCGGTTAACTCCCTTCTCCCCAGACAATAAACATAATAAATAAGTAAATTATATTTGTTAGCAGCTGATAAGTGTCATGAAACAAAATTGAGCCAGACAGAGCTTGGGGTGAGGATGGGCTGTAATTTTAAACAGGGCATGTCAAGGTAGGTCTTACTGAGAAGGTAATATTTCGTGGTGGGTTAGCCATGTGGATATCTAGAGGAAGAGCATTTCAAGAAGAGGAAATGAGTGAGTGCAAATGCCTTAAGATAGAAATGTGCCTGGCATCTCAGAAGAGGAATAACAAAGCCATCTTGGCTAGAGCAGAGTGGGCCAGTAGGTGAGGAAAGGGGGCTCAGATAACAGAGGCTCCACAGGCTCTCTTAAGGTCTTTGGTTTTTAGGTTGAGTGAGATGAGGACACTGGAGGGTTTTGAACTGAGAACTGACATCTAACTTATGTTTTAAAAGAACCACTCTGACTGCTGTGTTGAGAACAGACTGTCAGGAGGCAGACGTGGAAACATAGAGGCCATTAGGAAATTACGGTGATGTAGGTGAGAAGGGTGGTAGCTGGGACCAGGAAAGCAGTTGTGAGATGCCAGTGAGAGAGGAGTTCCAGAATAAGGAGAAAGGGCAAAGGTCAAAAGGTCAACGCTCCAGTTTTGGACCTAAGCAAGTGGCAGAAAGTACTTACTGCCTGAGATGGGGGAGATTGCCAAACAACAGATTTGGGCGGCAAGATTAGAAATTCAGCTTTGGACATGTTGGGTTGGAGATGTCTACTAGACATGCAAAGGGAGATGGCAAGGAGAACGACATGTAAGTCTGGTGTTTTATTTTTTATTTTTGTTTTTTGCCAAACCTCGAGGCATGTAGGATCTTAGTTCCCCAACCAGGGATAGAACTTATGCCCCCTGTAGTGGAAGCATCAAGTCCTAACCACTGGACCACCAGGGGGTTCCCTCAGTTTGGTATCAGCCCAGAAAAAGTCCTGAGCTGAAGATTTAAAATTTGGGATATTATTGGCAGAAAGATGGTGTTTGAAGCCATGAGTCTGGGTGAAATTGTCAAATAAGTGAAAATAGAAAAAGACAAGAGGACCACGCTACTAGTAGGCACTCTGGTGTCAAGAATTATTGACTTTTTGTCCCTTTCCAGCATTCAAGAAGTCGAAGTGAGGTGTGAAATTCTGGATATCCTTGGGTCTTCCGGTTGGAGCCATGATCAACTGTGCTGACCACACAGGAGCCAAAAATCTGTATATCATCTCTGTGAAGGCAATCAATGAATGACTGAACAGACTTCCTGCTGCTGGTGTGGGTGACATGGTGATGGCCACAATCAAGAAAGGCAAATCAGAGCTGAGAAAGAACGTACATCCAGTGATGGTAATTTGACAATGAAACTTATACTGGAGAAAAGATGGTGTGTTTCTTTATTTTGAAGATAATGCAGGGGTCAGAGTAAACAATCCCTGGAGGAGGAAATGGCATTCCACTCCAGTATCCTGTCCGTGTACGGACAGAGGAGCTTGGCGGGCTACAGTTCATGTGGTCACAAATAGTCTGACACGACTGAGCAACTGAGCACATAGTAAACAGTAAAGGCAAGATGAAGGGTTCTGCTGTTACAGGATCAGTTGCAAAGGAGTGTGCAGACCTGTGGCCCAGGATTGCATCCAGTGCTGGCAGCATTGCATTCTTCTTCGATGTATTTGTAAAAAAGATGTAAAATAAAAATTATTTTCTCCCCCTCCCAAAAATAAACAACAGAATTATTGGAGAGAAGTGGATGAACCAGTGTGGTAGAAGGGAAACCAGGAGAGTATGGCTGGCCAGTGCAAACGAAGAAAGTGTATCCAGGGGGAAGGAGTGATCAACCTGGTCAAATGCTACAGAGAGCCTAAGTACAAGAGAAGGGCTGAGAATAACCATTAGGTCATTGATGACTGACAAGAAGAGTTTCAGTGGAGTGTGAGATTGAAAGAATGGCTAGAGGGGTTTAAGAAGAGAAAGGGAGGAAAAATGTTGCAAACAGCTGTTAGAGATGGCTGTTTTGAGGACTTTGCTGCAAAGGTGAGCAGATAAGGGACTTGCTAGATGGTCCAGTAGTTAAGAATCTGCCTTGCAATGCAGGGGGCATGAATTTGATCCCTGGTCAGGGAACTAAGATCTTACGTGCCCGGGGCAACTAAGGCCGTAAGCAGCAACTTCAGAGCCCTTGCGCTCTGGAGCCCATAACATGCCTTAACAAAGATCCTGCATGCCACAAGTAAGACCTGATGCAGCCAAAAAAAAAAAAAAAAACACCAGAGGTGGGGTGCGGCGGGGCGGGGGAGTGAAGTCAAGAATCTATTTTTTAAAGATGTGGATTGACTCTTCCCTCAATATCGACATCTTGTTGGTTGTCATTCCAGTCTGTTCTACCCCCATAAAATCCCAAATCTACTTCTCCCCAGACCATTACCTCAGGCCTTCATCATCTCTTGAATGCATTTCTGTAGTAAAAGTCCAGTGTGTCTACCATGCTAGCCACCAGCAGAATCAGCCTGGAAACCACTGGCCATTGTTCTCCCTTACTGATTCCTTTCCTAAAGGAGGAAAGCTGGGATGGGGGACGGGTGCTGTTTCCTGTGTCTGAGTCAGGGTCGCAGCAGGAAAGAAAGAACACACTCCAATTAGAATAACACGAGGATAATTTAATAAAAAAATTTCCCAAAGTAATGGGCAGGGTGTGGGGAAACCACAAAGGTTAGTGCAGTTGCCTGAGAGTGGTAACTCTGGGTCCTGTTACCCATAGGTTTGAAGAGAGTTGGGAATATAAGATATAGGTTCTGGAAATCTCGGTGAAGCTTAAGAATGAGTTTTCCTCAAGAACCTGAAAATAGGGTGGCTACTGTGAGACAGAAACTACCACCTCCCTCAACAGATACGGAAATAAATCCAAGGTGTAAATGTGTATAAATATGTGACTTGGGCTTCCCTGGTGGCTCAGTGGTAAAGAACCCACCTGCCAATGCAGGAGTTATGGGTTTGATCCCTAATCTGGGAAGATCCCACATGCCATGGAGCAACTAAGCCCGTGTGCCACAGCTGTTAAGCCTGTGCTCTAGGTACTCCACAAGAGAGGCCACTGCGACCACTCTAGAAGCTTGTGCACCACAACTAGAGAGTAGCCCCACTAGCTGCAACCAGAGAAAGCCTACGTGCACCAACAAAGACCTAGCACAACCAAAATAAATAAATAAAATTATAAATATGTGACTGAAGCATTTGGGAACCAACTAAAGACCATCAGGGTGGTGACTGGGGCTCCCTCTGAAGGGTAGGGTTAGACTAGGGGTTAGGCTGAGTGCCGAAGAACTGATACTTTCAAACTGTGGTGTTGGAGAAGATTCTTGAGAGTCCCTTGGACAGTGAGGAGATAAAACCAGTCAATCCTATAGGAAATTAACCCTGAATATTCACTGGAAGGACTGATACTGAAGCTCCAATGCTTTGGCCACCTGATCCGAAGAGCCAACTCATTGGAAAAGACCCTGATGCTGGGAAAGATTGAGGGCAGGAGGAGAAGGGAGTGACAGAGGATGAGATGGTTGGGTGGCTTCATCAACTCAATGGACATGAGTTTGAGCAAATGCTGGGAGACAGTGAAGGACAGGGAAGCCTGGCATGCTGCAATCCATGGGGTCACAAAGAGTTGGACACAACTAGTTGAACAGCAACTAGTAGGGTGAGTAGAAATCCCATCGATTTTATTAAGTGAGTTAATAAAGGTAGAACATTTACAACAGTCTAGCACTCAACAAGCACTAGGGGAGTAGCTGCTTCTGTTAAACCAAGTTTGGAGAGAGGTTCTGCAAACAGAAGAGAGATCACAGAAAAGGGGTGTCCCCAAAGCACCCCTGAATATGTAGGAAACATATTCAGGCTCTGGTCCTGGTGATCCTAGGCTGAACTGAGTCCTTAGAATCAAGGCTGCACCTATGGTTGAGGGGACCAGACCTCAAGGTTTCTTGGCCGAGAGAACCATTGGTTCCTCCCATCCTGGGGCACTCAGTTTCACTGAACCAAACTTCTGGTAACTGGGCTTCCCAGGGAGCAGCTCAAATTGCCTTGATCTATTGATGCATAAATTCAGGTGTGCCTGGACAGTTGAATTTCTTTTTGCAAAGTAATACCTGGGCTTCTGGGGTTTACACATAAACCTTTATTCTGGTCAAATGCCAGCTCTGCGTGGGGCATTGGATCTACTCACTGAACCAGTGAAATTGCCTTTTGGAGCCAGAAGCCTGCAAATTACACCCTTCAAAACAACCCAAGGTGGGGAATTCCCTGGCAGTTTAGGGGTTAGGGCTCTGTGCTTCTACTGCAGGGGGCATGGGTTCTATTCCTGGTTGGGGAACTAAGATGCTGCATGCTAAGCCGCCAAAAGAAAAAAACTAAAACAACAGCGCAAGGTGCCCACCTTTACAGCACCACCTTGTGCCAGTTAATCTACAACAAGTGGGAAGTATGAGCATGAGGGGGAAGGAGGTTCTAGTTAGAGGAGGTAGACAAGGCTCACGGCATAGCCAGGAAGGGGAGTAGCGGCTGAAGCCTTTGTTCATCTTGGGTACCTCCTGTCGACTTAAAAAAATTGCACAACATGAGAGTTGCAAGTTAAGTTTTATCTGGGGCAAAATGCAGATTGTAGCCTGGGAAACAGCACCTCAGATAGCTCTGAGAAACTGTTCCACAGAGGTGGGTGGGGGGGAGGACAGTATATACGTGATTTTGGTAAAGGGGGAGTACATTGTAATCAAGCAAATCTTTTTTGTAGAAGTCTCTGCTAGTCTTGTGAAGCTTCTGTTAATCAGCATTAAGGATTTTAGTTTTTGATACAAGAATTGCGCTCATAACAGCTCCCGAGAATATCTATCTGAAGACCTGTTTTTCCCTGAGCATAGAGTACCTCATTTCTGCTTTCCACCCTGAACTCCTTCAGGGATGTTGAAGGTCAGTGCTGCAGCAGCACACGCTTTAATCCTTACAGAGTTAGATAGGTAGATGGCAAGTGCCAATTTGTAGTTGACACTCCTCCTCTGGGAAGCGTTCCTTGATCTTTGCTCAACTCAGGTTGGGATAGGTGACCTTCCAGTCACATTTCATGGCACTGACCGCACTGCGCAGGGAACATGGCTTTATTTTCCTGATCCATCTGAACTTCCGGTAGGTGAGGAAAATGCCTTTATTCGTCTTTGTAGCCCAGGAGGCCTGGTACAGAATACTCAGTTAATGTTTCTTTGAGTGCAGGATCAAATGAATGAGACAAAGACAGACTGAATGAACAGAGGACAAGAGTTGTTATTGTTAGATCACTCAGGCGTGTCCAGCTCTTTGGTACATCATCAACTGCAGCACGCCAGGCTTCCCTGTCCTTCACCATCTCCTGGAGCTTGCTCAAACTCATGTCCATGGAGTCAGTGATGTCATCCAACCGTCTCATCCTCTGTCACCCCCTTCCCCTCCTGCCTTCAATCTTCCCCAGCATCAGGGTCTCTTTCAATGTGCGGGCTCTTCTTGTACAAGAGGGTAGACTGTAAACTCTGCAGGGCAGGCACCACCACTACCGTGTGGTACCGTGATCCCCAGTGCCCAGCACAATGTCTGGCAGAATCAGTGACCAGGGTCAAGTCCCCTTTACCTCCTCCCAGAGCCCCAACCCGACCATTCCCCTCTTCTTCTTGGTGCTAGCAAAGACAAGACGCTGGTCTCCACCAGCCGCCCAAAGCACGACGGAACCTGATCGTGCCTACTCTAGTTCCCTGTCACTACAGATGCAGAGTCTTGTCTTTCTTCCTGAAGCGAGTCGCCCAGGACAAGGGTTCTCCTGGCCCTGTCCGTCTAGGGTACGAGGACCCGCAGCAGCCCGCATTCCAGCCTGCTCAAGCTTTTTCCAGGAGGGCACCGCTGGCTCTGGGGCCCCCTCCAGAAAACAATCCCCAGGCGGCGCCACGGCCGCGTCCGCCGGAGCGCTGGCGGGGCGGGGAAGCGGGAGCGGGGATCTGCGGGTTTCCGCGCACCCTTCCTCCTCCTCGCGTGTCCTGGCTCTGGCGCTCTCCTTGTAGCCTCGCACGTTGCAAACTTTCAGAGTTTTCCTCACTTGCGTCACGGAAAAGGCAAGAGGGTGACGGAGGCCTGGAGGCGAGGCGGCTGCTGGAGAGCTCCCCCGCGCGGCGCTTGAGCCCCTCGGGGCGAGAGGTGTCTCCCTGAGAGCGCGGACAGGCTGCGGGGGTGCGGCTGCCCTAGGGCTGTCCCCGGAGGCTGCCTCTCGTCCGCGATCGATCGTCTCCTTGCTCTCGCATCCCGATCTCACCGCGAGTGAGCGAAGGCGCCCGCCACAAGAGAAAAGAGAGGAGTAGGCGCGAGCCGGGCTGTTGCGTCCCAGGCCAGCGGGAGGGCGGAGCCGGGCAGTCCCTGGCCAGCCAGGACGCACGGAAGTGCCGCGGAGTTTGTCCAATTCCCCAGCCTGCTTTTCCTTTTCCCTCCCTCTCCCCACCCCTCAACCCCCCCTCCCCGTCCCCCCGCCGGCTATTCCCTCCTTCCTCGGGACGCCACCTCCCGGAATCGCCTTTTTTTCTGTTGTTTTGGATCTGGCTTCTCGCTGGCGGCGCCGAGGAGCCGCGAACGCTAGAGAAGAACGCGGGCTCGGGGCGCAACCCGCCGCCCACCGGCGGGATCCCGCAGGGCAGAGCAGAGGACGGACGGACAGACGGCTGGACAGACGGCCGGCCGCACCATCACCTCTCCGAGCTCACTCTCCAAACTCCTGTTGAGTGTGTGCGTGCACGCGAGGGGTGAGGGGTCTACGTCCGGCTCGCCGGGGCCGGTTACCAAGGGGATTACCTTTGGACGGGGGTCCTTGGACTCAGATCAGGGTCATCTTCAGGCTCAGAAACTGCTGAGGAATTAGGCAAACAAAAGAGGCCACTCAGCTAGTGGCCAGGAGTCGCCTGAGCGCCTCGTCGCGTCCCCTCCTTTCCCCCGGGTGGAGGCTGGCCGCTTGGGGGCGGGGAGAGGGCACCCGAGCCGGCTGGGGGCTGGGGGCCGGGCCGGGCCGCCGGGTCGCAGAGTTGGCCGGCCTGTTGTGTAAGCCTCAGTCCTTGTTTTCCCGGCCTGGCTTGTTGTGAAGCCGGACACATCCACCCCTGGATTCGACTCAGGAGGCTGCCGCTTTTCTCCTTGCCCCTCTTGGATTTTCTGGATTTTTGAAAACCCAGTGGCCCAGGAAGAGGAGGAGGAAGGAGGAAGGAGATCTGCAGAGGAATGTGAGAGCCTCCAGAGGCCCAGGCTGGAGGGGCCAGAAGGAGCTGGGAGCCAGAGCTGCCGGAGTTTCTGGGACGGTGGTTTCCCAGTGATTCTCTTCTATTTTAGAACATTGTTTCAGCGGAGAGTGTCCAATTTTGCCTGCTCAGGGCTGGTTTTCTCCTAGTCACTTGACTTTTCTTCTAGGAGTGGGAGGAGGAGAGACTCTCCCGTGCAGGGGCTGTGGAAGGAAGGGAGGAAGACCAGGGACATGAGCCCTCCCCGCTCACAGGCATGTGCCAGCAGACCTGGTAGGGCCGATTCTGGGCCGTGGACATTGCTTTGAAGAGAGGAAGGCTGGATACCTTCTGTGGGTGCTCAGACCCCGCAGTAAGGACTGAGAGACTGAGGGCTGTGGCCGGCCTTGAGCTGCTCGTGCATCCTCAGACACCCTAACAAGTGTCCTCAGTTCTGGACAGGACTCTCCTCATCGTTCTCTACCACTGGCCCAGACATGGCACTCAAAGGGCGAGCCCTCTATGACTTCCGCAGCGAGAACAAGGAGGAGATCAGCATCTGGCAGGACGAGGACCTGGTCATCTTCAGCGAGACCTCGCTGGATGGCTGGCTGCAGGGCCAGAACAGCCGTGGGGAGACCGGGCTCTTCCCTGCCTCTTATGTGGAGATCCTCCGTTCTGACACCGGCTCCAACCATGCCGACTACTCCGGCAGCCCTGCAGGCTCTCTGAGCACCCAGGTGAGCTTGTATGACAGCTCCAACACTTCCAGGAGTGGTGGCTTCCTGTCAAACCAGGGTAGTTTCGAGGAGGACGATGACGATGACTGGGATGACTGGGATGATGGATGCACGGTGGTGGAGGAGCCACGGGCTGGTGGGCTGGGCACCAACGGGCACCCTCCGCTCAACCTCTCCTACCCTGGTGCCTACCCCAGCCAACACATGGCCTTCCGGCCCAAGCCACCGCTGGAGCGGCAGGACAGCCTGGCCTCTGCCAAGCGAGGCAGCGTGGTGGGGCGCAACCTCAACCGCTTCTCGTGCTTCGTGCGCTCTGGTGTGGAGGCCTTCATCCTGGGCGACGTGCCCATGATGGCCAAGATCGCTGAGACATACTCCATTGAAATGGGCCCTCGCGGCCCCCAGTGGAAGGCCAACCCCCACCCGTTTTCCTGCTCCGTGGAGGACCCCACCAAACAGACCAAATTCAAGGGCATCAAAAGCTACATCTCCTACAAGCTCACACCCACTCACGCCAGCTCACCTGTCTACCGGCGCTACAAACACTTCGACTGGCTCTACAACCGTCTGTTGCACAAATTCACTGTCATTTCAGTGCCTCACCTCCCGGAGAAGCAGGCCACAGGTCGCTTTGAGGAGGACTTCATTGAGAAGCGGAAGCGGCGGCTTATCCTCTGGATGGACCACATGACCAGCCACCCTGTGCTGTCCCAGTATGAGGGTTTCCAGCATTTCCTCAGCTGCCTGGATGACAAGCAGTGGAAGATGGGCAAACGCCGGGCCGAGAAGGACGAGATGGTGGGCGCCAGCTTCCTGCTCACCTTCCAGATCCCTACGGAGCACCAGGACCTGCAGGACGTGGAGGACCGCGTAGACACCTTCAAAGCCTTCAGCAAGAAGATGGACGACAGCGTCCTGCAGCTCAGCACGGTGGCCTCGGAGCTGGTGCGCAAGCATGTGGGGGGCTTCCGCAAGGAATTCCAGAAGCTGGGCAATGCCTTCCAGGCCATCAGCCACGCCTTCCAGATGGACCCCCCCTTCAGCTCTGAGGCCCTCAACAGCGCCATCTCTCACACGGGCCGAACCTATGAAATGGTTGGTGAGATGTTCGCCGAGCAGCCCAAGAATGACCTCTTCCGGATGCTCGACACACTGTCTCTCTACCAGGGCCTGCTTTCCAACTTCCCCGACATCATCCACCTGCAGAAAGGTAAGGGCCAGTGTGGGCTGGAGACCCTGACAGCATCTGCGCTCTGCAGGGCACAGGGGCTGTGAGGATGGCCTAGATGGGGCAGAGCGGCTCAGCTAGTCTTTCGGTCTCTGTCTCATTCGTTCATTCAGCAAGGGTGTTGAGTACCTAGCAGGTGACAGGTGCTATTCTAGGTACAGGATATTTATGGGCAGGTCTGGTCCCTGTCCTCATGGAGTTCACTGTTTACCTTCTTGTCTGTTCATTCATTCACTCACTCATTCATTCATTCATTTTCTCTGTTTCTGTCTCATTTACTCATTATATATCGAGTCCTCCAAGTTATTAGGTTGGGTTCTGGGAACATGGAGCTGACCAGGGCCCAGGCCTTGCCCTTGAGGAGCCCACAGGCTTATGGGGGACATGGACACAGACCCAGATAGCCAGAGCACAGAGTGTAGCCTATCTTCCCGCTTGTCACCAGCTCACCTCCCTGCCTTTGCAACTTCAGAGACTGTTCTCATGGCTGCACATCCTATCTGTGAGCTTCCTCCCTATCTGTGTTCAGGAGGGGTGGCTGTCCCCATTTTGCAGACGAAGGAGCTGTGTCCACAGAAGGGTGGCTTGCACGAGGAGTCCGTGGCCTCGCTGGGACTGTCCCTTCCTTTTGCACCTCCCCAAGGACACATGCATTTTGGCCACCTCCCAAGCTCAGCCATGTGTTCAGTTCTCACGGTCTCCTCCCTAGGGGAGGGACAGGATGGGTCCCTGTTACCGTGCGGCTGTCAAGGAACTGCCAGGGAAGTGACTCATAGCCGGGTCACCGAGGGGCACCCGGAGTGGGCTGAAGGAGAAACCGGGGGTCCAGGGCACTGCCCACGTGGTCCATCCGATTCCCCCTTCCTGAGCCTGGCTTCTCTTCTTGCCTGAGCACTGAGTCAGGAGCTGACCCGGCAGGTGGCTGAGTCTTGCGGACTACAGGCAGGGCAGGAGGGAGGTGTGGTCCTCCCCAGGGCTGCTTGGTAACTCAGGAAGAACGTCTGCAGGGCGTGGGGCTGGCTCCCAGGCCCCTGAGCCCTGAGGTCAGGCCTGGCTTGGTGGAGAGCTTTCCTCTGGGCGGGGTCAGGAAGCCGGCTCTGCACTGAGCCTGGGGAACAGCAAACATCACCGCCCTACCTTGGTCGCTGGTAGCAAACCAGCCTTGTTCTCCTTTTGTTGTTGTTGTTCAATCACTAAGTTGTGTCCGATTCTTTGCGACCCCGTGGACTGCAGCACGCCGGGCTTGCCTGTCCTTCTCTATCTCCCAGAGTTTGCTCGGATTCGTGTCCATTGAGTCAGTGATGCCATCCAACCATCTTTAGGAGGTTAACTTCTAAACCTTCTCCAGCTTCCAGACTCTTTTCTCCCCTTACTGTCTGTCTCTTCCTCCTTCTCCTCTCTGCTTTTTTTTTTTTTTCCTTCTCCACATTCCTCTTTTCCTCCTTCCCTTCTTTCAGCTTCAGGAGACATGACCTGAGTTCTGGTCTTGGCTCTGCCCCCAATTTGCTGTGTGTCCCTGGGCAGTGCCTTCCCCTCTCTAGGCATTAGTTCCTCAATCTGTAACACAGAGTGGACACTGTGAGCTCTCAGGCCTTCAAGGGAGTGGGGTTGGGGAGAGAGTCCTGGGGAGGGTCTGGTCAAGGACAGAGTGATGCCTTAGTTTCGGCTCTGAGTTCTGGGCAGGGACAGGGCAGGGGTGGTGGCTGGGGCCGGCTGACCCACTGGGGCAGGTGTCGCCTTGTGCGGAAGTAGAGCCACGCTCACTGCTGCACTAGGGCCTGGGAAAGCTGGTTTAACCAGCTCCTCGGGTGGCGTGTTCCTGTGTGGGCAGCAGGAGAAAGGTGAGCAGGGGCACAGTGATGAAACAGCTGCTCCCATGCATGTCTGGGGACCCTCCACCCAGGGCAGAGCTGGGGGTGGGAAGGCAACCCTGTACTCAGGGCTCCCAGGCTCCCATTAGAGCAAGAGGGAGTAAAGGCAGTCTGGCCTTTCTGACCCTGGATCGGGGGGACAGAGCTGAGAGAGGCCACTTCTGAGTTTCCACTGGAGGCTAAGATGAGGGGCCAGTGGTCCTCTGGGGGTGATGTATTCAACCTCAGACAGAGGCCGCACCCACCTTCCCTTACCCAGAGGACGCCTCCCCATTCGGCCAAGGGCTTTGGGGCTTACTCTTCCACTTTCTAGGCTCTGTACCACCACTCCCAGCCCTGTGTGGGGCAGGTACTACAGTGGTTAGGGAGTGGGGCTTGAATCTGGCTGAGACAGAATCGGGCAGGCTTTGGGGAACCACAGCCTGCCGCGGGGAGAAGAGGTCCCATGGTGGCCCTGTGGATAGAGACCTTTCACAGAGGGAGGAGCAGGAAAGTTGGGGCCTGGGTGCCCAGGATGCTGTCAGCCTGTTCATACACTCTAAAACATGGTGAGCATGTGGGAGAGGCTTTGCAAGGAAGGAGACAGGAGGCCTGGTAGGGTTTAGGAGACCAGAATTTGGACAAATGTTGTCTTTGAGGTGACCCTGATTGAATTTCCTCCCCTGAGAAAGCTTAGGAAAATGGGCCATGGAACCCATTTGGTGCAGAGTTGAAGCCCACCAGCCTGGTCTGCTACCAGCCTGGTCCCTGGAGCTCAGCTCAGGGGTTTCTCCTAAAGGGAGAAGGGTAACCATGTGATTTATCATCCAAACCAGGGCAATCTTGTGGGGGGAAAAGAGAGCCTTGATAATAGTTAACCTGGGACAGCAAGGGGTAACAGTGACTGTCCAGGGCCCCTGCCTGAGAGCCAGCCAGGGCAGGACTCTGTCCTAAGACTCGTCACAAACCACGGAGATCAGTGTGGGTCCCTCTGTTCTCAGATGAGGGGCAGTGAGGGGGGCTGATCATCAGAGCAGGAATTGGAACCCCAGTGTCTCTAACTATACAGCCAGGCTGTTGCCACTGTGCCAGACAGATGGGACAGGGAGGTCCCTGAGGGGTGGTGCCTGGGGTAGACAAGCCAGAAAGAGAAGGACCAGGGAAGGAGTTGGGTACTCTCTCACCAACTCAGCTGGCATCCTCTGTGGACTAGAGGCAGGCCCTGGACCACACAGCATGCATGGAGGGGTCATGGTGCTTACAGGTTGTCCAAGGCAAAGTGGCCCTTGCAGGACCAAGTTCTACCCTGGGGGAATAGGTGGATTTAGCCTCTGTGCTCTGGGCCATCACCTAACTTTCCTTCTGCCTCCCCTCCTAGGCTCCCATGAACAAAGAATCATATGGCCCTAAGCCACCACCAGCTGGGTCTTGGCTGTGAGTGAAAAGCAGTTTGCACCTAGCTACACATAGCATCTGGAGCTCTTATCTTGTCAGGCTCCATCCCAAGTGCTTTAAACGTATTAGTTCAATTAAACCTCTGCTCTAACTAGAAGGCGGGTACCATCATTATCCCATTTTACTGATGTGGAAACTCTAAAGTGCTATATTGCCCTGAGCAGCTGTCAGCAGCATCATATGTAGTCCAACCTATCCTGTGTGACACTGGGGAGACGTGCAGTCCTTGTTGGAGGTGACACAGTGGATTAGGACCCAGACCTCCTGCCCTCAACCTAGGGTAGGGACAAGATGGATTCAGGTGGGAGTTTAGGGAACATGCCTGAGACCCTAGGGATCTGAAACTCTAACCTTCCCATCCCTGTTTCTGGGATCCGGCCTACAGGACAACTGCCAGGGCAGGAGGTGCCCAGGGTCCTCAGCTCTCAGGGTGAGTCCTAGGTGGAATGTGGTGGAGTGAGGGGGGACTGGCCCAAACCCTGACTCCCAGTTTGTCTCTGGGGTGCGTTAGTGTTAGCTGGTACCAGTCCCACATCTGAGTCACAGGGTGGAGGGTGACAGAGAGCAGGGTGGGGCCTCCTCTGGCCCCCATAGCCTTTGCCCCCCATCCCTGGCTCCCTACCTGTCTGTGAATACCTAGCAATTGCAATAGATTCATTCCTATTATCTGGGCCTCAGTTTCCTTCCTCTAGAGCCATGGGCTTGTGCTTAGTCGCTCAGTCATATCTGACACTTTGTGACCCCATGGACTTTGTAACCCACCAGACTCCTGTCCATGGGATTCTCCAGGCAAGAATACTGGAGTGGGTAACCATTCCCTTCTCGAAGGGATCTTCCCAACCCAGGGATCAAACCTAGGTCTCCCGAGTTGCAGGTGGATTCTTTACCATTTGAGCTACCAGGGAAGCCCAAGGCCATGGGCCATTTAAGGCCTTGAATAGCTTCTCAAATGCAGGTCCACCCCCACCGCACCCAGACTTTCTCAGGAAGGTGGAATCCAGGCTGGTATGTTCCCTTTGCTGAAGCCTAACTCTAGTTTCTTTGTCCAGCTATTTTCTACCTTTCTTCTTCTGGTTCTTTCTACCCCTTGGGACCTTCTCAAATTGCTGAGTCCATTGTCTGGATGTCTCACGTATGTGCCTGGAGGACCTGGCCTGGGCTCCCTGCACTAGAAGTGGTGTCCACTCCCCGCTCTGCAGGGCTCCCTCGGGGCCAGATATCCCGCACTTTGTGGGCAGGAAGGAGGCTGGAAGCCCCTGGACAAGTCCTTTCCCACCAGGACCTGAGTTTCCTCTGAAGAATACTGGCATGGTGGTGGAGATGAAGGTGGCCGTGGGGGTGGGGTATGGACAGCTGTCCTCTAAGGCCGCTCCAGCTCTGAGGCCTCTCATGGGGGGGTCTCATCTTGGTCCCATGGTCAATCCCTCTCCTTCTGCCCGGGTCTGGGCAATCAACCTGGGAAAGGGACCCAATTTGGAAGAATCTGAATGAATCAATAAGGATGAAACCAGAGGCAAGAAGAGGTGGTTCAAGGAAGGTGCTGCAAGGACTGAGTGGGCTGGGAGCTGGGCACTGGGGAGTTCTTTTGGGTGCTGTGTGAGCAGTCCTGGAAGTGTTGCAAATGTGAGTCGGCCTGCCCGAAATGGCGCTATTTGCTGATTAGCCATACACTTGCCGCCTTCCACGGGTACTGCTCCCTCTAAAGGCAGAGTTATTTCCAGCACATAATAAATGCTCAGTAAATGCATCCTGAATGCATTGAACAACCTGAGAGTAAACAGACTGTGTTTCAAAGGTCCCTGAGAGGCCCCCTAAGGAGGAGGTGGGAAGCATGAAAAACAAGCCTGTTGCTCATGTGCAGTGGGTGCTTTTGAAGCGCTCCGGGAGCATGCTGTCCTCTGTGCCAAGCCTGCCCACCTCCATACTCTTCTTCACACGGTGGATTTCCTACAGCCCTGAGAGGAGTGCCTTGCTAGGCACAGGCAGACTGCCTCCCCAGCTCAGCAACTGCCCACTGGCTTCAGCGCATCAGCCAAGTGCCCATTAATTCAGAACTGAAATCGTTTCACCAGCTGCTTGTTGATTCACTCAGGTTCTTCCAAATTGGGTCCCTTCTGCAGGTTCATCCCCTGACTCCCCATCTGTCACCTGGTTATGACAATGGCCTCCTCTAGTCCCCTGGGGACTGGGGTGAGGAGGGAGCAGAGCTTATATGTGAGACACATATAAGAGGAAAACTCCAGGTGGCCTTTCAGCCTCTGTTTTAGAATCAGCAGTGTGTTGGGGGCAGGGAGAAGGATGCTCCATGTGGGAGTGGCACCTGATCAGAGCCTTGAATTATGCATAAGGATCCAGGAGGCAGAGATAGGGAGGTCAGAGAGAAAGGGTGAGTTTGATGAATATGGGGTCAGTGCGGAACAGGTGCAGGGGTCAACTCCCAGAGGGCCTCCCAGGCCAGGAGAACAGGGGACCTTGCTCTGCAGGCCAGAAGGAAGCCAGAGGAGACCTGGAGCTATGGGTGCCAGCTTCGCTGCTCGTCAGGTGCCATAGAGAACCTCTCAGAGGTTGGGACTGAAGTGGGGAGACCCGTGGGGGGCCTGTTGTAGCAGTCCAGTGAGATCAGTTTAGCAGACACGTGTCAGAATCTGCATGGGCTAGGCTTTGTTCTAGGTACTAGAGACATTGAGCTCATACTTGGAGAGATGCAGTCAGAAAAACCACAGAGAGGGAAGAGCTGTGGTAGAGGGAAGCCCAGGACACCTGAGAGCATGGAGACGCACCTGATGCATTGAGACCGCCCAGAAGGCTTCCTGGAGAAGGTGATATCTGAGCTGAATGGGGAACCAGAATGAGGGGTGTTGAGGCCTCTGGTGGATGGGGACAGCCTGGTTGTAGAAGTCAGAACAGCTCGCAGGGTTGTGACCGGTCAGGTGTACGCTGCTGGCGGCGCCTTAGGTTTGGAGGGAAGAGGGTACGTCTGACTTAGGACATGCTGAGGGTGAGGGTTCCGGGACATCCCGGTGGAGACATCAAGTGGCTGGACCATGGGTCTGGAGTCCAGGAGGAGGGCCTGAGTTGAGCCGGTGAGGGTGCTGTCTGCCCTCGAAGGGTCTCAGGGCAGGGTTAGGGAGCGAATGGGAGTGACCGGAGCCCTAACCGCCCTTGCCCTCCGCTCTGCCCATGCCAGGCGCCTTCGCCAAGGTGAAGGAGAGCCAGCGCATGAGTGACGAGGGCCGCATGGCGCAGGAGGAGGCTGACGGCATCCGCCGGCGCTGCCGCGTGGTGGGCTTTGCCCTGCAGGCCGAGATGAACCACTTCCACCAGCGCCGCGAGCTCGACTTCAAGCACATGATGCAGAACTACTTGCGCCAGCAGATCCTGTTCTACCAGCGGGTCGGCCAGCAGCTGGAGAAGACGCTGCGCATGTATGACAGCCTCTGACCACCTGGCTCAGGCCCTCGCCCCGCCCCCGGGGCCTTCCCACACCAGCAGTGCCTGGAGGGCGGGGAGTTGGGGGTGGCCTCTGGAGGAGTCATGAATATCCCTGGGAAAGTCCCCCACCCCTTAGAGCTGGGGGCACAGCGGGGATGAGAACAGGGCCAGGAGCCCTCCAGGCCCAGGCCTGGGCTGCTGGTCAGTCAGTTGAGGCCAGGCCGGGGTCTTAGCTTCCCCTGGAGCCTTTAGCGCATGCCCACCTGGCCACTTCCCCCTCATTTGTTCCGTAGACATGCGGGCCTGCTGCGGCCCCAGGTCAGACACTGGGCATCCAGGGCTGTGACATGCCTGCTTTTGTCCCCACTTGAAGTGGGGGGTCAGACACAGAAGCAGGCAGGGGCAATACAGAATGATTGATGGTAAGGAAGGGGCTTCTGGAAGCTCGTGGAAGGGACCACTCCTTCTGCCGGTCAGGGATGACTCCATGGAGCAGGTGACGTGGGAGCAGTGTGTCTTGAAGGATGACAAGAACCTGCCAGACAGTGGGGACAGTGGACGGGGAAGGCATTCAGAGAAGAACAGCCTGGACAAAGCTGTGGAGGCATAGAAACGCCTCTTCTCCTCTCCTTTATCTTTCCCCAGCAAGTTTGGTGCCCCCTTGGTGTGTCCCCTTGTGTGACAGAGGGCAGGGATCTGCCTGGCTCCCATGCCCCGTCCCTGCCCTGCTCCCCGCCACCCCGCAGGAGGAGCTGCAGGCCAATTCCCTCCTGACTCCCCCTTCACCAGCTGAGCCCCCTCACTCCCTGGCTAGGGACCATGCAGCATCTTTGCCCTGGGCTCAAGGTGCTGAGACAAGCCACAGACCGCAGGATTTTGGTGGTACCAGCCTGAAGGGCACACCCACAAGTTACTGGGTATTTGAGTTCACCAGCCATAGCTCTCACACTCTGGGCAGGCTTGGATCTCCGGCTCCCAGGGGCCAGCTTACCCGTCGCCCCAGGGATCCTGGGCCCACCTGCCCGTCACCAGGCTCACTGTGATGCCATCCAGGTCCTGGGGGGATTGTGCTGTCTCCCACTCATGTTTACATCCTCGAGGGAGCTCTTCCCACACCCCCCAGGCCGGGGTATGGTCGGAAACTGACAGATGCCACTGCCGGCCCTCCCGGGAGGTCATGGCTATTTCTGGCTGCTGCTGCTTCAATCTTCATTCTTTCTTGTTTTCTTGATAAACCTTTTCCAATTATGATAACAAAAGTATGACTCCTTATTTGGATCCTGGAGGGGATGAGGGTGGAGGGAAGGATGGAGCTCTAGTTGTCCCTGGGAGCAGCTGGACCAGATTCTGAGGTCGTGATGGGCACAGCATTCACCCCAGAACCTCAAAAGTTGGTGGGGAGAGGGCAGTGCAGGTGGTTGGGGCTAGCTGGGGACCTCTGGGTGGCCATGGACCCCACCTCAATGCAGACCCTTCCTAGACCTCACCTCTTTTCTCAAGTGGGTGGAGTCCTGCTGGGGGTTTGGCTCTGCTGCTCTGTGATCCAGGACTGAGGGTCACATGAGGAAGGGACAGTCTAGTCGACAGGGGGTTCAGTCTCCCCAGGAGGCCACATCACAGCCTTGCCCCCAGGAAAGCCCAGTCCAAGAGAGGGGGTAGGACTCAGACCCTGTGTCCTTCCCCGGGCCGTCCAGTCCAGGGTGCCCAGCCCTGAGTGGCTTCCTGGTTGGAAACTGAGGTGGACCCCCCAGCTGTGCCCTTGGGCGTGTCCTAGGCAGGATGGAAAAGAATCTGTTTGCACACGGGAAAGAGGAGGGCTGGGAGGTCAAGGTCCTCTTGGGGGCAGTGGGGACTGGGTGGGGGGAGGGCTGCTGGGGTCCGGGCATCAGGGGAGGCTTTGGCTGGGCTGGGGGCTGCGGGAGCTCACGGCAGTGAGATGGAATAAGGGGCGGCAGGTATAGCAGGGTAGAGGCAGTAAAGGCTCCCAGATCCAGCAGAGCGTCCTCAGAGGAACTTCTGGAATGGGCCCCTGGCCCTGGGTCAAAATTAGGTCAGATTTGGGACTTTCTGTGGAATTTTCCCCTCTCTTCTCCCTGCCCTCCTTTCATTTTCCAACCCATCCGAGGACCTTCCCACCCTTAACCTCTTCTCAGCTTCAACCTCCAGGCAGCCTTCTGCAGTGAGCTCTCTGACCATGGGGAGAGGCGGGGGTGAGGGGTGGTCTTCCCAGGGCTCGTCTGTGTTGAGTGATGGGAATGCTCTTAACACCAGTGCCTGGAGAGTCCCCTGTTCATGCTTCCTGCCCTGGGAATAGCGTCACCTCTTGTGTTTCTCGAGAGGAGGGACCACCTCCCACACCTTCTGTCCTCAGGGTGAGGGGGTCTGGTCTGACATGTTTCTCAGGAGGGGCTGCACCTAGGAAAAGTATCGAGATGTGAGGTAAGGGAAGGGAAGGACAGGCCAAGCCTCTGAGGTCTCTAGGCTGGGATGGACATCTGTGTAGTGGAAGCGGGGATGTCACAGCCCTTCTCTCAGTGTGGGTCGGGGTGCTGGGGAATTTGAGATTGATCTAGGCTAGCCGGACTCTTTCAGCAAGGGCTGGGGGACCAATGTGCATGGGGGACCAGTCTGGTGGTGGCTGGGCCTGCTGGCCGGCCTCAGTCACACGCCAGGCAGATGTTCCAGACTGAGCTGGGCCCAGCTGCCTCCAGTTTCCTCCCTTGGGAGGAGGGTGGAAAACAAGGCCTCTCTTTCTGCCCTGGGCAGCTACCAGGACCTGGAGGTGGGGGCCAGGGGACCCCGAGCCCCAGTCTTGGCCCAGCCCGGGGAAGGAGTCTGCTTTGTGGCCTCATATGGCGGTTGGGGAATGGGGATGGCTCTGTGATCCCGCATCCTATTGCCTCCTGGGCACAGGAGGGCCATGGACCACGGGGCCACTGCTGGGCCACGGCTGTAGCAGAGCCAGGTCTGGTCACAGACACGGTTGCCCAACCCAAAGCAGATGGAGCCACACAACCTGCCCACGGGCACACAGGTCACACCTGGCTACACACACACACACACACACACACACATATGCATGGTCACATGCTGACACACCTGCACTCCCAGCCACAGTGCCACACAGTCACACCTTCCCAGCCACGTCCACACTTGCCCACCCCTACATGCATGTTGTCTGTCTCAGCCACTTTGTCACTCATAGCCCCACCATAGTCCTGTGCACACAGGACTCACCCGGGGCACACGCACCAAGACATGCATGGCCACAAAGTCACACATGCACATAGCGAAGGTGTCATACACATAGATGCTCATAGACTCGGCCTGCATCACCTCCTGGGGGAACCAGTCCGGATCCTCCATTATCTGACACCACCAAATTCAGTTCCTCGTTGCACAGATGGGAAACCTGGCTATATCACCCAGCAGGGATGGGGTATGCTCTGGGGTTGGAGACCAGTTCCCAGTAGGCTCTGTGGCCTGGCCTTGGCAACTCCTGGGCGGTCCCTGGGGCCAGGTTGCCTCTGAAGGCCCCTGGCTGAACCCACTCAACAAAGCTCCAGGCATCTCGCATCTAAGAGCCAGGATGTGGTGGGCAAGTCCCAGGCCTGGGCGGGAGGAACATTCCTGCACCATCTCCTCCCCAAGCCTGCAAGGACTGGGCCCGCCCTGCCTGCCCGCCCGCTGACTCAGGCCTCCAGGAGCCAAGCCGGCTTGGCTCCCTCACCCACCCCAACCCACCCCAACCTGCTTCCCCACCACTGTGGCTCTGATCCCTCTCTCTGCTGCTTGGGGCAAGAGGAGATGGTGAGGCCTTGGCAAAAAGACCATGAGGAAGCATAAAAATTCACCTCCCCCAGATATAGCTCAGAAGGGCTGATTGTGAAACCCCGCTCCGGGCTTTGGCAAAGCTTTTTTCCTTTGGTTTTGTTTGGTTAGTCAAACCCCAATGCAGTCTAGTCTGTTTAAAAAGCAGTGTCTCACACAGTTGTGTCCTCCTTGGTCCACATGGCAGCCCTGGTAGGCAGTTATGCCATTTCACAGACAAAGAGATTGAGGCTTGGCCCGAGAGAGGATGTGACCTGGCTAGGATCACAGAGTGGGTCAGGGGTGGGGCTAGACTTGAACCCAGCTCTCTGGCCTCATTCCCTAAAGTCACCTTGATTAACTCCAGAGGGGTTGGCAGATCTTAGCTCCAGAGGTGTGAAAGAATGGGAGGCTGGCAAACTAACTGCTGAAATGTGCAGGGACTTTGAGGGTGGGGTGACTCCCGCCAGCCCCCCAGGGATGAAGAGGCTGAGGGCGGCATTGCACAGTGAGGTCTGCAGTGACTCAGGGTCTCCATTTACAAATGAACATGTGCGAGGAACATCACTTCATTTTTCTGTAATGACCTGAATTTCCCTTTTGCTTTCTCGTTAACCCACCCAATAGAAAAGTAATCTGAAATCAGTCTTGGGACCCTCCTTTCCTCAGGGAGGCACGTAAGTTTTGGGGTTGGCACATTTGAAGACCCTAGGAAGACCCCTGGCACTTTGAATTTTAGATGCTAAATCCCTGATCCTATCACTCATGTGAAATTTTGCCTGCATTCCTCATTAAAGGTCATTCATATATAGCTACTTGAGTTGGGTTCAGTTAATTACTTGACAATGTCTTGTGTAGATATTTAATTAAATTTTGTTCATTTTGATTTTGTCTTTATTTTCTTTTGCTTTTTGGTGTTTTGCTACTTTTTGTCCACCTGGCTACAAACATTGCTGTGGGTCTTGCAGAGCCCTTGGACCCTGGCACTGGGCCTGTGTGCCCTCCATGGTCCTAGGTTAGCACCGGACCTTTGGCTCATCTTCCTGAGTCTCCTGCCTTCCCACCACCTGCTCCTTTGATCCCACCCTCAAGCCTCCATGGGTCTGGCCCTTTTTCAGTTTGGGGCACTCCAGGTTCCCTCAAGTGTCCCCTTGCCTTCTGGGCCTCAGGGAACCTCAGAGTGAAAGTGAAAGTGAAGTGGCTCAGTCATGTCCGGCTCTTTGCGACCCCGTGGACTGTAGCCCGCCAGGCTCTTCTGTCCATGGGATTCTCCAGGCAAGAATACTGGAGTGGGTTGCCATTTCCTTCTCCAGGGGATCTTCCCAACCCAGGGATCGAACCTGGGTCCCCCGCATTGCAGGCAGACGCTTTATCCTCTGAGCCACCAGGGAACCTCAAGGGGCTGGCAACATCGTTCCACAGCCTCCACCGCACATCCAAGCATCAGGTGCTCTGGGAAGCTGTTTAGAGACCCTGTGCAACCCTTTGTCTTCTGAGGTCTGGTTCTGCCTGGGAAAGGCATTCAAGTCCCCACTGTGCCTGGATCTCCCAGCATCTGGGGCATCTACCACCCCCGGGGCAAGTGGTACTGTGGTGGACAATGGATGGCCAGTGTTTCACAACCACCCAATATGCAAGAGGTAATCAACATCATTTCACAGACCGGGAAATAGGGCCCAGTGAGGGAGGTGCAGAGTAGCAGACTGGTGTGAGTGGTACCCAGGGTCTGGGATACATCTGGTGGGGAAGCAAATGGCTGATGCCTGAGGTAGGAGCTGGGGGCTGGCTGGTGCCTGGAGGTACCTGAGGCCTCTTCTGGGCTTAGTCCCTTGGCTGCCATTGGAAGGAGTGCTCTGGGTGAGGGTAGCATGAGGCTCCAGCACACAGCCCTGCTGCCCCCCAGACACAAAGCCCCTTTCCCTCCACCGCTCAGAGGCAGGATCCGCGTGGCTGAGTCTGAGTACAAATCCACTCTACACCTGCTTGTCGTTGGGATGTTACTCAACGCTGCCATGCTTCCACTTCTCCATTTATAACAGGAATTCCAGATGGCTATGGGGGGGGTCTATGAGCCAAACACGTCAGCAGGACAGTGCCTGCACATAGCCAAGGGCCCAGTAAGGAGCAGCTGGGATTACCAGCCTCTGAGCAGCCCTAGAGACAGGCGGGACCAGGAATACCATTACCCCACTACATGAGTGAGAAAACTGATTGGACGAGCTCTCTAAGGCCACCCAGTGGGTGGATGTCAGGGCTGGGCCCGAGTGCACAACAGCGGCCACTGAATGGCTGCCACGTGCTGCTCCGTGCTGGGCACTGGCCTCAGTACCCCCGTAAACTGTCTCCTTGCTCACCATGGTCTGGAAGGTGAGAACCACTTCTGGACCTCTCCAGCAGACGGAGACTCAGAGGCAGAGTCACCTGCGTGAGACGGTGCAGCTGCTTGGTGGCAGGCAGGACTGACTTCTGCCTGGACACAGCCGTGCCCTTCCCATGGCACCAGGCGCCCTTCCAAGGCTGGCAGGCTGGTTGGTGGGCAGGGGTGGGTGGGCAACTGTCCTGTGGTAGAGACAGTGCAGGAGTGCTAGGAATCGAGGGGAATCACGGAGGAGGTGGTGGGGATTGGTGGAGGTGACCATGCGCCTTCAAGGCGTTAGGTGGAAAGGCAGAGGGCTTGGCCCACAGAGAGCGCTGAGCAAATATTTATTGAGTGATCATTTTCTGTGGGCTTCTCTGATGGCTTAGATGGTAAAGAACCTGCCTTAGGCTGGGGTATGGGAGCAGGATCTGAAGGCAACTGGACAGATGAGGCTGGGGGCGGGGGGGGGGGGGGGCTGGGTTCTGGTGTCTAGGAAGAATGTGAGTCAGAAGCCTCCTTGCTCGAGGGGCTGACATGGGAGGTGGTGGTGAGGGTTGGTAAGGAAATGCTAGGACTGGGGACCCTGTGGGTGCTGCGGCTGAGCTGGAGAGCACGGGGGCTACAGTCCTGGGGCTTCTGTGTGGGGCCGGGTGGGGCAGGCAGGGTGGGGCGAAGGCTCTCTGCCTGGTGTCCCAGAGTGTGTGTGCATCCCCCTGTGTGCTTGCTGGGGGGCTGACCCTGGGTGTGAGGTCCCCACCAGGGCGCTCTTTGCCTGTAGCCAACTGGTTGCACATCCTCCCCACTGTGTCCCTAGCCCTCACTTCCAAGCTCAGGTCCTGCTTCGGAATCATGCTTGAAAGTGAATATGAAAGTTGCTCATTGGTGTTCGACTCTGTGCGACCCCATGGGCTATACAGTCTGTGGAATTCTCTAGGCCAGAATACTGGAGTGGGTAGCCTTTCCCTTCTCCCGGGGATCTTCCCAACCCAGGGATCGAACCCAGGCCTCCCACATTGCTGGCAGATTCTTTACCAACTAAGCCACAGGGGAAGCCCAAGAACACTGGAGTGGGTAGCCTCTTCCGTCTCCAGGGGATCTTCCCAACCAAGGAACTGAACCAGGGTCTCCTGCATTGCAGGTAGATTCTTTACCAACTGAGCTCTCAGGGAATCGTGCTTAGCTTCTCTCTTTTTCTCGCTTTACATCCACCCATGAGCAAAGTGCCTCAAAAGAGACCCCACATTGGATCCATCTCACCATCTCACCATGAGTCCCAAGCCAGTCCCATGCTTGCCCAGACTACTGTAGTATTCTCCAAACACTTCTGTTGTCTCCTTCTCCCAAGGATCTAACAGGAGCCAGAGTGAACTGTGTCTCTTTTTTCTTTAATATTTATTTGTTTGGCTGTGTTGGGCGTATATATGTGTACCTGCCACATGTGGGCACGTCCTTGTGGCCACTACAACTACTCTAGTTGTAGTTCATGGGCTTAGTTGCCCCTCGGCACGTGGGATCTCAGTTCCCTGACCAGGGACTGAACCCACGTCCCCTGCATTGGGAGGCAGATTCTTAACTACTGGATCATCACAGGAGTCTCCAGAGTGGTTTTTAAGACCATATTCTAAATCAAATCACATCTGTCCCTTGCTTTCGACCTCCAGGGCATCCTGCTGTTCTTAAGAGAGATTCCTAACTCTTATTACAGCCACAAGGCCCCTGTGATCTCACTGTAAAATCCTGTGTATTTTGGTCACAGAATTCCAGACCTACTGAACTGCCATTTCTCAAGCTTGTTATACCTCAGGACCTTTCCATTTGTGGGTCCCCTCTGTCTGGAATGTTCTTTTTTCTGCCTTCTAAAAAAAAGCTATATGTAGCATCTAACTTGGGCACTTTTAAGTACTTGTAGAGGAAACTGTGTGATATCTAGAGTTTGCTGGAAGCAAGGAATGCTGGGAGTAAGACACTGGCCCAGGGTTGATAATTGTTCTTCCTCCCAAATGTTTGTGTGGTTTGAACCTCAGTTAATTCAGGTCTTTGCTTAAAACATCACCTCCTTGGAGAAGCCTTCCTTGACTTCTTAGTTCTAGTGCTTTGTATCTTTACCCTGCCTTCCCCCCTCCGCTTCATTTTACTTATTATCAATTGCCAATTAAATATGTACATGTATTTAACTTTTTATTTTGGAAAGTTGCCAGCATATACAAAATAGAGAAACTAATACAGTATCATGGATCACTGTGTGTCCATACCTGAGCTTCAACAATTATCAACCCTGGGCCAGTATCTTACTCCCCCACATTTGTTGCTTCCAAAAAACTCAAGATATCACACAATCTCCTCTGCAAGTTAGATGTTAAATATATCTGTTTGTTAGAAGACAGCCTTCAGCGGACCTGGGGTAACTCTGTTGTGCCCAGCATGGTGCCTGGCTCATAGCTGGTGACCGAGAATGTCTACATGGCAGTGTCTCGGGTCTCTGGGGAGAAGGTGTGTGTGGGTTCTGGTTTGCACAGGTCGGCTGCTGTCAGGGAGTCAATCTGCACATGTCTGCATGCACGGCCGCATGTGGCAGTCCCTTAAATTGTGTGTGTGTGCACACACGTGTGTGTTGCCGCAGCAGCTGGTGGCTGAATGCATGCTTCCCGGCTGATGTCATCTCCCACACCCCCTAGGAGCCAGTGACTTGCTCTGGGGAGTCGTTCCCTCTTCCTAAGCATAGTGTGGGTATGAATGGGTGGGAGGGATCAGATCCTATCCACTGCCCCCACCCCCACCCCGCCCTGCTTTAGAGGGCTGGGTTCAAGGCCAGAGTAGAGAGCCCCTCCCTGCTCCTCTCTGGTTAGCGGGAGGCTGTGCCGTCCTAGCCGAGCGGGCAGCCTCCTTCCCTCCCTGCACTGCAACCCTGCCCTGTTAGCTTGGCTGGGAGGGGTGTGGGGTACATACGTGAGGGTGGTGGTGTTCCAACCTGACCAACTCTTCAGGCTCCTCGGGTGACTCCTGGGTAATTGGGCAAACAGGGCCACTCACACTGGGGGTGACTGGGTGCAGAGCTCTGGTCCAGGTCTCAGAGTCCCCCACTTCCTACCCTGGTTCTGCGTCATAAGAGGTGGACCCTGGGGGCATGGGCAGTGGGAAGGAGTGCTTCCAGCCCAACACCAGGCTTACTCTTGGGGGCTGCTTCTGCTCAGACCTGGCTTCCACAGGAGCGTCTCTCAGTCTGCCCCCAGACTGTCTGCTCCAGGGCCTGTCTCCTCCTCGCTCAAGCTCTGCATCATCTTCCTCCCTCTTAATACTCTGACTTAACCTCAGGTAAGTCCTCTGACTCAATGGGGAGGCGGGAGGTCAGAGTGGGGCTGCTGGCTTCTCCTACCCAGAACCTGGCCCCTTGCTGCACACCTCACTCTACCTGCCCAAGCCCAGCAAAGCACATGCTCCCACGTCCATCTTCTTCAGGTGGGGGATGCATGCATCTGGCCTTCCAGGAAGACTGAACATTTGTTCAGCACCTACTATGCACCAGGTACTGTGACGGCTGTGATAAATTACAAAGATCACAGTAACACCAACCTGGAAGCACCTACAGCAGGCCAGATCCACGCCAGGCAATTCAACAACAACTGCTGTTACAACTGCGACTCATCACAGTGTCAACATTTATTGACTGTTTGTTTACAAACGTACTGAGTGGTCACTGCGTGTCCGGGGCTCTTCTAAGAGCTTTGCCACAGCCATGACCCTTTGAAACAAAGCCTTGGTCAGTTGCTCTGCTAGGTCCTAACTCAGGCAGAGGAGCGGGAGCTGGCCTGGGCCTCTGGCTGGCCACATTGCACAGATGCTGGAAGGGACAGGAGATGGGGCAGAAATGAAGCAGCAGGGCTCTAGGCAGAAAGCAGGCGGCCTGCTCCTCCCAGCGGCTCTATCCTCTCCGGTGTCAATGATCCCATCAAGAATTAAAACAGGTGGGTGGACTTGTACAAGTTCACTGGGCTGGCACAGTCTCCACCTGTGCCCTCCCTCCTTCAGTTCATGGATTCCGCCCCCAGACTCTGAGGTCCTCAGGGCAGATGATGGGGCAGAAGGGCGAAGGTCCTGAGGCCTGGAAGCTTCTCGGAGTCCTCAGACCTTGCCCCAGCCATCTGTGCAGGTGCCACCCTCTCAAGGCAACCTTTTAGCCGGGTTGACTCAGAAGGGGCCTTTCCCCCGAGTCACCGCCTTCCAGGAGTGCCCAGGCTCTGCCAGCCTCGCCCACCTGCCTGCTTGCTCAACAGCCCTTTACAACAGGCTCCACCTTCCTCAACAAGACCCAACAGGGTTCCCCCTGCCGCTCTCTGGTTCTTGGCGGTCTCTGCCCCGGTCAGCATGGCTGGCAGCCCTGGCCCACCTGCGCTTGCCCTGCTGCCTTTGTGGGAACCAGGAATCCCACTGCTGGGAGAGGCATCCTTGGCATCTGGAGGGGTTTGGAGACTCGAGGAGGCCCAGCTCTGCCAGCGGATTGCTGTGTGACTGTGGCAAGGCACTCCTGTAAGATTGGGACTCTGAGCCCCCAAGCTGAATACAGGCGGTCCCGCAGTGGTTAGACCAGCTGGGCCAGGAAGGTTCTGGCAAGGGGGTGGAGTAGCAGGGGAGCCTGAGTGGTAGGGGTTCTAGTTTGTCTCTCCCTCCTGCCCTGTGTAATCCATTTTGACTCTCTCTCTGGTGGGCTTCCACATTTAACTTGGTCAAAGTGTTCTGCCCATGAGACTCTGAGCAGATAGACCTCTTTGGGTGGGAGGGAGCCATGGTTCGGGTGTGGAGGGACAGAGAAGAGTCTGGGAGGGAGAGAGTCAAACCTGCCCTTTAGAAACCTGAGGTCTGCCTGGGCTCGGGAGGGGAGGCAGGAGCCAGAGCAGCCGTGGGGAGCCTCGTCAGCTCTCCTGGGGGATTAGGGAAGCTGGGAAAAGAGGTCTGGGTGGGCCTGGTGGTGAGAGACCTCTTGGGTCTGTGGGGAGGGGCTGTATTCTTGCAATAGATGTTTCCTGACCATCTTTGCATGCCTCGCATTGGGCTGGCATGACCCTGCCCTGAGGGAGCACACAGCGTTGAACTATGCTTCCTACAAGGTGTAGACCTCCTGCAGGGAAGGGCTGCAAGGCTGGGACCTTCTCCCAAGCTGGGGGCCTCTGAGATCTGGGAGGAGAGGGGACTTGGGTGCTCCAGGGACAGTCCCACTAGCAGGGCAGCACACAGGCTGGAGGTCAGAGTCAGCGTTTATTTAGGGGGTGCAGAAGAGTTAGCTTGGAAGCCTCCGTCCAGTCCCTCCTGCTCCCCACCCTCTCCACCTTCTATGGAGAGCTCTGGGGAGGCCCAGCCTCACTTCCTGATCATGCTGGGAGGTAGCGGGCCAGCGGCTTCTTCCCTTTTCTGACGGGAGAAGGGAGCAGGCCGTGTTCTGCCCTGGAGGAGACCCAACGCACTGACTGGTAACCTTGGCTGGACACCTCCCTTCTTCGTCCCTCCCTCTGCAGGTGGGGAGGGGCCAGGGAGGGAAGCGCGGGCTGGATCGCAGACGGCGGGGTGCACAGAGTTGCTGCACTGGCCGGGGACCTGTCTGTCGCTGGGAGGTAAGGGTGGGAGTGGGCAGCTCCTTGCCGACTCTCTTCACTGGATCAGACCTGCCTGCCAGCCTCACCCCTGCTTCAAGGACTTAGACAGCCTAGCTAATTTGGACTTCAGGACTGACACCTGAGCCCTTTGTGACCTCACAAAGCTTCAGAAGGAAGCCTTGGGTGTAGCTCCAGGCTAAGGGCTAGCTGAGCTGGCAGTTCCTAGGTTGGGGGCCCAGGGAGCCGTGTTAAGGTAGAAAAGTCACTTCTGGGCCACTGGTTAATTTAAGCAAGGGCTGCTTCTGTCTTTAGGGGCTCCCAGGACATCAGAAGGGTGAAAGAACACAGTACCACCCACCAGTTATCCTGGTGGCCACAGGGGGCTCTCCGAGGAGTTGGCACCTTTTATGACGACAATAGCCGTCAGTTAAATACTGTACCTCATTGCACAGAGAATGCACATGTGAGCAGTAGGTGGGTTGGGCATGCCCGGCATTAGCACTGCGTGGCTGCTCCTGGTGTGGAAAGACCCAGCGCTCTGTAAGGAGAAAGGAAGCAGCCAGAGCCGGAGGGCCTCCCACCAGCCAGCTCACGCCGCTGGGTTAGGGCACACATGGTGTGGTAGTTACTCACTGGCATGTCTGGGGCTCTTCAGGAAGGGCTGGGTATATTTCTGTTTGCTTCTCCCACAGGATTTTTGGCACCAAATACCCTTGCCAATGCCTGAATAATCCCAGCGGTGATTACCCAGGCATGACATTAACTATGAGAGGACCTAGGATGGGGCTGTAGAGAGAGGAGTCCAGCACGTCTGGTTGGCCCCATCTTGGCTCCAGTCACTTGTCAGGGCTCCCTCACATGTGCCAGCCAGGAACAGCAGACCCAACCTGAGAAATTGGTGGTGTGTGTATGTGTGGGGGGGTGTTGCTGCTCAGGTACCTCCAGCCCTTTAAGATCTGGAATCTTCAGGGCCCAGAGGAAGATGCTAACACCCTTGGCAGTTCCCTTTGGTCAGGAGAGATTGGTTGTGGGGAAGGAGGACCATTTCTCTTCCTTCCTATTGGAGGACAATGGTTCCAGCTCTGTGGGTTCTACAGCTGCCCCGGCAACTCCACTTAAAGGGCCAGCTCACAGAATGAGGAGAGGGGCTCAAAGGAAGCCCCCCACCCTTTTTTTTTTAGCATCTAAGAGGCTAAACCACTGAGGGTGGTGGGCAAGGCTTCTTCCAAGCTGGGGACCTGGGCCCCTCTGGCAAGCTCTACCCTGCTCCCCACACCCCTTTCCACCATCTTTCCTACAGTGGGGTCACTTCCCCACTGTGCGGAAGTGAGTTCGGACCTAGTGATGGGCCTAATATCCCAGGTACCACATGGCCAGCTCCTGGGACTGTGGGAAGACCATAGGCAAGGGGCGCTCAACTCTGGAGTTTGTATACTTATAAGTGCATGTTTGTGTGTGTGTGTAGGGGGTACACAGGCAAGTATGTATCTCTGTGTTGTGTTTCTGAAGGTCTGAAAGTGCACAGCTGTGAGCACAAGCCCACACTGTGTGTGTGTGTGTGTGTGTGTGTGTGTGTGTGTGTGTAACAAGGTCAGAGGCTCCCGGACATTCCTGAGTGCTTGTACACAGGCTGGCGCCTATCCTCAGCCTGGGAGGAACCGGCTCCTTAAATGAAGGAATGGTGAGTTATTTTGTAAAGTGGGTGGCAACCTCCTTAAGTTGGGGGTGCTTATCTGAAATCCGCAAGGGATTTACCTAATAAACCGAGGCCCCGCGTTTAGAATGGGCTCTGAGGATGGTGTGCCAGTCAAAGACCCTCTCCCAGGTCCTGGCAGAGACGCTGGCACAACGCCTGGGTGCCAGCCCACTGTCCAGCCCAGGCTTGAAGGAGCAAGAGCAGTATCGGCCTGTGCCAGCTCGCTGGGGGCAGGGCAGGCTGGGCCACGTGAACAGAGAGGGTGTCGTCAGGCCTCTTGGGGGAACCTGAGCCGAGCCAGATCCTGCCTGGCGGGTCCGTCACCTTCATCTCAGCTTACACTCCCAGGGAAACTGGCTGCTCTGGGTGGAGGCTGGCCCTAGATATCAGGGCCCTGAGGATGCAGCCTTGAACTCCAGAGAGAAGCTAACCAGAGAGTGGGGCGTGGCATGGAGACGCCCTTGGCAGGGCCCCTGGGTGAGGCTGGCATGGGGTGGATTGGAGAGGCCAGGCTTGAAAAGGAAGCCAGAGCCAGGACTCTGAGCTCCGGGTACAGAGGGATCTCTGCAGAGCCGCCACTTATGGGTCCTGGCCACCTTCCATGAAGGGGAGGCTTTCAATGTGGCAACAGGAACTGGCTGTGCTCAGGGTTCTTGGTCTACCCAATGCAGGAGACATGAGACACAGGTTCGAACTCTGGGTTGGAAAGATCCCCTGGAGTAGGAAATGGCAACCCACTCCAGAATTCTTGCCTGGAGAACCCCCATGGACAGAGGAGCCTGGTGGGCTACAGTCCGTAAGGTCGTGAAGAGTCAGAAAGAATGAAGTGACTTAACGTGCACGCATGGCTGCCTGCTCTGCGAGGCTCTAGACAAGCCTCTTGCCCTCTTAGTCCCCCTGGGTCCTCTGGGGGCCCTTCCTGCAGTGACCCACCAGGATTCCAGGTTTCCTTCCCAAAACTTCTGAGAGTGGGGGAAGTCCTAGGAGGCTGGATGCTGAGATGTGAAGGGCATCGTGGGGAGGGGTGGCCCAGGGACAGAAGCATGGGAGGGAGGGAATCTCCTCTCTTGCCCTAATTCCTGGTTCAGATGCTACAGATGTGGAAACAGCAGAGAGGTGATGCTGCTGAGCTGCCAGAGGCTGGCTGGGGCCCCCCACCCCCAAAGCAGCTGTGCTCAGGTCCCAGACGCCCCTCCCTTCCCCCTTCCTCCTCCCCCGGCCTCCCACGTCCCCCCAGAGCTCAGACCACTTTCCTGCTGTTCTTCTGAGGACTCCAACCTGCTCCCAGGGCCTGGGCTCTTCTCTGGGAGCTAGAATCTGTCTCCATTGCCCACGACCCTGGGAGACCCTCTGAAGGGAAAGGACCAGAGAGTGGTGGCTCGTCAGCAACTCATGAAAGACCGTCTGAGGCTGCTTTGTCTCAGATCTATCTCTGGCTACAGGGACAGACGACTTTTTGGAACATTTGCTGCTCGCTCTGCCTTTGAAAAGAAGCACTCTTGGTCCTCTCGTTGGAAGGGTTGGTTGTTCAGTCCCTCGGTTGTGTCCGACTCTTTGTGACCCCATGGACTGTAGTCTGCCAGGCTCCTCTGTCCATGGGACTGCCTAAGCAAGAATATACTGGAGCGGGGTGCCATTTCTTACTCCAGGGGATCTTCCCACCCAGGGATTGAACCCGTGGCTCCTGCATTGACAGATGGGTTCTTTACCTTTGAGCCACCAGGGAAACCCTGTTGGAAGGGCAGAGACCAGCAGAAATCTTCCATGGGAAAATCTCCAGGGAACCGAGCAGGGGCACCTGTGGTGGTCCCCTTCTATCCCTCTCCCCATGCCCCAGCCCTGGGATCCCCAAGTCCCCCTCTATCCCTCTCCCCATGCCCCAGCCTTGGGATCCCCAAGTCCCCCTCTGTCCCTGGCCCCATGCCCCAGCCCTGGGATCCCCAAGTCCCTCTCTCTCCCCATCTTTGCTGTTCCAACCTCTTGAGAGGTGGACAGAGAAATAGGGCTGTGGAGCCCAAAACTGAGGCTAAGACATCTGCAGCTGGGGCTCTGAATGTTTCTTGGTTTTGTTTTTCTTTTCTTCAAGCTCTTTGAAGAGGGCCTAGTTATCTCTACCAAATCAAAGCCCCATCCCACAAAGACTGGCCCACCTGCCCGCACACGTGGAGGCAGAGATCTGAAAGGCTCTAGGAGGTGGAAATTCAGGCCCCATCTATCCTGGTGACAGGCCTGGGGGAGTGCAGGCTAGTGTGGACGGGCCCCCAGTACACAGTCAGACAAACAACACACAGCTGTCCAGAACCTCTGAAGCACCTTTTATCCAGGCCTCACAGAGCCCAGTGCCCCCAAGTACCCACCCCACAGTCCTCAAGGGGCACAGGCATTGCAGCAGTCCAGGGCTTGAGAACCTGCATGCTCCCCAGCCCAGCCCTCTCCAGGGCCACAGACCCACTCTCGCCTAGCCATCAGTCCATCAAGGTGGGGCCTTGGGACTGAGCTGGCCTCAGACCTTTCTCCATCCCTTACCCCAGGGGCTCCATCAGTCTGGGCTGGCTCAGCACCATGTTAAATAGCTTCCTTGCAATCCCCCTTAAATAAAACCATCCCAGAGCAACCCACCCACCTGGCACCCTGGATATATGATTCCACTGCTTATGCTTTTGAGAGAGTAGGGGGGGGACCCTCTCCTCCTGCCCTCTGCCCCAGGGAATAGCATCTCCCTGAAAAACCAGGGGAAGTTTTCCTCCCCATCCTGGGGCAGAGATGAGGGCAGGCCTGGCATGGCATGGAAAATCCAGGAATCCCCATCTGGCCCCGCCATCCCTCTCTGCTCCTTGCCCTCTTAGCAGCCTGGGTCAAGTGTGACTTACCCAAGGTCACAGACCCAGGACTCAGAGTCCTGCTTATCTAGGAGGTGGCTCTGGTTTTGATCACCCACACTTGCTCCAGGGCAGGGACCTGACTCTGAGCCTGCCTCTGTTCTCGGCCCCTTGCAGTTCTCTTGGCCGGAAGTGAGCCGGGGAGGTTCCAGCTCTTGTCTCCACTTGGTCCTGGATCCCTGGGCCTGCTTCCCAGCACCCTCCACATCCTGGTGTCCCCAGGACTCTCTGGCCCTGGGGAGACTCAGACTGCACCAGGGCATGGGAGCAATGGGGCCGGGGCCCAAGCAAGCCTGTCCCTGGCCCAATCGGCATCTGGGCCCAGGCCAGGCCTCACACCCAGTACTGGCCGTTCTTGAGGGCAGGGTTGGCTGTCCGGCAGAACTGCAGCAGCTCGGGGTCAGGCTGGCCCCCCGATGGGGGCCCCTGGCCAGGCACTGCCGTCAGTGGGATGGCCTGGCCTGGCTCCACCTTGCGGAAGGTCTCGGCGTCACTGACCAGGCCGTTTCGGGGCTTGGCAGTCAGCACCTGGACGTTGTGCTTGCCTGTCTTGTTGCGTTTGCGTAGGTAGAAGAGCAGAGGCACGATGAGGGCCAGGAGCAGGAGGACCAGGCAAATGGGGATGATGACGCTGAACATGTTGGCCTCCAGGAAGCCCAGGAAGCCCCCGCTGGCCATGGGGGGCACGGGGCTGGAGGTCGCTGGGCTTGGCCCGCCTGTGGGGGTGCCGCTCTCTGGCTCCCCGGCTTCGGTCCGAGCAGCCTCAGGCAGACTGAGCAGGGCCACTCTGTAGGTCCGGGCTGCGTTGAAAGGCTCCGTGGCAAAGTCCAGCGAGGCCACAGCGGGAGGGACACCCCTTGCCCACAGCTCCAGAATGAGACTGTCACCCGTGGGGCCGGGAGAGCTACCCTCTGGCCTGCCAACCTCCAGCCCCAGCCGGCCATCCTCAAGGTCCTGCTGGGTGAACTGCTCCACAAGCTGGCCTCCCCGAGGCTCTGTCCTGGCCCGGGGCACTCGAACCACGCGGCCATGCCGGGGTCCTGCCAGGAGCCGGAAACGCGGCACACTGCCGGTGCGGTTGGCCAGCTCTCCCGCATCTAAGACAGTGGGGTCCAGGCGCAGGGTGGCACCCTGGGGCCACGGCCCACCTGTCCACACGTGCAGCAGAGCCCTCACGGTGACGTTCACCGTGGCGGATGCGTTGGCACCCCTGGCCAGCGCCAGGATGCTGAACTGATCGTGAGAGGAGGAGAAGTTGGTGAAGGCAAAGACCACGTCTCCCTGGTCTACCTGGAGCTGGCTGAAGGCTGTGGCAGGCTGCCCGCCCACCAGCAGATGTCCATACCGGGGCCCCTGGGTGAGGCGGTAGGCTGCGTCTGGCTCCTCCCGATCGGAAACCACGCGGAGCTGCTGCCGGCTCAGGGAGGAGCGCCCTAAAGCTTGGGGCACCTCCAGAGGCGCCCGCAGCTGCACCTCAATGGCTGAGGGCAGGACGTCCACGGCCAGGGACATGAGCAGCGGGGGGCTGGCCCCGTCGGACACGCTCAGCTGGAACACGCCCACCACGCTGCTCCCATTGGCCACGAACGCCAGGCGTCCTGCATCCACGTCAGCCTGCGTGAAGCGGGTCACCGGCCCCGGGCTGGCCCCCGCCAGGCTCAGGAAGCCGTTGTGGGGGGCCCGCTGCACCTCATACTCGATCTCCCCGGGAGTGGAGTCTGGGTCCACCACGCTCAGCTGGGCCCGGGAGACAGGGCTGCGGGAGCCTCGGGTGAGCCGGAGTGGGATGGAGGCCTGAGGCTGCGGCGGCCGCTCATTCACATCGCGCACCGTGATGGCGAAGGCCTCTGAGGTCTGCGGTCCCGCCACGGAGGTCCCCGCCGGCCCTTGGAGGTGGGCGCGGAAGCGGAAGCCATCCTGCTGGGTGCCCCCGCCGCCGTGGGCGTACACCAGCTGCCCTGCGGCCAGCTCAGACTGCAGGAAGTGGGGCCGCCCGGCGTGGAGGGGCTCCTCGGACACCAACAGCTGGCCCCGCGTGGGGAACTGCGTGATCTGGAAGAGTACGTCATGCTCCAGGCGTCGGGGCGATGGGACGCTGGCCAGGAGGTTGGCGGCGTCGAGGGCCGCGGTGGTGATCTCTGCCCTCTGGCCTTCGGAGACCCAGAGACCTGGGGACAGGACACAGGCTGTGAAGGTCCCGTCCACCAAAGGGAGAGCCGTGGACCTTCAGACCAGAGTCTTCAAGGCCGGGTTGTCCCTACCCGCTGAGACCAGGCACCCCAGCCTGGGCCTCAGGGTCCCAGGAGGACTGGGATCATATCCCCCTGCTGACCCCACCTGCCCATCCTCCCTGTAATATACCAGGTCCTCAGAGCTGACATGAGCTGCTGACCTTTGGCCTTGTGCCCCCCACCCCCAAATTTGCCAGCCTATGATGCTGTTCACCTTTGTTCCTCCAGAGGCGGCTGGGGCGCTGGGGACAGGCAGCCTCGAAAGTCACGGTCACGGCAAGGGTGGCGACCATGTCGGGGGCAGGGGGTGAGGACAGCTGGAGCTCCAGGGTGTCATGGGCCTCCCAGAAGGGCTCAGAGGGCATCTCGTGCTCAAACAGAACGTTCCCAGCATATACCTGCGGGGACACCCCACTGGTTGGATGGGATCCTGCAGGGCCTGGGACCCCCTCGGAGGCTGGCGCTGGCACTGGGCCCTGGGGTCTCCCTGGTAGACCCCCAGAGCCCAGCCACCCTCTCGGCTCTCCCCAGTTTGCCTCGCTCTATGTCTCCTTCATCAGCTTAGCAGGTCGCCACAAAACAGTCACATGACAATGAAGAGCTAGGCTCTGGATCCGGACGCCTCTGTCAAACCCCAGCTCTACCACCTTGGGCGAGTCACCTCATGTCTCGGAGCCCCTGGGAAAGCAGTACTCTATCTGTGCCTCTGTCCACAGCAGCTCGGTCCTCTTTTGTATGAAATCCCTGTCCCTCCTCCCTACTGAAGCCACCACTTCTACCAATGCCCATCTTCTCCCCACGGCATCAACGTCCCCCCAGACGGATCAGTCCCATCATTAGGGAACTATGCTTTCCGTCCATCTTAAAGAAGAAACCTCTCCTGACTTTACTTTTTACACCAACATTCGTTCTTCCACCTTTTAGGCTCTTTGCAGCAAAAAGCCAGAAGGAATAGTCTATACTTTCCCCTATGCAGTCTTGAGCACACTGCCCCCAGACTTGGGTTCCTGCTGTTGCCAAGGGGACCATGGCCTCCATGTCACTGAATCCAGAGGCCAGTTCTCAGCAGCACTGGACACAAGTGAGTGTTCCTTCCTCCAGCCTACCGGATGGCTTCCAAGTGGTTCTGCTCCCTTGGTTGACCTCCAGCCTTACTAGTTGCTTCTTCACAGACTCTCCTGCTGGTCCTGCCCCTTCCCCCCGATGTCTGTGGTTTGGCCTTGACAGTCTGCCTACAGGCACTACCCATGTACTCTCACTGGGTCTCACATCCTCAGATGCCAGCCATGAGATGACCCCTTTATTTGTCTCTCCAACCCCGGGCTTCACTCTCCTGAACTCCAGGCTCATAGCCACCTGCTTCCTGGGCAGCTCCACTGGGATGTCTGAGGGACATCTCAAACTCAGCATATCCGAGACGACCCCTGACCTGCTCCGCCTCTCCCAGCCTTCCCACTATGGAGGGCATGGCTCTGTTCTTCCCGTGGCTCGGGTCCCCAGAGCCTGAGTCACCCCTGATTCCTCGCTTCCTCTCTTAACAGTGTCATCTCTGGCCTGGATCATTGCCGGAGCCTCCTAACTGTGTCCTGGCTCTCTCTCTGCCCCTCACGCATGTGTGCTAAGTCACTTCAGTCGTGTCCGACTCTTTGCAACCCTATGGAGCCTAGCCCGCCAGGCTCCTCTGTCCATGGGGAGTCTCCAGGTAAGGAGTGGGTTGCCAGGCCCCCCTCGAGGGGATCTTTCTGACCCAGGGATAGAACCTGCATCTCTTAGGTCTCCTGCATTCGCAGGTGGGTTCTAACACAGAAGTCAGGGTGAGCCTTTAAAAATGTAAGTTGGGTTCTGTCAGTCTTGCTCAGACAGTGCAATGGCTCAGCACCCTTAGGTTTCAAAGACCCGATGTGACCCGTTACCTGCGACCTCACCTCCTCCCTCTCCACTCCAGCCACGCCCGCTGTTCTCTAGGGCCAGCTGTTAAACACCAAGGAATAGTCTCCACTTCCATCAAGAAATCCACTCCCTCCCCTTCTAATCCCAATGTGTCTTCTTGGCTTATCTTTTGTTTTCCCCTTTTAGGAGACACAGGGAACTATTTTCCTTCTCGTGGAAAAACAGGACTTGTGCAATAGTGAGGAGGAAGCCGACTGGGGTCACAGTGTGTGGGAGGCTCTAGGCTTCCATCTCACTATTGCACTGGGGTTGTGGTGAAGTGGGGCACCCTGCCGAGTCAGGATGGGGAGCAGAGCTGGTCCAAGCAGGAGGTGCTCTTCAGAGGCTGTCCAGGAGAGGGGAACACAAACTTTTTAAGAAACTGGAAATCAGGTTGTGTGTGGGTGAAATACCCCAAAGGTTATATCTTGACCACTAATTTAAAAATATTAAATGCATGTGCAAGCCAAATAAAACACATCTGTGGGCCAGCTGTGGTCCACAAGGACTGCCAGTTGTGACCTCTGGCCCGGTGCTGACCGATGAGCAGGAAGGAAACAGAGACCCTCGGGAGCTGAGTGGGGGGAAGCTGGAGGTCTGGGTACATGAGGTACTTGTGGGTGGGGGGGCTGTCTGGTTGGGGATGAGGCAAGTCACAGGCGAGGTGAGGAGGGGTCCCTGGCTTCTGGGAACCAGCAGCATCCTTTGCTGAAAGAATCTTGGACTAGCAATCCGAAGGCATAGCCCCGGGATGGCTTCAAATCGCCACGGGATCCGAATAAAGTCCTTTGACCTCTGTAAGCCTCAGCTTCCTTATCTGTAGAATGGAGACACCTGGCCCCTGTCTCCTCTCCACTCCCCCCAGCTCAGAGTACTGTGCCACCTAGGCACTGTCAGATCCCACCCGGTTCTGCCCTGCCCCCTTCACCAAGGGGAGGGTGTGTCTGCCTCAAAGCCTCCTCCAGCTTCCCTGGGTGGTGCTGCCAGCCTGGCCCCCTGGTGGCCATTCAATCTAGTCCACGGTGTGGGGGAGGGGCCTGAAGTCCTCTTCCTGCTCCACCCCCCTCCCCGGGCATCCTGGGATTCAGGGTGCACAGCTGCCCTGCTGAATATTTAATTGTGGGGGGGGCGCTGGGAAGGGGGGCCATAGCAGATGCTGGGAGCACAGAGAACACGAGCCTGGGGGACGGTGATGTGAGAGACCTGAGAACCTGTTCCCACTCTCATTAAAGTTCCTTCCTGCCCTCACCTGGAAGACAATCCCACCCCCACCCCCCACCGCCATGCTCCGCCTTCAGGGAGAGCCAAGGCTGCCCTGGAATGCCTGGCGCCTCCTGCGCTTACAGGGACCTTAATTTAAATGATGGCTGCTGGCCCCACTGGCCCAGGTAGCACAGAGTGCTCTGGAACCCCCACAGAAGCAGCCTGGTGGTCTGCCTCTTCCCATGGTTGAGTTCTAGCTTTCACTGGTGGCCTCTGCTCAGGGACAGCTGTGTCCTGAAGCTGCCCTGAAGCATGGATGGCAGCTTCACCCCCAGCTCGACTTACTCAGCTGCTTGTGTCCACTCATCTGCTTTCAGGACCCACTCTGCTTCTTTCTGGCTCTTCACCTGAGCCCCAGGCACACATCTCTGCCCTCAAGCCCACCAGCTGCCTTCATCCCAAACTCTATCCCCCCCAAACCAAACACTGTCCCTCACCAGCCACTGGGGGTGTCTAGTGTCCCCTATGCAGTATACCCTTGCCCTAGTCCCCTAAGGTCCAAGTGCAGTTCCTTCTGGAAGCCAAGTCTGAGAATCTGATCCCTGCTCTGGGCCCCTAGAGCCCTGGTCTCCTGCATCCTTCTTCCTTTCTCTGGAACACTAAGCCCCATCCCTCCCCCACCCCCCAGCCTGGCAGCTTCTGGAAGGTGGGGCATGCAGGGCCTGGACCATGGCAGGCCCAGGGAGGCTGGAGCTGGGACCCGTGTCCACAAGTGTGTCCAGGGGGAGAGTGGGCCTTAGACTGGATGGAGTCTAAGCCTCGAGTGGCTGAAGACAGCGGCCCTTACCTCTGCCTGAGTGAAGTTCTCCAGGGCCTCCCCGGTGCTGCCCTGCTGGGTGTGGAAGAGCCGGCCAAGCCGGGGGCCCCCCAACACCCGGTAGAGCAGGTGTTGGGGGTCAGTGCCCGCACTGGAACTGGCTCTCAGGCTCTGGCTGCTGAGCGGCTGGACGGACCCTGCAAGAGGCCAAGGGGGACTGTCGGCCTCTGACCGGGAGCCAGGGCCAGACCCACGGCCGCTGGGGAGGCAGAGGGGCCCCGGCGTGGCTCGCCCACCTGGGCAGACGGTCAGCGTCCGGCTGCCTTCCAGGGAGAGGAGCAGCTGCTTCTGGGCCGTCACCCGGAAGAAGTGTCCCGCGGAGCTGTGCTCGCCATCAGACAGGCTGAAGCGGAAGCCTCCGTCCAGGGCTCCTAGGACGGGAGGGGAGTTGAGCCTCGCCGGCCCACGCGGGCGCCCAGCCTCGGGGCACCCCCACCTCCCCGCACCCACCTCTGTGTGAGAACAGCACGAGTCCGCTGTCGAGCTGGGCCTGGGTGAAGCTGTGGATCTCGGTGCTCGGCGCTGTACTCAGCACCACCCGTCCGTTGCTGGGCCGCTCCAGGGTGTAGACCAGGTCCTCGGGTCCGGAGTCGCTGTCTGTGCCCATAAGGGCCTCCGCTGGGATGGGCACCGTGGTCTCCTCCCACATCTGGGGATACAGGCCTGTGAGGGGTCTGCTCCCACCAAGCCCACCCACTTCATTCCTCCCTGGCCTGGGCGCATCGTCAGGGCTCCAACTGTACCGCCATACGGGGCTCCCCCGCACAAAGGGGCCCTCCACCCCATTCACTTTCCCCTGTTGGCCCAAGGTTCCCATGCCCAGGCTCCCAGCTCTCCATCTGCCCTAGTCCAGCTTGTCCCTCAAGACCAGCTCATGTACCCCTACCCCAGGAAGCCCCCAGCTTTCAGCCCCCAGAGACCCCCCAACCCTGACCCATAGTGCCACCTCTGTGGTTCACCAGCAGGGCAGGGGTCTCCCTTCAGACCCTCCATGGTGAGTCTGGGTAGGAGCACGGGATGGGAATCGGATCAGGATACTTAGAAATGGGCGCTCTTTCCAGGTGAGGGAGGGGGTGGGAGGCGTGGTGAGCTGGAGAGGCTGGTGGCAGGCCACTGTCTTGCAGTGCTTGATGGGGGCCCAGGTGTTCCCAGTGCAATCACCAGCCCCCAGGCAGTTGGGTAAAGGCTTCCTGGGTGCAGGCAGCCCCTCCCCAGGCTGAGTGAAGGGGAGACCCCACAAGCCTCCATCCTGTCAGCAGGACAGAATCACGTTCCGAGGGTCCAGTTGGGTCAGCAACTTATGAGCGGTACTGGGAAGGGGCTCCCTGGAAAACCAAGCACGCTGGGATTCCCTCTCCCAGCCCAAGGCTGACCTCAGCCAGAGCTCTGGAAGGAGGGCCATAATGTATAGACCGGGCCTTAGCACAGGGCTCCTGGCACAAACACGGTAGACAGCACCACCTGGTGGCGAAACGGCACACAGCGCCATCTGACTGTGGTCTCTGGGCAGCCCTCAGCCTGAAACCTACCCTCTGCTGGCCTCCCCCGCACCGGGCTGTTCCCCACAGGCACATCCTATACACCAAAGATTCTCATGTCACAGACAGCCCAAATCAGCCCTCTTCTGAAACCTTCCATAGCTGCTGCTGAGCCAGAGACTATACTCTAGAGGTCAGCATTCAGGGCCCTGCCCGTCTGCTGTCCTGCTGTGTGGCCCTGGTCAAGCCACTCTTTCTGTTCCATCGGTGACTCCCACTGTGACCCTGGAGAAGTCCTGTCACCTGTCTGGGCCTCAGCTTCCACCTCTGCTGGATGGGGACACCACCACCCTGCAGTAGTGTAAGAGTCAGGGGACTGGGGAGTCAAGCTGCGGCCTGCACTTGCTGGGGGTGGAAGTGGGGAACAGTTGGAGTCCACCCCTAAGGGTTAGAAACAGCTTTCTTCAGTAGTCCTGGTGCTGAGAAAGAGCAAAAGCTTCCTGATGAGGGTGAGTCCAGGGAGCAGCGGGATCAAGCATGTCCATTCACAAGGCTGTCTGCTGCTCTTGTAAGTGACCAATTACAAAGCCTCACACCTGTGTTTTATTTTTGGTGCGGTAGCTCTTCTCTCCTCCCAACAACCTAGGGCATCATGGGGCAGGATCCCCATTTTACAGAGGGGGAAACTGAGGCTCACAGAAGGGGAGCTACGTGCTGGGCTTCTCTGGCGGGGACGGGGACAGTGGGAGGCGGTCCTAGAACGCTCTCACCTGCAGGCCTGTGTTTGTGGTGAGGATGGGGGGCTGGTCGTTGACAGGCAGGATGGTGATGGTGAAGACCACGGGGTGGCTTTGGCGGTCCATCTCTGAGGCGTTAGCCACTAGGACAAAACTGTCTGCCAGCGTCTCGCTCCCATCATGCACGTAGCGGATCAGCTGCTGTTCCACCTGTGGGCAGGCCCCAGGCCAGAGGTCAGGCCCCAGCAGGCCTGAGTCCCCTGGTGGGTCTCAGGCCCAGCACCCTTCATGCCCTGCCTTTGGGCACGGGAGACTGACTCCTTCAGAGCCTCTGTTTCTGCAGGCGGCGATGGGGACCGTCATTTCTCCCAGAGTGAAAGAATGAAGGAAATGGGGACACTCATCTCTCTCTGCTGGAGAAGGAGGGTGAGATGAGATGCCCTGGAAATGTGGGCTCCTGCCCCCTCTCCCTGCATACCCCCAGACTTGACCCCCAGAGCTGGGCTGCACCCTGGGCCTCCCTGACCGTACCTCTCTCCAGGAGAAGGCGCTGAGGCTCCTGTCTTGAGGCCCCTCCTCTCTCTGCAGGGCCCCATGACGCGGCGGCTCCAGCAGCTGCAGGTGGAGGGCCGGCAGCGTGGGGAAGTAGGGCCCAGCGACGCGGAGCAGGGGCGGGGCCAGGGTGCGGGCACCGCCCTCCGGGACACTGAAGTTCTGCGCCTCTAGGGGGATGGCGGCGGGCAGCACCTCCAGCTCCACGCGGACGCCCTCGAGGGGAGCACCCAGGCCTGAGGACACATCCAGGGAGAAGGTGTCGCTCCAGACCTCGGGGCGGGAGTGCAGGTACAGGACCCTGCCCGCATCCACTGCCTCCTGGGAGAAACGGTGCACGGGGTCCAGGCTGGGCGGCTCGGCTGCCACGGCGCCGTGGGACAGCATCACCAGGTAGCCGGCGCTCGGCGGGGTCTTCACCGAGAACACGATGTCTGCCGGCGGCACTGCCTCCTGGGCTGCCTGGTTATCAGAGGGGTCACAGCGGGAGCCTGTTGAGGCCTCTGAGACACACACACTCTGGTGGAAATGTATACAATCACACAGCCTCAGGTTCAGTGACACGGACGTACAGTCTTACCACACGCCAATGTGTGCACCCGGACACACACACGTCACACACGGACAGACACACTGACTCGCCATGCCACGCTACTGCCACCAGAGGGCGCCCCGTCCTTCTGAGCGACCTGGATTTCTACACTACGGGGCTCTATGGAGCTTGCAGACCCGAGTCCAGTCCAGGGCCTGGAAGGAAGGTGCTCCCTCATCTGATGACCCAGCCATAACAGGCTACACACCACCCCAAGCTCACATGTCTGATTCTTCCCCTCTGCCTGGAAGACTGTCCCCCTGCTCTCTGCTGTTAAACCCCAGACTTTTCAAAGCCTAGCTCTTCAAAGCTGCCTTCTCCTGGGCAAAGACTTCCAGCCACCAGACATGTTTAGTCACCATCTGCCCTGAAGTCTTGACAGGTTCAACAACCACAAGAGGCTCAGAAGTTGGCAGCTTATTCCCAGTAGGAGAATAAGGCCCAGAGAGGGCAAGCGACTGGTATGAGGTCACACAGCAAGGCAATGGACCTACTGGATGGCCTATGGTTGCTCAGTGAGGTTCCTGGGTGGCCAGCAGCCCTCAAGGCCTGGTCTGAGGTCCAGGAAAAGAACTGAGGACACAGGAGCTGGCCAGGGGGGTGGGGGAAGCCAAACCTGTCTCTAAGGCCTGTAATCCTCAAAGTCTGCACCTGTCAAAACCCTCCAGACAGCCTACTCCTATTTGAATGCAGATGCTCAGGCTCCACATCAGACTCTGTGGTCTGGGTAGAGCCCAGGAATCTGCATGTTGGCCACAGTGTGTTCATGTGTGCATGTGACATGTGCAGGAACATGCAACCCACAGGCAGCCGTGCATACACAACAATGCCCAGACACCCTCAGGCACACAACATGCAGATGCACAGGTACACACCCAAGGCACATACACACACCTGGCCCAGAAGCCACCACACTTACATCCCAAACCATCCAAGCAAGCATGCCTGGCATGACTGCTGGGGGTAGGGGCCCCGTTTACCCGGCCCAGACCTCTGCTCAGCCCTTTACCTCCAGTAGGTCCCTTCTGATCTCAGCTGCCTCTCCCTGGAAGACATAGATCTTCTTGTGCCGGACCAGGTGCAGGGGGGCCACTGGCCCCTCGATGGCGATGGTCACTTGCAGGGTGGCTTCCGTGTGCACAGGCCCTGCCTCCACAGAGAAGGCGAGGGTATCGCGGGGGCTGAGGCTGCCATTGTGGCTGTAGAGAATGGCTCTCTCCAGCAGGTCCTGCTGCGTGAAGCTGGTGATCGGCTGGCCAGCCCGGAGCAGCTGCCCCCAGCGTGGACCGGATGTGACCTGGTAGTGGACCTCATCTCCACTGCGGATATCTAGGTTGGTGTCCAGGGGGAGCACAGCTGTGTCAATGGTGCCCTGGCCTCCTTGAGGGACCACCAGGCCGGAGCCATTGGCCACACGGAGGTAAGGCTCAGAGGCCTGCACTTCGAGCAGCGCGGTGGCTTGGTGCTGCCCATCAGACACCTGCAGCTGGATCCAGCCGCGGTCGGCCCCCGAGTGCACAAAAAGGACCCGCCGGTTCCTGAGATCCTCCTGGGTAAAGCGGTATATAGGCCGAGAGGGCTCGTCCACAGCCACGATACTGCCGAAGAGGAGGTCCTTGCGGGTCAGCACCAGCTGAGCATCTGCAAAGCCGGAGTCGGCATCGCTGAAGGCCACGTCGTCTGTGGTCAGCAGCCGCTGCCCGCCGCGAGCCACGTGGAAGATGCGGCTGATGGTCTGCACAGGAGCGTGGTCGTTCACGGGCTGGATGGCCACGCGGAAGACACCCCGGACCTCCTCCCAGGCCATGTCACTGCTGCCCTCGCTCTGGCGGGTAGCCACAAAGGGGATGTCATCTTCCGTGGTCTCCGAGTTGTCGTGCTGGTAGACCAGCCGGCCGTGCAGCAGGTCCTCGTTGGTGAAGGATGTCACCATGGTGGCCTTGTCCTGTGCGTCCCGCCACACCAACCTGCCGTGGCGGGGTCGCTCCATGACCTCATAGAGGTAGCTGGCGCTGTTGAGACTCTTGACGAAGAGGTGGTCAGCAGAGAGGACGCCCTCCCCACCCTCGGGCACCGAGAGGAGGACGTTGGTGAGGACGGGGGCATCCGGATCACCGCCGATGTAGATGGGGAAGGTGTACAGTGGGGAGAAGTGTGGCGTGGCCGTGACGCGGAAACGGAAGGCATCCTCCACTGCCTCTGAGTCACGAGCTGTGGCCCCGTAAGTCACCCGGCCGGCCCGCAGGTCATCCTGGGTGAAGCTCTGGCCGTCTGACAGCCGCGTGCCCTGGAGCTGAAGATTGCCCTTCCTGGGGGCCTGCACCACCTCATAGAGGAAAGTGGCGGGGTGCGGGCCTGCCTCTTCCAGGCTGGCCTCCAGGTGGGCTGTGGTGAGGGCCTCCTGCTGGGTGTTCTGGGTGTGCAGTGGTTCCAGCCGCAGCAGCCGCACCGTGGCTCTCTGGACCGTCACTGGGAAGGTCAGATTGCTCAGGGCCTCCTGGCCCACCTGCACCTCCAGGGCCACGCTCTCCACCGTGTCCTCGGCGTGGTGCTGGGGGTCAGTGCTCAGGTACCGGACGCGGCCCTGCTCCACGTCCCGCTGGTGGAAGGCCTGTGTAGATCGCCACTCGGTGCCCTCCGCCCCGCCTGCCCCCTGCTTCTGCAGCTCTCCCAACCGCAGGGCCCCAGTGACTCGGAACAGCACGCTCACATCCTGCCCCACGGCATTGGTCTGCACCGACAGGTTGGCGGGCAAGACAGGTGCAGCGGAGCCCTGGGCCAGGCGCAGCCCCGTGTTGTGGAGGACCTGAATGGCCGGCCTGACGGCCACCACCTTCAGCGTGACTGGGGGGCTGGCTTGCAGCCCATCGCTGACCCGGAATGTCAGGTCCGCGGCGGGCCCGCCGCGATGGACATAGACCAGGCTGCCTGCCTCCAGCTCCCGGCAGGAGAACTCGGTTGCTGGCTCCCCGGGCTGGTCTCGGCGCTCCACGGGTAGGCCGGTGGGGGCACCTAGGAGCTGGAAGGTGAGGCCCTCGCAGACAGAGTCTGGGTCGTAGGCCTGGAAGACCTCCGGCCCCAGGGGCTTCTGAGTGTGTTCCAGGATCACCATGAGGCTGCCGTGCGGGAAGATGACGCGAGGTGGGTCATTGACAGGGTTCACCTGAATGGGCAGGATGTATGTTTGGCCCCTGCGAAGGCAGGAAGGCACAGCCCCCCGAGTTGTCACTGACACCTCAAGCACCAGCTGGTCGGAGGGGTCCTCGGAGCCATCATGGACAAAGCGGGCCTTGCGGTTCACCACGTCCAGGAGGGTGAACATCTTCCGCGCCTGGGCGCCCGGGATGTCCAGCTCCAGCTCGCCGTGGCGGGCCCCACGGCTCACGCTGAACAGTACCTGGGACTTTCGCAGCTCGGCCTCATTCAGGTCCAGCGTGGGCTGCACGTGCTGCCACTCCAGCCAGGCTGTGCCTCCCTCGGCCACCACCAGCGGGCTGACGGTCAGCAGCTGGGTGAAATTGGCAAAGACGGGAGGCAGCCCCGGTTCTGGCACGCAGGGCTCGGGCAGCTCCATGGCCGACCACACCTCTGGCGCCAGGGTGGAGAAAGCTTCGTATGGGCCGTAGGCGTCTTCCTCGTACTCGTCTTCCTCCAGCCTGCAGCCGGCTGCCATGTTGCGGGTCAGCAAGGCTTCCTGGAGCCCCTGCCTCTGACCGTTGACGCTGAGATCCTCCATGCAGCCCAGGAGGGAGACGTTGACAGCCAGGCCCAGGCGGTGCTCCTGGAGGTGGCGAGAGGCCTCGGCATCCAGCCCCCCGAGGAGGAGATTGCCTCGTGGCTCCAGGTAGCTGAGGACCCCACGGTTGGAAGTCCGTGTGGGGTACTGGTCCACGGAGATTTCCAGCCGGTGAGCATCCACGTGGATGCTGACCTCGTGGGGCTGCCCATCGGCCACAGGCATGCTGTTGTGGAGTAGTACCGTGCCCTGGCCCTTCTCCACCACGGCCCGCAGGTGGCCCTCAAATATGTCCACGTAGATGAAGTCCCCCTGCCGGCCCCCAGCCTGAAAGGCCAGGGGCGCCTTCTGGCTCCGTGTGGTGAGTGTAAACTCCAGGGTGCCTTCGTCCCGAGTGCCCCAGGCAGGGAAGGCGGCCAGCGAGTAGGGCCCAGAAAAGCCCATGGCCACGTCATCACCGGCAGAGAACTCCTCGGCACAGCCCTCAGGCACATCCGCCGTCAGCGGCCGGAGGAGGCTGCGGCCATTGAGGATGGCTGTGTGGAGGCAACCCCGCAGGGGTCGGCTGGCTCTCGTCAGGTAGGGCAGGTCAAGGCTCCCCGTGCCCCCCAGGAAGAGCCCATAGGGGACCTCCAGGGGGGCCCTCTGGACTGGGGCTGAGGCATTCAGGAGCCCATCGACTGACAGCAAGGCCCAGCTGTCTGACACGGTCAGCTCCACGATGTGGGGGACAGAGTCGCTCAGCAGCGTCTCTGCCGGGGTCTGCACCCTCACCTCCTCCTGGCCCAGGAGAAGCCGGACCTGAGGAGACACAGGAGGGAAGGAAGCACATTGCACCCAGCACTTCTGCGGTAAAAGCGTAACTGGCTTCCCACACTCGGGGTCCCCGAAGCAGAGGGCCTAGAACAAGCGCTTCTCAAGCCACTCCTTTCTCTTTCCTGCCAGCTCTTTACTCATCCCCCAAACCCTTCCCAGAGTGATTTCTGAACCAGGCCCAGAAGGGCTCAGGGGACCCCGATGTGAATCAGATGTGGTCCCTGCCCACCCAGACCTGTCATAAAGCAAGATGCTTTCCTAGAGATTCAGCCTGGGAAATCAAGATGATTTCCTAGAGATTTAGGCTGAAAGAATGTCTCCCTTCTTTCCTTGGGTGAGAAGTGCCAGAAAAACCTCCTTGGAATACAGAAGATTCCTCCCCTGGAATAACGGGCACCTGGGAATCCCCTGCTGTGTCCCCCAAGTAGAGCAAAACCCCTTGGAGTCACTGAGGCAGCCAGGCTCACTGTTCAGGGATGGGGCACCCAACCACACGCTCTGTGTTTTGACTTGTCCAAGGTGGGGGTCCTTGGGGAGAGAAGAGACATGGTTCTGTCTCTAGGACATTGACCCCAGAACTGGCCCTGGTGCGGGGCTCCCACAGCCAGATGGTAGAATGGGTAGAAAGAGCAGAGCACTAGGAACTTATGGCCTTGGGAGTCCGTGTATGGAGCCCCTTTCTAGGAGTGGGGCATCAATAGACCCGGCAGGAAGAAAGAACATCAGTGCCAGGGTGTACCAGGCCATGTTCAACAGTGACACCTTGTGGCAGTGAGAGGCAATGGCGGCATCAGATGGACTGGGGACCAGAGTCCTCTCCCCACTGGAGTGTGGAAACAGATGGCTCCCCCAAAGGTGGACTAAGACTGCATGTCCTCAAACTCTTCATGGTTAGGGGAAAGCCTCCAGAGACGGCCAGAAGACTCTTTGCGAATAAAACTTGTGGTGACTTGAACGATGAAATAAAATTAAGGAAGCTGTGGGGCTTCCCAGGTGGCTCAGTGGTAAAGAATCCGCCTGCCAGTGCAGGAGACACGGGTTCGTTCCCTGGGTCAGGAAGATCCCCTGGAGAAGGAAATGGCTACCTGCTCCAGTATTCTTGCCTGGAGAATCTCATGGACAGAGGAGCCTGGCAGGCTACAATCCATGGAGTCACAAAAAAGTTGGACATGACTTAGCGATTGAACAGCAGTAGCATTCCTGGCTGTTCCATCACCGACAGACAGTGGTGATACTGTCATAGTAGTGATAGAGGGTGGCCAGGGCTTTGCCAGAGGAATGCACAGGGGTGCTGGGACCCAGGAGAGGGGAATCCGCCCAGGTGAGGAAGGGGTGCCCACGCTGAGACTTCAAGGAGAGGCTGGAGTGAGGCAGGTGCAGGGAATGAATGAAGCTTGCATCAGGCAGAGTGGTGAGCAAAGGCCTGCCAAGAGCAAGAGACCATGGGATGGCAGAGAATGGAGAGCAGTCAGGGTGCTCAGAACACCGAGGGCCGGCGAGGGGTCTTGGTGAGCAGCGTGGCTCGAGAGCAAAAGGGCAGAGCCGGTTCCCGAGGGGGCTCACACTTCTGCCCATCTCACCGTGGGGGCGGGGGGGCCCTGGAGGCCTCAAGGTGAAAGTGACATGCACAAGGTCACAGTTGGTGGGGGGGGGTGCACTGGAAGCTAGAGAAGGAGTCCAGCAGGGCGACGTCACTGACCTGCAGGCGTCCGGAGTAGAGCTGCAGGAGCAGGTAGTCAGCCGGGCCTGCCGCCAGGAGAAGCAGGGCCTCGGGCTGGGCCGTGGAAAACTCCAGCTGTAGGGCTATGTCGGTCAGAGCCGTGGCCACAGGCACCTCCAGGTGGTTCTCTCCGAAGAAGGAGGCTGTGTGACAAGAGAGAGCTGTGGTGAAGGGCGGCCCTGTGCTTGGAGGAAGAAAGGTGCCTCAGGGTGGACGGCTGGGTGGTAGGGACAGCGCTTCAGGCCGGGGCTCCCCCACGGTTCTCCACGGTGCCCCCCATGGCCTCTGCTGGTCCTGGCACCAGAAGGCACAGCCTCACCTCATGTCCAGCCCGGACCCTGGCTCTGAAGGAGGTCAGACCCAGCAATCCCAAGCATCGAGATCTCCTCCTCGGGGGTTTCTGGGGCCAGAGGCTTCTGCCAGCTCTGGCTCTCTTCCCCTGGGCCCTAGAGGAATCCGCATCCTGGGTCTGGCTCCTTCCTGGCTCAAAGGGAAACAATCACTGGCCTAATCAACAGGTCCGATGGCCACAACCCCCAGGAATGAAGCTCTAGGAGAACCACTGCTACCCAAACTGATCCCTGATCAGACTCCTTCTCCGAGGCGCCCATCTGGCTTAGCTCCTGGATTGGCTGGCCACGGCTGAGCCCTGGTGGCGGTGAGTCCACCCAAGAGCAAAGGCTCTGAGCCCAGATGGAGACCATGTGTGATGCCAGACCCAAAAGGGGCCAAAGCTTCCTCCATCACCCTGTATTGCTTCCTGCTGCTTAGATATTAATGGTCCCTGGTGAGCTGTCAGATCCGGCCCCATTATTTCCACCGTGGCCCGGAAGCCAGGGTTCAGCTGAGTTCTCCAAGCCTGGGTCTCAGACTGAAGGCAAGGCCTGGGAGTGGCTGACGGTCTGATGGGGCCTCCCATGACAGGAGGTCATATTTGGGGTTTCCCAGAGTCACTGTGTAGGCCCTATGGGACGCCTTCTCTTTTTACGTTGTCACCCCCTCCAGGAAGTTTCTCCAAATGAGCTTCCCTTGGCCTCTAAACTGCTGCCACAATTTCTGGTCCATTCCTTTCATGGAGACTAGTGCCAAATATATTACTGACTCTGCCCCCTTGATGTCCAGGGCTGGGGTGGGGTAAGGAGAGACAGGAGGGGGTTAAAAAGATGATTCATCCTCCTTGGGCTTCTCTTAAATCCTCTGTGAGTCAGTCAAGCCTGTTGGCCTCATTAGGGATGATCTGACACCAGCCATCTATGCGCTGTTCCCCAGGGGGCCTGAGCCAGCTAACCTGCACCTGAGGAAGCTGCATCAGCCACTGGAGGAGTCCCAGACTCGTGTGCCCCAAAGGCAGTCAACACAGCCTGTAGAGATGGAGGGATGCCCAAGAAAGGTGAAGCTCTCCCCTTCAGGCTGAGCTGAAATCCCTTCTACTTATCCCCTCTTGCCAGCACTTGCTAGCCACACCAGAGCCTTCTCTAGAAAGCTAAAGAAATCAAAGCAAAATCACAAAGCCATCTAGGCGGACATGGCTCGGTGGACCCAGCACACCTTGGCGTCCGCGAGGGGCAGACCAGGGAACTGGCAGCTGGCAGGCGCCTACAGGGCTGTTTAATCTGCGAGACCACAGATTCTGAGGAACAAAATGCAGCACATGAAGATGGGGGCAGCCACAGGCAAGGAGCGGAGGCAGGTGGCCCCCCGTAGGATGGAGCCACCACCACGGCAAAGCTCAGAGCGGCTGGCAAGAGACGACCGTAACACTTTCAGGAATTTTGTAAGCCACGTGACGCTGCCCAGAGAGCTTCTTTATACCACGGGAAGAGGCAAAACACATCTATCAGGGCTCCCTCTCTCCCGGAGAGCCTGTTGCTAAACCTTCACTGGCCTAACATGCACTGGCTGGGGGCCCCTCTGTTTCCCAGCTGTGTGCGAGTGAGCCCAGGCCCCCACCCACACTCCCTTTCACTAAAGGTGGGTGCCAACCTGCCAGGGCGCGGTCCAGCTGGGGACCAGGCAGGAACTGAAGCAGCTGGCTGGCTCTAACCATTGAACCACCTGCCTGCAGCGCCCTCCTGGCGCGGGGGAGTGGCAGCCTGTTTGGTCCAGTTCTCCAGGCCAGAGCGGGAGGGCGTCAGGAAGCAGAGGAACTTTCCAGAGAGAGCTGGGGTCTGAATGGGCCCATTGAGGGGCTGGGCCCTGCTGTTTCCTGTGGGGCCACGCGGGAAGGGCTCACACAGGCTGCCTTGTGCAGCCGGCAGCGCACAGGCCGGGAAGCCCCCTCGCCCCAACAGAGGCCTCTGAGGCCTTGCTGGCTGCGGTTTTGGAAACTCTGACAGCGCCATTCCCCCCATCCCCTGGTCTCCTTCTGCCGCCTCTCTAACTGTCTCTGATGGGTGGCAGTGGTAAAAACCAAGAGTCCCTGTCCTGAGCGGTGGGCCTGGGGAACAGCTGGAGAGGGCCTTCAAATGGAGAAGGCAGGCAGGATAAAGACGGCATGAGCTAGGAATCAGTCCTGGAGGGCTTCCTGGGGGAGGTGAGGGTTATGTAGAGGAGAGGGAGGGAAATGGGCAATCTCGGAGGGAAGCAAGGCCAAGAGGCTGATGTACAGGTTCTGGAAATGTTGAAGACAGAGGAGTAGAGAGGAGAGCAGCAGGGGCCACACCAGGCTCGGCAGCCTGATAGGGATGCCAGGGCAGTGAGGGGGAGAGAGGAGGCCTCATTACAGCCTGGAGGCCTGGCCTTGACTCTCCTGGGTCAAGAAGACCCATGATTCATCAAAACACCAGTTTAGGCCTGCAGCAGCTATGTGGGCTGTCCTTTGGGCGAGAAGGAGTCCAATTCAGGCCTCAGTGTCACCATTCTGTAAAATGGGCACCCCTTCCCACTCTCTCCCACTCCTGTCTGTAGGGATTAGTCCTGAAAGTCCCTTTCTGGCCTGAGGTCTGCTCTCAAAGGTGAGTGTGCAGAAGGTCAATGGTGTGGGCTGCTTGGGCAGCTCCAAACTTTTGGCATGGGGGGATCAGGATGCCTCAGAGGGCCCGGGGGACAAGCAGGAGGGGCAGGACGAGCGCCCCAGGTATGGGTTTCACTGCCTGGAAGAAGGTACACAGGCGGGTGTCCAGGGCTGCGGAGATGTATACTCGCCTGTGTGTGCCAGTGTGTGGGTGGCTGCTGGGAGTGTGTTTTGGGTTTGCGTAAGGCTGTGTGTTTGTGCATGTGTGTGCGTGTGGGCCGGGAGCTGCCAGGACAGAGCAATGATTGTGCCTAGGCCTGTCCTGCCCCTCGGTGCCCGCCTGCCGTGACTTGGCTGCTCTGGGCTCCATGAAAGGGGCAGTGTATTCCTGGAGGGCTGCCACCCCTCCTGCCCGGCACCCATCCGCCCGAGAGGTTTGCTGAAGGTGGAGCATCCCACAGCTTCCCGCCCTTCCTGCCCACGAACAGGGCGCTGCTGTCTGGGTCCAGGGCGGGCGCCTCCATCCCTCTTCCTGAGACGAGGGCCGGGGGCACAGAAAGAGTCTGTCTCCATCCCCGCCGCACCCCTTCCTCACACATGGAGGTGAAGCCTAGGCCAAGGTCCCCCAACAAGCCACCCTCTGGCAGAGCATGGGTTACGCTGGCATCTCCTGGCTCCCTGGGCCACTCCTAGGATGTTTATGAGTGAGGACCTGGTCCCTGTCCCTGGGGGACCCCAAACATGAGGCTTACTTGCATCATGGCATTCAACCCTCTGCCTGACAGCAGGATTTTGGCCTCTCAGTCTCTCACGGGCTCCCCAACCACCCCCCAGGCTGGCCAGGGGCAGGGGCTCAAGCAAAGGTACCTTTCCAGTCCTGGGGCTGCTGCAGACACAGCTCCTTCCAGGTCCTCGGAACCCCTGGGGTTGGCCAAGTCTGTCTCTCCCTGTCTCTGTCCCACGGCCCCCTTGTCTCTGCCTCTGCTCATCCACTTCTCTCCCTCTCTTGGTCTTCAGCCCCCTCTTCCCCTTCCCATCCCGGCTGTAACTGGGGGTACCACCCTTGCCTTAGGACAGTCCAGAGAGCCAGACCTACCCCCCCAGCCCTTGGTGATGGTTGCACAATATCAAGGTTCTCTGTGGCCCTTGCCTGGAGGAGGGCACTTGGCTTCCATTTACCAGACAGAAACTGAGGCTTCAGAGGAGAAGCAATTTGACAGAAGCAGAAAGCCTGCAGCTCCGGGCCTTGCCACCTGTCAGAGCACTGCCTGCCTGGGCACCCCACCCCACCCACCCTCGGGCAATCAATTTCTGTGTGCCCCGCTTCCATCACATTCCTGGTCGCCTGGGGGCAGCCAGGCGGCCCCGCAGCCGGCATGCGTCATGGGCAGCAGCAGCATTCCTGGGTGTCTGCTGCCGCCTGACTTTATAAGGGAGAAAGTTCGGGAGCCCAGAGCTGCTGGGCAGGATGGCTGGTGGGGAATGCCTGGCCCTGCAGTCAAGGGTGGGGTGGTGGGAGACCTGGACCAGTGGATGTGGGGGAGATTCAGCTAGTGATGCTGAGATGGAGCAGGAAGTGAGAGGTGGGTGGGGAGAAAAGTGGGAACCCACACATTCATTCATTCACCATTCATTCACCAGTATAATAACGTAGCCATGGGAATGTAAAAGGGGAACGAAGCCGAGAGACACAGAAAGCCTGAGAAAGGTATGAAAAGTGAGCTTAAAAAATAAGACCCCCCCCCCCCCTCCACAAAGACTGAATTCAGGAATCCAGACGGAGACCTGAGGTAGGAGATGGAGGAAGAAAAACCAAGAGAGAGCGGGCAGGATGTGGGACAGGAGCGGGGAGGGTGAGGAGGCGGGGAGATCTGCCAGCCAGCAGCAGGGGGAGGAGGGGTCCCACTCTGGGGTGAAGCTGGGCTTCTCCTCCAGGACCTCTCGGGGTTTGGCCCCAGGGGTGACAGATCCTGTTTCTAACCAGATCCTTGGTACGCAGCAGTGAGGCTGGGAGAGTCCCTCTGAGGGAGTCTGAGGGGCTGCGGAGAGCGCCAAGGCAGGGCTGAAGGGCTCTCTGTCTCCCCTCGGGGAGGGGTGTGTGTGGCCCACCTGAGGGCTGAAAGCCGGGCCTGTGATGCCAGGGATGGGCTGGGCGCTCTGCCCTGTCACCCAGGTTCTCTGGACCTCATGCCTGATCCCCTCCTCGCGCCTCCAAGGGACTCATTTTTTCTTCACCAGCACTCTGTTCCCAAGCCAGGGAACCTCTGGGGAGGCCGGGGTGGGGTGGAAAGTTCCCTCTGATTCAGAACCAGGGCTTCCGCCCCCAGGATTGCCAGTGAGGCCACCGCCCCCTCCCATTTCAGAGCTGGGAAAGCGAAAGTGTGGGGATGAGAACTTGACCCCACAGAGCACAGTAGACCCCCGAACAGCCTCAGGGGGCTGCGTGTGGGCATGAGTGTGTGTGAGTGCAGGTCAGCGCCACGCATCACGGCAGGTCAAGGTGAGTGTGGGCAGGTGAGGATTCGGTGCCTTGGATCCAGTCTGGCTCTGGATGCTGGACCATGACTCCCTGGCTACACCTGCTCCCAGGGCTCCCAGGTGAGGGAGAAGCTGTCATCGCACCTACTCAGGTGCCTGACCTTCCCTCATCACATCCCACAGTCCTCCCCTAGCCTCAGCCGTCCCAAACCGAGCTATGACCTTCCACCCAGGCTGTTTCCACTGAAGATAACAAGGGGGAAAGTTAGAGGGATGACTTCAGGTCAAACCAAAAGGACAGCGTAGCCTGCGCATGGTGATGACACTGGGGTCACAGAGCCAAGGCTAGATGGCTCAGCACCTGTGGGGCTGGCGCCTAGGAGATGCTCACACGCCTGCAGACCCACAGTGCTCATGGCACTGGCTCTGCTACCCTGATTCCAGACCAGGGACTGACCCAGAGCCACCCCAGGGGCCCGCCAACCACCCGCGCCTCTCCTGGCCTGCAAGCCATAGCCGTAGGAACAACAGTAGATGATGGGAGTCAACTTCCGTGGTGGCTTCCCTGGTGGCTCAGAGGGTAAAGAATCCACCTGCAATGTGGGAGACCTGGGTTCAATCCCTGGGTTGGGAAGATCCCCTGGAGAAGGGAACGGCTACCGGCTCCAGTATTCTTGCCTGGAGAATTCCATGGACAGAGGAGCCTGGTAGGCTACAGTCCATGGGGTTGCAAACAGTCGGGCACGACTGAGCAACTTTCACTTTCACTTTCGTGGGAGTTAAAAAAAGCAGCCTTCTTGGGAGACAGTAGCTGTCTCCATAGAGCACAGGTCTATGAGGGCAGGTCCTCCTGCCCACCTCCCCATCTCAACACTATGGAGACCTCACTGGGGTCAAGATGACCCCGCCCTTCCTCACTCTAAGAACTCTCGAGCTCTAAGACTCCCCCTCGGGGTACTTAACCTCTTCAGTTGCCTTTCTGGCTCCTTGCAAGGCCCAAAAGGCCAAGGCAGGATAACAGTTTCCTTAGCTATTGGCTGATCTCTGACCCTGGTCATTGGCCTTGGTTATCATTTAATCAAGCATCCGAGGCCACCCGTGCTGAGCGGCATATGCTGGGGAGCATTTCCAATTCACGGACCCCCTGTGGAAGGTGAGCACCCCTGGAAAGGAAGCAGGGGATGGGTGGGGGTGGGAGATGCCGAGTTTGGTCCACAGGCACCAACAGGGGCAAGGCTGGTGCCCTGGGCGCCCAGTCACGTGTGCCAACCCTGGGGCCACGTGGGGCACAGAGGAAGTGGGAGGGAAAATGAGAGGTTTTGCTGGAAGCAGCAGCCCAGAGTCCACCCAGGCTGGAGGGTTGGGGTGGGGAGGAAGCAGGGCCCTCAAAGAAGTCTTTGTGGAGCCTCTGCTGCTCCCCGGGGTGGGGCGGCCGCAGTGCGGAGCAATTCCCAGCGGCTTTTCCTTGCCTTGTAATTTGCCTCCTTCTAGGGCAGCTGGGTGGATTTCCATGCCCTTTTCCACATCCCCTTCCCTCCGGCTTTCCTGGCCGCAGAAGCAAGGTGGGATCCTCATCTCAGCGGGCCTTGGCTGAGAAGAAAGAGAGGGAAGGACCCTTGCCTGGCGTCGGGCCTGCAGCCCCCAGTCCCCAGCAGGGTCCTTGTGAGGTTGCTCCCATTTTACAGGTGAGGAAACTGAGGCTTGAAGACGGCAGTTGTCTGTGTTAGGGTGTCAAGATGGGCTGCGGCCGGGCTGGGATTCAAGCCCCTGTGCATGCAGCTCCAGAGCTGGGTGCTGTGGATTCAGGGAGGGGTGTGTGCACACAGAAGCACAGAGGGGAGGGGGTTAGTCACTGTCTGTGAATCGGAAGTGCAGCATCTGCTTCTGGCCCCAGGGGGAGGAGGGTGTGAGAGCTGGCCCCTTGCCTGAGCAAGACACACTTTTTCCCTTCCCTTCCTGTCCTAGGGGGCTCCCTCTCTCAGGGCTGGGGGTGGAGGTGGGAGGGAGTGAGCGGGGCGGGGGAGCATCTGCTTGCCATGGGTGGTTTGGCAGCCGGCCTTTCCCAGTGTGGCTGGCTTGGGGCCGGCCGGGCCAGGGAAGGACCTTCTTCAAGGCTGGCTGAAGGAGGCACGTTCCAGAAACCAGTGATAAGTGCTACTCATGCCCACTGGGGTCTTGGAGGTCAGAGAAGAGGGTGGAGAGGCAGGGGTGTTGGCTCTGTCCGGGGTAAGACGGGGCTCTCTGGTGGGCCAGCCCCTGTCGTGGCCAGAAGCCAGAGCCTGGAAGCCTGTTGCTCATCTCCAAGTCTCCCCATCATTCTGGGCTGAGAAACCGCTGAGGGCAGGGCTGCCGGAGAGATGTCTCAGGGCTTCCCCCAGCCTGGCAGGCAGATCTTGGAGACAGTGAGTGTGCAAGCTGGGATGGGGATACTGGAAGCAGTGACTGTGGCTTTGGACAGAGGCCTAGACCCATTTGGCTCAGATTGTGCTCAACAGGCCGAGTGCTCGGAGAAGCCACCACCATCTGTGCCTCAGTTCCCCCACCTGAAATATATGATAGAGGAGTGGGGTGACCCCACAGACAGAAGTCTCACATCTAGGAGACTAGGGGAAGCAGAGGCTTGGATCAGGGATCACCCACCAACCTATACACACACCCTTGGCCTCTGGCTAGCCCAGCCCAGCAGAGAGTGGCTGGTGGAGAGGTGTGATTTCTGCAGCAGGCAGAGCAGAGCCGCCTCCAGCCTGAGTGGCCACAGGTCTGGCTAGACTGGAGGCTCTGGAGGACAGGACCCAGCGCCTGTATCCACAGGTCAGTGCATCTGCCATCCTGAAGGCCCACACACATGCACCAGCAGAGCAAACGTCGGCGCCCAAGGGGATGCAGGGACAATGATGGTGACATGCCCGCAGGAAGGCTTTCCTACCAGCACTGTTGTCTGACTGCAGACAGGCTGAGAAGCAAGTCCCTGGCACTGGTGCTGTGCCTGCAGGAATGTGCGGCCTCAGAGGGTGGACCAGGAAACCTCAGTGACCTGGCTGGGTCACTGTGCTAACCAGGATCCACCAAGATCCCCAGCCCGACACCCCCTGCCCCACCGCTGGGCAGGCCTGACTCCTCTTGGAATAGTTCCGAGCCTAGCACCTTCACCTGCCGGCTCTGTAGACCTCTCCAGCCTGTCTGCACCCACTGAGCTCTGCCCCATCTCTGGCCCCCTCTCTTCAGCCCCCAACTTCTTCCCGGGGTTTGGGCACTGCGTCTTTGCTCTGGTACGCCTAGCTCTGTCTCCAGCACCAAGTCTCCAGGGCTTGGGCCTGCCTGCCAATGTCCCCTGGACATTTACACCAGGAACACCCATGGGAAGCCCCCCAAACCCAAGCCCACTTGTTCAAGCCAGACTCAGCATCATCTATCTTCCAACCTGCTCACCACCCAGTGACGGGCCCACAGGCACCCGCTGCTGGGCAGAAATCTGAAAGTCGCTCTGACCCTCTCCCTCCTCCTGACCTTGAATGAACTTCCCATCCATTCAGCCCCTGCATCGTCCTTCAAATGTGTCTCCCATCTTGCTTCTCTGTGCCATTCCGCAAGACAGATGGTCACCATCCCTCGCCTGGCTTAATGAATTTCCTGCCTCCCTTTGTTAATCGCAGCCACAGTTAGCCTAAACGGAGTCGCTCCATCATCCTCGCTTGCCTGGATGCCTTCTATGGCTCCCCAGTGCCTCCCACCAAGCCCCAGACCTCTGGTGTGGCATTGAAGGTGCTGGGTGACCCTGTCCCCACCCCGCCAGGCTCTCCTGTTCACTCCTCCAAACACCCAAAGGTGCCAGCCTCACCAGATCTTGGCTGTTTTCCCTCCACACCTGACAGGTCTGCACTCCGGCCTTTGCTCAGGCTTGGCTTTCTGCCCAGCAAGCTCTCCTTTTCCTTTTGCCTGTGAAATGCCTTCACGCTCCTTCAGGAAAGACAGGCTCCCCACCCTTCCCCGCAGTCCATAGCTCCTTCTCTGCATTTGGGGTGCAAAGAGACTCCACCGTGGCTTGAGGAGTTGTGTGATTATCACCTCTCTCTGTTAACACTGTGAGCCTCTGGGACAAGACTGGGGACGGGAGGTGGCGAGAAAGGGAGGAGAAGGCCTGGCAGGGCAGGGGGGTGCCGTGTTCCCTGGCTGACCCAGCCGGGAGGGGCTGCACCTAAGAGGCTTGCCCCAGCTCTGCCCCTGCAATTTGTCTTACCTCCAGGCTTGCTTCCAGTCCTCCTCTGCCCTCCAGGGCCCCAGTGCCTGCAGGTTGGGGTGGGGTGGGCGTGGGGTGGGACACAATGGCTGGGGCGCAGTGGGGCACTGCCCCAGCTGGAGAGTGCTTTTCTGGGCCTGTGGTGACAGTCTGGTGCTTGTTTTGAAAGAAAATAGACTCTGAGCCCCTATTTATAGCTGGAGGCCATAGCCACAGACAGGAGATGGATGGCGTTTGAGGCTGTGCAGTCCCGTGCTCAGGAAGGGGCCGGGGGTGGAGCCATTCCCAGGCCCCCTGCCCCCCTTTCTGAGCCTCCAAGGAAACGTCTGAGGGATCCTAACGTTCCCTGGGACAGGATGTAGCCTGCGCTCTGGGGCGGGAAGGAGGGGGCTTGGGTGATGGAAATTTTCTCACAGCATGGGTCCCAGGGGCCCAGAGTCCATGGTGGGAATGGCTGGAGGTGAGGGTGTGTGATGTCTAGGAGCCTAGGAGGCGGAGAAGGGCCTGCAGAGGGTGGGGGTGCCGGCTGCCACTGCGACTGGGTGATGGACAGAGAACAGGCCAGAGAGATGGGGCAGCCAGAGAGGGCCGGGCAGCGGTGGGGAAAGAGATGGAGAGACGGCCTTGGGGAGAGACGGGGAGAGGCGGGGGAGGCGGGTGGAGCGGTGGCCCAGCTGACATGGTGAATAGAGGGGAGACAGAGGGAGCGGGGAGGAGCTGAAGTGGGGGTTCTGTCCCACAGAGAGTCTTCACCGTGCTCTGGGCAGACTGGTTAGTGCGCATCGAATCCAGGTGAGGAAGGGCAGGAGTCAGGCATCTCTGGGGCCTGTACCCCAGAAGGCCAGACCGCTGCCCACTCCCAGCACCCCCAGGGCTGCAGACCCTGTGTGCCTGGCAGTCTAAGGCTGGGAGGCCCCCGGGTCCGTCTGGAGGCAAGCAAAGCTGTGGGGGCAGAGCTGATGAAGGGCTTTGTCGCCAAGGTCTCTGAAGGGCTGTCCTGAACAGGGGGGCGGGGTTGTTCCAGGACTGCTGGGGACAGGTCTGGGTTCTGACTTGCTGGGTGGGGAGTTCCCTGGGCCTGGAGGGGTTCCAAGCCGAGGCGGTGGCCCGCGCTCACACCTGCCGCCAGTTTCTATTCAGGCCCCTCCCTTGGTTGGGCCGTTGGGGGCTAGGGGGTGTCTATAGTCCCGGTCATGTGTCATGGAGTTATAGCCACAACCGGTGACTCAGACAGTTAAAAAAGGAGCAGCTCTGAGCAATGACTCAACTGGCTCTGGAGGGGCTGGGTGGGTCTGGCTGGTACAGGATGGGGTGGTCTGGGTTTATTTTTGGTGGGGTGGGGCTGGGGCCAGGGGGCTGGAAGATGGGAACCGGGGGTGGAGAGGAGCCGTTGCTCTCATCCCAGGAGAACCCCAGGGCTCTGTGCCAACTTAGAAAAACGGTTTCTCCATGCCAGGGAGCTCTGGCAGCCTGGGCCTCCTCTCAGTCCTGTTCTAAGCCCAGCCTGCCTTGCTGTGTGGACCCAGACAAGCAGCCGGCTCTCTCTGGATAGAAGCAGAAGTCTTTCTCCTGCTCCCCAGAGGCTTCAGATCAGAATTTTAGAGCTGACCTTGGAGAATGGACATTTGACCCAGAGACCCAGAGAGGGACAGAGGTCTGCCCAAGGCCACACAGCAGGGCCAGGTATCCCAAGGGCTGCCATCACACATCTGGCTCAAGTCCTTGCAATATCTCTCCTATTCCAGGGCTGTCAACAGTTGGAGGGGCAGGCCCCCGTTTGAGTACCTTCTCCCTGGAGGGGCTCAGCTGGGCTCCAGATGAGTGTCTGGAAGTACAAGGGCCAGATGCCCAGAGATGGAGCCTGAGCTGGGGACAGGAGCCTGGACTCTATTAGCACACTACCAGGGAGCTGGCCAGTCTTTGCCCAACAGTCTGTTCAGGGGATGAAGGCAGAGGATGCCCCCACACTGGGATCATGGCTTGTGGGGGCCAAGGCTCTTTACCCAGAGAGTCCGTCCAGTTGGCACTCCCCTAGGCTGCTCACCCCAGTCTTCATCCATTTCCTGAGACCTTCCCTCATCTCTACCAATTCTGATCTCACATATCCACAGACTCAGGCATCACCTATACCTCTGGTGGGCCCAAGCAGGGCAGAGAGAATCCCCAGTTCTTCATTCGAGATCCTCTTGCTACAGATGCAGCCACTGCTGCTTGTTGAGTGGCAGTAATAGCCCCACAGGAGCTCCTGGGGAACCATCTCACATCACTGGGCCCTGGCCTCCAGCCCCTACCATCAGAGGAGCCCGTGAAGGGTGGGGAGAGAGCAGGGAAAAGACAAGCTTCCAGGCTTCTAATCCTATAAAGGTCTTGATGCCTGCTCCTTCTCTCCATCCCCATCCATCTACTCCTGGGATAGGAGTCATTTGGTCACTCATTCAACAGATTGGTTGTGCTGCATCCTGGCTCAATCATTTCTATCCAAGGGGCCATTAGGCTTTGGGGTGGGGCTCAGAGGGGTTGTTCTGCTTCTCTTCATACAGGAGGGCTGTGTGGACCTCAGCCCAGTGAGTCAATCAGATGTAGCCCCCCCAATCCTTTCTGAAGGGTCCTGGGCTGGCTGGCAGGCAGAGGCTGGCTTGACAGCTCCCCTGGGAGCCTGCCTCCCATTTTCCACATCACTTTGCCCCAGACAGACCCTCTCCTAGGGCCACCTCATTCAATCTCCTGCTTTGGAAACTTTCTCAAAGATTCCTAAGCAGGAACCCCGCATTCCCACCCTGCTCCAATGATGGGCCTGCCTCCCTCCAGAAGAAGATGGTAATAATGGAATATCAGCAACCTCAGGGGCAGGCACCTACTGAGCATTTACTCCAGACAAATCCTCAACACACAGGAGGCAGGAATTATTTATCCCATTTTAGAGAAGAGAAAACTGAGGCTCAGAAAGGCCTGGTCACTTGCATTGAGTGGCTGGGTGGTAATTGAATTCTGAGCTCTCTAACACCGTGTTCTTGACCAGGTGAGCCTGGCCTCCTGCCTCCCCCAGCCCTGCAGAGCTGAGGATTCAGAGGAGGAAGAGGTGGGGACTGAGTCAGGACTGAGGGGCGGGCGGGAGGGAAGCTTACTCTGAGCTGCTCCAAGACGCCCAAAAAGGGTGATTCGTTCCTTCCCTCACCACGGTGAGAAGCGTGTGTGTGTGTGTGTGTGTGTGTGTGTGTGGTGTGTGTGTGTGTGTCTGGGCCTGAGGCTGGCCTGGCTGGCCTCCAGCCATAGGAGAGCTGCGCGGGCCCCAGTTGCTGTACGCAGGGAAGCGGCAGGGAGGGGCTGGTGTCGTGGGAATCAACATCCTGGGCCCACTGATATTTATAGCTGCCCCCTCCTGAAATATGGGGAGGAGGGGCTGCTCTTAGGTGGGAACGGAAGTTGGTCTCCTCCTCCCCGCCCCTTCGATCTTCCCAGAGAGCAGGATGGCCCAGGCTAAGGGGCCCTGGCTGGGTGGTGGAGCTGGGGGCTGTGTCCTGAGCTGGGGGCTTCCCCCAGGCTGCTGGCTCGGGGCCTGGACACTCTCCTTGTTAAGCCCTTAGCCAGGCTGTTGAAAGTACTCTGTGTGTGTGTGCACACATGTGTGAAACCATGCACACACACACACACACACATATGCACGCATACCTACTAGGTGTCACAGTGATGGAGGTCATGGAACAGGGGCAGCGGCCAGGTGAGGGTGGGGGGGGGGAAAGGCCTGTAACCCCACAGAGATGGAGGGTAAGGCCCTGGAAGTGTGGCAGACCAGGCTGTATCCCTCAATAATCAATGGTTAGAAAAGGCATCCCAAGCAGGGGGTGATGCTGGAGCTGAACCTTGAAGGACAGAGAGAAAAAGAGAGAAGACCAGTTGTAGGCAACAGCATTGGCAGTGGTGGAAGGGCCCCAGGGATTATTGATTGTTATCTGATGGTTTAGTTCACCATCCAGACAATGGGACACAGCATAATCCTTGAACATGGGTCCCAGCTGATCTACTGGGGAGAGAGAGGGCCCAGCCAAAGCCCTGGGTCCTGCAGGCAGGTGGAACCATGGCGGGTGCTGTAATCTTGATTTGGATTCTTTGAAAGCCAGGAAGTCCTCTCTTGTATCTGACCTGACTCTTCCCTGCTCTCAGAATGTTTTAACTCAAAGCAATTAATTAGTTTTCAAGTTTTTTAGTTTTTTTTTTTTTTTTACAAAGCCACAGAACGCTTTATCAAAACTGTATCTTACACAAAACCTCCATCTATAAACACATGTTCATGGGACTGCTATGATGAATCAGGGTGGCACAAGCATCCTGTATTCCCAGATATGGGAATGTAAAGTCCCGGAGCGCCTCGGACACAGTCTGAAAATCTCTGTTGGCTCAGTGATCTCTATGCTCCTTGTGGGCTCCGTCCTGGGCTCCTCAAGATCGTGGTGACCTCAGAGAAAAGCAGAGGGAATGTCCGCCCTCTGGGAGCTGCTGGCCATATGGGGAAGGCCACACCCAAACCAGGATACAAGGACAAGGAGCCAAGAGGCCTACCACCCACCCTGCTAAGGACTTGCTATCTGACTGAGAAGACAGCAGGCCCTCTCTGGGTCCTGATTTCCCTATGAACAACCTGGGGCAACTGGCCTGGGCTGGGGAGTCTCTGCAGTGAGGTCTGGGAGGGGAGGCCACCTCACTGACCACCAGGACACTTAAGCCACGAGAGACACACACTGAAACAGTTTAGCCTGAGCAGTGGCAGGACGCCTGGCTGATACCCATGAGCATTGGCAGAGCTGGCTCTTTGGCAGGCTGGGAGCGGCAGGGGTGTGGGCAGGAGCTGAGTGGGAGGCAGGAATGGTCAACAGGAGAGGCGCTGTCCAGAACATGGGTGAGCCATGCCACCAAGCCACCGTGACGGCAGCCCCAGGGCACTCCCCTGCATCTGAAGCCACATTTGCCATCCCAGCAGTTGGGGGCGGGGTGGTAGGCATTTTTGAAGAGGATCTGCTTGTGCCGTGAGGAAGTGGGGAGGGTCTAAAAAGGTGAGGGGCACTTGCTGGAGGGGTCTGCGGAGATGGACACAGAGATCCGGGGTCCTCAGGGGACTGTCTTTCTCCTAAAGACCTGTCTCTCTCCCCTGGTGGGGGCGGCCCACCTGGCCTGAGCTGGGAAAGGTGACTGTTGTTGGGGTGAGTGAGAACACCATAGCCCGTGTGCCCAAAGAGTGGCCTGAGGCTAGTCCCCGATGTTCTCAGAGTCTCAGTTTCCATATCTGTAAATGGGAATGTTTCGTGACTTGCAGAGCTGCCATAAGGCTGCAGGACAACGTGGCCAGTGCCCACTCAGGGGCTTTCTCTGGAGTTATGGACCCTGTTGGGAGTTACAGACCGTTCTGAGAAGTAGAAAGAGCCACGAGACCCTACCCCAGGGAGAATCCAAGTTCAAAATTGTTCATATGAATTCAGTTCATTCAAAAATTACTCACATACATTCAGTAATAATGGTACTACAGTTCTTCTGAAACACACTCTAAACCTGTACCTGGAGAAGGAGTCTTTTATTATTATATTTTCTTGGTCTCATCTCCAAGCCTGTGGGATCTTAGTTCCCCGACCAGAGATCAAACCTGTGCTTTTTGCATTGCAAGTGCAGAGTCTTAACCACTGGACCACCGGGGAAGTCCCTGGAGAAGGAGTCTTAACTCTCAAAGGCTCTATAGTACCATAGTACCGGGCACACACTGGCTAAGGGCGTGTTAGAAGCAAAAGGGCAGCTGGATGGGGCGGGAGTCGGGGAGAGGTGGTAAAAGAGCCGAGGGACCTGGAAGGGAGGAGACTTGAGTCCCAGACCCAAAGGCCCCCTTGTTTACTGAGCCCCAGCGCAGCTCAGCAGCCCTGCCCCCCCATCTTGTCCTCACCTCTTTCCCTGAAGGCTCCACCCAGCCCAGGTCTGGGAGCTGGTTGTGTACACGGTTTCTCGGGCCCACAGCTGTGTGCACCAATGTGTGTGTGTATCAGGGCTGTTTCCAATTCCCCCCCCACCCGCCCCCTCCTGGGCAGCACGCCCAGTTCCCTATACACTTCCTCTGCGCGCTCTGCAAACCCTACTCCCCTCCCGCCCTTCGTTGGCCGCCTGGCCCACCTGGCGCAGCCCCCTCCTTGGGCCCCCCAGGCGGGCAGCACTGAAAGGCTCTTCTTGTCTTGGCCGGGCAAGCAGGCGGGCGAGTGTTGGGAAGGGGGGCTCAGCTATACTTGGTTCTGGAACAGCACTTTCAGAGTCCGGGTGGGCTGGGCGGAGGGCACTGGCCCTTGCCCGGCTCTAGAGGGCTGGAGCCCCAGCGTACACACACACACACACACACACACACACACACACACACACACAAGACTCAGAGGCTGTCTCTGTCTCCGGTCAGAGAGGGTCCCCCAGACCATCCTTAGAGGCAACGGAGTCCTACCCTGGCTCAATTCCTTGCTCTGATGCTCCCCTGCCCCCACACTAGCCCTGCTCTCTAAGACACCCCCATCAGTTCAGGGCCCCCACCCAGATGATACAAGAACCCTCTCTGCCTGGCACTCCCTCCTGAGTCCCACTTGTATCCCTCATCTTCTGCCTTTCAAAGTCAGCTACAGTAGGCAGGGAAGAGGTGCAGAAGCCACTAGCCCTGTATGCCCTGTGCCCACTCTGACCTCCCAGTTTCGCTTGTGCTATACCCCCTACTGGAGCCACATCAGCTCCAACTCAATCTCCCCAGTGCTTGTGGCTCTGCCGGGATTCCCATAAGGCTCAGAAGGGAATGGACACCACACTTATCATGCACACTGGCCTAGGGGCCCAAGCCTCACTGACTATGCAGGTGGGGAGCTCCCACAAAGTGGGACTGGGGGGTTCCTCCTGGGCAGCAGGGCTTCTATGTGGGTTAGACCACTTTGCTTCCCTTCTGGGCCCTCAGGTTCCCTGTGTGTACAATCGGAAGGTTGGCCCAGGTGGTCTCCAAAGGTGCTTGACTCTCAGGCCCCATGACCCGGATGCTCTGGAATGTTGACGAGTGCAGGGAAAGCATCCCAGTGTGCCTCACTCTGGTACCTGAGACTCAGAGGCTTTTGGGGTAGGCTTTTGGTGTCCAAGAGGGGTGGCAGTGATACCTTCCACGGGTAAGGGCTGCCCCTATTGCAGAGACCAGGACAGGGAGCTAAGCCAGGCCTGGGGACAGAGGTGGGCTGCTGGAGGGGAGCTCAGACTGGGAGGGGGAGAGGGTACTGGCTCCCCCATCCCCTCACCACTTCCAAATCCCTCCTATAGGAAGGGGTTGCTTGATGTTTTTAACCCCACTGGCACCATGCTGCTCTCCTCTCTAAAACCTGCGCTGGCTCCCTACTGCCAGCAGGGCTTGGGCTGTGAGCTGCATTTTGCCATTTCAGGTTTCTCTGCCCCACCCCAGTGGCTCTTTCTGGCTTGTGCTCAAAAATACATGCCTTCCAGCCAGGCTACTGGCCTCCTAATCTCCGCTCATACCCATCTCAGAGCCTGTGCTCACTGACCGCCTTCCCATCCTCCAAGGCTTAGCTCAAGGATCACCCTCTGTCCTGTCCTAGCTTGCCTATGAATTTCTCTTCACCATACTCTTCGTCTGGATCTTTGCAGACATGATAGGAATTGCTGTTTGAGTTTTAATGTGCTTTCCTGCCTTCTGAATGAGTCCAAGTCCAATCTGTATTTCTGTGCACTCCCCACTGCCCAGCACAATGTCTGCACATTGTTGATGCTGGGAAGGTATTTGGGAATGGCTCTCAGTTGAAGCCCAAGGAGGTGGGTCCTGGAGTCGCTCCTTTGGCTAGAGGCTGGGGGCTGGGCGTGCACCCATCTCTCTAGTCAGCTCAGATGCCCCCTTCCCATCTCTCTAGAGGCTTAGCTTATCACCCACCCCGTGAGACCTTGAAGGATGGGGTTCCTGGGGATGCGAACAGGGAGCCTGGGGATCCAGCTCTGCCTCATTCCAGTGGGGGGCTCTCCCCTGACTCATTTCCCTTTTGGGTACCGCGTGATTACTGTCCATTTTAACTGGCTTCCCCATCTGATGGGGAGAGGGGTGTGGCCTAGGTCCTTGGAAGGGAGACTCAGGCCCTTCTTCAGCTCAAAGTTGTTCTTGGGAATGGTCCCGAAAGATGTAGGCTGAAGCACTGATTCATACATACATGGGTAGTAATGACTGATGAACCCTGAGGCCACAGTTCTTATGGCATAACTAGACCATGCCTTCACCAAGGGAAGAATGCCATAATGGTGGGATTTCTGGCATTGGAATAGAGACTGGATATGTCCTAGCACCTCTCAGACGGCATTCCATTTCTGCTGGAGTCAAGTACCAATGCCTGGGACAGGGAGGTGTGCAGGGGGTTGCCCAGGGCTGTCTGTCTGAGGGGCGCCAGCCCTGCCTCTAGGAGGCTGAAGAGTGGGTGGTCCTGTCTGTCACCAGCTAGGCTTTCTCAGTGAGGAGAGAGAAGACAGGAAGGGGAGGAAGGGGTGGTGGTGGAGACAGAGAACACACCCGGCAGAGTGGGCCACAGCTGGAGGAGACCCAAGGATGCTGGAGGAGGTGGAGGCTGGGGTGAATTCGGGACCCCACACGGGGTGGGGAGGGTGGCTTCCTCCGCATTGCCCACCTTGCACACTCCCCGTTCCTGGTCTGGGTGTCGGAAGTTGGGGACTCCCTGTCACCGGGTGTCCTTTGGGCATCGACTCGGTCACAGAGAGCCTGCTGGATATGGGGAGCCCAGGCGGCACCGGGGCGTCCCTTCTGGGTCTAGAGGACAATCCTGCACAGAGCCACGCCCTAGACAAGCGACCCAGGGGCCAACCTCAGATAACCAGAGCCGACGTGACCCCCAGATAGCGAGCTGTCGCTGGGGATCTTGCCTCCCCTGGGGGTGGGGTGGTACCCACAGAGACCCCAGCCGGGAACAGCAGAAGTGCAGCCCCCTTGTTTCCCCGACTGGGGGCCACTTCTGGGTGCTCCTGTCCCTTTTCTCTGCCTAAGAAACCCTCCACCGCTCCCGCCAGTCTGGGTCGGGGTCTCCCGGCCCCTCACTCACCTGTGGATGCTGGTCCCACGAACACAGCGAAGGTCAGAGCCAGGGCCAGGGCGGGGGATGGAAGCGGGAGCCGGGGACCCCAGCGCATCGCGGCGGCGGGCTGGGCAGCGGAGTCCGGAGCCTGGAGCTTGGACGCTGGAGTCTTCTGAGTTGAGAGAACTGGCGCGGGCTGGAGCTCCCGGCCGTCCCGCCGCCTACTTAACGCCGGGGCGGGGCAGGCGCCGACCCGCGCTCCGGTTTCAGGCCGGGGCTCTCCCGGCCGCCCCCCCACCCCCAGCCGTCTTAAAGGGCCCGTGCTGGTTCTCCTCCCCGTCGAGGGTGAGAGGATCCTTACAGCTCGGGCAGACCCAGGTTCCACCTTAGAGATTCGGAACAAAATCCCAGAGGAGCCCGGACTCCCCGGGACTCCTGGGAGAACTCCTTTGCGAGGAGATGTGAGCTGGGCTGGTCCCCTCGCTTCTCTGCCCTCTGCTCTTGCAAGGATTGTGGGTGCGGGGCGTCCTCACGCCAGGTCTGGGAGGAAGGACAGATGCCCTCCACCCCACGGACTGCTTTGGGGCTGCTTTGCCTCTGAGGTGTCTTGAGGATGCCATTTGGTCAGAGAAGCACCAGCCTGAAGTTCTGTACAGCGAAGTGCCCACTGGCATTGCCTCTTTGACCTTTTCTGCCTCAATGACTCGGTCAGTAAAGGAGAGATGTTTTAGATTCTCCCACAAGGCAGGAGGGATCCTCAACTCCATGGGATCATTTGCCTCAACTGGACCCTGCCAAGTGGCTGTCGACCACTTCTGCCCTCCTTTCATGGAGGAGGAGACTGGCTCAGAGCTGGAAGTGGTTCTCCAGAGGCCCCCAGATGGACAGTAGGTACCTGGTCTTATGGGACCAGAACCCAAGGCCTCCTGAATCTGGTGTTTCAACTTCCTCTGGGGCGGCCTCCTAGAAATCTGGCCCTGGATTTATCACCTACCTAACAGTTTCAGGCTGGGGCCCTGCTCTCCTTGGCTCCTTCCCAGGCAACAATCTCAGCCTTGTCCCAAACAGGAGAAAGGGCAATCTTACTGTAGAGCTTCTGGCGTCAAGAGGCTCTGCTTGCCCTCTGTCTAGTCCCAGCATTGGCATCGCCTGGTCTTGGTTTCTTTGCCCAGCGAATGGGTGGAAGAGCACCCCTGGAGTGTCTCCCCTCCCTTCCTCCATCAGAATCTATTACCCTTGCCTGCTTTAGCCCACCCCCAACCCCATCCCACCACTCACTCTCTCCTCAACCTCTCCCCTAACGTGTGGGTATGGCCCTTCAAAGTTTGCAACAAAATTGTGCCCCGTTCTGCAAATGAAGAAACTGAGGCTGAGGGAGGTTAAGGGACTTGAGCAAGTCTACACAGCTTCCCTGGTGGCTCAGATGATAAAGAATCTGCTTGCAATGCAGGCGACCCAGTTTTCATTCCTGGGTCGGGAGAATTCCCTACAGAAGGGAATGGCAACCCACTCCAGTATTCTTGCCTGGAGAATACCATGGCCAGAGGAGCCTGGTGGGCTACAGTCCATGGGATCACAAAGAGCTGAGCATGACTGAGTGATAAACACTTTAACTTAAACACAGCTGCTAGGAGGTACAGTCAGGTCTTTGGCCCCAAACCCACAGTACAGTGGTAACTGGGGCTCTGGGTTCAAATCCCAGCTCTCCTGCTTAGCTGTCCAACTTGAGCAAATCACTTCATGTCTCTGTGGTTTCCTTCTTTGTAAAATTGGCTTTGTGAGGATTAAAGGCTTTAATGTACCTCAAGTGCCTAGCCCAGGGTATACAGCAGGTGCTCAACGAATGCTTGTCTTTTTATCCCTCCTTGCCCTGTAGGCCTGCTGCACATCCTCCCTGGGTCTCACAGTTTGCATGTAACTTCCAGAGGCAGCTGCACACAGTAGGTACCCAATAAATGCATGCTGGGATTGACTTAGAAGCCAGCTGCTGCTGTTCTGTGGGAATTTTGGCAAACCTAACAACTCCCCTCCAGTTCACCCTAGGAGGCCTGGGGTGGCTGGGCTGTGCTTAGCTGGTCTTGGTGGCAGTAAAGCCATCAATTCCATACTTGTCCCCTGTTTTTCCTTCTCTCCAAGTCAGCAAGGCACCTGGTCCTTGTTAGGGACTAATTACTGGCCAAGTGTGGGGGCCAAGTGTGGGCCCCAAGTTGCCGGGGCTGCTGAGAAGACAACATTTGGAGGAAAAGAGCTTTTTTCTTAGGAATGAAAAGAAAGAAAGGAGGAGAGGACTTTTGCTTCTTTATGAATCAAAAATATGGGTGGAGATTTCCAGCCACCCCATCTGCCCATCCTTCCCCCTCCCCATCTTTTCATGGCTCCTCCCCATCCCCACCCACTCAGATTTACCACAACTACCAGGAGTTATTGGTCTGTCTGTGGAGCCTCCAGACGGAGTTCCCACCCACAGCTTAGATTCAAGTCGGGATTCGCTTGCAGCCTCCCCCTGCCTGGTTGCTAGCTGAGGAGAGAAACACAGGCCTGGAAAAATAATGGCAACTGGCAGGGCAGTAATAACCCACTGTGACTTCCCTGCTCGGGCTTCTCAGTTTACAAAACATCCACCTGGTCTCTTGACAACCCTGGGAAGCGTGTGTGTTTGGGGACAGTGTTCCTTTTTCACTGATGAGAAAACTGAGGCTCTAGCGGTAAAGGGATGCTGGGGCCCTGGAGCCAGCCTGCCGGGCCTTTGTTCAGCCTGTAGCCAGGGATTTGAGCCCCGGATTGGTGCTGAGCGGCGTCATATCAGGAAGACTGGCGCAAAGTTGAGGCCTTTTGTCTTGAAACTGATCCCTGACCACCTCTTATCATCTCAGAACAAAGGCCATGGTCGGGCAGTGCCTGGTCCTCAATTGTCCCCCCTCCCCGCCAGCCTCCTCAGCGTGCCCCCCACTAAGGCCCCCACATCCACATCTTGAGTAGAGCCCATCAGGACCTCGCGAGCATCCTCAAACTTCTTCCTCTGTCTTCTGACTTTCTCTGGCTTGGGTTGACCAGGTGTCCCTAGTGACCATCCCTGACCGCCCCTGCCTCTCTGGCCATATCTCACCGTCCTCCAGGAAGTCCTCCCTGCCTTCCTTCCCACCCTGAACTCCCTTTTCACAGACTCCCTCGGTATTCTCCTAGTGCCCCCCACTTCCCCCCGCCTCCCCGGGGCACGACGAGTTGAGACAATACTTCCTGTCCTTTCAGTAGATTTCTTCCCAGCAAAGCACAGGACAGGGCGCCCAGGATGGGGGAAGAGGTGGGAAGACCTAGGATACACTTGAAGAATGAGGAAGGATGCCCACGGCTGAGGGCTGAAGGAGAAGTCAAAATGCTGCCTCAGTTTCTCCAAATGATGGGCTTCTGGGAGGACAGGCGACAGAGCCTTGCATCACCGGCTTCTCCACTGCAGAGTTCAGTCAGGCGTGCGGGCCAGGTCCTCCCGGTCACCCCCATCCTTACGCCGTTTGGATGAAGAGTGCCCGCTCTGGCTGTGGCCGTGGCCGTGCCATGCCTTGGGTGGGGCCTGGCACGCTGAGTGCCTCTGTGTTTTGTACCCTGACTGCCTAGGCCCCACCCAGGGAGCCTGTGGCCAAAGCCAGATCGCGGGTAAATGGCGGGTGCTATGCCCTAGTGGGGCAAAGCCTCAGCTCCCGTTGCACAGGTCCTCACCTCAGGGAAGTGGCCTTCCACCATGAAGGATCTAGTACCCAGGCCACTACTGTGCAGTTGGGGCTTTTGGTCTCAATTCTGTGACCCCAAAGTCACATGGCCAGGAGCTCCACGGTGGTGGGCCCCAGGCCTGGGCCCCTGACCCAGGGCCTAGGCTAGGAGTGGCCTTGCTCCTGCTCCTGGCTGGAGGCATCCATGAGGCTCCTCCAAGCGCAAGGCAGCCAGGACAGGAGGGGTGGGGCCTGCTATTCCCAACAATTACACAGTTCAGGAGCTGAAAAGTTATGTTTGCTGCCCTTGGGAGCCGGCTGTGGGCTGTGGATGGGAGGCCTGTGGCAGGGTTTCTCCTGGCCAGGGGCAGGCTCTCCCCGTGCCCAAGCTGTCCTGGGGAGGTGGGGGTTGGGGGAGGTCGGGGACCCTCTCAGGGCCTCTGTTCCCAGGAGCAGCACTCATGTTCCACACCACGTCCACAAAGGCTTGTGGCTTCAGTGGCTGTGACCAGCTGGCCGCAGCTGACTCCTCCTGGGGTTGTGCTATTTCTAAATATTGGCTCAGGCTGTTAACCCCTGCTCTGCTCCATCTGTGGATATTCAGCTTGGCTGCAGAGAGAGCCTCTGGGAGTCTTCGTTTGGATGGAAAATATTCGTGAACGTATTTGCTCAGGGTCTAGTGTGGGGCAGATCCTTTTGGGGGCTGGGGTGGGGCTCCTAAAAGAAGGGTGAGAAATACCTGCTTAGGATTGGGGATGAGGCTTCAGTGGGTGTTAGGAGACATGGTCTGAGCTGGCAGCTGGGCAGGGCAGTGGAAAGAATGTGGGGTTAGGAGCCAGAGGTCTTGTCCTGCCAAGCCTTTTCTGTGTGGCCTCAGGCGAGTCACTTCACCTCTCAGCACCTTCACCCTCATCTGTAAACTAGAACTGCTACGGTGCTTGGATGACGCCCTCCAACGGAGGCGCAGGGGCTTTATGAACTGAAGGGCAGCACCTGTTGGTTATGAAGAGGGCAACTCTTGATGCCAGGGTTGTGTTCTCTGCACATCTCCCAGGAATCCTTTGAAGGAGAGGTAAAACTCACAACCAAGAGGTGGTTGGAGTGAGCTGACAGGGCTGTCTTCAGCCTGTGTGGGGTTTAGTGCGTGTCCCACTTCACCTAAGAGTGTATAGCTTGGATTTCAGCCCCGGTTGGTCCCATTAGCTAGGGGTCCTTGTACAGTGAAAACACCATGAAAGCCAGCCTCCAAGATGGCCCTCATCTTCTGGCATTCGCAACCTTGTGGAGTCAGTGTCCACACTGAATAGGGCTGACCTGAATGGCCACTGAAGGTGTCCTACTCTTTGCAACCGCCTGGACTGTATAGCCCACCAGGCTCCTCTCTCCTTGGGATTTTCCAGGTGATAATACTGGAGTGGATTTCCATTCCCTTCTCCAAGGGATCTTCCCGACCCAGGAATCGAACCCAGGTCTGTTGCATTGTAGGTGGATTCTTTGCCCTGTGAGCTACCAGGGAATGGCCAACAGGGCTTTGCAGAAATGATGGAGTATGATTTCCCGGCAAAGTCACAAAAGACATGGTGACCTCTGCCTTGTTCTCTTCTGATTACTTGCTCTGGGGAAAGCTAGCCACCATGAGCTGAGGACAGGTGAGCAACCTGCAGAGAGCTCCTGTGGAGAAGAGCTGAGGCCTTTTGTCAACGGTCAGCACCGACTCCCCATTCAGCTGAGTGAGCCATCTTGGAAGCGTATATGCCAGCCCCAGCCATACTTTCAGATGACTGTAGCTCCTGACTGCCACTTCTGGAGAAATCTGGAGCCAGAACCATCCAGTTAAGCCACTTCTAAACTCCAGAGCCACAGAAACTGTGTGTGATGATAAATGTTTATCACTCTTTTATGTTCTTAAGCTTTGAGGATAATTTGTTACACAGCAAGAGATAACTGATACAAACTTCCATGAATGTAAATTGTAGTCTAGTCAGCCAGACTGGGCCTGTGTCTGGGTTTAGAAAGTAGGACTCTGTTCCCATGAGGAGTGACCTTTTTCTTGATCAATCAGTGGATTGAGTCATTCATTTATTCCACAAACATTTCTTAAGCACTCACCATATGTCAGGACACTTTGTTGGGGACTGAAGCACAAGGGTAAGTGACAGGAGCCCTGCGTTTGGGAACTCATCGTCTCCGTAAGTGACTTGATGATTATTGGATGTGGGGAGTAAGGACAAGGGAGATGTCCAGGACAAGCCAAGATTTCTTGCTTGGATACTTAGATGGGTTATGGCATCATTCATTGAGATAAATGGGGTCAAGGGGCATCTCATGAGAACTCTGGGCATGTTAATTTTTAAATGTTTTGAGAATCTCAAGTGATACTGTGCAGGCTGTCAGATACATGGATTTAAACTCCTAAGAAGGGCTGAACCAGAGATATATATATTTGAGAATTGTTGGGATACAGATAATGGAAATGAAGCAACAGAGGAGATGAGAGTTCCCAGAGAGAGGAGAATGGTGGAAAGGGAGAGGAAGTTCCCAAGACTGAACTCTGAGACACCAACATTTTTTTCTAAAAAAAAAAAAATTTTTTTTACATCATTTCAGACTTACAGAAAAGTAGGAAGGCCATCACAAATATTTCCCACATACTCTTCACCAACATTTCCCAAACGGTAATATTTTATCACATTTTAAATTATTTTCTATGTATAGACATATTTTTTGCCTATAAGAATTTTTTTGGGAGTAAGTCACAGACATAACGCTACTTATCTTTAAATGCTTCAGTGTGTATTTCCTGGGAACAAGGACCTTCTCTTTCCGAACCAGAGTGCAATGACCCAAATCAGGAAATTAAGGTTGGTATTATACTTTTAACTAGCCACAGACTTTTTTCTGGTTCTTTCAATTCCCCAATAATATCCTTGCTGGCAAAAGCAAATCCTGGCTCTGACGTTACACTTAGTTGTCCTGTTTCTTGAGTTTCCATTATTGTAGAAAAGCTCTTCAGTATTTTTTTGTCTTTCATGATATTGTCATTTTGGGCACGTATAGACCTGTTATTTTGTAACATGAATGTTGATTTGAGTTTATCTGGTTTCTTTGTAGACTCAGGTTTATGTATCTTTGGTGGGATCACCCCAGAAGTGATCCTATATCCTTTTTTAAAAAATGGTTTGTTTGGTTGTGCCGGGTTTTTGTTGTGGCATGACGGATCTTTAGTTGCGACACGCAAACTCTTAGCTGTGGCGCATGGCGTCTAGTTCCCTGACCGGGGATGGAACCCTGGCCCCTTGCATTGGGAGTGTGGATTCTTAGCCACTGGACCCCCAGGGAAGTCTTGATTCGTGTCCTTCTCAGTGCATCCTCTCGGGAGGTACACAGCATCTATTTTGCCCCATTGTCGATGATGTTAACTTCCAACACTTGGTTGAGGTGATGCCTGCCAGGATTCTCCCTGTATTTTCTCGTTTTTCCCTTCGTAATTAATGAGCGTGTGCCAGCACTGACAGGTCAGGTTGAAGAAGAAGAGCCAGGGATTGTGAAGGGGCCGTGGGGATATGGGAGGAAGACCAGAACATCTTGGAACCAGGAAGAGAGGCTGCAAGAAGGAGGGAGTGATGGGTCATTGAGGCCCAGTGCTCCTGAGAGGCCAATCTGACGAGGGTGAGAAGTGGCCATTGGCGGTGGCTTCCACATGCGGGTCACAGTTTAGGTGGAGGATGGGCCTGAAGCCAGCTTGTAGGGAGTCAGTGTTACAGGGAGGTGAGAATGAGACAGCAGGGAAAACACCTCTTAGGGGAAGCTGACTGGGGAGAGGTGTGTGCAACCAGGGAGATACTTTTAATTTTTTTAATTATCTTTTTTCTATAAAAAATTTGTCTTTTTGTCTATAGCAGTAATTTAAAAAAATTTTTTTTATTCAAGTGGGATTGATTTACAATGTGTGCCAATTCTGCTTTAGAGCAAAGTGACACAGTTATACACAAATAGACATTCTTTTTTCAAAAAAAATATGCTTTTCTGCTATGGTTTATCATAGGATATTGAATATAGCTCCCTGCGCTAGATGATTTTTAATAGATGGGAGAGATGCAAAGTATATAGAGTGTGATGGGAAGGGCCAGGTGAGGGGTTAAAGGAGAGGATGGCAGTGGACAGTGAAATATTCTTGAGATGCAGAGGAGATGGGAGAGGGTCTTGGTGGGCCCTCCTAAGCCCCAGGAGGGAAGCAGGAGCAGGTGCCAGTGGAAGCTGGTGGTTCTGACTGTGGGAAGGAGGCTTTGAGTCCAAGGTCAGTCTGACGGCCTCTGTGCGCTCTGTGAGCAAGATGCAGAGCAGGGGGCTGGAGGGAGGGCCAGGTACCAGGAGGGGAATAAACCGTGTTTGAAATGATCTCTGGGGATAGGGAGAGAGCAAGCTGACCAGCACGGAGGTGGGTGGCTGGGTGGCATGGACTCAAGTCCAGGGTCTAGGGACCATGAGTCTATTCCCAACAGGTCTTGCAGGAGGGCAGGTCAGATGTGGTGACTCAGGGCTGGGATTTACCAGCAAAGGTGTTGGACAAGGTGGGCAGCCTGAAAGAGGAGCGGGGGGAGGTGCTGGGTCACTGATGGAGTCTTGGTGATAGCAGGCAGAAGTGGAATGGTGAGAACAGGGGATGGTGTTCCTGAGAGGAGGGTGAGAAACCCAGAATGTGCTGGGGAGGGTAGCTGGGAGGGAGTGGAGAGAAGGCATTTGGAGACTCTGGGAGAAGGAGGTCTGGGAACTGGGAGGCCCAGAGTGGTGAGTGGTCCCTGGGGAGGCCTAAGTGATCAGGGTAATGGCAGGAGTTGGGGGTGGGGAAGAAGACCATGAGTCAAGGCTGCCAGGTTTGTAAGTCAGGACAGATGGCGATTCTGAGAGATGAGGAGGGGCACCCTGGATCCTGGGGTCTTCACGGAGCCATGCCCTGGTCAGGGAGGCGACACTGCCTGGGTGGATACCCAGGAGACCAGCGACCTGCTCCACCTTGGGCTCGGAGGAACAGAGCAGTAGCTTTGGAGAGAACTGAGGGCTTTCTCCAGGGTCAACTAAGTTTCAGTTAAAGTTGGAGGGAAGGGAGCCTTTGGAGTGGAAATGAGGTGATCTTCCAGGGTGGAGAGTGTTTCAGTTTCCCTAAAAGAACCAGGCACAAGGATGGCAGACAGCAACAGTGTGTGTAGCGGGGTCAGAAAGGCTCCTTGGGCCTGAGATATTTGGAGACCACCACTCTCCACCAGCCCAGGATGGTGAAGGCAGCAGCCCAACATCTGGCCCCTATTAGTATGAGGGGACCATCAGGACTGGGGCCCAGCAGGCTGCAACTTCCAGCAGGAAAAGCTGGCAAGGATGAGGGTGAGGAGGCGGCACCGCCCGTGGCCCGAGGCCAGATGAGGCTGGGCCAATCCCAGCCTTGCCCAGCCCTCCCCCTCCAGAAATCAAAGGCTTTGCTGCCCCTCGGGTGATGAGAAAGACACAGGAAGGAACTGCTGTGCTGGGTGTGGGCACCCCGCCCTCTGTTTCAAGCCTTCAGCCCCACAAGTGGGGGGCTGAAGCATGCAGCATACCTGGCTGGTCTGCTCTGGGTCCTCATTGTGCCTGCTGGTCGGAATGAGTTCAGAGCATGGTTTGGTTTCCATTTGATCAGAGGCTGTGATCCAAAGAGATCTCTGCGGCTTGTGTTCTGGTCCTGTCTTTGCTACTAATGTGATGGAAAGTTTTGGGCAAGTCTTGGGCCCTTTCGAGTCCTCAACTGTATTATCTGTGTACCGGGGCTATGACAGACACCCTCTGTAAAGCCGGTGGTCATCTGTGCCCAATATGGAAACCACTCTAGATCATATCCCTGGTCTGAGCTGTGAACTGGTAGGTGAAGCAGGCCCCAGGGCCCCCGAGCCTCCTGTTTTTTTGGGATGAGGGGGTGTGGAGCATTTCCTCAGCCCTGGGGCTCATCCATCAATCACCTGGCAGCTAAACATCTTCCCTATTCTTCAATGTTTGCTCTTACACTCCCACCACTCAGGGGATGCTCTTGACCACAAGCACAGGAAGTAGCTTCTTCTTTTTTAAAAAAGTAATTTTATGTATTTTTTGGCTATGCATGCATTGAAGCACGCGAGCTTTTCTCTAGTTGCAGCGAGTGGGGCTCACTCTGTAGTTGCAGTGCTCGGGCTTCTCCTTGCGGTGGCTTCTCTTGTTGTGCAGCACAGGCTCTAGGGCGTGTGGGCTTCAGTAGCTGCGGCACGTGGCCTCAATAGTTACCGTTCCCATGCTCTAGGGTACAGGCTCAATAGTTGTGGTGCTTGGGCTTAGTTGCTTTGAGGTGTGTGGCATCTTCCCGGACCAGGGATCAAACCCCCATCTTCTGCATTGACAGGTGGATTCTTTATTACTGAGCCACCAGGAAAGCCCCAAGGAGTAGCTTCTTGAGGCCTCAGCCCCACCCTCCATCCTCCTTTATTTGCACCCATTCCCTGCTCGAGATGTCAGCAGCAGTCAAATATTCCTAGACATGGATCCCTAAAGACACCATCCCTGGGATAGGAATCTGAGAAGTTATCAGACAGTCACACCTTAGGGTGAAATAATTGGCTTGATACTTTCCCGAGAAAAAAGTAGACTGTGATAGAAGTTGGGGGCATGTCCAGAATCTGGGGGATAGGTGGGAGGGGCGGAGAGTAGACCACCACTCCAGGGGGCTGGGCAGGTAGCAAGAATCCCTCACCCGTGACCTGTCCACTGTTTCACCACCTCCAGGGCACCCACCAGGCGTAAGAGTCCCTTGGACTGCAAGGAGATCAAACGAGTCAATCCTAAAGGAAATCAACCCTTGAGTATTCATTAGAAGGACTGATGCTGAAGCTGAAGCTCCAATACTTCGGCCATCTGACGTGAAGAGCTGACTCATTGGAAAAGACCCTGATGCTGGGAAAGATAGATGGCAAGAGGAGAAGGGGATGACAGAGGATGAGATGGTTGAATGGGATCACCGACTTGATGGACATGAGTTTGAGCAAGCTCTGGGAGATAGTAAAGAACAGAGAAGCCTGTGTGCTGCAGCCCATGGGGTTGCAAAGAGTCAGACACAACTGAGCAACTGAACAACAACAAACCCAGAGTGAAGAGCTGGGTCTGTCACTCCACTTTGCCCTTTCTGCTTTCTCATCCAGGGTCTTGGGGCCCCTCAGGCTACTTAGCCAGGTGGGAACAGGGACAGTGGGGTTGAGTTCTCAGGGTTCCACAGCTTTGCTTCCAGCGTAGAATTTCTACGCCACAGTCCAGGCGCCACGGCAACTGGAGGAAATAAACACTTGGGGTTTCACATCCAAGTTCTGCAGTGATGTCATCCTTAGCTCCTGCCTGCGGGGCCCTGCAGCTGGCTGCACCCCAGACAGCTTCAGCTGCTCAAGTAGGAGGACTGCTTTCCTTCTCAGCCCTCACACCGCCTGTGGCGTCGGGGAGAGAGAGAGTAGACACACGGGCTTGGGCAGGGGTGCCCGGAACAGGTCTCACCCAGGCCCAGCTCCTTGCCCGCTGCTCCAGGTCTCTCAGTAGCTGCTATTGCCCCTCCGCTTGGCCCCAGACATGAAACTGTCCAAGGGCGTCAAGAACCCTGTGTTCTATGGGCAGCAGCCAGAGAAAAAGGTGCCAGTGTCCTCAGGGCACGAGATAAAGCAGACCCCTGTGGTCCTGGCAATGCTCAAAGGTGAGAGCAGACCCCTGACCTGGGCTTGGGCTCATTTCTCTCTCTGAAGAGTGGCTGAAGGTGTCCTAACCTTGCAGCCCTGCCTCTTACAAAACCCCTTCAGGCTCTTCTCAAAGCCACAGAATATCTGCACTTCCAAGCTAAACTCCACAAGCAGAATTAACTGCTGGGAATTTGGGGAGGGTGGTGGGAAGGGGTTTGAAGTGAGGCCAGTTTTGGAAAAAGACTAAGGATTCAATGGCATCTTTAGTCCATATTAGCTTTCCTCTCTTCCCTTGAGTCTTACTCTCAACTGAAAGCAGACAAACTAATTCTTATTACATTGTTGATGACTGGCTTTTGCTATACGTGGGGGTTGTTTAGTATGTGATTAAATGTTTGGGCTCTGTTGGCTGATGTCTTAGAATTTTCATAAGACCAGCTTGTGTGACTTTGTGTGAATTGATATTTCTATTTCAGTTAGAGGCTGAACATTTATAAGATGGGAAAAACAAGAATATGTATCTCACAGAGTTCTTGAGAGGCTTAACTGAGATAACCCATAGAAAGTGCTTAGCATAGTGCTCGGCACAGAATAAGTTCTCAGTTACTTGTAACTATTACTTTTCTTATTATGCATTGCCTGTCCAAGAGAAATTGCATTTTATCTAGGAACATTAACTTTCCCCAAAGGAAGCGGCTCGATAGTGGGATTTGTGGCAGTGTGACATTAGGAGGAGCAAAGACCCCAGTGTTCTTGTTTTTTTTTTTAATATTAATTTATTTGGATGCACCAGGTCTTAGTTGTGGCTCATGAGGTATTTAGTCGTTGCATGTGAACTCTTAGTTGCAGTATGTGGGATCTAGCTCCCTGACCAGGGATTGAACCCAGGCCCCCTGCATTGGGAGTGCAGTCTTAGCCACTGGCCCACCAGGGAAGTTCCTGCAGTGGTCTTAAGCATACCGTATTCAGGGCTTTCCCTGCCTCTGATCTGGCAGGCCCAGGCTGAGGGCTTCTCTCTCTGTGCTCACAGGTCCGGGGCCTGCCAAGTACCTCCGGCCATCCTGCACGGGCTACATAGACCATGACGTCTCCATGTTCCAGGAGCCGGCCTATACCCTGCATGCCCGGCACTCGGAGAAGCGTGAGTGCTCGCTACACCTGTTGTCCCCGCGGGCGTAGGGTTATTAATATTGGATGTTTGGGGCGGTGTGAAAGGGGAGGAGTCATTACCTGTAGCCACAGGTCCCCGGGAGCCCAGGCCTGTCCTGAGTGGGACACCCAGGTGGCCTGCTAGGTCCAGAAGGAAGTCGGCAGGGGGCCAAGTTACCCGTCCCTCTGAAGGCACCTCCCAGCTGGCCCTCCTGAGGGAGCTGTGAAGTGACTTGTTGCATCCAGCGGGCAAGGCCTCCTTTCTGACTGGTCCTTGGCCAGCACCCTTCAGTTCTGACGGCTGTGGGTTCACGTGCCAAAGCAGCTGGGCAGGAATAACTGAGGGATGGGGTGGAGGGAAGGGGGTGGGAGTGGTGGACTCAGGGCCTCCCGGATGGCTTAGAACCCCCTGGAAGGCAGGGAGCCGAGGGCCGGCGAAGAGCTGGGGCTGATGGCCACGGCTGGTGAGAGAGCAGGCAGCAGTGTGTATCTGGGGGTCTGAGATCCAGGCACCTCGCTGGGGTAACACACCCTTCTCAGCAGGGGAAACCCCGCCCTTTCTGGGGTTGTGTCCTTTCTTCATTCTAATAATAGCCACCATGGACTTTCCTGGTGGCTTAGCGGCAAAGATTCTACCTGCAATGCAGGAGCCGCAGGAGACATGGGTTCGATCCCTGGGTCGGGGAGATCCCCTGGAGGAGGGCGTGGCAACCCACTCCAGTATTCTTGCCTGGAGAATCCCATGGACAGAGAAGCCTGGCGGGCTACAGTCCATGGGGTCGCAAAGAGTCGGACACAACTGAAGTGACTTAACACACACACACACACACACACACACATGCCTGTTATTGTCGCCTTGGCACCAGTCCCTGGCAGCTGTTACTTTATCTGTTCCTCTGAACAAGTTTTAGAGAATGTTAGGCCGTGTGTTAAAAGATCCATTTTACAGATGAGGAAATAAAGGCTCCCCAAATCCCCAAGAGCCCAAGGCATTAGGAAGGCGCCCTCCATCCTTTTCTGGGGTAGGGGGGTCTTGCCTGGAGGCAGAGGCCAGACTCACCCTGGGGTGGCCTCTGGGGTGAGCGGCCCTTTCCTTGGCTGCCTTGCAGGGATCATGGACATACGAAGCCCCGGGCCTTGCTATTTCTTGGATCCTAAGATAACTCGGTTTGGGATGGCCAGCTGTCCTCAGGTTCCCATGGCAGAGCACATCTCTAACCTGCGTAAGATGGGCTGGAAGAGGAAAGTCGGGGGTGGGAGGTTGGGGGCTGGGAGGTTGGAGGGTGGGAGGTTGGAGGGTGGGGATCCACGTTTAGGGCACAAGCAGGAGCAAAGGGGTCATGACTCCCTTCACCAGATGTGTCTGCAGATGCTGGCACCTCGGTGAAAGGTCACTTCAAGACACCCATGTCACCAAGTCTGGGTCACAGTACTTAATGTCTGGAGGCCAATGTTCCATGTATGTTGCAGGGTGATATGGTAAAAATATCACAGGGCTCGCGTCATGCTAATGAGTTCACAGACTACTGATTGCAGCACGTTTTCTTGGTGCTGTCACAGGGACAATGACAGCCAAGGGTGGCGTTCTGATGATGCTCGGGCTTTTTATATTATGAAGACAGTGTCACAATCCTGATGCCAGGATGGTGAAGTCCTTCCCCACCCTCGTCCCAGAGCCGCATGCAGGGAGGTGATGTTCCCGCCCGATGCTAAGGTGGTTATAGTAAAGTCACACCAGGCTCACCAAGACCTTGCCCCCTCCCTAGACTCATTAGTTGGTCACCAGGAGATTCAGCCTGGTTCTGGCCCTGAGACCCCTCCGCTTCATTCCCCTACATTCAGGTCTGAGCCCCACCCCGGCGCCCTGCCATTACCACCTGGAGAAGACCCACCCGCCTGGGGAACGCAGGGCTCCTGAGTACTCCTTTGGCTTCCGGTGCCCATACCGAGTGATGGACCCCAATCCGGGCCCCAACCAGTACCAGATGCCACTCCTGCTGGGGCCCAACCTCCCTGCCAACAAAGCTGCCCCTTGCTATAGCTTCGCCCACTTGGACAAGAACTGGTTCTACAAGAATATGGCAACAGGCCCCGGACCAGCTGCACACACCCGGCCGGAGCCGTCCGTCTATCAGAACCGCGGCCCCGTCTACAGCATGGCCAAGCGCTTTGGCTACTTGGCGGACCACACACCTCGGCCTGGCCCCGGCTCCCACAATGTCCAGCAGGTCACGGTACACAAGCCCCGCCCACCCGCTTTCACCATGGGCGTCAAGCATTCGGCCCACCTATGCCCGCTGATCGTCGACGTTCACGACTGAGGCCCCACCTGGTCACTCCTCCCCGCCACCCTGTCCCCAGAAGTTATTTTTCTATACCGAATTGAGCAACTTACTCAGGTTTTAAGTAGCAGAGCTGGTGCCTGCTGTCTCCAGCACGTAGAAGGCGTTAGATAAATATTTTCATTTATTTATTCCTTGGTTTTGCAAACACAGCTGCTTTCTTTGGGCCCTGCCCTGGGTGAGGAGCTGGGGATACTGGGAGGTGTAGGAGAGGTCCTTGTCCAGGAGATGTTCTGCTGTGGCTCATCAGGGGAGTCAGCTCTGTGTCCCCCAAGGAGCTCTGGGTAGAGACCCCGGGGAGCTGAGTTCCGGCCCCGAATCTGCCCCTGGAGTGCTGTGTGGCCTTGTGCAGCTCACACACCTCTTTGGGCCTTGGTGAGCGGGGAGGAGGCACCTAGGGGATGGCCAAGTTCCCTCCAGCCCCTGAATTGTTTGATTCTGATCCCAGATGGTGGCCAGCATCCGAGAGAGGAGTGAGGAGCAGGGTGAGTGGGTGTGCGCACAGGAAGGAGGGGCCATGCTGGTTGGGGATGGGGGGAGGGCAGTTTTCCTGGGGGAGGAACCCCAGGAATGAGCAGAGACTGTGAGTAACATGGAGCATATCATTGGTGGAGGTAAAGATGAAGAGGATGGCACACAGGTGGGACCCAAGGGTACAAGAGTAGGGAACCAGGGCGGGCTCAGAGGACGGGCACCTGGGCTCTTGGAGGCTGGCCTGCAATGAGACTAGATGGTGGGCAGCTTGACGGGGACTCAGGATTTGTCCTCAGGGTGTTGGGGCTGGAGGAGATGTGGTCTTTTCAGAATTCCTTGGGCAGTGAGAGCAGGTTGGGCAAGATGGGCAGAGCCTGGAGGCTAGGGATCAGCGTATGGGGGAAGGAAAGGGGAAGGGAGCTTCTTTAATTCTTGGAGGAGGGTCTGTATGTCACATGCTGTCTTTGGAGTCACCAGTGTGTCCCCGCCCCAACCACTTAGCCCTAGTGTCTAAGCTCTAGTGTCTGGCAGCAGAGGAGAGGGGAGAGCTGTGAACTGACCAGTAGGGGGCAGTGTTGCCTCACTCATGAGTCCAGGCAGCGCTCAGAGCCCCTACCCCTTCTGGCTTTGCGGGTTTTGAATTGCCTGGTGCCCGCTCTCCTGCTGGTCTCTGGGGAGGCTGGGGTCTTGGGGGCTGGTGTTTGTCCTTCTTTAATTCTTGGTATCCAGATCCCCTGTTCTGATTGCCCTCATCCCTAAGACAAGCCCCTCTCCTATCTCCCCTGGCCACAGGAGATGTGGGGAGCACTGGCCCTGCTGCTCTACAGCCCCTGGAAGTGAGAAAAGGGCAGCAGGAACTGTGGAGGGAGGGGGGCTTAGGGAAGCAAGAGGGAGGCTGAATCTGCCCCAGACCTGATGGCTCAGGCAGAGGCACGTTCCTCCGCAGCCCCTGTCCCCGAAGCAGAGGGAGGCAGGAGGAAGGGGCTGCTAGGAACCAGTGTCTGATGGCTCATCCCTGCGAATTTGAGCAATATGCAAGTTTTATCTTTATTTTTAAAATGTTGTTTATTCATTTTTGGCTGTGCTGGGTCTTTGCTGCTGCATGGGCTTTCTTCTCCAGTTGCCGTGAGTGGGGGCTACTCTCTCGTCGCGGTGCACGGGCTGCTCACTGCGGTGGCTTCTACTGTTGTGGAGCACCGGCTCTAGGGCACATGGGCTCATTCGTCACGGCGTGTGGGCTCACGCCGTGGTTCTTGGACCCTAGAGTACTGGCTCGATAGTTGTGGTGCACAGGCTTCGTTGCTCTGCGGCATGTGGGATCTTCCCGGACCAGGGATCGAACCCGCGTCTCCTACGTTGGCAGGAGGCTTCTTTACCACTGATCCACCAGGGAAGTCCAATATTCAGGTTTTAACTGAAAATGAAAATGGTATTGAAGAACTAACTTTAGGTAGAAAGGAGCAGAGACTATCTTTGGAATATTAAAAAGAAACAAACAATTGAATATTTAAAAAGGGGGGTTTGCAGAAAACCCCACTGGGGTCATTCTTGACTCTGGGCTTGAAATGTCCTCCCCTTCCCACCCCAGTGTGCAGGCCTGGGGTATTGTGTCTGTCCTATCCTCCCCACTCCTTCACAAGTCTGGTCTGGGCAGGCTCGAGAGACAGCCAGTGAGCTCGGGGACCCATCTGTCTTGCAGCAGATTAGAAAGACGTCGTTTTGCCGACAATGCCATTTATCATGGTGGCTGCAAAAATTAGTGATGCTTGGGCTGAATGTGTTGGTTGGGGGCAGGGGCTGGCAGGTGGCAGTGGCTGATGCTCTCCAGTGTCACCAGGTCGGGGAAACTACAGGCCAGCCTCTGAGTAGGGGTTTTCTGATTTAATGATCAGGTCATTCCAAGGCCCTCCATTAGAAAAAAGAAGAAAACTGAGGCCCAGAGCCAGGGAAATAGCTTTGGCCAGATGACAAGATAATGGCCTGTCTCTAAATAAAGGTCTAGGCTCAGTTCATGACCAAGGTCAGGGCTCAGTGTGTGACCAGGATCAGGGCTCAGTATGTCATCAGGGTCAGGGCTAAGTGTGTGACGGGGTCAGGACTCAGAGTGTGATTGGGTTTGGTAAGCAGAGTCAGGCTCAGTTTGGGGTGAGTTATTTTAGGACTTACATAGTCTTAATAAGTTATATTATATTAGGACTAAATGTTAGTTTTTACCTCTGTGGCTCGGTCTGGGGCAGACCTTCAGCCTAGTGGCCCCAGATGCTACCAGATAAGGATGGGCCAGGGCTGGGTATTTGCCCCAGAGCTAGAACTAACCCTTGGTTTGTGGTTCCCAAGGAAGGATAGCAGCCTGGAGGATTCAGTATGAATCTTTGACACATGTAGTTTTTTCCCTTCTATTTTTTTGCTGCACCATGCAGCATGTAGGATCCTAGTTCCCCGACCAGGGGAGTGAACCCATGCCCCCTGCATTGGCAGCACAGAGTCTTAACCAGTGGACTGCCAGGGAAGCCCCAGGGGGATGAAGATGTTCAAAACAGAGATGGGTCCACAAATAATGGGCTGTGGCCTCCAGAGAAGATGAATGGGGCCTCCCTGGTGCCTCAGCCCATGAAGTGAGAGGGTCATTTAGCTTGAGACAGATCTTTGGACCAAGCAGTCCCCAGCTCTTGGCCTTGCCTCCCCTGTGGTGGTGACTAGGTAGATGACCTGGAGAAGGTCAGTGGGCATGGCCTCTCGGGGCTGTCTGGGTGCTGACTGCACCCCTTCTGAACAACTTGGGAGCCACGCTTGACCTGGCCGGAAGCCCTGGTCCGACCCTTGCAGGACTTCAGCCTGTACCCTCAGGTACTTAGGTCCCAGACCACGCAGACACAATCGTTCACTCATTCAGCAAACATTTGCTGAGCTCCTGCCCTGTGCCAAGCTCTGAGTGTGCCTCAGAGTCCCAGCCACACCTTCCAGGAGTTCAGAGGGTGTCTGGGTGGGAGGATGAGAAGCAGTGCTCTCCAGGCGTGGGCAGACATAGGAAGCTGGTGAGGGTCACGTGCATGGCAGGACACCTACCAGAGCTTCTGCCCATCTCTCCCGGGGGTGGGGGGAGCCCTGGCCTCCATGGGTCACCCCTGCCTGGGCTTGGTTGTAAAACTTCAGTCACATGACCCTCCTGGACACTGGCCAGGTTGTGGGGGAGTGGGTAGGTGGCCATCCTTCTGTTGTTGCTGGAGGGACCCTGAGGGCCAGAGGAGCTGGGGCGATGGTGGCCCTAGGCCAGGAGTCAAAGAGGGGCCCTGCTCGTGGGAACACACTGCCACACCACTCACAGGCTCACAGGTAGGGGTTGTGTGCAAACACTTGTCCTTTACCCACACATGCGTGGGGACAAGGCACAGACGCTCCTTACAGCACTGCTCACACGTGCACACGCATGCACGCACATGCTCACACCACACGCCCTACTCCACACACATGCCCCGACACCAAGCCCACGCAGACACACAGACACACACACACTACACACATGTACGTTTACTATCCACACCCTGCTCTCTCCAAGCACCTCCTTATCTCACACACATACTCACCTCTCCCCAGGCTCCCTCACAGTCCACTGCCCCGGAGAATCAGAGCAGATAAACCGTGAGAAGCCCCCTCTCCCCGCCACTCGACATGCCCAGGTGCAGTTTGGGTGGGGTGGGCTGCAGGCAGGGAGCTCAGGAGGGTCTCTGGGCTCAGGATGGCGTGGGCGTGATTCCCAGCCCAGGGTGGGGGGCTGAGGAGCAGCCCTCCAGTCATCTGGGTGGTGAGCCCTCACTGACCAAGACAAGTCAGACCCCTTCTCCCTGCGCCCACCCCTCCTGTTCTTGGTCCTTGGCTGGGGTGGGGACGGGAAGCTAGTTGGTGGACAAATGCCCCTGGCTTCCTAGAGGGGTCAGAAGCTGCCTCTCCAAGTTCGCTGGAGGCAGAATCTGTTGCCGACCTGTTCCTTCCGGCTTCTCCTCTCCTCGCGAGTCCATGTTCTTCCATCTGGGTCTTCTCCCCTGTGTCTTTCTGCCTCCCTCCGCTCTCTTCTCTCTGTCTGCCTCTTGCTCCACGTGTCTCTCCACCTAGTTTATCCTCTAGAATAAAGATCGACACTTTCAGTTACCCCCAAAACAACAGAGCCGCTCTTGGAGGCCCCCACAAGAGGAGGATTGGGTAGGTGCGCGTGTGCGTGTGGCCCGTGGGTGGGGCTGGGGGGCACCCACGGGGCCTGCTGTCCTTTGTTTGCGGTTTCTCCTCTGGAGCCTTCATTTTTTCCTAGGAGAGTGGAAGCACGTTTCCCTTCAGGGGAGGATGGGAGACAAAAGAGAGAAATAAAAAACTGTCATGGTTTTCTTGTAAACACAGTGTACGGTGCAGAGCAGGGACTCAGCAGGAGAGAGGGACCGAAGGAGAGGCAGGCACGGAGAACAGCGGGGGCTGAGAGACGCGGGGAGGAAAGGTGGGGGGTCAGGGGCTATTGCTTCAGGGCCTGGGTGGGTGTGGGCTGCCAAGGGGAGGGGGAAGGGAAAGGGCTGATCTCCCAGAGGGTAGAGGGGACTTGAGGAGGGGGAGACCCTTATACTGAGTGCCAGACAGGGCCAGGAGGGAGAGAGCCTCTGGGCAGCTATTATTCTCTGAACATCCTCCCCACGCCAGGCTCTGGGGACGCCAAGGTGAGTCAGATAGACACGTGTCTGCTCTCGTGGGGTGTCAGATATACTAGAAACAAAGAAGTAGCTTTGTGTGTTCAGTTCTTGCCAGGCACCACACATCTACATAAGCTGAGGATCAGACAGGGTGGGGAGCCTGTCTAGTGATAATGCACAGCTAGGGGTGGGGGCACCAGGATTTCAGCCCAAGCTTCCCTGACTCCAATCCTCCCTTCACATGGCCTCTGCTAGGGGGCCGGGGGCTGGGAAAAAGTGTTAGAGATCTGGCTCTGTCATGCGTGATGTGTGACCTTGAACAGGTCCTTCCCTCTTCTGGCCTCGGTTTTCTCATCTGAGAAGTAGAGAATGCAGGCTGCTCTGCAGGGCTGTGGGGAGAAGCGCTTGTCTGGATGTGGGTGATCCCTCAGCTCTGGCTCGTGGGAGAGTCAGCTGAGGGCGTGGGGAAGCAAAGAACATCTGGTGATGCTGGCAGGGACTGGTCAGCAGCAGCCACAGGGAGGCCAGACTCCGGCTTTGCTCCCTGCTTCCACCCAGTGGCAAGATTTGGGTACTGCATGGGATGGGTCTGGATGCGCTTATCTAAAGGTCAGAACTGGAAGATGCCTTCTAGAGAGTGTGGTCTGCTCCTGCCTGGCCCTGTTTTGCAGGTGCCTACAGAGGAGAGGATGCTGAAGCTGAAACTCCAGTACTTCAGCCACCTCATGCAAAGAGTTGACTCATCGGAAAAGACCTTGATGCTGGGGGGGATTGGGGGCACGAGGAGAAGGGGACGACAGAGGATGAGATGGCTGGATGGCATCACCGACTCGATGGGCATGGGGTTGGGTAGACTCCGGGAGTTGGTGATGGACAGGGAGGCCTGGTGTGCTGCGATTCATGGGGTCGCAAAGAGTCGGACATGACTGACTGATTGACTGACAGAGGAGAGGGACTTGCCCCCAGATCACTCAAGGAAGCAATTTGTGCTGGGGCTGGTCTGGGGCTGGGATTGGTTTTCAGGGCAGGGTACTTTCCCTTAGCCCTGTGGTGTTCAGGAAGTCCCCAGATAGCCTCAGAGCAAGAGAGGTAGAGCTCTGCATCCTCTGCTTGATGTCACCTCTTCCAGGCAGCCTTCCAGGATTTCCTTCAGCAGGAAGGGGTCTCGCTCCTGTTCTGCAGCCCTACATGTACCCTCTCCTTTTCCTCCTGCTCCACCTGCCCTAAACTGCCCTACCCCCACCCCTAGCAAATCAGGGAGCAGGGGGCCTTTTGAGACAACAGGGATGAAGGAGGACAATCTCCAACACCTATCGAGCACTGCCAGAGAGGAATCCAGCTCTGCCCTGGGACTTCACCTATATTGTATCACTTGAACCTCATAATGACCCCAAGAGGTCAGGACTATTTTGGAACCTCACTTTTCAGGTGAAGAATCAGGCACAGAGAAATGGTGACTCTCAGATAGAAACTGATAGAGCAGAAATTCAAACTCAGGTCTGTGAATTCTCTGGAGAAGAGGAGCCCTTATCTAGAGATGAAAACTATCCTAGAGGCTATAGGACAATCAGCTGGGATCAGACACTGACTTGACTCGTTCAGGGGCTTGTGGGCGCAGGTCTCAGCTCCACCACTGTGCTGCTGTGTGTCTCTGGGCAAGGCCTATCCCTCTCCGGACTTTTGGTTCTTCATCTGTGAAGTATGTGTGTGTGTGTGTGTGTTCTGGATTCCTTCAGAAATTCATTCTGGAACTTGGCATGTCCAGCCTTGAGCCCTGGGATGGATTTATTTGAAGGGCACTGTTCCCAGGGATGAGCAAGTGGCAGGTCTGGGAAGGTGGAATGCTGGCCTGGAAGCTGGGGCCCTTGGGTGCACCTACCGTTTGGGTGTCAGTGTGTGGGGCTGGGGGGATCGTGGGAAGGTGTGAGCTGTAAGTGCAGGAGACGGGACCAGACTGGGGACAGGTGTGGGGTTAGGGGCTGGCCCCTGGGCCTTGGAGCCTTTCTCTCAGCTGCCTGCCACAGAGGGGATTTTTCTTGGCAGGAAACATCCTCATCAATCAGCCGCAATCGGGGACTGACGGGCGGCCACTCCCCGCTGGCCGGGCTTGAGGCAGACCCATAAATCCCACTCGAGGCTGGGCTGTAAATCCCTGTGATTCACACCCGGCCACTTGGAGGACAGAGACATTGGGGCCGTGGGACAGGTGGCTCTCCCCTGGGCAGCACAGGTGGAAGAGCTTATTCACCGGCCCGGGGGCGCTCAGCACCTCCCCTTAGCCTCTATGGGAAGTGTGGCTGCTGACCCCCGGCACATCCAGGCCTAGCCTGAGCCGTCTCTGTCAAGACCCCGGCCACATCTGCCTTCAATCTGGGTCAGTCCTGTGCCCTGGCCTGATCTGGGCTGAATCACACCAGGGGTCATGCGTGTGGACACTTTCTGTGTCCTCTGAGGTCATATGGAGGAAGGACCACCCCACTTACTTCATAGCAACTTCTCCTGCTGCTCCTGGTGATGGTGTATCTTGGTGCTGATGAGGACAAGGTGGAAACCAGGGCCCGGTCTGTGTATTTCTCATTCTGGGGGGCCTGGGGGGTCTGAACCCACCGCTTCTTGGAGAGGGAAGGGCCTCAGAGACCCTCTGGCCTGGGGCTGCAGTCACTTGTCAACTTCCATCAGGACTTTGTCACACTCAGATGCCAGGTTTTCTTCTCATTTACTGAACATTTTTCTTCAAACTGGCTCACTGCCTTCTCTTAAGCAATATTTGTGAAATCAGGGGTCTGATGTGCTAAGTACACACAAACACACACATACGCATGAGAATATACACATGAAAATAAACACATAGCAGATGTCCATCTCTGTACTATCTGAAACAGTCTTGTGTCTCACCATTCTTTTAAAAAAATATTTATGTATTTGGCCGTGTCTGGTCTTAGTTTGGGCATGCAGGATCCTCACGGTGGCATGAGGATCTCATGCGGGAGTTTTCCTTGCGGCACATGGACTCTCCAGTACTGGCATTAGGGCAACAGAGCACGCAGGCTCCTAGCTGCCCAGTGCAGACTGAGTTGCCCTGTGGCATGTGGGGTCCCGACCAGGGATCAAACCCATGTCCCCTGCATTGCAAGGAACCCATGTCCCCTGCATTGCAAATCTTCTTCCCCTACTTTACAGACAAGGGAACCAAGACCCAGAGAGGTATGGGAACTTGCCTGAAGTCACACAGCACCGGGATTATCAGCCGACCCAGTTGACTCCCAGTCTAGTGCTCATGTTACAGGGGCATGCTCGGTGTCTGAGAGGGTCAGGGTGTGTAGACTTTCCTTTCTCCAGGAGCACATTTGGATTCCCAGAGGCCTTTTGGTGACTGTGCCGTAACACAGAGGAGTACTCTGAAATGTGGGCTTCCTGGCAGCAGACTGATGGCAGGCAGGCGGGCATCCTGGGTCTCCTGGTGGACTAAGCACTGGCCCTCCTCTCTGTCTGCCTTCTTGGTGCCCAGGGCTCCTGTAGCATCTCAGGACTGCTGGGAGGTGGGGAAAGAGGTCTCAGGGGGAGGGAGAGAGCAGGGCTCCGTCAGCAGCCCTTCCCTGGGGAGCTGCTTACTGAAGCCTTAATTAGTGGCAGCAACTCCCAGGCTGGCAAGGAAGGTGGCCTCATTAGCGAGTGCCTTCCCCTGCACCACTTCCACCTTCCTACCTTCGGGCTCCTGCCACCCTTACTGCCACTGACATCACCCCTGAGACGCGGCACAGTGACTCTTGCCGGGGACAAGGCTGCCGGTTCCCAGGCAGCCAGGAAGGAGACGTGCGTGCAGGGCAGCCAGGGTGTGTGGGTGTGTGCACACTGCACACACACGGCCCACGTGCACCCAGACATGCTCATGCGTCAGTGCATGCATACCATTAGATGTGCACACCTAGGTGTACGCGTGCGTGCGTGCACACACACACACACACAGCCACACCCAGAATACAGAGGCATGTATGTCTACCTTCAAACAGACTTGCATGGTAATGAGGTCTACCCAGACTCACAGTACAAGTGGATAGATTCAATAGAGTGGACCTAAATGTGAAGACACACGATGCTCGCATGCCACGCCCACACCAAGAGACTCGTATGTGTATTCACACCAACATCCCGACATGTGTCTCCAGATTCAGGAGCGCATGTGGAGCTGTACACAGTCGTGTACGTGTCGATGAACCAGCAGACCGGACACACTGAAACATTCAGTAGCATACCGCGTGCCCCCGCGTGCATGTTTATGGGCAGGGACAGCCACGTGCACACAGACATATAACAGAATACACCATCGGTTCTGTTTTTCTTGGAATCTAACAAGGCCTGAGGTGCTGGGACTGGTTAAATTCCCTGAGGGAAGTGAGGAGACAGGAGCTGAGGACACATTTAATTAATTCTTATCATTCCTGACAGAGAGAGAAAGGGATGGATGGATGGAGAGAGAAAGAGAGGGAGAAAGGAAAAGGAGCAGCTGGTGGGGTGAAGGTGGAGAGGGGTGGGGGGCTAGGCAGATGCGTTAACCCTTTCAGCTAAGGGCGGGCCCAGGGACCCCATCACTCAACCTCAGTCACAAACTAGATGGGCCCTTTAAAGTCACAGCGGATGGCTGATCAGAAACCTTGCGGAGCCCAACATGGGGAACGCACCCCATCTCTCACTTGTTTCCAGTGAGCCTCAATCTGCGCTTCCGGAGCCTCCCACTACAGCTCCACTCTGCTCCGTGGCTCTTCCAGCTCAGGGGGTGTGGGGCTCCCCTTTACAGGGCCAGTGTGGGGGAGACGTGGCTCCTCAAGGGGGCCCCTCCTGGACAGCAGGACAGCTCCCTGCCCCGTTGCCCTGATCTCAGACCCAAGACAAAGTTGGGAAGGCAGGGGTGGACAAAGACAGAGGCTCTGAGGAAGAGAAAGGGGGTGTGCGTGGGGTGTGGGTGTGGGTGACACAGACACAGGGACCAGAGGGGACGGAGGTGGAGACACGAAGAAAGGAGTCAGAGAGAGATGCCAGAGAGACTGAGACCTAACTGGTGACAGCCAGACAGGCGCAGAGACACAGAGTGGAATCTAGGGAAAATCAGAGCCAGGATGAGACAGACCTCAAGCAAAGGATGCAAAGAGAGGTTGGGAGGTCGGGAGAGACAGCCCAATGCCGCCACTTTCCTTGGTGACGCGGGAGTCATTCGACCTGGGGACGGTAACCCTGGCTTAGAGGGGATGCTGTGTGACCTTGCCCAGGCCACCCAACCTCTCTGAGCTTTGGCTGCTGGTCTATAAAGTGAGCCCCGGGGCTCACAGGAGAGGCTGGCTTGGCCCTTTGTTCCCTCCACACCCCCTTGGGGCACACAGGCCTGCAGATGGGGGTGGGGCCTCTGCAAGGGCTTGGGGTCCAGGCCCAACCTGGAAGCTCCTGAGCTGGCAAGCCAGGTGGAAGAGGAATATCTCGGCGGGGCCAGGGTAATGCGCTGCAGCCACGCAGCGCTGAGTGATGGAGCGTTTGCCCTGAATATTGAAAATGCATAAATATCCATTTTCAGGCACCAAGGTGGATATAAATACAGAGTGGGTGTGTGTGCAGCCCTCAGTGGTAATTTACCGGCTCTGCTACTCACCGTGGCCCAGGCACTTACGCTTGGCTGCTAGGAGCCTTTTTTGAGATGGCTTTATGACCACCGGCTGCCACCTGGGCCCCTTCTCCTGCAGAAGTGGCTCCTCGGGGATTGCCGCCCGTGGTGGGGGTGGGGCACGGCGGGGATGGTCATTCCTGGGCTGGCTCTATCCCGGGCCTCTGGGCCTCTCTGCCTTCCCCTCCTCCAGCACTGCCTGGCTTGTGGGGAGGGAGGGGACACATTCTGCCAGGCCTGGTGTGTGCCCAGCCCTGGCGCCCTTGGATGGACTCGGAGAAGCTCCAAACCTGCCTGGGAGAGTGTCCAGACTGGGGGACAGAGGGGTCATCTTGGTTCCTGCCCTCACACAAGGGGCAACTGAAGCCCAGGGAGAGGACTCTGTGGCCAGTGGTGGCTCCTCGTCTCTGGCCTCATCCCAGCACGACCCCGGCCCCCAGCCTAGGAAGCTAAACAGCAGGGCACTTGCCGCAGGTTTGGGCCTCGGAGGCCACTGCTGGCTGGGAGCTCTCTGGCGCCCCCTGGAGACGTCATAGGCCTTGCCTGATGGGGGCTAGTCTGGACCCTTCTCTGTGGGCTGGCAGGTGGAGGTCCCGGGCCCCTCCCTGTCTCTCCTCCCAGAGTGGGAACATGGACTTGGAGACTCTGAGCCCTGAAGCCTCCACATCTGAGGGTGTCTCTTCCTTTGGGCGGGGGCCCACAGCTGTGTTCGGAGCCCACTTCCCGACAGCAGAGAAGCCCCTGACCTCCTTGGGAGGGTACAGTGCTCTCCAGGCTGCGCTGGGGTCCCCGAACCTCTTCTTCCAGGGAGGGGCGAGGTCGGGCTTCCCTGCCCTGAGCGAGAGCCCCCCTCCCACCCCAGGCAAGAGGGAGCTGGGCAGTCACCCACCACCCGGGCTGCGTGCAGAGCCTGTTGATGGGGCTTGCAGGCACTAGAAACAGCATCACCAACCTGCCAGGCAGAGTGGCCTCGGCACAGGGCAGGGGTTGGGGCGGGGCCAGGGGGGACTGAGCGGGTAGGTGGGGGCACCTGCGGGGGGAGGGCTGAGGCTGAGCCTGGGACAGGGGTGTTCCTTCTCTTCCTTGCCTGCCCCTCACCTTTACCTCCTGCTTCCCCATCAAGGCTCTGGATCTACCTCCTGGCTGCTCTAGGCACATGCTCTTCGCTTCTGCCTCTGCTGTGAATGGACTAAGATGCGAGGAAGTTCCCAGTTCAAGTCACTTAGGGGGACAGTCTGGCCCAGTCATTTCCCACCAGGCCAATGGTCGGCCCATGGTGTGGCCTCGGAGGTTCAATGGTCATAGGCATGGTTGCTTCAGGTGACCCAGAATGGACCTGGGAGTGGGGCTGTCTTCCTTAGAACAGGGCGGGAGTGGGGACAGGGGACTGTGACCACAGGGCAAGCTAGTGTCTGAGCTGGGCTCTGCCTTGTCCCCTCTGGCTCAGAGGTCACACTCGCAGCCCCCACCTCGGCCTCCTTGACCTGGACCCAGCAATGCCTACTGTGTGCCAAGCACCATGCTGGGCTTACGGGGGAAGGGGTACGGGCAGAGGGGAACAAGACTCAGTCCCTGCTCTCAGGGGCTGAGAGTCTTGTGTGGGAGACAGTCTGTCCAAGCCACACAAGCTTGGGATGTATGAGGAGGGAGAACTCAGCTTTGACTGAGGAGTGGGGATACCTCATGCAGGGGGTGATATCTGATCTGAGCCACAGACTGGGATTTTAGCATGTGGTTCTGGGGTTGCTGGAAGCACCATATCTTTGTTGTCATAGATGGTGTAGACTGTTTGCTCTGCGTGGGGGAGCGGGGGCGGGGGAGCTGACTGAGAACCAGTCTAACTTGGTTGGTAAGAGAGCCCAAACTTTGGGAGTTGACCCCAAAGTGGGCAAGGTCAGCTCCTGGAGGGCTGAGGGCATGGCCAGGGTGTGGAGAGGTGGGTGGGGGGTGTGGGGGTGGGGTGGGAGTGTCAGAAGGGCTTGTTCAGCTGAGCTGCTTTGCTTGTTTGGGGGTAGGGATGGCCAGCCATCAGGCCCTCCTGCTGGGCTCCCAGGGCCTGCATTTAGAACTGGGCAGACACACAGCCCTCTCCACCCAACACCCTGGGTATAGCCTGATGTCAGGGCTAAAATTAGCCTTGTGGCTCTGAGGGCGGCAGGAGACACAGTCACGGAAGTCGTCCTGCCTTCTGTCTCAGAGGCAGTGACCAAGGCAGCTGGGAGGTGATGGACACAGGCCTGGACCCAGAGTAGGGCTGGGTTTACTGCAGCCGCAAGAAACCACACGGCCCTCCTAACTTGGCTGTCAGATCAGGAGCCCTGGAGGGTAGGAGCCTTTATTTCCTGGCCACCCATTGGCCTGGGGGAAGGGGTGGCCAGTTCTGAACCCCAGGAGCCCACAGCACACTGATCAGGTCAGCAGCCCCCCCCTTCTCCACCTTCTGCTTGCCCAGGTACTCAGCTGATTTTGTCTCCAAGTTGCCATGGGAACTCTGGGTGGCTGAGGTTTACCTGAGCCCAGCTTCTTGAAGAGGTGGGCAAGGCACAGCAAGGGGACCTATTTCCAGCCTGGGCCCTTCCTTTGGCCCAGAGCCTCTGTCTGGGCTCTGCCTTTTCAGCCTATCGCCTGGCCTTGCCTTCACCTCCTCCCTCCCCTGCACTCCCCACAGCCTTTCAGGCATCTGTGTGTGTGTGCACACACATGTGCACACATGCTCAGCAGTGTCCCAACTCTTTGTGACCCCGTGGACTGTAGCCCACCAGGCTCCTCTGTCCATGGAATTCTCCAGGCAAGAATACCGGCACAGGTTGCCATTTCCTTCTCCAGGGGATCTTCCTGACCCAGGGATCGAAGTGATGTCTCTTGCATCTGCCGCATTGACAGGTGGACTCTCCAACCTTCAGCCACCTAGTCCTGACCGTTTGTTCCACTTGCAAAACATCCCTGGGACCCATCCCCTCTGCACTAGCTTCCTTGCCTCTGGCCTAGTCTCCCTTCTTCAGTCTGGTCTGCACACGACGGGAGCACTCCATCAACCACATCCCTGTCTGCCTACAACCCTTTGGTGGCTCCGTGTCCCGAGGACAAAGCCACACTCCTGACCACTGCCTGCTGATCTCAGCTTCTCCGATGCCCCTCTCCACCCCCTTCACAGGCTGCAGCCACCCTGGGATGTTGGTTTGTGGACTGCCTAAGTTAGTGTGGTGAGCCCTACTTCTAGAACCACATTCCACGCAACAACAGTGTCTTGCTGGAGTTAATGTGTATGCCTTAAAAATGGGGTCCGTGTGGAACTCTTTTGAGAAGCTCTGCCTATGCTCCAGCCCCTCAAAATGCACAAGGCATTTTGTTGCACGTAAAAGGCTCAGACAAGTCCTGTAGTAAAGAAGTCTGTTTTGCTTTATTTAAGCCAGAGATTCCCAGAGTGTTTGCTCATAAATAAGGAACATCTTTGAACAGCTCTAAGATTTAGGCTCCCTGGACTGCAGTTTGAAAAGTGCTGGACGGGCCCTGAAAGATGGTACCCTGTCCTTAAAGATCTGGGGTTCTGAGGTCTGCTCCCCCTTGGTACGGAGGGCCTCCCGTGCGGACATCTCGGAGCAAGGTAGGCCTTGGAAAGCTGGCCCCGCTGTTAACACCGCTCCCATCTCCTGGCCTGTGAATCGGGTGTAGTTCCTGAATGAGCTTTGTTTAAACCACAGAGTGTTCTTTTAAGATTTGACCTGGTTGCCAATATTTAAAACCTGGGAGATTCCACAACAGATTCTGAATTTTAAAGTTCTTTTAAAAAAACACAAAACAAAACCGAGGAGACCTATCAACACAGCGTGCATCCAACCGTCTGTGGAATTGAAGAATGGCAGGAACCATTTACATGCAAAGCAGATCGGTTCACTCCTGTACCTGCTGAACCCTCACTGAAAACATTCCAGTGTCTGATCTCCGTCAAGGGGAGAGGGGGTTCCTTTTCAAATGAGTTCCTCTTCACTGGGGTGACCTATGTCCAACCCCTCCACGGCGTGTCTTTCTGCAAAGGACGGAGGCAGGATGGGCTCCTGGAGTGGTCCTCACATTCTGGGAAGCACGAGGTATGCTATGCAAATCAAGTCAGCAAGGTCCAGTGAAGTCCACCCTCAGCACCCATGTTCCTGGAAATTGACGGGCGCCTGAGGGGGCCACAGGGGGTCGGGGGCGGTGCTGTGGGGCCAGTGGTGGGAGGCCTACCCCGGCTCCTCTCACGTCATCCGCCCGTGGACTCGGCTCACGAGGAGACGCACAGCGGCTGCTCAGGTCACCCTGGTAATCGGAGCGTGCTGGGCGCAAGAATCAGTGCCCGCAGGAGCTAAAACCTGAGAGCAGCATGGGAGCGACCACGCGGGCACTTCTGAGACTGCTTGCTGCTGCCGAGAGTCCGCTAAAAATAGCTCGTTCCCTCTCGCCTGATGTTGGTACCCAGGAAAATCTACTCAGGAGCCGCGGCTGGGGCAACCCCTCCTGTGTTGGCACTGTGTGCTGGGTCCAGAGGTGCGGGGGGAGGGTGAGGGCGGGTGGGAGCCAGGGCCCTGCTCTGGGAAGACGATGGGGGGCAGAGAGAACTCTGAGTTGAGGGCCCCTGTCTGAAGGTGGGTGTGGGGAGGCCCTGGCCTGCCACCCCAACTGCCACGCTGTTAAGATAACCTAGTACCCCCTCCCCTCCACTGTCAGACTGAGGTGGGGCACCAGGATGTCTGTCCTAGGTGGGTTGGTACGGGGGGTGTCAACAGGGGCCTCTCCTCCTAGGGCTCAAATTCTCAAAGTGCCCCCTGACACGCCTCTCCCTGCAATGAGGATGTCTGACTCCATCCATCTCCTGCTTTGCCTAGAGATGTCTTTGTCTACCTTGAGGGACCCTCGTGTATGTCTTCCATCCTCCGGGAGGCCACTCACCTCATCCTACTCAAGTCACCAGCCCCTCCTCCCAGCCCATCCCTCTGCCCCCAGGTGCCCTTCCCCTAGGACACCTCAAGATGCTGTGGCACCTTGGACAAGCCACTGACCCTCTGCGGAATGAAGCTAGAGCCCTGCTTCATTGAGGTCCATCTGGCTGGAGCCCATTGTACCTGCTTTAGTGACATCCTGTAAGTGTCACCATGCCTCTCATGGGGCCCTAGAACGGGAGAACTGGAGATCTGGGTGTGGCTGCTGGTCCAGATGCCTCTCAGAGATGATTGGGGGGGGGGTGGTGTCCAGCCTCTGCTCAAATGCCTCCTAGGGCAGGGCCCTCACCACCTCCTGGGACAGCCCCACCCTGCCTCTGCTCTGGGCCCTGCCTCTGCCACAGTTCCCTGGGGGCGGCCTCCAGCCAGGCTGGGGGGTTCACGTACTCCCAGAAGGGAGTGGGGCTAGCTCCAGGACAAGGCTTCAGAGGACAAGCCCCAGGGGCCAACCCCTGCTGGGGCTGGACGACAGGGAGGAGAGACAGGGAAAGTGAGGCTGGAGGTACTTTCCCTCCCCCGCTCCCCCAAGCGTGGATAGCCTGGTGCTTGTCCTCAGCTGCTAGTGGGGCTGCGGGCAGAAGCGTAAGGAGAGGCCAGGGAGATACAGGGCTTGGCTATCGAGGAAGGAGGGTCCCTGTCCCTGCAAGGGGTTGATCAGGCTGGGCTGGCCTCTGCAATGGTTGGAGGGCTTCCCTCCCCCATGTCTGCTCCTGAGATGACCCTGGCATGAAACCACCTTCCCTGCCGTAGGCCAGGATGACAGCGAGGGTCCACTGTCCTGTTTCTCCTGAACTTGACCCTGAGAAGGGCTATGAGCACGGAGGTCCACACATCCTGGCTGCCCAGCTTTGTCCGTCCTCAGCACCTGGGGCCTTTGTGCCCTGGAGCCTGACTTGTCCATCTGGGCAGGTTCGGAGTTGAGCCAGACCGGGTCCAGGTTGGTGGCTGACATACTGGAGACTCCAATCTCAGTAACGTGAGCAAACGCCAGCATCTTGCTTTGGCTCCCTGTGCCTCAGTCTCTACATATGTAAAATGGGGATGACAAGAGACTGTCTCTCACAGGGCTGCTGTGAGGATTAAACGAATATATATATAGTATAGAGCCTGAAGTATGGTGTTACATAAACGGTCATTAGTATTCCCAGGTCACAGGCTTTTTAGAGAATTCAACAAAATATACAGACTCTTTTTCAGAAAAAACCTGCACCCAGTTGTTCAAGTTGGAGCATAATTTCTAGGGCTGTGAACTCCCGGAAGCTCGCGCGTATAACACGTGACTGAGGCGTTCTGACTTTATGTTTGATTTTTTTTGGTTAAATTAATATATGCAATGGCTGGCCCTGCTTCATCCCCACTTCCAGCCCAGGCTCCTCCAGAGGCCACAGCCCCACGCAGGCGTTTCCCAGGACATTTCTCTCCCTCTCTGCACCCCGAGTGGTGTCGGGAGCAGGTGGGTGGCAGGTACCCTTCCTTGTCTTCCCCAGTGACCATGGAGTCAGGCTGTGCGCCTCTGACTCCCTGCCAAGTTCTTGATCCCACCCTCTGAGAGGTTCTTGGGTCTGCCCAGGGGCCTCCCACTGCTGTGCCTCCTCGCCCCCGCCCCAGGTTCCAATGCCTTGTTTATTCCCCCCAGTGGTCCCCCTGCCTCCACCCTTGTCCCTTGCTGGTAACTAGAGCAGCTTTCAAGTTGCAAATCCCACCACACCCTCTCTGGCTGAAAACTCCCCAGTGACTCCCCATCGAATGCAATGAATTTAGCTTCGAGGTTGAGGGAGAAAAAGTTATGTAAGATTTATGATATCTGGGGTGCAGAAAAAGCAAAAATTCTTCCTGGTAAATATGACATCATCCAAGGGGGCCTGAGGTTGGTCCAGGGGCCTGCGGGCATTCCAGGGTGGGGAATGGGGGTAGGGAGGCGCCAACTCTGGGATGAAACCATTTCATGCAAATATACTGAAATGAGGCTTTGGGCTGGTTTGAGGAGCTGGCAGAAACAAAGGCTCTGTGATGCTCCTGTCTCCCACCTCCCCAGCCAGCTGGCCTGACAGTTTCCTTGGGGGAGTCTGGAGGAGGGGTTGTGGAGAGTAATATCTCAGGCCCTGGACCTCAGGGAATTAGGGGAAAAACCGCACACCTGAGCTCATTCCCTGCCCTCCTTCCACACTTTGTTGGCTGTTATGCTACAAGGTGCGGTAAAGAATCTGCCTGTGATGCAGGAGACCGGGGTTCGATCGATGGGTTGGGAAGTTCCTCTGGAGACCGGAATGGCAATCCACTCCAGTATTCTTTCCTAGAGAATTCCATGGACAGAGAAGCCTGGCGGGCTACAGTCCATGGGGTTGCAAAGAGTCGGACACGACTGAGTGACTAACACATATTCTACAAGATGAAATGCAAGCACCCTTTGGCAGGTACAGTGGTTGGGTTTCTGGCTCATATCTGAGTGATACTCTCTTTTCTTTTCAGTTTTAAATGGACCTCAGATACACGGAGCTGGGTAATCACAACCCCTGGTTATGACACCCTCCTTATTGGCCCATACAGTGCCCCTTTAATTAAGCAGTTTATTTACAATGGTCTATTTTTTTTAAAAAGCTTTTCTTTTAAAAAATATATTTATTTATTTATCTGGCTGTGCTGGGTCTTATTTGCACTCGTGGGATCTTCAATCTTCATTATGGCATGTGGAATCTTTAGTTGGGGCATGTGGGATTTTTAGTTCCAGCATGGAAATTCTTAGTTGTGGCATGTGAGATCTAGTGCCCTGACCAGGCATTGAACCCAGGCTCCCTACACTGGGAATGTGGAGTCTTAGCCACTAGATTACCAGGGAAGTCTTACAATGACCTATTTTTGTTTACAATAATATAGTGAACAGATGTGAACTCAAAACTCAACCTTAGATCTATAGCTTTAACAATATTTGCACTCATCTTGTGCTCTTCCTCCCTTATCTAATTCCCCTGCCTCCCTCTCAGAGAGCGGTCACGATGCTTAATTTTGTGTTTAACACTATCTTAACTTTAAATATAATTTCATTATCGTATCAGTCAGGATGAACCAGGTTATGCTGCAGTAACAAATAATCCCTCATCTCAGTAGCTTTACTCAACAAAATTTTATTTCTCACTCATGCTACATGGCCAGTGTAGATTAGCCAAGGACATTGCAGACACAGACCCCAGACACGGTGCAGCCACCAACCTATGAGGTTGCTATTCAACACTAAGATCTGGGGTTTGCTTTGGTGGGGGAAGAGAGTAAGAACTAAGCACCCATACTTAAGTGTTTCTGCCCTAAATTGACATTAAACACTTTGGTGACATTTCACTGGTCAAAGCTCTTCCCATGGCTCTCCCTAATTTCAAGAGGGCAGGTACCTACAAAGGAGGAAAAATTGGAAGTTTTGTTGAGCTTGGAGCTTGGATACCACAATCACATACCTGTGGATACTGAAATAATATGTTTTCATTGTTCTTTTGTTTTTATTGAGAGATAATTGACATACAGCACTGTGTAAGTTTAAGGTGTAGAACATAATGATTTGATTTACACACATCATGAAATGATGACCACAGTAGGTTTAGTGAACATCCATCATCTCATATAGCTACAACATTAAAGAAATGGAAAATCTTTTTTCTTGGGATGAGTGAACAATATGCTTTTGATTTTAGTTGTGAACCTTATAGAAAGGCATCCATCATGTTATATGTGATCTTCTGAGATTTACTTCTTCACTCAACATTGTTAAGTGTTGCTAAGATTTATTCATACGACTGCATGTAGCTGTGACTTCTCCCATTTTATTACAGTTTAGTATTTCATAGAGTGATTCTATCCCCACGTACCCATTTTCCTTTCAAAGGGCATTTGGATTGTCCAGTTTTTATTTGTGTTTGTTTTTTGCTACTACAAACACTGCTACAGTGAACAGTCTCATCTTGAAATTTCGCTTGGATTTCATCATCCTAAACTGTGGACTCTGAGCTATTTGCAGCTCACGGAGAGTTCCATGCAGCTCCTGCCTCAGCCTTCATGACCCCACAGATCCCACAGAGGCGGTCTGGCCTCTCAGTGATGGAGGCAGCTCTGCTGGGCCTCCTCACCTTCCTGCCGTCTTCCCCATGGGGGCAGGCTAGTGAGCAGGGCCACCTGGCTCTCTGTCTGCAGCGATACTTCTGCTTCTCCAAGCGCTTAACATTAGGAGGTAGGTCAGTCTACAGCAGGGGACATTGCATCGGTGGTCAGGTCCTTCCTTCCTTTTTTCCCCCAATGCATACTAGGCTTTGGCTGAGAATCATGTCCTGTGCTGGGTGCTGGAGAAACAGAGACTAACTCATTCAGTTACAAAGCAGACATTTATTCATTTTGGTTTATGCGCCAAACTGTTGCTCTGAGACCACAAACAGAGAGACCTATCCTCAAGGAGTTCACAGTCTAGGGACTTCCCTGGTGGGCCAACGGCTAAGAGTCCATGCTCCCAGTGGAGGATGCCTGGGTTCGATCCCTGGTTGGGGAACTAGATCCTGCCTGCCACAACTAAGAGTTTGCAGGCTGCAACTAAAGATCCCGCGTGCTACAATGACAGCCAGATAAGACCCAGCACAGCCAAGTAAATAATAAATAAATAAATATGAAAAAAAAATGAATTCACAGTCTAGATGAGGAAACTGAGGACATAGACACAGTTCTAGACTGCTGACGTATAAGATGTGCTGCTTTACAAGTCACATCGTAAATTCTTGTAAATACAAGGATTCAAATAATCTAAGTATTTTTACTTACATGTATGTCTATGGCTCTATGTCTCCATATTTTTGTCTGTCTAGGTATGTATGTATCTGTTGTCCATCCATCTAGCGAATGTGATTTTATTTAAGTAAATTCAGCAGCCTCTGTCCCAGGATAGAATAGGAAATCAAATCTTGATTGGTAGAGTATCATTTTTATAGATCATAAAAGTTTTTTTTTTTTTTTAAATCATAAAAGTTTTAAGCTAATGTCCATGTTTTAAGTTCTTCTAGTTGGGGGCCACTTAAAAGTTCTCCTAGAGAGATGGATAGCTCCAGCTTTTAGCTGCTCTTTTGATTTCTCTCTAAGTCCTCTCTACTTTTGTATTCTATTCTCCATTGCTGGTGGACCAAAATATCACTACATTCTCTTGGGAAGTTAATAATAAGCTTGACCCTAGCAATGCCTCTACCGCTTTTGACCCATGGCTTACATTCAGACTGAAAATGCTGGGGAAGTAACCCAGAGTCTGCCTCTGATCAGCGATGTGGCTTGTTGTGTTGTTGCTTTAATTAAGAATACCCACAGGAAGCGACACTGAAGTCTTCGCTGTGCTGTCTTGGGCTGCCTTGTCCAGCTGCACTTTAAGAGGATGGTATTATTTTCCTGCTTCTGCTCAGTTGCTCAGTCGTGTCTGACCCTTTGTGACCGCATGGACTGCAGCCTGTCCTTGGGATTTCCCAGGCAGGAACACTGGAGTGGGTTGTCATTTCCTCCTCCAGGGGATCTTACCGACCCAGGGATCGAACCTGCATCTCCTGTGTCTCCTGCATGGGCAGGAGGATCCTGTACCACTGAGCAAGCTGGGAAGCCCCAGTGGGCCCACAAATCCAGCGGCAGAGGTTCCCTGATGCACGCATCCAAGGACATATGGTTGCCCAGAGGAGGATGGCTGTAACTCTTGCCTGGGGCTGGTGGGGGAGAATTCTCAGGGAGGGTGGCACACCCATGGTGCCCTGAAGAATCAGCTGGCATTAGCCAGAGAGTGAAGCGGGGGCTGGAGTTCCAAGCCAAGGAACAGCCTGTGCGAAGGGCGCAGAGACAGGACAGGGCATAGTGCCTGAAGGAGGCAGCATCATTTTGCAGAGGCCAGGACAGAAGTCATTCAGGGGATGAGCGATGTGCCTCCCTGGGCTGGCAGCAAGGCCTCTGGTTCTCCCCTCATTCTAGGGACACGTCCTCTCGAAACTAGGGTGAAATGGCGGCGCCTTGAACAGCAGCGTGTGATGGCAGTTTTAAAAATTGAGGTATAATTGACAGATAACATTAGCTTCAGGGGTAAGAATTTTTAAAAAGTTGTAGTAAAATACATGTATAACATGAAGTTTGCCATTTCAATCATTTCAAGTGTACAATTTATTGGCATTAGGTACATTCGCAATGTTGTACAACCATCACTACATCCATTCCAAGAAATTCATCTTCCCAAACAGAAACTCTGTCCCCATGGAGCAATAATTCCCCTCCCCTCTCCCCCACTTCCAGCTCCTGACAACCACGGTTCTACTTTCTGTCTCTACAAATTTGCCTATTCTAGGGACCGTGTACAAGTAGAATCAAACAATATTTGTCCTTTTGTGTCTGGCTTCTTTCACTTGGCATAATGATTTCAAGATTCGCCCATGCTGTAGCACATATCAGAATTTCATTTCTGTTCATGGCTGAATATTATTATGACACAGTGGGATTTTGAGTTTCTCCTGGAAGTATTGCCATGCTGGGGAGAGTTACATAGGATGACAGTGAGTACCTGGTGTTCGGGATGCTCTAAGACCCGTGTGTGGGTGGATGGGGAGGAGGGTGGTGGTCTGCAGGAGCCTGCGGTGATGGTTCGTTCAGGAGTAGAATTACGACCCTTCCAGCCCGATGTAGCTGCAACTCCCTCAGGAAGCTTGTCTTCTCCTCGGAAACCCCCAGGGCCCTGTCTGTCTTCTGAGTATCAACAGCTGAACTGCAGTCTCTGTTATCTGCTAACCTTTGGGTGGGTGAGGACTGTGCCTCCAGCACTCTAGGACCCTCAAGCCTGACCCCAGTTTCTCCTCCCTCTGTTCCCTCCGGCACAGCCCAGTGCCTCACGGAGGCCTCAGTGGACACAGGAGTTGGGGCTCAGGAAGAAGGGACATTGATGGCAGGTGTGACCCTGGAGGAGTCAGTCTTTCCTGCCACCTACCTCCTTTTGCTCCCAGCCCTGGATGCTTGGGTCAGACTGCATCCCGCTGGAGCTTTCATCTCCAGAGCTGGTGCTGAAGGAGACAGAACAAGCCTCAGGGGTGTCGATAACAGGGTTATAATCCGGCGGGATGAGACTGAGCTCTCTGGAGTCTCATAGCATTTTTCCAGCCCCGGCCACTTTATTACCATATCGCTGAGTGATGGGGCTCCGGGGAGCTGTGGTTCTAGCAGCCGCTCCCGCACGCCCTGCTGACGATTGATCAAGTACAGCTGGGCTGAGCAAATTCATGCTGCTTCCTGCCACCCCGTGTTCTGTCCTCCCCCTTCTTTTCCTCTCTCTCCTGCTCCTCAGGCTTCCCCTCCGGGCAGTGGAGATTTGGCCCCCCTTGCTGCAAGGGCCTTGGGGTGAGAGCAGCAGGCCATGGAGGCCAACCCTGGGGGGCTGCGGGCTCAGGCCCCCCGAATCCTCATTGTGTGACCCTGGACCTCAGTTTCCTTCTCTGAACAGTCAGGGGGTTGGGTCAGTTGTTGTCTGAGGTTCCTTTCAGCCTTGACTATTCTGTGACTTAGTATTTTTCTTTCTTTAAGATTTCAAAGCAAATTGCAGAGTATTTTCTTTCAAGAGCGTGACAGTGTGACGGAATTGGGTGGGCATGCTAATTTCTGTCTTTCCTTCACTCCACAGGAATCCCGGGCAATGAGTTCATCCTTCTTTCTCCTCCAGGGAAACACGGTACTAGCGCCAGGCCAGTGGCTGGTGACTTGCCTCAAGGTTGTCTTGGAGTCCAGCCATTAGGTCAGAGCTTGTGGGAGAACCAGATGCCATCTTGATGCAATAAACATGTAGCGGCCCACCCAGGGAGAGGGGTGGCTGAGCAGGCCGGGCAGGGAACCCAGAGCCCAGCTCTGGCCCCCATCTCAGGCTGGATCTAACTGTGCCCACTCTCACATTGCTGCATGTCTGCTGTGCTCCGCAAGCTCTCTGGGGAAGGACATTTCACAGACGAGGAAATTCACCAGTCTAGAGTTTTATAACCACAATATTGGGCCAAGTCATTCTACTGAGAAGTCGTCAGTGATTTAACTTTCTTTCTAAGTATGTGGAGAGATTAACTAAAGAACGGCTGGGCCCCATCTTAAGCAGATTCAAAGAATGATAATTTTTTTCACAAGAGCTTTTTTCCTCCCTACCTGGAAAACGCTGGCTCTGGTCTTGTTAGGCAGCCGCTCCTCACTGTCTGCCTGCAAAGGTGAGCCTCAAACACCAGGTGCTGGAGACTGCTCTGCAGATGCATAGCCTCCTGTTCTAAGATCTGTTGTTCTCCCCAAGGGAGAGTGAGGGGAGCCTGGACTGCTTGGCAGTGTTCCCCAGGGACATTGGCTTTCTCTAATCTCTGGCATCTTTTTTTTCCTTTTACTATTTAAAAAAATATTAAAAAAAATTTATTTATTTTTTGTTTTGGCTGTGATGGGTCTTCCTTGTAGCACTAGGGCATCTCTTTAAATGCAGAGATCAGGCTTAGTTGCCCCCTGGCATGTGAGACTTTAGTTCCCCAACCAGGGTTCGAACCCATATCCCCTGCATTGGAAGGCAGGTTCTTAATCACTGGACCACCAGGGAAGTCCCACCTCTGGCATCTTGAATGAGGTTATATGCACAAGATTGGTCTGAATCAGGCTCAGGAAGGAGGCTTCAAGGAAAGATACTTCACAGTCCCCCTGCAACTAGGAGGTGACTTGGGGAGACATGGGAAAAACCGGGGTTGTGGGAGTGGGGTTGGGACATGGGTTCTGTTTCTGGCTGTGCCACTCACCGCCGTTCACAGTCTCTGCCTCTCTGACCCTCAGTGACAGCCCCACCCTCCCCACTTCACTGGGTGTTCAGAGGATGCAAATGAGGCAGGAAACCTGAAAGTATCTGGCAAAGATTTCTACCCCCACTCCCTGGTCAAAACATTCAGGCCTGTATTTAAAGTCCATCATCAAACCACCTGAAAAGAAAAAGATCAGATATAATGGGATTACCAAAACAAATTGTATGTTGTTGTTTGGCCCCTAGTCATGTCGAACTCTTTGCCACCCCATGGACTGCAGCACGCCAGGCTTCCCTGTCCTTCACCATCTCCTGGAGTTTGCTCAAACTCATATTCATGGAGTCAGTGATGCCATCCAACCATTTCATCCTCTTTTGCCCCCTTCTCCTCTTGCCCTCTATCTTTCTCAGCATCAGGGCCCTTTCCAATGAGTCACTTCACATCAGGTGGCCAAAGTATTGGGGCTTCAATTTCAGCATCAGTTCTTCCAATGAATATTCAGGGTTGGTTTCCTTTAGGATTGCCTGGTTTGATTTCCTTGCAGTCCAAGGGATTCTCAAGAGTCTTCTCCAGGACCACAATTTGAAGGCATCAGTTCTTTGGTGCTCAGACTTCTTTGTGGGCCAATTCTCACATCCCATACATGACTGCTGGAAAAAAAGCTTTGACTATATAGACCTTTGTTGTCAAAGTGATGTCTCTGTTTTTTAATACACTGTTTAGGTTTGTCATAGCTTTCCTTCCAAGGACTAAGCGTTTTTTAATTTCGTGCTGCAGTTACTGTCTGCAGTGATTTTGGAGCCCAGGAAAATAAAATCTGTCACTGTTCCTACTTTTCCCCCATATGTTCACCATGAAGTGATGGGACCGGATGCCGTGATCTTAGTTTTTTGAATGTTGAGTTTTAAGACAGCTAAGTGATAACTTTTAAAAACAAATTTAGAAAGTCTTTATAGCATGTAAAGATGTAACTCTGCAGAGCAGATGTGATAAAATAATTTGACTGCTGTATCTCTCTGTTGCTTTTGTTTCCTATTAAAATAATTAAAAAAAATCTTTTCTTTATTGTTTTCTTCCTTTTACTTTCTTTGGACTTACTGTTTTGTTTTGTTTTTTCCTCTGTTTTTGAATTTAAGAACTTAAGGTGTTTAAAATTTTTCCATGTTTTAATAAATTCATTTAAGATTATACATTTACTTCTAAATATTGCTTTAGTTGCATATCACAACCTATAAATTGTATTTATAGTCTTTAGTGGTACTCTTACATTTTCAATATACATATTTACTTATTTTTTTAAAAACAAAGTTCATAGGTTATTCAGTATCCTTATTATCCTCTGGACAAGTACTCAATTTCATTGTCTAAAATATTATGTCTTTTTTTAAAAAAGATAACTGTAGCTATTATTATTATCATTTTATGGTCAATTTTTGTTGTTTAGTCGCTCAGTCACGTCCAACTCTTTTTGCGACCCTCATGGACTGTAACTTGCCCAGCTCCTCTGTCCATGGGATTCTCCAGGCAAGAATATTGGAGTGGGCTGCCATTTCCTTCTTCAGGGGATCTTCCCAACCCAGGGATCGAACCTATGTCTCCTGCATCACAGGTGGATTCTTTACTGCTGAGCCACTGGGGAAGCCTTTATGGTCAACATTTCAGTTAGTGTATATGTGTGTATGTGTGTGTGCTTACACACAGGAAACCCTAATATATATGTACATGCATATGTATATATATATATATAGACAGATATACACTAATTTCTGGACTCATTCTTATGTTTTTACACCCTACCTTTTTCATTAGGTTCACTTATCATTTTGCTGAAGGACATCCTTTAGGACTTCTTTCAGTGAAGGTCCTTGGGTATAAATTTTCTAGTCTTTGTAAGTCTGACAAAGGTTTTATTTTGTTTTAATCTTGAGTGATTATTTAGCTGCAAATGGAATTTTAACCTCCATTTTTTTATACTTAGTACTTTGAAGCATTTGCCCCATGGATTTCTGGCCTCTTATTGATGAGAGGTCTGTGTGTCTTATTGTCAGTACTTTGACAGGTGAAGGGTCTTTTCTCTCTGGAAGCCTCTACATTTTAACCCTTATTTTTGATGTTCTGCAGCTGCACTAGCATGTGTCTAGCTGTGATATAGCTGTATTTATGATGCCAGACATTCCATGTTTACTTCCACCCTGAGAACTTATCTTTTCCTTTAATTTTAGGAAATAATCTGTTTTTATATTTTTGACTATTACTTCTCTTCCATCCCTTGATTCTCTTCTCCTATTAGGTATTTGTTAGATCCTCCCAATAAATGGCATGCTGCAGTCCATGGGGTTACAAAGAGTGGGACATGACTTAGCGACTGAACAACAGCTCAGTTTACTTTCCATTTTTCTTAATGGACTGTTTATGTCTTTACCTTTCTATGCTGTGTTCTACTTAAATTCCTTAGTACTAGCAGGCAATGGCACCCCACTCCAGTACTCTTGCCTGGAAAATCCCATGGACGGAGGAGCCTGGTAGGCTGCAGTCCATGGGGTCGCTAAGAGTCGGACTCGACTGAGCGACTTCACTTTCACTTTTCACTTTCATGCAATGGAGGAAATGGCAACCCACTCTAGTGTTCTTGCCTGGAGAATCCCAGGGACGGGGGAGCCTGGTGGGCTGCCGTCTATGGGGTCGCACAGAGTCGGACAGGATTGAAGTGACTTAGCTGCAGCAGCAGCTTCCAGTTCACTAAGTTTCTCTTTGGCCGTGTGTAGTTTAGAATTTATCCAAGTTTGGAGGGATTTCCCCCAATGAGCATATCATTTCACTTCTAAGATTTTCAATGGGTTATTTTTCATGTCTATCTACTCTTGTTACATTTATGCTTCTTTTTGTTTAATTTTTGTTCCTTTTGGCAGATGCTGTCTTTTCTTCAACTTTTTTTTAAAGGTTTCTAAACAGGCTTTTTTTGAAACTGAGCAGGACCCTTTGTGGTGGCATTTTTAGGGACAAACCCCCTCCCTCATCGTGTCCCCTGCCTCTTGTTTATAGTAGAGCTTTAGGCTCCTAGGTCTTCAAGCACTTCCCAGGTGGCGCTGGTGGTAAAGAACCTGCCTGCCAACGTGGGAGATTCATGCTGGTTCAATCCCTGGGTCAGGGAGATCCCCTGGAGGAGGAAATGGCAACACATTCCAGTATTCTAGCCTAGAAAATCCCATGGACAGAGGAGCCTGGAGGGCTACAGTCCACAGGGTCGCAAAGAGTTGGACGTGACTGAAGCTACTTAGCACACATGCCCATCCTAGGTCTTTATGGAGTTTCAAAGGAAAAATTTAATCAGAAAAGCGAGAAAATGCAGAAGCAAAGGAAAGCAGTCAAGCAAGACAAAAGTAATAATAGTTAAGCCACAAGACAAAGTCAAGTGTCTTTAGTTCCTCCCCAGGGCTATAGATGAATATTCTGAGCCATATCTTTAATTTATTTTGCAAATAAACCCCCCAAGGTGGAAGAAGTTAATTGCACGCTGACCACCAGCATGTATACCCCAGGCCCATTGAAACCAGGAGGATGATGACTGAGATTCCAGAAACATCACCCTGTCACCTCACCATCAAGCAATTAGAGAATTGTGCATGAGCAGATCACACATCCTGTGACTCTCCCTTGCACTGTCTTAAAAAAGCCCTCCCTGAAAGTCATCCAGGAGTTCAGGTCTTTTGAGCACAGCTGCCCAACCTCCTTATTGGCTTCTTCAAAAAATGTCAAATTTTCCTTCGCCACAACCTAGTTTCAGTAGATTGGCCTTACTGTGCTACAGGCAAGTGGACCCAAGTTCAGTTTGGTAACAATGTTAAGCCATTTAAAGATTATTAGTTATTCTGTCTGCAATAAGTTAATCTTCTAACTGTTGATTTTGCTTTAGCATCAATGTTCTTTATGCATTTTGAATTTTGCTCTATAAGCTCATCCTGAGGGGACAGTTTTTCTCTGTATTTTTCCTTGAAACTGTTGGTTTTGTAGTTGCTCCTTTAATCCCCCAAAGCCCTGAGTGCAAAACCAGGTCTTATTTTTTTCTTATTGTCTAAAATGTTGGTTTTACCTTCTCTTCATATCCTGCTTAAGGCTCTTATCCCTTGGTGATCTTGTAGGTATTGCGAATCCCGTCCCTAAACCAGCATGTGGCTTTGCTGGGTCAGCTTCCTCTGGCTTCCCTGTGTTGTACTTTCTTTATTATTTTTTTCTGTTTAAGTTTACTCTGTTACTGTTAAAGTTCTGCATAAAAGCAGAGGGTGTTAGTGGTAGGCCCACAGAGCACAAGTTTAGAGAAGCATCCTGACTGAAGGTCCACTGTTACTATAACTCTAGCACCTTTCTCCCTAAATGTAGCCAACAAAGACCTTTGGATATTGTGACATGGTGTCAGTTCCAGGCTTGATGCTGCAGGTTTGGCCCCAGCTCCAGGATCCAGGCCAGAAGCTGCTCTGCCCTGCATCCCATGGCTTAGAGTGAGCTCCATCTTGGAACCTCAGCCTTTCCTCACACCCCTGCAGCGTGGTCCATGCCTGCCTCATTCTCTGATTTCCTTCTCTGGGTCTGTGCAGTACTCTGCAGGTGCTGGAGATGAGCCCTGAACTCTGGCTCTGTCTGCTATGGTCCCAATCCTTCTCCTCTATTATTTTCTCTTCCTCCCTCAGTCCTCTTCTACTGGGGCAGAGCCTTGCTCACAGGATCCCCCGGCTTAGGGGACTTGGACTTACAGAGGCCTTGGAAACCAGAAGTATAGCATTGTCTGGCCAGAAGCCTAGAGACACACACCTGCACACACACAAACATATGAACAATTTAAAAAAACCCAGGTATGTTTATAGCTGTTCTATATCCTACATTACATTATAAACACGTCTTCTTGTCATTAATAGTTCTTAAATATTTCAAAGATCCTTACTACCATTTACTCAGTCTTTCCCTCAGTGTTATTTCCAGTCGCTCTTAATTAAGAGGTAACCTGATGATCTAAGGCTTTGGCCACACTTTGGATTATGTCTTCAGAAAAGACCCCAGCAGGGAATGACAAAGTAAAAATCAATATATATACACTGGTGATACTACATATAAGATAGATAACTAATGAGAACCTACTGTAGAGCACACAGAACCCCTCTGGCTGCTCTGTGGTGGCCTTAATGGGAAGGAAATCTGAAAAAGAGGATATATATATAATATATATATGTATGCACACACACACATATATGCGTGTAACTGACTCACTCTGCTGTACAGTAGGAACTAACACAACATTGTAAGCAACTATACTCCAGGGCATGCGTGGAGAGCTGTTGCAGTCATGTCCAACTCCTTGCAACCCCGTGGACTGCAGCCCGCCAGGCTCCTTCGTCCATGGGATTCTCCAGGCAAGAATACTGGAGTGGGTTGCCATGCCCTCCTCCAGGGGATCTTCCCGACCCGGGGATCAAAACCACTTCTGCAGTTCCTGCATTGCAGGAGGATTCTTTATTTCTGAGCCACCAGGGAAGCACAATCTATACTCCAGTAAAATTTAATTAATAAAAGTCAGAGACTCTGGCTATTGATGTCTGTCTGGAGTGGGTGCCTGCATCCTCGTGACATTGGGATTTGAGCTGCCCTCACCCCAGCCTACTCACCCCCAGTAGCTTTAGCTTCCAGCTTGCTGTGAGCAGGGAAGGCACATAAATGATGCTTTAGACAGTGAGTGACTATATTTCCTCTAATCAAGAGTTCCCTGATTACAAACTCTTTAGTTGCTTTAAGAAACTCCTGGTTGGGCCCCAGATACAGGGAATGAAGTACCCAAGTGAGTGGGAAGGCCTCTGGCTCACCAAATCAAGTTCCTGAAATGCTACCGGATGTGAGGTTTGACACCTAACTACAAAAAGGCTCAGGGTTATAAGCAGGGAATGTTTTCTGAGGTTTCTGCTTTATGGTTTGATGAACTGTTTTCTTCTACACCTTCATAATCCTTGCAAACTAAACTGCAAGGCGGAGGTCCTTATTCTCCCCATTTTCCAGAGGAGCTGACTGAGGCTCAGAGCCACTTGGACAGTGTTTCTTTTTTTTTTTTTTTTCTTTTTTCTTTTTTTTTTTTTCTTTTTCTTCGGGACAGTGTTTCTTAAAATGTAGTGTGCACATGAGTCATCAGATAGGTTATGAAAACACAGATTTGGATTCAGGTGATCTAAGATTCTGGTTTCTAACAGCTGATGTCAATGCTGCTGGTCGAAGGACCTTACTTGAGGAGAGAGGTGCCAGGGAGCGCTGCCACGCTGTACGTGTCCTAGGGACTGAACAGGGGCCCGCGTCTGTCTGCCTCCAAGCTCGCACCCTGCATCTCTGTTCTTACCTACATTCCTGCAGTCTAACCACTTACTGTTCAGGGCGGCAGAGAGTTGGATGCTTCAGCTGGAGGGAGAGAAGGCTTTGTTCAGGGAGGGACTGCCCTCTCCAGGCCCCTCTCCCCTTCCTCGAGATTTAATGAGGAAAGACGGATGGAAGGGGACTGTCTCGGAGGTAGTGAAGCACCACAGCCAGGCAGCCATCCGTGGGTCTGTTGGAAAAATTAATTTTTTAATTAAAAACATCTTTTTCTCCCCCTCTTCTTTCCCCTTTTGCTTTAATGTCTCAGTCTGGAGTAATTATGAGTCGCTCTGGGGAGACTGAACCTTAGAAAAATGGTTGGTGCGACTGGCGAAGAATTTATCTGATTAACTTGGGCTCAGCTTTTGAAGACAGCAAAAGAGAAGTAAAAAGAAAAAAACGAGGAGGGAAAGCCCCAGTTCCCCATTCTCCTTCTGGCACAAAAGTTAATCACAGTGTCTCGGAGGCCAGGTGGGTGCCGGCTACTCCTTCAGGCCAGCCCATTCAGGATGGGTGGGGAGGACCAGAGCTTATCTGCTTTCCCTTCTCAGGACCCCACTGTCCCCTGCCCCAGCCAGGCCCCCACCTGTCCTTCAAGTTTTCCTCCAGGGCCAGAACATGTCACTGTGACTAACCCAGCAAGGGAGATGGTCTCTTAGACAGGGTTCCTGAAAAGCAGAGCAGGAGAAGGAGATCTGAGGGGTAGAGGTTTATTAAACGAGTGCTTTCAAGTGATGCCCACAGAGAGTGGGATAGGACGGGGAGGAAGCTAGGCAAGGATGAGGGGTCAGCTGAAGTCTTCTCTCTGCCTGATCCCAGGGGAGCCCTGGAGCTTGAATAGCATCAGAGTTGTCAGGAGGCAAAGGGGCTGGGGGCAGGGGGGTGGGCTGTTGTTCCTGGATCTGTCAGCCATTGGCTGTGGGTTGTAAACCTTCAAGCATTTCCCGATAAGGTCGGTCTCCCTTGGCTGAGGGCAATGCTCTAGAGAAGGACAGCGGTGAGCTGTTGACAGCCAGCACTCACAGCAGTGCTCAGAGGGTGGGGGGTGGGGGTGGGGATGGGGGGGATGCACTGGTGGAAGGGATCTGGGTGAGGCACCAATAGCACCTATTACTGTTACTGGGGGAAGGGGAGTCTGGTGGGTTGCAGAGAAGGGGATGGATTCATGGTGATTTAGGAGATAGAGTTGATAGAACTTAGTTGAATGAGGGGGTGATGGAGAGCAAGGTGACAAGGGGGCTTCCAGGTTACTGATTTGGGTGACTGGGTAGCTGGGGGTTCTAAGTTCTTAGATGGGCAACCAGAAAGAGGGCAGACCTGGTGGGGAAGGAGGGCGATGTGTTATCTGAGCATGGTGGACACCCAGGTGCAGGTGTTGAGCAGGCAGCTGGGGGTGGTCCTAGCACCTACCAGGTCCTACCACTTACCAGTATGTGGTCCTAGCACCCATCAGACTCATAGGAGGCACATAGGAGGCACTCAGTAAACCTTTGCTGAACAATAGACTAGCTAACACCCTTATGGCATCCACCATGCACCAGGCACTGCATTAGACTCATTTACCTCTGAAGAAGGTGATATTATTATCCCCACTGTACAGATGGACTCAGAGGCACAGAGAGGTTAAGTAGCCCACTAAGATCACACAGAATCTGCCTGCAATGCAGATGACCCCAGTTCAATTCCTGGGTCAGGAAGATGCCCTGGAGAAGGGATAGGCTACCCACTCCAGTATTCTTGGGCTTCCCTGGTGGCTCAGATGGTAAAGAATCCACCTGCAATGCAGGAGACCTAGGTTTGATCCATGGGTTGGGAAGATCCCCTGGAAGTGGGCATGGCAACCCACTCCAGTATTCTTGCTTGGAGAATCCCCATGGACAGAGGAGCCTGGTGGGCTACAGTCCACGGGGTCACAAAGAGTTGGGCATGACTGAGTGACTAAGCCCAGCACATGGTCACACAGCAGGTAAGAGACAGAGCTGGGAGGTGACTCCCCAGGGGCCATGCTACTGTGTGAATGAGTGAGACTTGAGGCCAGCCTGTTGGGGACCAGAGCACACGAGTACATACAGTCACAGGCACAGGCGGCCACATAAGCATGCGGCACAAAGGCAGCTCCTGTCTGCTGCAGGAAAGGATGCCCACAGCCTCAGGGAGGGGACCCTTATAGGGCAGCCCTCTCATCACACTGGACTGGTAAAGCTACTTCCGACCTAAGTTACTGCTGCCTTTATAGCCCCTGAGGACAGAAAGTTACTGGGGGCTGGGCTAGAAGGAGGCGTGTGGAAAGCCCTGGTGTCAGGCAGGACACCCTCCAATCCAGTTCTGCTAAGATACAGTGTGGCCTGGCAAGTTCCCAAGCCTCTTGGAGCCTCAGCTTCCTCATATGTGAAATGGGAATATTTATATTTCTTTATTAAGATTTTTCTGAGAATCAGAACTGCTACATGGTGTCTGACCCACAGAGGGTACTCCTAAAATGGTGTCACTAGTATATGGAGCAGCCTCTATGCCCCCCTTATTGTTATATTACAACCCCCTTTGCCTGGTTTTGGAAAATGTAACTATTGCCCTGGGCATCTTTCAGTTATCAACTGCCTGGCTGCCACCAGGGTGCTGCAGACAAGCCATTCACGGGCCTGTCCAGCCAAATGGCTGGTGGCTGCTGAGGGGAGAAGGCTGGGAAGAGAGGTTCGGGGCTGGCAGGGTCCGGACTCTCTTGTACAGGCATCTAAGCTGGCAGTCTTTAGTCAGCCCCCACCCATGACCGCCACGAGGGAGACTGCTCGGCTGAGACTAAAGCCTCCCTCTGGAGCCCACCATCAGCTGGGATGCACTGAGCACCCAGAGCCACCAGCGGGGTCCAGAGGGCGCCCAGCTCCAGGGGGCACCATTCACGTTACAGTCTGTGGCTCCAGGGGGATGCGATTAGCGGAAAACAACATGAGTAATGCTCCCTGGAGGTGTGCAGTTGAGGCATGAGAACTCTTCAGGGTAGCAATCTCAAGGCTCTGCAACTGCTAGGAAAACCTGAGGAAGGGGCACGTGGGCTCTTAGTTGGAGCATGCACGGTCTAGTTCCCTGATCAGGGATTGAACTCCTGTCCCCTGTACTGGGCCACTGGACTGCCAGGGAAGTCCCCAGGGAATGCTTCTGGGGCTGCTCTGGTTAATTCAGGCTTAACCCTTTGAGTGCCAGACACTTCGGTTTTATTGCCAGTAGTGCTGCCTCCATGAGCAGACTGAGAATTGAGCCCATCTTCCTGGAACACCAAGGTTAAGATCTGAAACTGGACACCTACCTCCCCCTGGAGTGGTCCTCTCTGACCTGCCCTGGCAGGAGCGGGAATTCTGAACTGCACACTGTCCTTTCTCCTTCCGGCTGGTTCTCTGGTTCTCTGGCTCTCAGGACAGCAGAGCCCCATGGACTTGCTTCTTCGCGGTCGCTGGCATCTCCTTTATAAGCATCGCCACCCAATCGGTTCACGACGTCCCTCCTTTGAGCTGGAACTGACCAATCACACTCGGTCTGGTTTCTCCGTTGCTAGGTGCTGAAGGCTGCCTCCCCACCGCCAAAGGGCTTGGGTTTTAAAAGTACGGTCCTAGGTCTGGAGCTGTTCGAGGAGGTTAGCTGCTCCGGGAAGATGGATTTAAGATTTCTTGAGCGCAGTATCCAGTAGGTTCAGCCCACCATAACGGTTCTCGGAGCTAGAAGGGAGGCGAGAGCACCCGGCCCGGGGTGATCCTGGAAGACTTCCACCGGGGGCGCGGAAGATTTTCAGGTCCAACTTCGGTGTCCCTTTCTGCAAACAGCGGACCCTTCTCAGTGCCCTGCCGGCAGCCTCTGCACTTCCCTTCTGGCAGCGTTGGGACACCTCCCAGCCCCACTGCCAGCCCTGGCACGGTCCTCATCCCTGAGCTCCGCTCTGCCCTAGGATCCCCTTCCTTTCTCTCTCACACACACCCAGGGCCCAGTACCACCTGGCCTAATCCAAACACCCCTTTCAGGCTCCAGACACTAGGAAAGGAGGCGGCCCAAGAAATGATACAAGAGGACTCAGAGACAAGGCAAGAGTATCCTAGGTGGGGAGCACAGTGCAAGCAAAGGCTTTGGCGGCATGTGTGAGAATGTTTGCATGTCTACCTGCCCATATACACACATGTGTGCATGTGCTGGTTCCACGCATAAGTCTTGGGCACAAGTGTGCATGTGTGTAAAAAGCTGAGAAAGGACATCAGTGTCTCCTTGTCTCAGATTTGTGGATTTTCTCACCTCCTCTCCCCACCATCCCGCCTCCTGCTGTGATCTCTCCTTGAAAAACCTGGCTAGCTCCCTGGGGGTCCAGGCTACTCAACCCGGTCCCCACCTAGTCTCCACTCCAGCCAATGTATCAACTTCTGGATAAAAAATAATGATGAGAGCAGTGCACAGTGGAGCTAACATTGCCTCCAAATGGAGAAAATCCAATCCAATCCCTCATTTTTTCCCTCTCGCCACCCAGTTTTACCTCTTCTGGGCCCAGGGGCCCTGCTCCTGCACCTCAATCAAAAGGGCCCAGTGAGAGTGGAGGGGCGGATAAAATCTGTGCCTCCTTTGCCCCAGGCTCCTGAGAGCAGCCTGCTGTCCTCATCTGCGTTCCGGCTAGTTCTGTCTGGCTGGAGTTCAGGTCCCTTCCTCTAAAGGAGCTTGTCTGTGTTCCCTGGGCTACAGTGAGGGGTCAGCGTGAGGAGGCCTGGGCTGGGGTCAGGGCCTGGCCTCCCCCAGGACTCTCTCCCTCTGAGCCTCGGTTTCTACAGCTGTAAAAAGGGGACCATGATCCCCAAGGCTCAGATGACGGGGGATGCGCAGGGACTCTGTGAACTCTGAACTTCTGGAAACGCTGTGCTCGTCTCCACTGGGGCCTTGGCCAGTGGGAGCATCTAAGGGCATGAGCCAGAGATGGCAAATGTTTGACCCACAGGGTACTGTAAAAAATTGAAATAGTGGCCAAGATTTAAACAATGGACACCTTCTGAGGGAAGTCTGACTTTTGGCTTCTCTTGAAAAATCCGCAGGCCCACATGGAGTAGTTGGGGTTTTTAGGCAGAGCCTGCGCTTCCCTGGCCCTTCCTCAGCAGGTCCGTTTCTGGTTACCTGCCTGACTGCTTGGGGGTAGAGACCCCTAACCCTTTCAGAAAATGTTGGCATTTCAGAAGTGTCTTCCACGGTGGTCCAGAGAGGTAAGTGGGCTGTATTTGGGTGGGGGAGGAGGGCACATCTGCCTCCTGGGTCTCCTAGTGTACACCCTGCCCTGCGCCCCACCTCCCACCCTCTCAGCTTCAGCAGTTCCAAGTGGGGAGCAAGCAAGGCATTCAGTCTGGGATGTGACTACTTTCCCTGCTCCATCACCTTGACCATTGCCCACACGGGGTATCCTTCCAAGGCCCAGGGAGCCAGCTGCACAGGTTCTCCCAGAGCAGGTGTAAACTAGGCTAGCCAGGGCTTTCTCCTCTGACTCCTCAGTGAAGCTCACCTGTTCTAAGGCTTGTGCTGTAGTCAGCTCTGTGGATTAGCCTGGAGCAGGGCTGGGAGAGCCACTCTCATCAGTCTGGAAAAGGGGCAATCTGGTGTTCCTGACCCACCGCTCCCCAGCTGTGTGACCTTGGGGAAATGACTTAGCCTCTCTAAGCCCCAGTTTTCTCATCTGTTAAATACCTATTTCCATGGGATCACATAGGATCCTATGGGTTCTCATAGGATCACATGGGATCAAGTGTAAGAGAATTGCCTGGCACAGGGCAGGCATACAGTAGGTATTTAATAAGTGTCTGCTGAAAAGAGGAGTTGAGGGTTCTCAGGCCCAGCAGTGGAGCCTGCAGGGTTGCTCTGCAATGGAGATCGAGTAACAGGGTCCTGGCCAGCTGGTGTTGAAAGTGAGGACAAGAGTCAGGGGCCTCTGCCTTGAGACCTTGCCCCTTCCAAGCTGGGGTGACTGGGAGAATGCAGGAGTGGGGAGCAAAGGGTAGAGGTGTAGCTTCTTCTCTTGTTGTGGGGACGCAGCTCTTTCCCCAGCATGTGGGCCCCTTCCATTTATTTCTTTATTTTTATTGGTGTATAGTTGCTTTGCAATGTCGTGTTAGTTTCTGCTCTACTACATTGTGAATCAGCTGTTTGTATACATATATCCCCTCTCTCTTGAACTCTGCCCCATGCCCACCTTCCACCCCTTTTGGTCATTGCAGAGCACTGAGCTGAGCTCCCTATGCTACCTAGCATGTTCCCACTATCTATCTATTTTACACATGCTAGTGTAAGTATGCCAATCTCATTTTCCCAGTTTGTCTCATTCTCCCCTTCCTGTTCTGTGTCCATATGTCTGTTTTCTATGTCTGCATCTCTGTCCCCACAAACAAGCTCATCTGAACCACTTTTCTAGATTCCATACATGTGTGTTAATAGATGATATTTGTTTTTCTCTTTTTGACTTACTTTGCTCTGTATGACAGACTCTAGGCTCATCCACATCACTACAAGTGACCCAATTTCATCCCTTTTTATGGCTAAGTAATATCCCACTGTATATAGGTAAATAATACATCTTCTTTAGCCATTCATCTGTTGATGGATGTTTAGGTTGCTTCTATGTCCTGGTTATTGTAAATCGTGCTACAATGAAATTTGGGGTACATGTGTCTTTTTGAACTACGTTTTTTCAGGGTATATGGAGTCCTTTCCTTAAACAGGAGGGCCCCTGCTTTCTTCAATCACTAGAATCTGGCTGCCTGGTTTCCCACTGAGATGGGGGAGTCTGGGGGCCCGAAGAGGCAGGGTATGGAGGGAGAAGGTGGCCCTATAATCAGCTGGTCCTGGAGTCACTTCATGGGATTTCCCCATCAGGACTTGTGAATGGTGGGTGGGAGACTGAGGGAGACACCCTCAGAGCCTTACTCAGTCTAAACTTGAAGGCGCAGGTAGGACAAGGATATTCCAGGTCCCCAGGGGGGAACTTTGGGATGGAGAGGATCTGAGCAGACTCTGAAAGGAAGGCCCTCCTCCTCCTCCCTCTAAAGACTGTCATCTGGCCATTGCACACAGCAATGGCGACCACTGCCTTCTCCCCAGATGTGCTTCTGGAGCCACAAACTAGGGGTATACATCTGGGTGTGTTGCTATCCCAGAAGAGGGGTCTGCCCAGGGATGATGAGGGATAATGAGGATTATGGTGGTGATGATGGCAGCTGATGACATTTACTGAGCACCTGGGCTGAACACCTCATGATGCACTCACCTCAATTCTAGGGCTACAGACCAGCCCATCTCATTGAGGCGCATCCTCTACCTGAAAATTCAAATGGAAACAGAGCCACCCACAGGGAGGAGGGAGCATCAATTCATCGATTTCACAAAAGGATTGTCCTTGGTCACGGTGGTGATGAATCTAAGAAATAGCTCCCCACGTGCACTTAGGGTAATAGTTCATGTCGCAAATGTTGATGTATCTTCCTTGTTTTTAAGAACATGTCCAGAGAACCAAATCAGCTGCTTTGGGGTCTCCAGACTCCCTGCTTACAGGCAGGAGAGCTATTTCAGGACCCTGGAGAGTGCCCCAAACTCCCCAGAGGTGGGTGTAATGCCGAATTGGGCTTTTCAGAAGTGGCTCATCCTGGGAAATCATCACATGGGTGGGACCTGGGGCCTGGAGCCCTGGGAACATGGGCTTGCCCAAGTTATTCAGCGGCCTCATGTTTCCATGCAGCCTGACTGCCTGTGGAACAGAGCAGTCAGGAACAGACTTCTGGAACTGAGCAAAAGCAGCGGCAGCCCAGCTGGCTTCTCTGTGCTGAGTCTGCAAAGACACAGGTGCCTCACTTTCTGCACTCTAAAAAGCGTGTGCAAATAGGAGTGCTGTAAGTTGAATCCTACTCCCAACACTATTCTGGGTTGCTCTGGGCTTTGGGGGGCAGTACTTGGCTGTTTAGATAGGCAGCTTGGTAGATGGTTAGAGTCATGGCCTGTGCAACCTCACTGCCTGAAACTGAGTCTTGGCTTGGTCTCTTCTGGCTAGTGTGAACTTGGAGGCATTACCTAACAGTCTGTGTGCTTCAGTTTCCTCATCTGTGAAATAGGGGTGACCCTGGTTTGATTCCTGGGTTGGGAAGATCTGCTGGAGAAGGAGTAGGCTACCCATTCCAGTATTCTTGGGCTTCCCTGGTGGCTCAGCTGGTAAAGAATCTGCCTGCAATGCAGGAAACCTGGGTTCGATCGCTTGGAGAAGGGAACGGCTACCCACTCCAGTATTCTGGCCTGGAGAATTCCATGGACTGTATTGTCCACGGGGTAGCAAAAAGTCGGACACCACTGAGCCACTTTCACTTTCACTTTCGAAGGGTGCTGTAGAATGAAATATAATACATAAAGCATGTAAAGCAGTGCTGGTATGTACCTAGTGCAGTAAACTGTTATTATTATTTTTTAACCTCAAGCATTTCTGCTCCAGCTCTGCTCCAAGAACCTCCAGTACATGGCCAGGTTCCTCCCATAGTAATCTCTATCTTGCTTCCAGAGTCAGACTAGGAAGAGGCAGACATTTTCTGGGCTTCTCAACTGTTGCTTATCTGAGGAAGCCTTGGTTTGGAAACTGGAAGGCCCCACTGCCCTGGACCAGGGGTTTTGGAACCCAGAGAAGAAGCCGGACCCTGGCACTAGCTTCCTCCTTGATCCTTCTTCATATGGTTCCAAGCCTGGTCTTTAGAAAACAGAAAGATCAAGGCTCAAAGGGCAAGTCATTATTGGCCTCTTGGGGCCCCCTCTGTGTATGGGCATAACGATACCCTTGACATGATTGTTCAGAGGATGAGATGAGAAAATGTGGGCAAAGGACAAACACAAGTGCTTTAAGGGCTGTGTATCGGTGGCTGTCACATGACTGTCTTCCTAACGTCTCTGTCTCACTGGGGTCTCTGCTACTCCCCTCTCCCTCCCACTGGATGAAGTTCTCATTCCTTCTCCTTGACTGCCTGTCTTGGTCCAATCCAAAAGACTCAGGGACCTTTGGGGTCAGCCCACTTAGGGCCAAACCTCAGAGAGGGAGGCTTTTTAAAAGATAAGAGTGGATTCTGGCTTCCTATGGTCCATTTCCTGTGACCTTATCCCTTCTTTATGCTTTGTCTTAGTATTAATGCTGTGGGTTTCTAGACAACTCCTTTGTTGCATAGACCTGAGCAGAATCCTATCTCCACCCCCAGCTCTACCCCATTCCAGCAACAAGTAGTGAAACATTTATCTTACTAGCAGCTCAGATTTTTAAAAAAATTATTTATTTGTTTATTTTTGGCTGCTTTGGGTCTTTGTTGCTGTGCGTGAGCTTTTAGTTGTGGGGAGCATGGGCTACTCTCTGCTTGTTTCTCCTCGTGGTGGCTTCTCTTGTTGTGGGGCCTGGGCTCTAGAGCAGGGCTCAGTAATTGTGGCGCATGGGCTTAGTTGTCCCATGGCATGTGGGATCTTCCCGGACCAGGGATCAAACCCATGCCCCCTGTGTTGGCAGGCTGATTCTCAACTACTGGACCACTTGGCAAATCCAGCAGCTCAAATTTAACAATCATGAACATGAACTGGATCGGTTCTTGCTTTATCACAAAAGTAATCTCATCTATAATTAGCATTTAATTAGCATGTATTTTGTGTCCAGCAATGTAGGAAGCACTTTACACACTTTTTCCTATTTAATCACTCAATAGGCTCTAGAGGTAGCTCTTAATACTAATTTTATTTTACAGGAGAGGAAACTGAGGCTGGGAGGGATTGAATGATGCTTGGGTAACAGGGAGGGGGCCTTGGAGCAGCAAGGAAGCTTGTGAAGCCCTTAGCTCAGTGCCCGGCATGCAGAAGGTGCTCAATAAAAGGGGTCAGCCTGGTCTACCCTGGGGTCTGTCTCTGGGACTTCTAACTGGGATGACTCCTCTTCACGCCCTCTCACCCATTCTTGTACCAACTCTTCTAATGGCCAGAATAGATTAATTTGCATTTGAGCCAGGCAAGGTTAATAGAATTCCAGGCAATATGAGAATTGGGTGTAGGGAGAGGGGGACACAGAGAATGGCCTCTGGCTCTAGTCATAACTGAGGCCCCTTTCTGCTTGCTGCTGTGGGTGCTTCCAAGCAGGACTGCGAGGTGCTGGGCTGTAGAGTCATCATGGAATGATGTGTGGCTTTTGTGAGCTTCTCAGTTATGGGTTACTCATTCTGCCTGGGAACTTGAACACAGCCCAGCCCTCACCGCTCCTCTGCAGACTCTCTGGGTTTTGGGTATGAGGGTAGGTGGGCTGGGACTTGGGGGGGCTTCAGGTTCCCCTCTACCACTGTCCCAGGGCCTGGCTCTGACCATGACCTCCCTGCAATGCCCACTTGGGCTGCAGAGGACACCAGACTTCTCAACGTGGCTCTGTTGTGGGCAGTTGATCATCAGGCCCAGGGCAGGTCTTTGTCTTTTTATGGGTTTCAGGGTTCTCATCTTGTAGAATGGAGGGGAGCACTGGCTGTTCTCAGAAGGCTCCCCTAGCCCTGCCATGCAGTGGAGTAAATATAACGGAGAATCCCTCTCCCTCTGTCTGCGCTATCAGAGGGAAGAAGTGGAGGGTGGGGACAGAGGGCCTGGGTCAGGTAGGATGCGGGGAATGAGGCAGATGGAGGAGTTTCAGTGGATCCTTGCCCACTGGTTTGAGATGTTAAGTGACTTGCCCATGGTTGCACAGCTGATAAGTGGCAGATCAGGGGCTGGCTAGGGAGGGAAGAGACCAGGGACCCTGGCTGGCTGAAGCAGGGAGATGGAGGGAGAGTCAGTCCCCAGGGAAGGCTGGCCCAGCCTGTAGACCAGCACTGGAACCAGGAGGGATTTATTCCATCTGCCTCTCTCTCCCCATTCCACAGATGGGGAAACTGAGATCAGAGAAGAGATAAGATTGCCCAGGCGCATAACGTCAGTTAATGATGACCCTAGGAGTGTTCCCTACGGTTCTACCTCCTAGACTGGGATATTGCTTAATGAGATGGGGAAGAAAAAGAGGCAAAGGTGAGTGTGAGGAGGGTTGGTGAGTTCAGTTTGGATCCACTGAATCTGAGATGCTCAAGAGATGGGCCTAAGCAGCCAGCGTGGAGGTGAGCTTAGATTTGGAGCAGGGATGTCTACACCAAAAGTCACTTTCTTTTTAGCACATCATCCCATGCAATGTGTGCAGTGCACACAGTAAAGTTACTGAGGGTCAAGGGAAGGTCAGAGAGGGCTCGTGTTTAGGGCAGGGTCAGCACTTGGGAATAGTAGTGGTGAGGACAGAAGTTTTACTCAGGGAAGGCTTCCCGGAGGAGGCCACTGAATGGTGTGTCCTCGAAGGCTATGCTCAGAAAGATTATGTGATTTGCCTAAGGTCACACAGCTAGAAAGTGGCAGAGCCAAGATTCCAACTATGTCTGCCTCCTTCCAGGGTCTATGTTCTCAACCCCATAGGCTGATGCTCTCAGAGTATGGGGCCTGGTGGGGAGGGGGTTGGGGAGAAAGGGCCAGGAGCTAGAGGGTGTGTATGATGGATTCAGTCTCTTCCAGTTCAGACCAACTTTCTCCATATGGTCAAATTCCAAATCAACAAAGAGCAGAGCTCTGACCCTCGAAGTTTCAGAACACAAGAGCTGAGATTGTCCTAGTTTTATGACAGATCCGACTCCAGGTATAGTTGCCCTTAAATGTAAGTGGCCTGGGCAATTACTTAGCACCTGTGAACTGATGTGCACCCAGAATCTCCCTTGCCCCCCAGACTGGACTGTCACCACGCCGGAGAGTTCATTCATCCACCGTGACTTTGTGCAGGCGTGGCCAGCCTGGCGTCCTCCCAGGAGGGAGCGTAGCTTTGGCTCCTCCCACTTGGCACTGAGGGGACTTAGCAGACCCGTCTCTCCTGGGCAGAAGGGGCAGAGGTCCCCTTCCTCTCTGCTTTGCAGAAAGCCAGTCTGCCGTGTGAGAGACTGGCTCATGTGACAGAAGGGCAGGGAGCCGCCGGGCACATGGAGCCGCAGCAGTGGCAGCCATGGCCAGCGCCAGCAGCTCACAGTGAGCATGCGGTACCAAATGGGGAGCGCTACTCTCTGCGCAAATTAAAAATTAAAATTAATCAAACACTCAAATTGATTTCCTTCCCGTCTGTTTCATCTGTTTGCTCTACTGTGCCAGTCAGATCCAGCCTTGCCCAGCCCAGTTCATCCCAACTTCACACCAGTGCTGGGCAGCTCAGGCTGCTGCAAAGGTCTCTGCAAGCCTGGGGGAACCGCAGCCACCTCTTTCCAGCCTTGGGGGAATTGAGTAAGGGTCAACCCTGACAGGCCTCTGAGCCTGAGACCCGCTGCTGGGCTTGGAAAAGGGGCCCCACGTGGAAAGAGAACAGCAGTCTGGTCCAAAGAAAATGCCCAGGAGTTCCCTGGTGGCCCAGTTGTTAAGAATCCACCTACCAATCAGGGGACACCCAGTTCGATTCCTGGTCCGGGAATATCTCACACGCTGCGGAGCAACTAAGTCCAGGCTCCACAACTTCTGAGCCCACACTCTAGAGCCCTCAAGCCACAGTTACTGAAGCCTGCATGCCTAGAGCCCATGTTCCGCAACAAGAGTAGCTATCACAACGAGAAGCCCTTGGACCACAACTAGAGAAAGCCTGCACACAGCAATGAAAAGCCAGTCCAGCAATAAATAAATAAATAAACCAAAGGAAACGCCTGTGTTGGTCTGGGAGGCAGAACCTCAGGGAACACTCCTAGGGCCATCATTAACTGACATTATGTGCCTGGGCAATCTTATCTCTTCTCTGACCTCAGTTTCCCCATCTGTGGAATGGGGAGAGGGAGGCAGATGGAATAAATCCCTCCTGGTTCCAGTGCTGGTCTACAGGCTGGACCAGCCTTCCCTGGGGACTGACTCTCCCTCCGTCTCCCTGCTTCAGCCAGCCAGGGTCCCTGGCCTTTTCCCTCCCTAGCCAGCCCCTGATCTGCCGCTTATCAGCTGTGCAACCATGGGCAAGTCACTTAACATCTCTGAGCTGGAATTTCCTTAGGGGTGAAATGTGGATGTTAATACCAGCACACTGAGGAAGATTAGCATGCAGGAGATTTATTGGGATTGAGACCTACGTCAGGGAGGGAGTGAGGGAAGCAGGATGGGGCAGAGCGGGGAGACGGTCTGTGATGCATTCATAGCACAGAGCAATGGGAGTCTGGACCTGAGCTCTCTTTGTGGGCTCGTCCTGAGTTGGGACAGGAGGGTTGAGCCTTTATCCCCTGGCTTGGTCTTCCCTGGTGGCTCAGATGGTAAAGAGTCTGCCTACAATGCAGGAGACCTGGGTTCGATCCCTGGCTCAGGAAGATCCCCTGGAGAAGGAAATCGCAACCCACTCCAATATTCTTGCCTGGAGAAGTCCATGGGCTATATATAGTCCATGGGGTTTCAAAGAGTCAGACACAATTGAGTGACTAACACTTTCACTTTTGGTCACTCATTGGACGCAGCTGTCCCTGGAGGGGCAAGGCCCCGGGGCAGGGAGCCTCTCTCTTCAGCTGAGGGGCAGGGGCTCATCTGTGGCCGGCCAACCAGCCTCAACACTCCCAGCAACACGGAGGAGTGCTTCAGCCTAAAGGGGATTCAAGCCGTGCACTGTGGTGCCCTCTACACAGTGCAGACCCTCAGGGAGGTGGGTGTGAGTGTTCCCTGGAGCAAAGTCGTGAAGCCTGGCAGGGGTCAGCTCACAGGAAACTCTGTCGAAAGGCCATGGGGGGCCCCTCCTTTCCTCACCTCCACACTCAGACACTCACCAAGCCCTGCTTCTTGAATTCTTAAGTATCTACCTTCCATTCCATCCCATCCCCTCACCTGGAGGACCCCATTGGCTGCCTCTCCAGGCTCTGACCTCCAGTTTCACCCCTCCATCTATCTTCCCCCCAGGAGCTGGAAGGAGTGTCCACAAATTCAGATCTGATCATCTGCCTCACCTTAAAATCCTTCAAAGTACAGTGATCACCACCCCCTCCCCTCTCCATGACATTCAAGGACCTTTGTGACCTGGCTCTGATCCCCTGTCCTGCCACCTTCCTCCAGTCCCCCAGCTGCTTTCCTGCCGCTTCCTTGACAGTGTGGGTTCTTTCTTATTTTTCTGTCTGTTCTCATGCACTCCTCACCCCCTTTCTCCCTCCCTCCTACTCTCCCTCCCTGGCTTCCTTCTTTCATTCAAACACCCTCCAACTGGCCAGCACATGCTCCCTAAATGCCTGCAGTAGCCAGGCCCAGGCTGATGGGTGCTGAGGACTCAGAGGTGACCTCTGCTTGCCCTCGCGCCTCCTCAGGCCCCCTTCCCCCACCCAGTGAATTCCTAAGCACCCTTTAAGGGCAGCCAATCCACAGCCTTCCTGGGAGAGCCTGATCCTACAGACACCAGCCCAGGTGAGTGTGGGAAACCCCCTCATCTCTTCTGAGGCTCAGGGCCAGGCCACATGGGCTCCTGACTCTTAGTTCTGTGATCCTGCCAGCCACCTCGACACCGTACTTACCACTCCAGAACTCGGAACCTTGGCCTTCCTCTGTGGATGTGCTTGTCTGCCTACAGCCTGTGAATTCCCCGAGAACCGGGCCCCTCAGGGCCTGGCACAGAGCACGTCCTCTGTGAGTGGGAGCTGAAGTGTAAGTCTGTCCCCCGAACTGTGCATACTCTCAGGTCCTTAAACTCCCCCTGCCTCACTGGCCTCCCAAACCGCAATTCCAGTCCCACCTCTCAGTAATAGGCAGGGTCACCTCTCCACTCAGATCTCCAACAACCACCTCTCCTGCTGCCCTTGGCATCCTCCTTTCCTGACTTCCCCCTCACCCCCCATGTGACTGTGATGGACTGCAGGTCCCCAAAGTCTGTACTGGTCATAACCCTGCGATTCAGTCTCTTTATCCGTAAAATGAGGCCAATCCTTGTTCTTACTTCCTGGGCTGTAGTGAGGCTTTGCAGAGAAGGCACATGGGATAGACTTGCGGACAGGAAAGCGCTTCCTCACTTACAGGTAGGTGTGATTATCGTAGAAAAAGCTGATAGAACAGAACTGTGAATTGACCTGGCCTGGGCTGCTGCTGACCTGGGGGCAGCATCCTTAGGATGGACCCTTAAGAAGATAAGGCCAATCAGAGCAGCAAGTACAACTCAGAGGAGCGAGCCTCCCATAGGGCATGGCTGCCCCGAGAGGGAGCAAGTTCTGAAGGGGCCCCCCTCCAGCCATTGTCTGGACCCACAAGGAGCCCTGGGAGAGGGAAGGGGGCACCCCAAGAGTCACCCTTCCCTGGACTTCCTATTGGGAGGTATGTGGTGTCCTTGGAGAGGGCAGCTGGCTATGGTCTTCTGGGGGAGGTTTTAAAAGGTCAGCTGGGAGACTTCCCTGGTGGTCCAGTAGTTAAGAATCTACCTTTCAACACAGGGGACTTGGGTTTGATACCTGGTCAGGGAACTAAGATCCCACATGTCCTGGGACAGCTAAGCCCGAGAACCACAACTACTGAACTACGTGCACCACAATTGGAGAGAAGCCTGTGTGCCACAACTGAGACGCCATCTAGCCAAAAATAAATAAGTAAACAAATATTAAAAAAAAATCAAAGGTCAGTTGGTGTGTCTGTTTCCCCCAGTGCTGTTGACATCAAGGTCCCGGGAGGACACTTGACAGGGGAGCAGTGCCCCTGATACAGAAGGTGGAGGTTATACCAACAAGCCGTTTATTCATCCTCTCTCCTCCCAGGGAGATAGGAGGTAAAAGGATGACACCCTTTTACAGATGGGAAAACCAAATGCCCAAGGAATCCAATTCATCTCTTACAGGCCAACAGTGACTCCCAAACATCTGATGGGGGAGAAGTGGGTGAGGGCATGGGCCATGCTGGGGTGGAGGGGAGGAGGAGCACCTTGGAGTGCTTCATTGGGAAGGTAAGCTCAGGAGGAGAGGCAAGATGGGATGGCACTAGGCCAGCAGCAGGCCCCAAGCCGCACCCTACTCCATACCCCTGCAGGGCTCTAGGCCTTGAATCCTTTGGCTCAGGCAGGATCATTTTGACTGTTGAGTCTTTTCCATTCGCTTATTACAGGTTATGCCCCAGGATAAGCCAGAGATGGCAAAGGAATCAGTTTAATCTTTGTCTTACAGTTATGAGGGACAGAGAGAGGTGGGAGCTGACCAAAGTCATTCAGCTGGAGGCCGGGTGATGGCTGAGCTGGGGTCTCCTGTCTCTCCCTGGCCCGGCCCACCAAGTTGTCAGTTCAGCTGCAAGTCTGAGCCCTCAGTATGTCCCACGTTGTGCTAGGGCTGGGGCATCAGAAGAAAGGGGTAGAAGTGGTCCCTGGGTGCAAAGGCGCTGAGTGGTGTACTGGGGAGCAGTTGGAGGAAGAATGGGCACTGTCCTCTGCTTCAAACCTCCAGGGCCAGCCCAGAGCCACCAGGCTAAATGTTCAACTCCTTGTGGGGTCTCCTGGAACCTGCTGCCCTGGCCCCATGCAGCCCCATCTCCAATCCCCTCTCCTTATGCTCTGGCCACATGGCCTTTCTCTCCTTCCTCTCCACAAAGGGCCTTTATACAAGCTGTTCCCTCTCTCTGGGGCCCCTGACTGCTCCAAGTTAATGTCTACCTAACCTGGCGCTAGGTCAAATGTCACATCCTGCAGGAAGCCTTTTCTGACTCTCAAGACCAGACTGTGCCTCAACCAAATAGTTCCACAGAGCTTCATGGCACTTGTCCTAGTTGTAATTTTATGTTTCTTTGCAATGTAAAGTGTTCTCTGTCTTTCTCTGGACTCTAGGTCCTCTGATGTGTATTCCCTACACCTGACCCAGAGCCTGGCATGGAGCAAGCCCTCAACAAATGTTTGTGGAATGAATGAAGAAAATGGCCCTCAGTTCAAATCCTAGAAGTGCACACTAAACTTCAGCTTCCTCTTCTCTGAAATGAGAATGATAACACCAGAATTAGTGTAAAGATGAACCAGTGAATGAAAACTCCTGACACACAGTAGGTTAAGATACAAAGGAGGAGAGAGATTGGAGATGCCAGGGAGTACTCAGGGGAAGCTGTTTAGGTAGGGAAGGACTTGAGAGGTGGATGGATGTGTGGAAGCCAAGAGGTGGTAGGACAGGTGGGAAAAGACTTGGAGGTGGGGATGTGGGATGAGAGACAGCAAAGAGAAAGCCTGACTGGGTGGTACATTTCTCCCTTCGCGACCCTATTTTCCAGCCTGATCCAGGAAGCCAGTTATTGACTGAGAAGGCAGGCAGGAAATGCCCACTGTCTCCTGGGATTCCATGCAGGCCACTTAGCCCCCGGCTAGACCTGACTTAGTGACTGGGTCTGGGGAGCGGCCAAGGTCTCCCCCACTGGCCTGTGGACCCAGCTGAAAACAGCAGAGGAGCTGTGAGCAAACATCAGTAGGGGCACTGACTCAGCCCTTGTGGCAGGAAGCAGTTAGTTCCTAGCTTCCCGTGAAGAAGCATCTTCCTGGAGCTGCCCACACTGGCCTGGCCCCTAAACTCTGATGCTGTGGCAGTGGGGAGTGATTCCTCCATGTGTCTGTTCATATTCATGCCTTGACTTTCTGTAAAGCCTGCTGGGAGGCAGAGGCAGTAACAGCTCCTGGTCACTAGCACAAGGGCAGGACATCCAAGGGTCCCAAGAGTCTTTTGTATCTGTTTGCCTCTCTGAAGAATCCCTGGATAAAGGGACATGGCCTGGATTTGTTGAGGGAAAATAAATGAGTTAGACTTATGTTCATTGCACCAGCTTGTCCCCATACTTAGGAAAGAAACTGAGCTTCAGAGAGGGTGTGCTACTTACCTGATGTTGCACAGCAAAACTGGGGACATAAATTCTCAAGCACAAACACAAAGGCTGTGTGGCTCCCAGCATAGGAGAGTGGGAGAAATGGAAGGGGATGTAGACTGCTGCTCTGCTTGGATGTCAGGGACTCTGGGGAAAGGCTGTTTGTCTCTGGTTGGCTTCCCTAGGGTCCACCTGCAAGCCCTGGGAAGACTCCTCAGGAGGTGTGTTGAGCCAGAGCAGGTAACAGCCATGAGCTCATTTCTCTTGAGGCCTCCGGAAAGTCTGGTTGGAAGGCAGAAGGAAAATGGCCAGGGAAGGAGGGAAAAGGGAGACAGCAAGCACTTTGGGGATGGTCCACAGAGCCAAGGCCAGGTGTGTGGAAGGAAAAGGACACTTGCTGAATGCTTCCCATATGCTGGGTCATTCTTGCGTGTCATTCCTCAGGAATTCTTTGCCATCCTCCTTGGTGGCTGAGTATTTTTATTCCCATTGTACAGAAGAGGACACTGAGGCTGGGGCAGGCACTGGCTATGACTTGACAACTAAGTCTGGGGTCTTTGCAGGGCACCTTGGTGGGTGGGTGTTAAAGTATGACCCTTTCGGGACTCACAGCACCACAGCCAGGCCTGGGCTTCTTCCATTTCCAGCTCCGGTCAGCAGGGGGAGGCTGTGCTGCGTCTGGCTGGAGAGATTGGGAGCAGAGGTTGGGACTGGGCTTAGGAACAGGAAAGAGGAGGTCTCCTTCAAAGGCTCCTGGATTTGGGGAGCCCTTAGCAATGCATCCATCTGTGATGGCTGAAGGATGGGCAGGGTTTCTCCCTAAACCGTGCCATCCCCACTATTACCCCTCAACAAAGTTGAAAGTCCTCAACCCAAGGCTATTATAGTTTCTCTTTGCCTCCCCCAACTCCCCCCAATATGCTGTGCTGTGCTTATCCACCCAGTCCTGTCTGATTCTTTATAACCACATGGACTGTAGCCTGCCAGGCTCCTCTGTTTTTGGGGATTCTCCAAGCAAGAATACCAGAGTGGGTTGCCATGCACTCCTCCAGGGGATCTTCCCAACCCAGGGGTCAAACCCAGGTCTCCCGCCTTGCGGGTGGATTCTTTCCTGGCTGAGCCACCAGGGAAGTCCAAGAATACTGGAATGGGTAGCCTATCCCTTCTCCAGGGGATCTTCCTGACCCAGGAATCATACCTGGCATCTTTCCCTGCTTCCCACACCGAGGTCTTTGCATATCCTCTTGAAAGGGGATGCTCTTTCTGCCCAGCCAACTCCTACTCATCCTTCAATACCTAGCTTCAATGTCAACTCCTCCAGGAGCTTTTCCGGGACCGCCTGCACCCCGTAAAGTTCCTTCCTACTTCCTGCTCTTACAGGATTGATACTATTGATACTACCAAATCAGAGCCCCAGAGATGATGGAACTCAATGTCCTTCCAAGGAAGCGTAAACTGAGTTCAGAAAGAGGCAGGCATTTGCCCAAGGTCACACAGCCCAACAGTGGGAGGCCATCCTGTGAGCCCTGTTCTCTCAGCATGACAGGTGTCCTCACCCTGTGCTCAGATCCGGACAGCTGCTTGCCTGATCCCCGCCCCCCCCCCCACCCCCCGCCCCGCAGTGCCGGGCGCCCAGCCTGCACCGCCCCACACCTCCAGCGTGCCCCTAGGTTTAGCCGCCAACAAGCCCTGAGCGCCCCCTGGATGGCGCGGTCCGGCCCGACCGCCGGTCTCCTTGACTCACCTCCAGCCCCGGAGGGCCGGGCTCAACCTCGGCGGACCGGGCGCCGCCCGCACGGCCCCGGCTGCACCACCGCCCCGGACTGTGCCGGCGCACGAGGCCGCCCTCCTCGGCGCCCCCGGGTGGGGGAGGTCGAGCCCGGTGCGCTATCCCTTTAAGCCCGGGCGAGATGGGAGCTGTCAGCGACAGCCGAGGCTAGCGCGGGACGTCGCCGCCCGCCAGGCCGGAGCGCGGAGCCGCGGAGCCGGCGGAGAGCCGAGGGGGCGGTGGGGCCCGGGCGCGGCGGGTCCCCTCGCCGCCCACTGTGCGCCGGAACCCTGGGCCCGGCGAGTGGCGGGCGGCACCCCAGTGTAATGCGGAGAATGTGAGGGCAGCGCTGGCCGGTGGAGAGGAGGCGGCGGCGCGGGAGAGGGCGTCGGCAAGATAGACGGAGAGGCAGCCGGAGAGACGGAGGACCGGGATCCGGGCGGGTGCAGGTGGGAGAAGGGAGACGAGATAGAAGGAGAGGCAGCGACAGAAAAGAGGGAAAGGAAGGAGCGGGAGAGCACGCGGCTGCGGGCGGCGGCGCAGGCGAGGAGCAGGGAGCCCGCGCCTCTGGGTGGGAGCGCCAGAAGCCGGAGTCGGGCGCCGGGGCCGGGGATCAGGCGGACAGCACGGCCGCGGCCAGGCCGGCAGGGTGAAGGAGCAGGGACGCCTGAGGGAGCCCCTCCGGGAATACCGGAGGACCTAAGGCGGGGCCAGCCTGGTAGGACTGCAGGGCCACTCCGTAGGCTCCGTGGGCCGCGCTCCGGGGGCTCCCGGCGGGCCGGGGCCTTTGTGAGCGCCCCAGGAGGGCAAGAGTCGGGAGTGCGGAGCCGGTTGTGCGGCGGCGGAGGTGTGTGCGCGCCCAGGTGTGCGCGTGTGTGCACGAGTGTGAGCGCCCAGGCAGCTGGGAGCGCGCGTTAGGGATTCTGCTGGCATCGCAGTGTGGAGAACTGGAGGCAGGAGCGGGGCGCGCAGGGGAGCGCAGGGCCCTCCCGTGCACACGCACACGCACCGCGCGCGCGCACACACACACACACATACACACACACACATACACACACTCGCGCACACGCCCTCCCTGCCTCGCTCGTTGCCGCGGCCACCATCTCAGAGCTGAGCCCTGCGTAGCGGGAACCCGAGCCGGAGCGGGAACCAGAGAGGAGCCCAGCGGGGGAATGCGGCCCCGGAGCGGAGCTGCGCGCCGACTGCGCGCCCGGGACGGTGAGTGTGGCTGGGCAGGAGGGATGCTGCGGCGGGGCCGGGGCCGCTGGGGCGCAGGCCGGGGAGCTGGGGTGTCTGCCCGCCGGCAGCGCCGCGTGCGCGGCCTCTGATTGGGCGGGAGCCTCAGGGGCAGCGGGTGGGGGGGTGGGGTGTTGGGTGCGCGCCCGTTGTGAGGGGGGTGCACGCGTGGAGCTGAAGGGGGGCGCGCTCAGCGCCCGGGTTCGTGACCGCGCTCTCGCCCGCTGCGCGGCCCCGCCTAACCATCACCTGCCATCAGAACCCCGGCGACTTGGAGCAACTTTGCGTGTGGGCGCAGAGGATGGAGGCGCTTTAATGGTGGAACTCCGGCCTTTCTCGGAGAGAACGCGAGGGAGGAATGGGCCGCGTGCCGTGCCGCCGGGCTGGTCAAGGGGGAACAGCCACTTTATCAGTGCAGCCGCCGACTCTCAGGGACACCGGTTCAGCCCCGAGGCGCTGCTCTGGAGGCGTTCGGGGCGCTGGATTCCTGTGACCCTGCCAGGGTCAGATGGGACCGCGGGGCAACAGCTTCCCGGCCTCAGGGCCGCTAGGTCATCTTTGCAGCCAGGCTGAGGACTCGGGTTTGAGGTTTGCGAGTTGGGAGACGTGCCTCTGTGTGTGTGTGTGTCCCTGTTCCTTCTGCTCCGTGGGACAGGCGGCTGGAAGGAGGGAACTGCCAGGAAAGTGCATCCCATCAGCCCTGGCCCCCAAAGAGCTCCCAAGAGCCTAGGGATAGGCCCCTAGCCTGGTGCCACCCAGTCCCTGATTTTCTTGGAATCATGCTCCTGCTGCCTCACTCTGTGATGAGGTTGTGATTGTGCTGTGCTCCCATCCTCACCTCCATCTTATTGAGTCTCCTCTGGCATTCCTGTCCTCTGCTAACAGCTTCAGGAGGCTTACCATCTACCCCCCACCCGCTTTGCCCCCAGTGCCAGCCCTGCCTCTTCAGTAGAAGATAGGATGGCCTGGTAGTCCAGGATGGTGCCCTGAGAGGTGCGGGAGGCCGGTGTCCCAGGAGGGAGAGGCCCAAGACAGGGAAAGAGTTCAGGCTCCCTGCAGGCCCCTCCACTTTACTGAATTCTCCCTGCTTCCAAGCAGATTCTTCCTCCTCTAGGAAGCCTTCTCTGATTACTCCCCATCTTTCCTTTCAGCTTGGGATTCTGGGAGCAGCTGAGTTTCTCAGCCCCCCTTGTCCATGTGCCTTGCTCCTTGGCACTCAGTGAGTGAGCCCGTGGGGTAGAAGTCTTGTTCTCAGCCTCAATGCTGGGTGGAGGGTGGTGATGTTGGTCCAGTCTGTATCTCCCTGAGTCTAAGGGGTATGGTAATATCTACTGGTTTTCAGGCTTAGACCTACTTCCACTTTCACTGCCCCTCTGTGATCTCTCTGCTGCCTTGTGAGAATGGAGGGGCCATGGGCACATTTCCTCTCCGTTTCAGAGGAGGATGTTGAAGCAGAGATGGAGCCAGGGGAATGGCAGTCAGTCCCTTGCACCGTGAAGGTATCCTTTAACCCTGATCTTTGCTGAGGTGGAAGGGCTCAGGGAGGGCCCTCAAGCCCTCTTTATTGACCTGGCAGCAGGGTTCTGGGGATCTGCTGCTGGAGAGTCTCCCCAGGGCAGCTCTCCTGCTGCTGTGACCAACACACTCTTCAGATGGACAAGGAGGTAGGCACAGCTGCTGTCAGCCTGATTCTCCTGGTTTGATGCCAGCCTCATCTGGGCAGACCCCAGAGTCCGCCTGGTCTCTGCTTGATGGTTTGCAAGCCTATAATCCTTGGCACTGGAATGTCAGTGTCATTCTGGGGATCAGAGTGCCAGCCTGACACTCTAGGTCCTGTCATTGTCCTCCTGCTTGGATCCTGGAACCCTTCCTACTATTCTGAGGTCTCTCCCATGGAGTCCCTTTATGGGCCAAAGAGCTCACCCTCAGGTGAATGGACTCCTCAGACAGAGGTCTAAATGTGCATTGGGGGTGGGGATAGGGCCTGATGGTTATGGGGACCACTTCCTTCCCAAGTGGCCCACCTGAGACACAGGTAGCTAGAGGAGCTCTCAGCTCCAGGCAGGTGTCTGTGCCCATTCTCCCCAGCCGAGTCCTGATGATACCCTGGACTTATCCCCAGGGCCACTCAGGCCCTTGAAGACCTCAGGTGGGGAGAGCTGTTGTCCAGAAGTGACCAAAGCTCATCTGGGGGTGGGAGTGGCAGGGTGGTGGGGGTGGTCTACTGGGTTCTGTGAAGGCTCCCTCAGCTGCTTTGCTGGCTTCACTCTGGGGCAGCCTCTCTTGGCCTCTGCCCCTTCCTTTCTGCCAGCTTGAGCTGACTCGGTCTTCCTTAGCTGTCCTTGCCCTGCCCCCTGACCTCCTTGCCCCCCATCTCTTTACCCCTTTGTCCCCCTGTGGCTCCCTGAGCTCTGGACATTTGCTCCTTTGTGTTGGCCTGACTGATGCTCTGGTTGGTACCAAACTGGCTGAAACATAGCCAGCTGTCTGCTTGGCCCCACCCCTGCCATCAAGACCTGCTTGAACCCTGCCCTGGTTCTTTGACCCCTACCCCCATCCCCTGTCCCCAACTGACTCCAGCAGGGTGAGCCCTCTGTATGGGGCCTCAAGCCAAGGAGAGAGAGAGAGAGAGAGAACATGGTACCTCTTTGGCCCCTGATCTGGGGGTCAGGGTGAAAGTCCCTGCCAGGTGCTCCCAGCCCCCACTGGCTGCTTCCTTTAGGAGGATGACCACTCCCTGCCCTAAACCTCCTGACTGGGAACGAGTCCTGCTCAGCGTGGCCCCCTTAATTTCCTTGTCCAGCCAAGCCCTGACCCTGCTGTGTTTGTGTTTTAAATTATAACAAACTCAGTGATAAGTGGGCTTCCCTGGTAGCTCAGCTGATAAAGAATCCGCCTGCAATGTGACCCTGATTCGATTCCTGGGTCGGGAGGATCCCTTGGAGAAGGGATAGGCTACCCACTCCAGTATTCTTGGGTTTCCCTGGTGGTTCAGATGGTAAAGAATACACCTGCAATGAGTAGACCTGGGTTTGATCCCTGGGTTGGGAAGATCCCCTGGAGGAGGGCATGGCAACTCACTCCAGCATTTTTGCCTGGAGAATCCCCGTGGACAGAGGAGCCTGGTGGGCTGCAATCCATAAAGAGTCAGACACATTGAACGACTAAGCACGCAGTGAGAAGTTGTTGATTGGCCTGGGCCTTGGGGTAATTTGAGGGGGTAAAGTTACCCCTGACCACTCAGGCCTCCTTTGGGGGGAACTAGGGGCCACCCTGGTCAATCAGAATTTCTTTAGTGGGCTTCCAGGGCCTCAATATCTGCTCTCAGAAACCGTGTCTCGCTTGGCCTTGCTCTTCACTGCCTGGAACTGTCCACTTGGGGGTCACTTCATATTGGGGGCCTCTCTTGCTTTGAGGCCTGGGAGCTCATACTGAGGGTACTTATGACACACCTAGGCCCATCCCTGGATGAGCTCTGAAAGGAGTCACAGACATGGACCCACAGCCCTGGGTATAAGGCAGGCCCCGAGAGGTACGGGGGAGGGAGGCTGGCAATGGGTTGTTTCAGATGGACCCAGAAGGGCTGACCTGTTCGAATATTTCTGACACTTAGTGGATGCTCAGGAAATGTGCTGGATAAGTGAATGAATGGAGGATGCGACCGAGTGAGGGCTTTCCAGGCAGATGGCATAGTGTTAGCAAAGGCTTGGAGGTGGGAGGCTCCAGGCACGAGGGGAACGTGTTTGCAGTGGAGTGGTTCCTACAGGGGCACAGCAGGCATAGAGCAGGTTGGCACAAGGCGGAGGAGGATCTTGAGTGCCCAGCTGAGGAGTGTGGGCTGATTTCGTATTCAGAGGTTGTAGGGGTGAAGTTCTGGAGGGACGCGATCAGATTTGCAATTTAAACCGCTCCCTCTGGTGGTCGTGGGAGTGGTTGGCCGGGAGAGCCAGAGTCAGGGCAGCCGTCCTAGAGCTGCTTTAGGGGTGCAGGCTGGTGGGGGTTGGCAAGAGGGGGGCCAGGCGCCTTGCCAGCCTTCACTGGGATGGCCAAGGGACTCTGCATGGTTTCCCTTCTGATGGAGGAGGAAGAAATTTGGGCTGGGTGGGGAGTCGGGTGGGGTGATGCAGGCCATCAGGGTGAGGCAGGGCCTCTGGTGTCACCATTCCCACCTCCCGGGCCTACAGAGTCGGCAGGCATCCTGGTGTCAAGAAATGGGTCTTTCTTACTGGCCCTTCCCCTGAAGTTTCTTGGGCCTCGGTTTTTATGTTTGTAAAATGGATAAGTTTGTCTCCCTGAAGACCTGGAGTGAGTTTGGGTGGAAGTCAGTGACCTGGGAAGTGGAATGCAAGGGGAAGCGGTGGAGGGCTGGTCAGCATTGCTGTTTGACAGAGGAAGAGTTGGAGGCCCACTGAGGGGCAGTGACTCGCACCAGGTCATAAAGCAGGTTGGGGGCAGGGGCTCCAGCCAGGGGTTTTCCTGGCTGTGCCTGTGGCCTGCAGGGCAGGGATGGGTGGGGTGCCTGGGGCTTCGGGGCCTTTGCAGAGGGCCTCCTCAGACACTTGCTTCAACCGTCCAGCTATCAGGGAGAGTATGTGGCCATATGGCCACATCAGGGGAGGAGCCCGCCACCCGGGGGGGATAGTGGCTGCCACTCTGGCCTTCTGGATCTATGAGGGCGCTGCCCACCCCCAGGGTCAGGGCGGGAGGAGGCCAAAGTGGAACCTCAGTGTCCAGGTTGGTTTGGACATGGACGCTGAGCCTTGGCAGGTGGCCCAGTCTCAGCACCCATCTGCCAGGGCAGCCGGACAGGCGGCTCCATGCCCAGGACTGATCCAATTAACCCAGGACCAGCTGTGCCAGACACCCCACCCCCATTCCCCATGCCACTCCTCTGGCCTTGCTGGTCCACAGGCCGTGGGGTGGCACAGCGCCTCTGATGTTGGGGGTCTCATGTCTGAGTGGAGTGTATATGTGTGACCCGCAGCTCAGGTGTGACATGCAGCCTTACCCTGATCACTGATTCTGTAGCTTTGAGATTTTGGAGTATGGAAATGGGCCCCTCAGATCAGTCTGGTGTGATTAAAAGGGCTTGCCTTGGGCATGGGAACCATCTGGAACTGAGTCTGAATTCTGTCTCAGCCGCTTCTGAGCTGGACGGGCTCAGGTAAATCACTTTTCTGGCCTCAGTTTCCTAATCTCTTATGTGAGAATGATAACCTTCCTTCTCAGGGTGTCATTAGCATACTTTGAAATAATACATATAAAGCATGCACTAGCTTGAAACACTGAAGAATCTCAGTAAGTGTCAGTCACGTTTTGCCCTCTGCTGGGAGAGGGAAGTGAGTTCTGTTGGAGTTTCAGTCTCTAGGCTGAAGTAAAGAGGAGCCTTATTTTTCAGGAAAAAATTTGCTTTATAATTTTATGTGGTGCATGCATGCTCAGTAGTGTCTGACTCTTCGTGACCCCATGGACTGTGGCTCGCCAGGCTCCTCTGCCCGTGGAATTTTCCAGGCGAGAATACTGGAGTGGGTTGCCATTTCAGAGGCTCTTCTTGACCCAGGGGTCAAACCCATGTCTCTTGCATATCCTACATTAGCAAGCAGGTTCTTTACCACTAATGCCACCTAGGAAGCCCAGTTTATAATTTTATAAGTAAGTTTTTATGTTTCACCCCTCATTTAGTCTCCATGGCATGCTGTAAAGTAGGCAGAGAGTACCGTCCCATTTCACAGATGAGGAAACCTGCAAGTGATTCTCCAGTCTGGTTCATAGCGAGTTGGCCTTGACCTTGTCTTTGGACTCCTGGTCCAGGACTCTTGCTGCCTTGATATGGGTCCCAAACTTCGGGGAAGTGGAGGCTGGGGAGAAGTGGGTCTGTCTTCAACAAAGTCTATTTAGAATCCCCAACAAGCTGGGGGATTCTAGAGAGTCTCTGCCTAGCCCTGTTTCTGATACAGGTGCAGGGACAGGCTGCCCTGGTGACAGACAGTCAATCCCAGCTGGGGTTACTGTGGGGGATGCTCAGTGAGGCAGTGATTGGGGCATTTCTCCAATGAAATGTCTGTCCAACATGGGGTAGTGGCGGGAATGGGTGTGTGTGTGTGTGTGTCAGGGAGCGTGGCGGGGGGAGCCTTTACCTCTTGGGTTCCCTTAGACCCTGCCCAGGCAACCAGGGCTCAGCCTTCGGGGCTCTCTTCTGGGGAGAACACTGGGCTCCCCCAGCTGGGTGACCTTGGCCAGAACACTATGTGTCCCTCTTTGAGCCTCAGCGTCCCTCTTTGTAAGTGGAAGATAATCCCCTCCCTGCCTGCCTCCAAGGCTGTGTTTGGGCCTCTACTGTAAATACATGTTTTGATACAAACATCATTTTCCACAGCTGCGAGTCCAGGCGTCCCCCGTCCTACATCTGCGGGTCCTGTGATCGCTCAGCGGTTCTCTTGTTGGGTGCTTCCTCTGGGCCCGGCTGTGCTGGCTGCTCTGGGGACAGAGATGAGTAAGACTAGCCTCCGCCCTCGTGGGGTGGAACCTGGCAGGAACTGTGGACTCCGTGGCATTTAACGGTTCTTCCAAGCACATGCTGGTTGTCACGCTCCCACTCAGTATCCTCCAAGGGCTCCCTGTTCACTCAGACTGGTGTCTGGACCCCGCAGTGTTTTGCAGAGTCCTGTTCTTCCATAGTCCTCTGTGCAGTTAGGCTCCAGCCCAATGCCACTCACTTTCCCCTTCTCACACGCTGTGGCTTTCCTTCCTGCAGGGGTTCGCTCTGCTGACCCCTCTGCCTGAGTCCTTCCTCCATCTCTGCCCATAGATCCCACCCGCTTTTCAACACTCAGCCCAAATGCCGTGTTTAGAAACCCCTCCTGGTCCCCCGAGCTGGGAGCAGCTTCTCCTTCCTCAGAACTCAGAGCAGTGTATCTGCTTTACGTTTTGCAAACACTTGCTGTTCACCTACTGTGTGTGAGGCCTACTGTGTGCAAGGCCTGCGATATCTGGCAGCTGGTCTCTCCTCATGGCCTGGGAATGCCTTGGTGGCAAGGGCTGGGCTTATTCATCCTGCGTACCTGTCAGATCCAGGGGCCTGGGACCAGATGGGCTGACCAGGGCATGTGGCCCATCCCTCAGAGCCTCTGTGGCCACTGCCTCTTCCTCCTCCTCCTGGGTCTGGAGATTCTGGCTGGGCCCAGGACATCTGTTTGAGAAGCTCCGAGTTACTGGCGGCTTTTCTGCTGAGATACTCACTACGGATGAGGCCTTCTCTCCCATGGGAGGCTCCACCAGGCCAGGGCGGGGATGCCCAGTCACTGGCCACACATAACTCTCCCCGATGAATTGCATGGCATCCAGCAATTAGCAATTGATTATTTGGGGTACTGATAACTCTTCCATTATCGATCGGCGGAGGTGGGCCTGGCCAACGTTGGTGTGGGTCAGCTGGGCCTGGCTGGGAGATTGCGATCATGGTCATTTATTCCTGACCAGGATGCTCGTAAATAGGAACAAGAGAAAGGGAGGTGCTGGCGATCCTCACTTAGATTCACACTGCCAAGGCTGGGGTAGAGAGATAGGGAGGGGGTGAGGGGGAGCTTTTGCTCACTCTCACCTCCCTTTGTTCCCACCTTCTGTGTTCTGCTTCCAGGCTCTCCTGGCCTGGGTCTCAGCTTTCCCATTAGCTAAGTGGGAATTTCAGTCTCTGTGGGGGTAACACTGTGCCTTTGAATGAGACGCCTCAGCAGTCCCTGACTTGTCATTATTTCTGGTTAATGGGAGTGGGGCAGGGGAGCAGCAACCTGAGGCTCAGAGAGGGTAGTGGCCATATGAGGAAGGAGCCAGCATCCAGATCTCTAATCCAGGGGCTTCCCTGGTGGTCCAGTGGTTAAGACTCTGAGCTCCCAATGCAGAAGGCCTGGGGTTCGATCCCTGGTCAGGGAACTAGATCCCACATGCTGCAACTAAGACCCGGAGCAGCCAAATGAATAAGTAAAAATGAATATTAAAAAAAAAAAGAACTCTAATCCAGGGTCATTTTGCAGAAGGACAGGGAGGAAGTGGGTGGGAGGGAGGTGGTGGGTGGGAGGAAGGTGGTTGGTCAGAAGAAAACAGTTGCTTCACTAAAGTGCTGTGTCTGGCTTCTGAATGTGCTCAGGCTTCTAAATGTGGAGCTAGGACTCAGTGGAATTTGTGCAAAAGTGATTTCTTGGGAAACCACATAAAGGAGATGGCAGGGGGCATGTTTAACCTACTTAAGAGACCCAGCTGCCTTTCAGGCCTGCCAGGAGCAGGAGGCATTATTTGTGGGGTTCTGGCTCATGTGACCAATGCGTTGTTTTTTTTTTTTTTTTTTTTTCTTTTTGTTAGGAACATTTTCAAAGGTACAGAAAGATAGAGGGAGTAGTGTAGCAAACTCCCATATACCCACTCACCTAGATTTAACAGTTGTTGACATTTTACCATATTTTGCTTTATCTTTTTCTTTCTGGAGTAGTTTAGAGTAAATTATAGACATCATGACATTTCACCCCTAAATATTTCAGCATCCATCTCCAAAAAATATAAGAAAATGCTTGTCTTACCTCAAGTGGTCACATAATTCATTTTATCCTTGAGAGGTGAGGATGCTTGAGAGATGCGGAGACTGGGCCTGAAAGACAAGCTGGCCTGTCCACGGTCACACAGCACCGAGGGGGAGGGGAGGAGCAGTGGGCTCTAGGAGGCTGTCTACAGGTGTCAGCCTAGGATTGTGGGGGCGAGGGGAGGTGGGAAACGGCCTGGAGCTGGGCAGGTGGGTGCGGTAGGATGATTCTAGGGTGGTTCCTCTGGCACAGGCTGGAGGTTCCGCCTGGAAACAGGAAGTGAGTCTCTTTTAGGATAGCCGGGGCTCTTTTCCTTTTGTTTGCTATGGGGATTAATCAGGAACTGCAGCGTCAGGAAAATCTAAAACAACTTCTTGTTTATTGTTTAATTTAGGAGACTGTTATCAGGCTCTGGCCATGCAGGGCCAAGGGAGCCTCTGCTGGCACAAGGCATAGGGCTGCCCGCACCAGCCACTTTGGATGGCAGGAGGGACGGCAAGGGGAGGGCTGCCTGGAGTTCGGGGGCGGTGCTTAGGAGCCTAGCCTGGATAGCCAGGGGCTTTGGGAGAACTGAGGGTGTGTGGGGGGGAGGTGGGGGGGGCTGTGCCTGAGATCTGGGCTGGGCTGAGTCTTTGGTAGCCTCAGAACAGAGATGAGAAGCCAGGCACGGAGGGGTGAGCTGGGGCAGGTGCATAAAGCAGGGAGGGCTTTGGCTGCCTCTAGCCCCATGGAGGAGCTGTCTCCACTCTCCCGCCTGGGCCCAGTTTTCTCCTTGGGGAGGGAGGACCGGTGTCCTCTGCCAGCCTAGGGCAGGTGCAGGTCTCCCTGGGCTTCCTTGTCTCCTTGGGGTCAGGGTGATTCTGCCCTCTGGCACCCACACATGCTTTTTCTGCCCTTAGCGCCCTTGGTGACTTGTGAGCACCTCTTGATTCTGTGAGGGTCACAGGGGTCACAGATATGGAACTGGAGAACATTGGAACTAGATGGCAGCCTCGGAGATGATCTCATTCTTTTAGGCTTAGCTAGGGAAACTGAGGCACAGGGAGTGACCAACCCCATCTCAAGTGTCACATCGAAAAGCATTGCAAATACAATGCTTTTGTACTTGCAGTGGTCCAGTGGCTGAGACTCGGAGCTCCCAATTCAGGGGGCCTGAATTTAATCTCTGGTCAGGGAACTAGATCCTACATGCTGCAACTAAAGATCTTGCATGCTGCAATGAAGATAGAAGATTCTGCATGCTGCAACTCAAACCTGATGCTATCAAATAAATAAATATGTATAAAAATAAATGTTAAAAAAAAGAAAAGCATTGTGGAGCTTTGGCAATAAGTCAGGAATCTGGTTTCTCAGTTCCAGAATCCCCTGCTGCTGGGCCTTATGGGCTTGTGGTTCAGAGACCAGTGCTCCCTCTGGTTCAAAGGGGCAGAGGTGGGCCCAGCTGGGGAAGGGCTGTCAGTCATCCTGGGGTCAGCCCCAGGTTCTTAGGACCTGCCCTGCCTTCTGTACACGCACATGCACACGCGCACACACACACACACGCACACGCACACACCTCGTCATTTACCAGTGGGGAGCATGGATGTGCAGGTTGGGGAGGAGGCTTCAGCGGGGTGTCCTGAGGCTCAGCCGTCCAGGGCTGACACAGGCTTCCTGTGCTTCCTCCCATCTCTGCCCCCACAATGAGGAGAGCCCTGGTTTGTGCCACACTTACTGTTGGGCTTATTTCTTGAGGACAGAAGTAGGAGCAGTGAGCAGGAGAGTCTCATGGGAGGAAGGTGATCAGAGGGAGAGCAAGAGACAAAGGTCAATCACCTTCTGATTCCTTGTCCACAGCCCTGTGCACGGCCAGACCCTACATCAAGCCTGTGTGTTCTCTGCCGTTGGGGATGGAGAGAACACCCAGCCTCCCCCAAGTGGCTGTGTGGGCTGTGAACCTGGGGCATGTCGCCACCTCTCTGGGATGAAGTGAGGCAGGGAATGGCCCTCTGCTGCTGTGAGAAGGGTAGGCAGGATTGGCCGTGGCCACTGGCCCATCTGTTGACTGGTCCTTCAGCCACCTGCTGGGTGGGCAGTGGGCTGGCAAGGGTCACAGGAAATAGGGCAGGCCTTCCCTCTGCTCTCCATGTGCTGGGGGGTAGGAATGGCACTGTGCCTAGAGTCCGGGGACAGGTGGGATAGAACCAGCAGAGGTCCCCGTGCTGGCTGACTGCGTGCTGGAACCTCGGCAGGGTGCTGGAAGAGCTTAATGCTCACCACAGCAAAGTGGCCATTATGGGCACCATTTTACAGATGAGAAAACTGAGGCTCTGGGAGGTCACTTGGCTGGTCAGTGGTGGGCCTGGGATTTGAGACCAAAACTACCTAGCTTGGCTGGATCTCAGTGTCTTTGAGTCCTGGTTTCTGCTCTGGGCTTTACCACTAACTGTTGTTCTCTGGGCCCTGGGTCAGGCAGGACTGTGAGGATTGGCTGAGGGCTGGGCCGTAGCCACAGGATGGAGGGAAGGCTGAGCCTCTGGTCACCTCTTCCACCTGCCTGGGCAGGTTCTCAGGGTTCTGACTGAAGCTTCCCCCATCCTTAGGAAGGAGGAACCCTTCCTAAGCCAAGAAAACGAGGGCTCCCTGGCTCTGTGTGGAGGGATCAGGCCCCTGTGTGTGTGCAAAGCGCACCAGTGCCTCCTGCCCTCTCTGCACCCAGCTGGTGTGTGCCTTCTTAGCCTTTATCAGGGGATGGCAAGGTGGCATGGGAGCCTGTGTGCATGGGCATGGGCCACCTGAGGCCTGGAGGAGTGAGTATGAAGTAGGGCAGAGGTGAGTTCACTGTACACCTACTAGTCATAGTGCCAGGTACTTTACATATATTATCTCATTTAACCCTAAAAACAACCCCATGAAACTTGTACTACTACTGTTCCCATTTAACAGATGAGAAAACTGAGGTTTAGAGAGATGGAGGGACATGGAAAGGTCACACAGTTAGTGGAGGGGTTGGCATTCAAACCTAGGAACATCTGCTTCTAGTGGAGGCTGTGTCATTTGTGTGCCACACAAGGAGAGTCTGTGCTGCAACTAGGAACGAGGAAGTTAGAATTCAGGAAGATGCTGCTGGTGGCTGCTCTGTGTTTGGAGGCAAGAGGCCAAGGGGAAGAGGTGGGGAAGAGGCTGGGGTGGGAGAGGCATTTCTGGAAGTCTAGTGTGCAGCCTAGAGCTGTGTGTCCTTGGCTCGGTCATCTGCTGTGGGTCTGCACCCTCACACCTGCCTTACTTCCCCCCAAGGGGAGGCATGCCCACTCCTTATACTCCCTTCTCAGGGTAAGACCTGGAGGTGGGACCGAGCGAGGCTTGTCAGAAAACAGTCAGGGCCACGTGCCCCGTTGGGAGCATCTGGGGATGAGTCTGGAGAGGGGCCTGGCTGTGCACGCCTCGAATGCCAGCCTGGAGTGGTGATGGTCTTCAGATTTTGAGCAGAGCCAGGACTGACGGTTGGAGGGGTGGATCTCTGATGGCTGGGGGATGGTTGGTGGTTGTGGGTCCTGCCTGGTGGGGGAGTGGTGAGAGAGTCCGGGCATCTGGGGGCTTCTCCCCTCCTTGTCTCAAGCATCCATCAGTGCAGGAGCGGCGGGGAGGTGGCTTTCCTTGTCTCCCGTTCTTTATCCTCCCCTTTCCTGCCTCCAGAATGAGGAGTAGGAGTGTGTGTGTGGGGGTGTCTCTGGCCCTCCCAGGCCCCTCCCTTGGAGGCTGTAAATATTTTATCTCCACCATCTCTGCTGCTGGAAATTGCTGCTTTAACACATCCCCTTCCCCCCAACCCCCCACCCCCATTTTGCTCGAATGCTGGAGAAATTCTGTGTGGGGCGCTCACTCTGTCTCTTCTGCTCGTGCCCAGAGTCCCCTCCAAAAAACTCTAATTGCTTTTAAGCTGTGATAGTTGGCAAAAGCAATTTTCTTTACATTATGGAGAAAGGGGGGAAAATCCACTACATTCTCGTCTTCCTTTTTTTTTTTTTTCTTTTTGACTCTAACCTTACGTTTTAAATTCCTCCTCACTGCTGCTAAAGTTCTAGGGGAGAAACGGAGTAGACAGAGATGTGGGCAGGGAGGCAGAAGTACCCTCGGGCAGGGCATTTTGCCTCTCTGAGCCTCAGTTTCTCTGTTTACAAGGTGGTCGCATGTTCATTCATTCAACAGACATTCCCCGAGCACATCCTCTGGAAGAGCTTGAGGGCAAGGACCAACTCTGTCTTTGCTGCTGCATCCCCAGCACCCAGCTCAGAGTCTGACGCCCAGTAGGTACTCTGTTAAGACCAGTTGACTGGATCAGTGGGTCTCTGTGAGCCAGGAACTTTGCCAAGCACTAGGAATGCGCTGGATGGATCAGACACAGCCCCTGGCCACCAGGGCTTGCTGAATGGAGGGGAGCTGCCAAACACACATAGTGACCGTATTACTGAGTCGTGGAAGGTGGATACAGCACGCTTAGGAGCACGGAGCAGGGCTGGCCAGGGGAGTCGGGAAAAGTTGCACAGGGGAGAACTTGGGCTGCATCTTGCAGACGGGGTAGGAGCTTGACAGGTGAACCAGAGCTGAGGAGGAGGGAGTTTCAGACTGGAAATAGCATGTGCAAAGACCAGGGGTGGTCAGTGCTGGAGCAGAGGGTGGGGTCAGGCCAGGGAGGCCTTGGGGCTGCCCAGATGGGCCTGAATTGCCTGGGAGAGCTTTGCATGGAGGTGGGGAGTTTGGGCTTAGGTGATGGGGACCTCTGGAAGGTTCTGAGCAGAAGACATGTGGGAATGATCCCCTACCCCCACCCCAGGCTCCTCGCAGGTGGTAGTAGGAGAGAAGGGATGCTGGTTGGGAGGCTGATCCTTGGTGAGCCTGTGGGGGAAGGGAGGCTGGAGTGTGAGTCTGAGACAGAAAAGGCAGGGGACAGGAGTGGGGTGAGGGGTGGGGGTGTCCAGATCCTGGTGCTTGTTGTCTCTGCTTGTGCTGTGGTGAGAGGCAGTCAAGGCCTTTCCTGGACTCTTGGGTGGGGGCCCCCAGTATAGGTGGGGAGGCAGGGGTCCAGTTCATAGGCCTCTGTTGCCACGGTCAGTCAGGCTTGCTTTGCTTTCGGTTCCTCAAGGTGTACAGCCCTTCACAGTGTATAAAGCCTATTCACCTCTGACCCCTCAGGAGATCTTGTGAAGTGTCCCCTAAAGTGGGCAGAGCAGGGGGCTGTTCCCCACGGCCCGGGAGAGGCCAGGTTTGTCCAGGCAGGTGGAGACAGGGTGGAAATCTGAACCTAGGTCTCAGGGCCCCTCGTCTGCTGCCCGCAACACCTCTGTCATGCCCTCCTCCGCCCCCAGCCCTCTCCTCTCCTCCCCTCCCCAGCCCTGTGCTCCTTCCCTGTTTGCAGAGCGTGTGGGGCTTTTCAAAAGCATTAATGATAGAAAATAAATTGGAATCGGAGAGAATCATCGCTGGGCATTCTCGGAGGGCTGCCTCTGCCCTCGCGTCTCTCAGCCATATTGAAGCCGGCAGCCAGACCGGAATATGAATGAGTCCAGGCTGGCACTGCTCTTAATCTGTCGGGGAGCCCTCCCTGGCCAGACGGCACTCACCGATGGCAATGAGGCCTCGGAGGCCCCTGGGCTTCTCAGACCAGGACTGATTTCTCTAGGATGGAGTCATAGTCCACGGCTGTGGAGAAAGGGTGCACAAGGTGCCCAGGTTTTCCCCCACCCCCTTGAATCCCCTTCAGGGGTCACAACTCTGAGGCCAGCCTGGGGTGGGACCCAGCATCTCTGCCCAGGCCAAGAGGACCTGTATGAAACTTCCAGTGGCTCCTAGGGTCTGGATTCTGCATCTGGATATTCGAGGCCTGCTGTGAGAACTGGGCTTCTCCGGTGACTCAGCGGTAAGGAATCCGCCTGTAGTGCAGGAGACACAGGAGATGTGGGTTCGATCCCTGGGTCAAGAAGATCCCCTGGAAAAGCACATGGCAACCCACTCCAGTATTCTTGCCTGGAGAATCCTCATGGACAGAGGAACCTGATGGGCTACAGTCCATGGGGTCGCAAAGAGTCAGACACGACTGAAGTGACTGAGCGTGCACGCACTTTGTGAGAACTTGACCCTCTTTGTCCTGTCTCCTCTAGGAAGCCTTCCTTGGTCACTGCCAAGCCTCATACTGAGTTTTCCATATTCAAGCTTCTCATGGCCCCTGGAGCAAGGGTATAAACCTAGTGCCTAAAGGGGACAGGCAGGTAGTGAGTGGGACAGGCTGGGGATGAAGCAGTGGGGAGAGGTGGAGACTGTGGCAGTGTGGCCATGCGTTTGGGAGCTCGGCCGTGGGTGCTTTCACACCCAGTTCTGCTGAGTAGCCTCTGCTCCAGAGCCACACTTGTCACTCCCTAGCTTGCAGGGAGCTCCACGAGGGCAGGCCCTAGTCTCTGCCTCTGCAGCCTGTCTCTCCACAGACACTGGCATGGGCTGGGCACCCAGCCAAGTTTCCCAGGAGTTTCAGAGGCTCGAGGGCCTGGGAAATCACTCAGAGCAAGCTTCCCATTTAGAGATGGGGAAACTGAGGCCCAGACCTGGGGGCGGGAGCGGTGGAGAGGGCTCTTGTCATGCTGTAAGCAGCCTGTTGTTCTGCTGATCCTCACAACAGGAGTTTTTGCACCTGTCTTATTTATTTATTTATTTAAAAAATAATAGCTGCTTTATTTTATTCATTTATTTATTTTTGACTGTACTGGATCTTCATTGTTGCATGCGGGCTTTCTCTAGTTGCGGTGAGCAGGCTTCTCATTGCGGTGGCTTCTCTTGTTGTGGTTCTTGGGCTCTAGAGCTCGGGCTTCAGTAGTTGTGGCGCATGGGCTTAGTTGCCCTGTGGCATGTGGAATCTTCCCAGAAAAAGGGATGGAACCGGTGTCTCCTACATTGGCAGGCAGATCCTTAACCAGTGGACCACCAGGGAAGTCCTGTACCTCTGTTTTAGAGAGGAGGAAACAGACACTCGGGGTGTCTGGATCCAGGGGCCCTGCAGGCCTGCATGTGACTCAGTGTGTTGGGACCCCAGTGCCAGTTGCCTCTTTCTGGTAGGAGTAGGGGTGCTGAGATGGGCACTGAGTCCCCTGAGGTGGGTGAGCTGCGTTTGTGCCCAGAATAAACCCAGCCAGGGGCGAGAGACCTGGGATCCTGGCCCTGATCTGCCACCAACTCCCTGTGTGACCCAGGACAGAGGGCTCACTCTGTGCCTTGGTTTCCCCATGTCAGGCTGAGAGAGGGCCCTGGAGGGATCAGAGACAGTTCAGGGGGCTCCCCTGAGCTCATATGCCCCAGCCTGCCAGCCCTGCTCAGGGCTTCTGTGCAGCCCCTAGGTTCCCTTGACTCCAGTCCAGGACTGTAATGAAACCTCTTATTCCTCTCCTTTCTGGGGTCATTGTCATATGCAATGGTGGTGACGCCCAAGAAGGGCTTGGGCTCTGCAGACCTAGTTAGCGGTGTGGGGCAGCCGGGGCAGGAGAGAAGAGGGGCTCAGGCCAACACCAGGTGGGAAGACTGCCAAATGCAGGAGTGAACACTCAGTGCTGCTTCCCAGGGGGCGCTAGTGGTAAAGAACCTGCCTGCCAATGCAGGAGACATAAGAGACGTGGGTTCAACTCCCGGGTCAGGAAGATCCCCTGGAGGAGGGCATGGCAACGCACTCTGGTATTCTTGCCTGGAGAATCCCATGGACAGAGGAGCCTGGAGGGCTACAGTCCACGGGGTCACAGAGAGTCAGACACGACTGAAGTGACATAGCATGGAATAGCACACTCACTGCTAAGCCCGAGCCACACCCTTGCATGGCCTGGCCTTCCTTTCATGTGCTCAGAATGGACTCCCAGGGTCTACCTTGTATAGCTTGGAGGGTAAGATGGTTACACAGAGGCCCAGAGAGTCTGAGAGTAAGGCTCAGGGTCACCACTCACTTACCCTGATCTCTGCCCCCATCAGCCTGTGCTCCCCTCCTGCCAGGGGAGCTCACCATGGACAACTCTCATCCCTGTTCAAACCAGCGTCTACACCCTGGGACTCTCAGAGAGGGTGGTGTCCTGCTTAGGGCCTGGAGCTGCAGAACCTGCCCTAGCCCCTGCCCTTCAAACCGCGCTGCCCCGCCAGCCATGGATGGACAGGCAGACATTGAGCCCCTGAGACCTCTGTCCTCTGGAGGCCCAGCCTTGCTCCCTTCCTGCTTGATGGTTCTGAGTCTTTTTGGTCTGTGAGCCCCTTGGGGAATCTGATGAAAGCCATGGCTCCAGACCTGAAACAGACATGCTCTCCCCCCTCACACCATGTGCGTAAACTCACATCGAGTTTCATGCAGTTTCCGTGCTCACAGGCCTCCTAAGTTCCCCGTCTGTGGGGCCTCTGGTGAGGATCTCTGCTGTCATCGATTCCCAGGGGACATGGTTAATGTGACCCGTGGTGTTGCCCTAGGATGGGAAGCCAGGTATCTGAGTCCCCAGGCCACGCTCTTTCTGTTCCACCCTGTGCCTGCCTGGGGGCTGAGCATTGTGATAACCCTCTCATTCTTCCCACAAACTTTGGTCCTTGACAGCTCCTCTGACTGGAGGGGAGGACAGTATTGGGAGGCACTGGGTCAGGCTGAGGGCCATTTGGGGATGGGTTTCCGGAATTTGCCACCTGCTCCTGGCCTCTCTATCTTCCCTGGTGGCTCAGTGGGTAATGAGTCTGCCTGCAAGGCAGGAGACCCGGGTTCAATCCCCGGGTCAGGAATATCCCCTGGAGAAGGAAATGGCAACCCTCTCCAGGATTCCTGCCTAGAGAATCCCATGGACAGAGGAGCCTAGTGGGCTATATACAGTCCATGGGGTCACAAAGAGTCAGACACGACTGAGTAACTAACACTTTCACTTTTCACTTTTTTCCCCCCCGGCCTTTCCATGAGCCTACTGGCTGTTCTTATGCCCTAACACACACACACACACACATACACACACACTCACTCACATAACGATACGCAACACCTTCTCCATAGTTCACCTCTGCAGACCCACACAAGCCCCTCTCTCTGAGCACCAGGCACCTGCACACACCAGTGCCCTCTACTTGCAGCACAGGCTCGCCCAGCCTCTCGGCACAGAGAGAAGCTCCGCAGCGTCCCTGTTGCTTTGTCTTCTCTTTGTTCCCTCCCTCCTTCCCTAGCACAAGAGCCCTGTGAGAGCCCGGGGCTGGACCTCAGAGCCCCCTCACCGGACGTCCCTGCAAAGGCCCCTCCCATGTTGCCCACACCCCCTGAGCTCCTCTGTGCCTTAGCCTAGGGTTCTCAAGATCATGATGTTCCAGGGCTTTCTGGTCACCGAGGGGAAACTCCCACCCCAGCCCACGAGGGCCAGAGTCCTGCTGAGGAGCCAGTGGCCTTGGCTTTAGCATGACCTGTCTGTACTGCTTGTTGGGCCCCCTTGCCCTGGGCAGAGATGCTGGACCCTACCCCAGGCTGGCCTCAGAGCTGTGTCCTCAGCAGAGGGCTTGGGTGGGGGGGACTTGGGCACAAGGGCCCCTCGACCCCTCCTGCACAGCCATGGACTGTGACTGCATCCCAGAGAAATAAGTCCAGGTTGGAGATGCCCAGCGGCCACCAAGGCCTCATTGCAAACAGCTTTGCTGCCAGTGAGTGCCATCTGGCCAGGGAGGGCTCCCCATTGGCCTTGGTTTGGGGCAGTGGAGGTATGGGCCTCGCATTCTCCAGCTGAGGTCCTCAAACTGGTCCTATGTAGCCCTATTCCCACCCCATACCAGAGGTCCGGGGGTGGGGCTGCATACGCCCCTCCCCTTTCAACCACAGCCAGTCTGCTCAGGTCTGCATTTTATACTGGAGTCTTAGCAGGATTTAAAGGATTACGTGAACTCTGTTGAAAATTCTACAACACATTTGTAGGCAATGGAGACCGTGAAAGCCCCCTTGCGCCCCTCCTAAGAAGTGATCCCTGTACTGTCTGCATATTGTCTTCCAGCCTTTTGGGGCATAAACGAACAATCTGCTATTTATAAAAATGGGCTCATTCTGAAATAGCATTGTACAGCTTGATTTTTTTTCATATTGTTATACATAGATGTGCCTCCTTCTGTCAAATGGCTGCGTGGCTGCGGAGTGTTCCATAGTATGGATGTGCTGTGTTTTGTTTAAACATTCCCTTACTGATAAACATTTAGGCCATTTCTTTTTTACTCTCACCAGCAAGGCTGCTATGAGCATCCTTGAATATTTATATATGGGTGCCTATGCTATCAATTCTGTAGGAGAAGCTCCTAGAAGTGAGATTTCTAGGTTGTAGGGTGTGTGGGTTTAAAACGTTATTCAATCTTCCCAAATTACCCTTCCAAAGGTTGAGCCAAATCCTCCTCCCTTTGCTGGTCCGTGAGTGCTCATTTCCCCACATCCTTGCCAGCACTGGATGTTATCAATCATTTTAATTTTTCCCAGTCTGATGGGCAAAAAAATGATATCATGTCATTTGCATTTGTATTTCCCTGATTGCTAGTGAGATAGAATATCTTTTCATATGTTTATTGGCCAATTTTAGTTCTTCCTCTGTGGGTTTCTAATTCACTGCCAATTTCTCTCTTCTTTTGTCTTTTTTTCTTATTGATTTGTAGGGGCTCTTTGTATATTAGTGATATTTTCTCCCAGTGCCTTTTAACTTGGTTTATAGTGTGTTTGCTGTACAGATGTTTTTACATGTTTATGTAGTTGGATTTATCAAATTTTTCACTTTATGGCTTCTGGATTTAATGTCTGGCATGGAAGGCTTCCCCCACTGCATAAGATTTCATTTCAAATAAGGATTTTATTGCTGAGAAGTCTTTGCAAAGCCCTGGTTTATAGGCTCCTCCTGGCAGCTGCAGCTCTGGCTCTGGGGAAGGGAGGGATAGCCCCTTCTTCCCATACATTTCATCTCTCTGTCTCCCTTCTGCCCTCTGGCATTGGAGTCACAGTTGCTCTGTCTTTCTTTAGATCTCCGTTTCCTTGTGTGTCTGCCCCCACCCCATTTCTGTGTCTCTACTGTTTTTCCATCCCCAGCTGGTTCCCCACTGAGCAAAGGGAATTGGGATGGGAGACGGCACTGTGGCAGCCCTCAGTGGGTTTGGACAGGATGGTGGCTATTAAGGAACATGACCCTCTCATCCTCCACCTGCCAGCCCAGCCCCGTGTCACATGGGCTGGCAGGACAACCCCTGGTCCATTCCTCTCTCTTTCTGGAGAAAGTCTTTTCCTGTTGGGAGGCTGAGGGCAGGCTCTGAGTTAACCCCCATCCCTCCTCCACCAGGAGGCCTTCCCCGATGTCTCCTCCTTCCTCCCCTTCCGCAGCCCTGGACCTGGCCCCTCCCTTCTGTCCTCACTGGTCTTGCCATGTCCTGCCTCCTCAGCACTGAGCGACCTGGGGTCCACCTGGCCACCTCTCAGGGTCTCAGTTTCCACCTGTGTGGAATTGATCGTGGGAGTGTGTACCAGCTGCTGGGAGGCGTGGCCCATGGGGGACACAGCGGAGTTGGTGGGTCTTTCAAGCCGAGCTCTGGAAGGTGTCCCCTCTTGCCCTCTCTGTAAAACCCCACTGCAGTAGACAATCTGTGTGCGCTGACAGAGATGGGGACTTGAAATCTACGAGTGTGATGGTTGGTGTCTAGGGGTCACTTGTTCTCTGCTCCACCCAGGCCCAGTGTTATGCTCAGCTCATGCAAGGTGCCCAGGAAAGCAAGAATGAATGAGGGAAGAGTGAACAATGCCAGAGGAGGCTGAGCCTGGGGCAGGAGGAGGGCAGTCAGGGCACCAGCTTTCTTTGAACTCCTTCTGTGTAACAACGTGCTTTTGTCATGGTTGCTCATTTCTGGGGATTAGATGTGCTCATGGGGAACACCTCCATGACCTCCTGGAGGTAAGGGTCCCAGGTGGGTTCACTACTGTCCTACACTGGAGGCCTCTGTGTGGGAGCTGTAGGGGGCCATGCACTGAGGGAGCAGTTGGGAGACAAGCTGGGGACAGCCGGAGGTCTCTTTGATGCATGGCTCGGAAGCACACAACTCAAATCCCCACGATAACCTTCCCTGGGCTCCTGCAGCCCCTTGGATCTCTGTCCCAACCTCTCCCTCTGACCATGATTGCCTGTCTCCTCGCTGAGCTTCTGGCAGGCAGGGACAGTGTCCTTCACCTCTCTATATCCCAGTCACCAAGCACAAAGTAACTGCTCAGCAAAAGTAGAATGAATGAATGAATGAGAGAAAACCCAGGGATATTGGGTAGAGTGGTTAGGTCTGGGAAAGAGGAGACCTGGGTTCTGGGCTTAAATTTTTCGCTGACTTCCTGGGTTGACCCTGACCCTCACTGAGCCTCAGTCTCCCCATCTGTACAATGGGTGTGGGCCTTTCAAACTTTGTGATTCTATGACTGGGTTGACCAGTATAGCCACATGTCTCTGTCTGTCTCTCTCTCTCTTACACACACACACACACACACACACACACACGCACACACACACACACACACACACACACACACACACACATGCATATATACATACCAGTACCATTCTCTTTGATCACAGTGTTTGCTGAGCACTTACTGGATTCCAGTCCCCCACAGTACTGAAGCTACTTTGGCAGCATCCTGAAGTAGCTCTTTCCATGAAAGTCTCACATTCCTAAGGGCTTGTGTTACTTCTGTTGAGCACATAGGTATATGATTCCCAGGGCTCCCTGGGCTCAACTGAAGGGCCAAGAAGCCAGGAGGGCAGGTCAGAAGCATCCCCCCACTTCTGCCATGGTCCCCATCACCCACCGTGGCTCTGTGGCCTGCAGCTGGGATCTCTTGTCCTTTTTAGGACTTGGCACATAGGCAGCCGCCCTGGACCCCATGTCCAGCAGAGCTCCCAGCTCCCACTGCATCTCCTCCCCTGCCCCAAATCATTGTCACACTCTGCCTGTGGTCCCATTTCCATAGCAACTCCTTGTGATGCCACCGAGGAGAGTGGGAGCTTCGGGAAGGTTTGGGGAGAAGGGAGCGGGAGGCCCATTCATTATCGTGGAACGTGGCAGCCAGGTGCTCAGAGCAGAGCTGTGGGCATGGTTTGCCCAGCCAGCTCAGGTGGAGCTGGGCTCAGGGCTGCCAGCCAGGTGGTCTGGAGGCCTGCCCGGGACGGGGCTGCCCGGGCTGGCCTGGGCCTTGCTGACTTGTGCCAATCTACTGGGAGCCAGCTTGGGCAGCCACTCAGGGTACTCCTGCCTGGATAGGCCTGGCTTGGAGGACCCAGGCCTGAGGAATGGCCCAGATTCTGGCCACCCCTCTGACCTGGGCTAGCATCACTATGTCTGGTCTTGTCCTCCAGGGTCAGCAGCCATTGGGAGGCACCCTTGGGATCTGCTGGCAGCAGGGAGTGTAATTTGGGGCTGGTGAACTGTGGAGCTAGGCAGGCCCTCTCTTACTGGGTTCACACCGCTGTGGTTCTGTTGTCAGGATGGGAAAGCCCGGGTGGACCCTGGAACCTACTCAGTGCCCATTTCTCTGCCTCCTTCTTGGAGGAGAAGTGTGCAGCCTGTGAAACAAGCGTAGAGTGTTCCTCCATGTTTACCTACCATGTAGCTAGAAATTACACTTTTGCATCTTAGACTTAATGGAATGTTGACTTTGGAAGGGACTCAGAGGCCTTTGCCATCTTCTGCTCACGTTATGACAACCACCTCCAAGATGCATTCATCCACACTTCTATCCATCCTGTCTGGAAGGCCTTATGAGTCTCCCTGGGGGTCCAGGCCTGTGTTGTATGGTACCATATGGGGAATTAAGAGGAAAAGGGGAGGCTGACCTGGCCTGTCAGAGAAGAAGGGAACTGTTAAACCTCATGAGGGCTGCTGGCAGCCAGGCCCTGTGAGATGCTGACTGTCTGCGTTTCCCTTTCACCATTGCAGTTATAGCCACCTCTGGGTGCCACCTGCACTTGCATTTTCTTAATCCTTGTCTTTGTGTTGACTCACATTTGAAGGTTGGATTACCCAGTGCTCCCCACGCCACACATCCGTAAAATCACAGCTGTGATATGCTTGTCATTGGAAAAATAAACACCTATGAAAATAAAATTGTTTGCATATCACCTAGAATCCCCTTATGCACCCCTGTGGCATGTGTCCCACACTTTGAGAAACACTGATTGGATTGGAACCTCTTGGCAATAGCTCAGAAAGGGACTTGGGTCTTTTTCTTAGAGGATGAGATGGTTAGAGAGCATCACCAATTCAACGGACACGAACTTGGGCAAACTCTGGGAGATAGTGAGGGACAGGGAGGCCTGGCGTGCTGCAGTTCATGGGGTCACAGAGTCGGATATGTCTTAGCGACTGAACAACAGCTGAGAGGTTGAGGAAACTGAGGCTGGGAGAGAGAGTTGGACCCAGGGACATGCAGGCAGCGAGTGAGAGAGCTGGGAGCCGACCTTTCTCCTCGGACTTGCAGCCCCAGGCCTGTGTCTTGGGGCCTCGCCAAGGGGATACGACACCCTGGTGCCGTCCCTGCTCATGGAGGGTGGGGGGACTGGGACGCGAGCTGCCCTGGGAGAAGGTTTGGTGAAGGAGTAAACCAGTAGAGGCAGGGGAAGGAAGGGGGGGAGAGGGCACCTTGGGAACCAGGAAGCCGAGGCTCAGGCCCGGGGAGAGGCACCCCTGGGGCTCTGCAGCACCCGCTGTCAGGGACCAACCCAGGTCTGCCTCCTGGAGCCAGGCTGGGAAGGAAGGCAGTCCCTGGTATCGGCTGGGCACCTACATGCCCCAGTTTGTCCATCTCTTGTCTCCTTTTATCTTCCCAGCAGCCCTGGCTGGAGAGACAGTATCCCCATTTTATGGATGAGAGAAGTGAGGCTCAGAGACTTGACTTTCCCCAGGTCACAGAGCTGGTGGGCGGGGGAGGCGTATCCAGACACCCGCCTCTCTGCCTGCTGCCAGGAACCCGACCACTCCCAGAGCCCCACTGCCCGAGCTGGTGGCCTGTGAGGGTATGTGAGTGTCAGTGAGTGAGCATGCATGTAGGTGTAAGTGCCAGTGATATGTAAGTGTCTCAGAGACTACGTGCAATATATACAGGTGAAAGCCTGTGTGTGTGTGTATGTATAAGTGCAAATGTGCAAATGAGTGAGAACACATGCGAGTGTGTATGTGAGTGTGTCAAAAAGAGGGAGAGAGAGTCTGTGTGTCGAGATGTATGTTAACTGCCCAGCCTAGTGGGATCAGACCCTCTGTGTGCATGGCCCCCCACTGCCCCCCAGAACCGTCCTGTGCTGCCTGCGCTCTGGCTGATGGTTTGACTTTTTCTCCCACAGCCTCCTGCCCTCACAGGCCCTGAGGCCCCCGTGCCCACAGGCAAAGAGAGAGATCGCCAGTCTCCCTCCCAGTTGCACCCCCTACAAGCCCGCCTGACCTGAGGTAAGAGGCTGCTCTGGGCTGCCAGGAGGTGCGGGTGGGCCATGGAGGGTGGATGTGGTGTTCCCGAGGGAGCGGCTGTGGGCAGGCCATCGCGGGGGGTTCCCATCTCCCACCTCGGCCTGAGCTCAAGTCCAGGAGGGTTGCTGCGGCCGTGGGCGTCCCACTAGTCCAGGCTGTGGCAGGGCACCGGCCGCCCGCTCAGAAGCCTGGGGCGTTCTTCTGAGCGCGTAGTTTCCTGGACGAGCCGGCTGCCGGGTCCCGTGTGCTGTGGGAGGTCTCTTGGGGTGAGCTGATGGGCTCTGTCCTTGGTCCTGTCACATTGTTGATCAAACGTGTGCATGACTCCAGGTCAGGCGGGAGTGGGAACGTGTGGACTGAGACAGTCAGGGTCCAAGGAACTGTCAGGAGGCTGGCACTGGCTCCGACGTGGGGAATTTCACGGGGCTCCGAGCCAGAGTAAACGTGTGAGTCCTGACACCTTCAAGGCTGGAGGCGGCTCAGCCCCAGGTGTGCGCGTGTGACAGGCACTGGCAGCCAGGTGACCTTGGCGCTCTCCGTGCGAGCAGAGCAGATGGCCTCTTGGACTCTATCATGAGGAGCAGGACACCCAGAACGTGGGAGGTGACAGCCCCCCGCCCCACCACTCTGGTCCTGTATGAACACAGGGAATGTGGAGAAGCCACAGCAAGTCCCGAAGAGGGGGTTGATGGGGAGGGGGGGACCTGGGTTGTTGCCTCGCTAGACTTGCCTGTGACCTTGAACAAGTGACTTCCACTCTTTTTCTGGGCTAATGCTTTGTTCTTGACAGGCCTCCGTGACCCATGAGAAGGTCTGCTAAACAGAAGGCGCGCTGGGGGAGGGCTGGGGGCAGCAGGCTGGGCTGGAACGTTAACCCAGTTTTTCAGAGGAAGGAGACCTAGCGGCCCCTTCTCCTGAAGGATTGGGTGACAGTTGTGATGTAGCCAAGGCTCAGCTGACGCTGTCCTCCCCTTCAGGAAGCTGCAGGGTTTGGCAGGGAGCAGACAGCAGGATCTCCTTCCCGGGCCCTCCTCGTTTTGGAGTCCAGTTACCTCCATCAAGATATTCCTGCTAATCAGTCAGCCCTGGGTGGAATGAGCAGCTAATTAGCCCTCCAGTTTAACCTGTAATTGCTGCTGGGAGATGGGGAGAGAGCAGGTGGTCAGGATTCTCTGCAAAGCAGCCTGGGGTGATGGGAAGGCTGAGTGCAGTGGCGGCAGGGAGGTGGTGGCTGGCCCCTGCCCCTACCCTCGTTGGGGGGCACCACAGACCCCTCCATTGCCCCCCACTCCCCCCCGCCAAAGCTGCCCAGGCAACTGCATGAGCACTGGGAGATCAGTGGGCAGGGAGTCGGGGAACTAACGCAGAGTGGAGGCCGCCTTCTTGGCTGGGGGGCTGGAGGGGCCTGGAGGACGGGTGCCCGAGCTGAGCCTCGAAGGCTGTAGGATTCATTTAAAATGTTCTATTTTTCTGATAAATAAAGAAGCCTGCGTGTTCTCCATAGAAAATGTGAGCACTTGGGTGTTCTGCCCGTCAGTCTTTTATAAAATATGTATTTATATCATAATTGGGATCAAACTGTACTTACTGTTTTCTAACCTGCCTTTTGCACTTAATACTATGCCAAGATCATTTTCCCACCATTAAATACTGTTCTGGAATGTGATTTTTAATGGCAGCGTAATGTTCCAGCCCGTGTGTGCCGTTGCATGTTTAACCAATTCTCTGTGGTAGAGTTTGATTGTTTTCCTTGGTGTGTCATCGTAAATAATACTGCGTGAACAAGATGATGTATGTGGAGCTGTGATGGGTGGAAAAGGTTTGGGGGAGGAGGGAGGACCCAGGCTAAGCAGCGGTATAGAGGTGGAGACTTTCGAGTATTTGTGGAGTGAGGTGCCCAGGAAGGGGGGCCAGACTGGTCACCGGGAGCCTTTGAGGCCTGCTGAGGAGTTGAGACTTGACTCAGCCAAGCCCTGGAGGGAGCCCAGGTCTTTCTTTCCTGTCTCCTGCCTCCTCCCGCCTGTTCCTCCAGCGCTCCTGTGGCCTGAGGGGAGGGGGCGGGTTGATGGGGTAGGGGAAGGGCAGGTGAAGCTGGGGGTCCCAGATGCCATAGCCCTTGACTTCTCGCCTTCTGGTGGGGTCGATGGCATTTAAATCAAGCCTCTCTCTCTGTGGCCAGCCCTGCCCAGGTCTCCTTGCAGGAGGGACACACCCACCACCTTTGGACACTTACTGACTCCTGAATCACTGCTACTGGTCACACAGGCCTCCCTTCTGCCCCTGCCTACGTGGAGAGTGGGAGGTGACCCATGTCCTTGGAGAGCCGGGGAAGGAGGCGGGGGGGGGGGGGGGGGGGGGCGGGTGTAGGTGTCTCTTCCAGAAAGCCTCCCTGACCTCTGGGCCCATCTGGTGGCCCCTCCCAGCCTGCCCCTCCCTGTGCACGTGTGTTCACCCCAGCAATGCTCACACGCTGGGCGGATGACCCATGGGCGTGGCTCCTGGGATGATCTTTGCTTGCAGCTCCCAAGCTCCTCTCTAGTTTCTGCGCACAGGCATAGCTGAAGGGCGGATTCTTAACCACTCCTTTTGTTCATTTTCATCGTTCACATTGCAGACGTTTCCTAAGTGCGGCTGTTTGGTAGGGTCTGTGTTGTCCCGGGGACCCAGAGATGAGCTAGTCATGGCCCTGATCCTCAAGGAGCACACAGGCCATGGAGGGGGCTGGCGGGTGAAGGTGGCCCTTTGGATTATGCCCACTCTGGGGTCAGATTGCCTGGAATCCAGTCCCAGCTCTGCCTCTCACTAATGATGTAAATTCAGGCCATTTCCTTACGCTTTCCAGGCCTCAGTCTCTTCCTCAGTAAACAGGGAATGTAACAGCATTGACTTTGTGTGGATTAAGTTGGTTGGTGCACGTAAGGGCTTAGAGCAACGTCTGGCACATAGTAAATGCTCAGTTAAGTGTAGTCGTCCGCTATAGGACAGTGTGACCGAGGATAGAAGAGAGGGTGGTGGGGAGATGTGCATCAAGAGTCAGGCTCTGGTCGACCCCCCATCTGGGTGTCCTGTCATCCCTTGAACCCCTCAGCCATCTGCCACCCTTTCTGTGGGTGGTGATGGGGGGATGGAGCAGGCACGCCCAAAGGGAAAGGCTCGAGGCCTTCACACAGGCCTTCATACTTCTTAGGTGGGGGTCTGTGGTGTCTGTATTGGCAGGGGCCAGCTGCCACTTCTGCCTCTGCCGCCTTGGATGCTGGCACTGCTGGGGATGGGGTGCCCCGGGGTGTTTGGCTTTGTCTGTCTTTGTTTCTAGTCCGTAGTTTTCATAGGTTTCGGGGGAGAGGAGGTGGTGGGGAAGCAAAATTAAAATTCTTCTTTGAGAAGTTAACAACTTCCCAATTAAAGGATTCTTATTTGTGAGATGCCTCAGAGGCCTTTTCAATCAAGAGGCTCTTCTGAATAATAAAAGTGCTTGAGCTGGGCTTGGAGAGACACAGAATGGAGCCTGAGCTGCAGACAAGAGAGTGGGGGACACCGAAGATGGGCGCCCACAGCCTTGAGAATGATGGTTGTGTGTGATGGGGTGGGCTGCATCTCCTTTCTGCTCAACAGTGGAGGGGGGGTTTGGCATGGGGAAGGTAAAGAGCAGAGAACTGTCTTTACTTCCACCCCTTTAGCCTTTAAGCCCCTCTGACTCTTGCCTGAACCCCACACCCTGGTGCCTTCTATGGGAACCCTCTGTCATCGTCTCTCAGGCCAGGATGGAACTGGGAGGAGGCTGGGATGTGGTGATGACAGTTTGTAACCGTGAACATGGCCTGAGCTTGTGCTCAGGAGCAGACAGTCTGCATAGGGGGCAGTACCTCTTGGCTTCTGAGACCCTAGGCTCCCTGGTGATGTGCTGGGTGTGGTTTTGTAACTGTTGGGTGGGCGTGTCCACCTGCCTTCCAGCCTGGACCCTGGACTGAATGCTGCCCAGCTGATTTCCTGGGAGACCGGGTCTGTCCTGCTTGGAGCTGAGTATCTGCTGGGTGGCCCAGGAGAGCTGCCTCCTCAGATCCTGCCGGGATAAGCCAACCTAGCCTCCCTGAGTGTCTGGAATGTGGAAGCTTCTATTACCTGAGCCCCACTTGCAGATGAGGGAGTAGTGAAGTGACCCCTAGATGCAGAAAGGGGTTCTTGCTGAGAGAGGCTTCTCTTCCCATGGCCCCTGGGGCCTTCCAGGTGACTGAGCTAAGAGGAGCTGGAGGAGACACAGGGCGAGCCTCTCCCCTCAATGGGCAGTCCAGGCCTTTTCTCCAGGCCCCACAGGGTCTGCCTCTGGGAGTTGTCAAGGTCATTTGAGGAGACCCTTCCGTGGTGGGCCCGCAGTCCAGGCGGTGAGGAGGGTGGCTGGAGGGTTTCCAGCATGCACCTGCTTTCCTACCCTCCCCCCACGTGTCCTACTTTCCGGGAGCCATCGCGGCGAGGCTGTCTGTGTCAACACCCGGAACCGTGAGAGCCAGGCCCCTCCAGAAGGCCAGCCGACCGTGCGGGTGCTCCCCGGAGCGCCGGGTTTCGGCCGATAATTGGGAGCAGGTGATGTGCAGGCTGGGGACAGGGAGGGCCGCCCCACAGCCTGGGGAGGGAAGGCACCAGGGTGGGCAGGGTCATCTACAGACCCTGTCACAGGAGTCGTGATCAGGCGCTCTGACCAGGTTGGGAACTGAGAGACTTCGGATTCGAGCGCCAGTGTTGCGGCTGTGTGTGTGGCCTTGAGAAGTGACGCTGCCTCTTGGGGCTATCTGTGCTTCCCGGTGGCACAGGTTCCAGTGGAATGGAGGGTCACACGGGGTAGCATGTGTGAACTGCAGGGCTGGTGGGTCATGTCAGTGGAATGTGGATTTGTGGACCGTGTCGGTTTTTTTTTTTTTTTTGGCCAAGCCATGCAGCTTGTGGGATCTTATTTCCCTGATCAGGCAGAAATTGAACCCTAAGTGAAAGCACAGTATCCCAACCACTGGGCTGCCAGGGAATTCCCTGGACTGTGTCTTAACAGCACCATTTGGTGGGGCTGTTTCACATCCCAGCCCTGCTGCTTGGGTAAGTGCTTCAGTTCTCTTAACCTCAGTTTCTCCATCAGCACAATGGGCATAATGATGGCTCTTCACAGAGGTGTCTACTTCATCAGTGGGGGACTTCTACCCCCTTATCTCTGAATCATTTAATGATCCCATCTTTTCTGAGTACCCAGTGGTACTGGGCTTGGTGGCCCCCAAATGATTAGGTCACACGGTTCCTGCTTTTGGGTAGCAACGTGAAGTTAGTGGGACTGAGGAGAAATGCTGGGAGTCTAGGAAAGAGAAGGAGATAAGGGCTGGAGAAGTCAGGGAGGGCTTCCTGGAAGAGGCTGGACCTTAGTGTTAAGGAGGATTTGGGGAAGGAGGCGGGGCAAGGAGGAATGTAGAGAGGGCATGGCTGCTGGGAATAGTGTGAGCAAAAACCAGGAAGGGGGTGGTAGTGGGGTTGGGGTTGGGGTTGGGAGGGTGGGGGGTTGCACTCAGAGCCCAGAGAAGCCCCAGCCCTGGACCCCTGGTGGGGGCGGGGGACTAGGAAGTGGGAGTGGGACAGTTGTCTCCTGATTTAGGGCTGCAGCCTGGATCCCAGCAGAGAGGCTGGCATGGTGCCTATGGGCGAGTAGGGGCACGGGTTCACTGTGCACAGACAGGACTCCCTAGTCTCTGGTGGAAAGTATGGCAGCCTTGTGCAAGGCCTGGGAGGAGGCTGGTGGCAGCTACCCAGACTGGCAAGGCCTGTGGAGAGGCTCTGGCTGGAGGTGGTGTCACCCTGAGGGCAGCCTGGATTAAGGAACCAGGGGGTCTGATTTCTTGAGGGCCAAGAGACTGAAAGCCGGAGACGTGGAAGGGATCTGTGGTGGGCTGGGAGGGCCAGGAGAGTCACTCTTTTTTTTTTTTCAGTTTGGCCGCACCATGCAGCATGTGGGATCTTAGTTTGCCAACCAGAGATCGAACTTGTGCCCCTTGTGTTGGAAGCTTGGAGTCTTAACTGCTGGACCGCCGGGAAGGTCCAACCAGGAGAGTCACTTACCGAGTACCCACTATATGGCAGGCCCTCAGTTAGACCCACTCTGAACTTGGGCTTGCACAGGAGCCTAGGGCGGCCCTGAGCTCATCCTAGTCCCTGGTCATTTAATATCTGACCTGTCCCAGGTCATTTAATATCTGAACTCCCAACTTTTAGCCTTTTATGTGGCCCCACTCCCCACCCAGGACTGTGGGATTGAAAGGTGAACATCTCCCAGGCTTTCCTGAGTGTGCTCAGTAGAGGGTCCCTCAAATATGCAGTCTTCCTGGAATTTGCCTCTCTTGGGGAGGCTCAGAGAGGTCAAGGGTATGTCTCAATGCCACACAGCACTGAGGCCTGCAGTCCTTGACTCCCTGGAGAGGAGGTGCTGTGTTCCCCTCCTCTAGAGGATCTGTTGGCCCCTGATGGGCCCTTTCAGGTTGGAGGTCAGAGGTAATCTTTCCAGCCACAAGCTGCCTCATATGTCTTCACCACTGAAGGAGGCTTTAAAATCTCAACCCCAAATTAAAACCTATGAGTGCTTCAAAACAATGAAAAATTTCCCTGATAAAAGAGGAGGCACACTCAGGCATGTCCTCAATGAATGGAGTGACTTCTGGGATTAATCCAGGATGTATGGGAGGGCACCCAGCTGGGAAAAGCGCGCGATGGATATTGTAACAAATTGTTTGCTGGCGAGAGGAATAATTCTTAATGTGCATGAGCTGCCGGCTGAAGGCACCTTGGCTCTGGCTGCCACGTCCCTCACTGGCTGGGCCTAAGCAGGATCTCAGCAGTGCGGCCTCACCTCTAGGTCTCTAGACCTTCACTGATGACCTTCCAACCCCTGAAGCCAGTCTGAGTGGGAGTGGGTGCTCCCCGAATCTGTCCTTAGATACCCCACCCCAGGGCCTTTGGAGTCCTGCTGCCTCCCCCTGCTCTGTGCTCTTAGTTGGGGAGCGCGCGTGCATGTGTGTGTGTGTGTGTGTGTGTGTGTGTTGGGGGGTGGACAAGGGTGTGCTTGCTGAGTGGTATTCCTCCTCCCCTGCTGTGGGGGGCACCTCCCCTTCTCGGACTTCCTGAGTCTCAGACCTGCCTGTTCCTCCACTTTAGACCACCCTGGGGAGTCTCTGCATAGACTTGCTGTTAGGCTGCCTCAGTTTACCTGTCCAGGGCTTGGGCCACTGCCTCTTCCCCAGCTCCCTAGCCTCAGGCATGGTGGGAGGGGAAGTGGGAGCTGAGTTGTTCTCCTTGGCCAGTGCTCCCCGCCTCCTAAAGTATCTTTATGCTGAACCTGCGGGAACAGGGTTGGGGGGTGCCTAAGTCACTTCACCTGGGGAACAAGGGAACATGACCACTGACGCACAAATGGCAGACAGGCCTCCTGTGCGCCACTCCCCACTCCCAGCCCGGGGCTGACCAGCACATGGGCACAAGCCTGGATTCTGAGTCACACAAGTCTGCATTTAGTCCTAGCTTCCCACTTTCCAGTGTGGGACCCAGACAACTCCCACAACCTTTCCTGCTTCCTCACTTACAAGAGATGGGGTCTTTGTATTGTCTTCATTATCTCATATTTTTGAAAACAAGATCTCATTCACCCACAGAACAGTCCTGGGAGATGGGTCCTATTATTATCCCCATTATGCAGATGAGAAAACTGAGGCTCAGAGAGGTCAAGTGAGATGCACAGAGTGGCAGGGCCAGGACTCAAGCCTTAGTCTCAGATCTGTAACTGCATCATGGAATTGTTTAGAGAAAAGGTCCTAGATCATAGGTGCCGCTCCACAAACCTCATCCCCGCCTGTTCCCTTTTCATAGTGGAAGAGGTGCTGAGACCCTTCAGGGCCTGGGGCAGATGACATTGGGATCAGGGAGCCCTGGCCTGCTTCTCAATAACCCCTCTGGCTTAGAGCTTACCTGTCTCTTCATTCATTCATTTATCCATTCATTCATGTGTTTATAAAATACTTCCTAAGCGCTGGGTGTTATTTCTAGGTTCTGCAGATAGAGGGAAGTTACACATACTCCACCTGCCCTCATAGTTTCCATTCTTGTGGGAGTGGCAGTGAAGCAAACCTCAAATCACTTGTTGTTAGGCAGAGGGAATCCTCTCTCTTTTTAAAAAAATAAATTTTATGTATTTATGTGTTGGCTGTGCTGGGTCTTTGTTGCTGGGCACAGGCTTTCTCTAGTTGCAGCGAGCGGGGTTACTCTCCATTGCAGCACACGGCCTTCTTATTGCAGTGGTTTCACTTGTTGCAGAGCATGGGCTCTAGGGTGTGTCGGATCAGTAGTTGTAGCACACAGGTTTAGTTGCCCTGCGGCATGTGGAATCTTCCAGGATCAGGGATCAAACCCATGTCCTCTGCATTGGCAGGTAGATTCTTAACCACTGGACCACCAGCTAAGTCCCAAACCTCAAATCATTTGAATAGCGCCAGACTGTGATGAAATTGGACCATGAAACAGGGAGCGGCTAGGGTGGGCTGAGTGACTTTAGAGGGGAAGGGATCCAGGCAGGACTTTCTGAAGAGGTGATCTGAAGTCTGAGAAGAAACAGCATTCTAGGGTGGCTGAACGACTAGACCAAGGCCTGGAGATGGGAAGGAGCTGGATGTGTTTGAAGACCAGGAGGAAGATAGCATGCTGGTGGATGGGGAAGGAGGGAGAGGGGAGGTCCTAGCAGAGGCGGGTTTTATTCGGAGAACTATGGGGGTTGTGGGGTGGGGGAAGCTCTGAGAGCGCTGAAGCAGGAGAGTGACAGGATCTGATGTGTGCTTTTCAGATTCCGTTCTGGCCCCCATGGGGAGAGAATAGATTAGAGCCAGTGGCGGGGAAAGCAGGGAGCCTCATGGGGAGACTGGTGCTGGATCTGGAGGAGAGCAATGGGGTCACAGCGGGGAGGAGAGTGGCCTCTGGATGATGAGAGATGGGTGGAGGGGGGAGATGCTGGAGATGGGCCCTGCGGTGGGAAGACTGAGAGTCTGGGTTGGGGGAGGTCAGTTTGGCCTGAGTGGCCTTGTTTTCTGAGATGGGATTCCGGGCCAAGACGGTCCTCATTTGGACTTCCTGGGTGTGAGGTGTCAAGGAGCCATTCATTGGAGCATCACTTCCTCGGGCTCTGTTGGGACCTCCTGCATGTCTCTAGATTCGATGCTCTCGAAATGACTTCACGTGTCTTATTACACTTGTTCCAAGGTCAAAGGCTTTGACCTAATACATTGGATCATCCCATTGCCAAGTCCATTTTTCAGATGAGGAAACTGAGGGGCTCTTACCTCACCTCCGTCTCTGAACTGCACACCGCCTCCCTCTAGACCCCTGGCATCCACGTTGAGAAGAGGGTGTAAGAATCCCAGTGATACTTCAAAGAAAGGTGGCAGGAATACTCGGGGAGCCCGGCGCCATCTCCTGCTGACGCCTGGGTGTGTGTGTGTGTGTACATGAGCATGCGCGTGCGTCAGGCCCATTAACAAACAGAGAAATAAATTAACGAGTATTCAACCCACCAAATGTTCCTTCTGTTCTGTATAATAGAGCACGGGAACATAATTTTCCCCTGGAGCAAATTGCTACAGCTGAACCTGCTCCTCGTTTTCCTCCAAAAACTGCTTAAAATTCTGGAACGCTTGTTGATTTCAGGTCCTTTCCCTTTCTGCCTCCTGTCCTCAACCCCCAGGCTGCTTCCTTCCACCTTCCTTGTGCCAGGCCTCAGAGGAGCCAGATTGTCACTCAGCCAAAGTTCCTGCCCTGCAGATGAGAGGATCCTGGGGGGCAGCAGCTCAGTCAGGGGGTGGGTTGTGTGTGGGCTGGGGAGGCTTTTGGGGTGCTGAGTGTGAACAAAACATCCAGGGCTGGCAGAAGGGACCAGCTTCACATTGAGCCCTGCCACAGGTGTGCTGTGTGACCTTGGGCAAGTCACTGCCCTTTCTGGGTTTCAGTTTCTCTTGGTTATAATGGGGCTGAATGGGCCTACTATTCCACGGACCACATCTTGAGGTGTACAGAATGCCATGTAAGTGGGAGGCACATCCTTCTGAGGATTCCCTGTGCAGAGAATGGGTAAGAAAGGAAGTGTTAGTCGCTGAGTTGTGTCTGACTCTTTGCAACCCTATGGGCTGTAACCCACCAGGCTTATCTGTCATGGGATTCTCCAGACAAGAATGCTGGAATGGGTTGTCATTCCCTTCTCCAGGGGATCTTCCTGATCCAGGGATCGAACCAATGTCTCCTGTGTCCCCTGCATCAGCAGGTAGATTCTTTACCATCTGAACCACCAGGGAAAGGCGTGAGTGCCCCTCCTTCTTACCCCACTTCCAGGCCCTTCTGTGGAGCCTCTGGATTCAGGGACTTTGTCCTGCTTCTGAAATCCTCTAGGGCACTTCTAATTTTCTTAAAGCAAATTAATTTTAATCTACTTTAATTAAACATGTCTTATAAAAATGTATATTCATTTGTAGACCTCTCTCCTCTCTCTCTCTCTCTCTCTGCATATCCTGTCATTCAGAGCCCCACCCAGGTCTCCACTTGTAGGCAGCCTCCATAGGGTGGGAGCCTGAGTTGGGGGGGGCCTTGGCATGTTGACTCCTGGTTGTCCCAGACCAGGCTGAGTTACCTTTCACGGGAGCAGAATAGGGATGCGGGGATCTGGTGCTTAGGAACCTTAATATTCTGACCTCCTAACCCCATCTTGAGGGGTCTGGTTATACTTTATGGAAGCTGCAAAGTTCCATCAATCCCACAACTATCTCTTTGCTCCTCAGCAGAGGAATGAAACCCCAAAGAAGCTGCTGAGACTTTGCAGGCCTGATGAAGCAGGGCCTTGGCTGGGGTCTGCTGTGTGACCCCAGGTCCAGCCATCCAGGATCCGACTTGTCTTCAAGCCCTAGGATGGCCCCAAACCTTGTCTCCTCCAGGAAGCTCTCCTTGACTTTGCTATTTGTCTTAGTATGCTTGACAACTCTAACAAAAGACTGGGTGGCTATGATATAGACTGGGTGGCTTAAACGACAGAAATGTGTTTTCTTTTAGTTCTGAGGCTGAAAGTCTGAGATCAGGATGCCAGCATGGTCAGGTTCTGGTGAGACCTCTCTTCCTGGCTTGCAGTGGCCACCTTCTCACTGCGTGCTCATAAGGCAGAGGGAGTGAGGAGGGGGCGTGGAGAGGCGGAGAGATGGGGAGGGAGGGGTTTCTTGTGTCTCTTCCTTTAAGGTGGTGGTGGTTTCGTCGCTAAGTCTATCCTACTCTTGTGATCCCATGGATAGAGGAGCCTGGCAGGCTACAGTCCATGGGATTCTCCAGGCATTGGATTAAGGCTTTACTCCATGACTTTCTCTAACCTTAATTATTTCCTTACTCCGAATACACTCATGCTGGGGGCTAGGGTTTCAGCACATGAACTTTGGGGGACACAATTCAGTCTGTGATGCCACCCTGCTCTCCTGTCCCCTGGCTCACAGTCCAGCATCTGTTGTAAACTGTTGGCTTTAATTTTCCCCAAGGTCTTCCCCCAGCACAGTTCTGGGCATACTGGGGGCCCCAGTATGTCACTATGTCTTGAGGCCACAAGTTGAGGAAATTTCCTACTCCTTCCCCTGGCACCCGGTTGGTGGGCCCTGTACCCCAACCTCTCCCCGCATCTAGGCGGCTTGCCAGACATCTGCGGCAGAGGAGCCTCCAGACCCCCATACCTGCCACATCCTTCCCTTCAGTCCTTGCCACTGCTTAAAGGGAGAAGTTCAACTCCCTTGCCTGGCTCTCCATGGCTGTTTGACCTGGACCTTGCTTCACACTTTAGGCTTATTTCCTGCCTTCTCCCTTGTTCCATCAACAGATCTTTTGTTCTTTGTTTTTGTACCTGCTGTTCCTCTTGCCAGGAATAACGCTGTCTCCTCATCTGGCCAATGAACTCATAGTTCATAGAACTGAACTGAACTTCCACGGTACTCTGTGCTTCTCTGTCACTGTATTTGACACCCTGGATGGTCCTTGTCAAGGGATGTGTCTTGTTCACCACTTGGTCCTGGTACCTCCCCAGTGCCTCCATAATTGTCTGTGGAGTGAATTGATATGAATATTTATTGAGCACCTGCTTGTCTCCAATACTTTGGACACCTGATGCGAAGAACTGACTCATTGGAAAAGACCCTGATGCTGGGAAAGATTGAAGGCAGGAAGAGAAGTGGATGACAGAGAATGAGATGGTTGGATGGCATCACTGACTCGACGGGCATGAGTTTGAGCAAGCTCTGGGAGTTGGTGATAGACAGGAAAGCCTGGTGTGCTGCAGTCCATGGGGTTGAAAGAGTCGGACACGACTGAGCGACTGAACTGAACTAAACTTGTCCAGGCACTTTTTAGGACCTAGAAGGCTGTCTCCACAGAACTTACATTCTAGCAGAGGAGACAGACATTAAACAAGCTGCAAAGCAAAACGTTAGATTGTGATAAAGTCAAGGGGGAAAAACAAATCAGAGAGGAGGAAAAAAGGAAATGTTAGTGGTGAGGGTGCCCTATTGAGAAGGTGATTTTTGGTGAAGACCTGAAGAAGGTGAGGGAGCTGGGTGGATACTTGGGAAGAGCATTTAAGGCTGAGGGAACAAGGACCCCCAGCCCTTGCCTGGCCTGTAAGAGGGATCTTTAGTTGCAGCATGTGGGATCTAGTTCCCTGACTGTGAATTAGCATTGGGAGCATAGAGTCCCAGCCACTGGACCAGCAGGGAAGTCCCAACGGGGTCAACTCTTAATTCCTCCCTTTCTCTGCCCCTTCTCAGGGAGGAAGCCTGAGTGGCAGAAGAGGCAGGAGAGGGAGAGAGGGATATGGGAATTGATGTCTGAGAGCAAATGGGGTCAGAACTTGCAGACTGTTGTAAGGCTTTTGCTCTGAGTGAGACGGGAGCCCCTGCAGCATTTTGACAGTGTGACTTGGGTTTTCGGGGTCCCTCCCACTGCTGTGTTGGGGACACTGTGGAGGCAGGTGCCCAGGGAGGAGGCTGCTTCAGTAATCCAGGAGAGATGGGCGGTGTCTTGAGCCTAGTGGCAGCTGTGCAAATGGTGAGAAGTGGTCAGATCCTGGATCGATTTTGAACGGAAATCCAGTGAGACTTGCAGATGGTGGATCAGCTATTCTGGGGCAGAGAAAGGGAGGAATTAAGAGTTGACCCCATTGGGACTTCCCTGGTGGTCCAGTGGCTGGGACTCTATGCTCCCAATGCCGATTCACAGTCAGGGAACTAGATCCCACATGCTGCAACTAAAGATCCCGAATACTACATTCAAGATAAAAGATTCCGAGGGCTGCAACTAAGACCTAGTGTGGCCAAATAAATAAATATTAAAAAAAGAAAAAAAAAATAGTTGACCCCATGGTTTTTGGCCTCAACAGCTGGGCAGATGGGAGTATAACTACTTTTGAAACGGGGACGTGGGCAGGATCAGGCTTGGGGTAAAACAAAGCACTCAGCTGTGGTCATGTGAAATTTGATGTACATGCTAATTGTCTAGGAGGGGTGTTGAGTTGGTAACTGGTGACTGTTTTAGGCTAAATGATGGCTCCCAAAGATGTCCATGACCTAATCCCTAAAACCTGTGGAAGTTATTTTATATGGAAAAAAATCTTTGCATATGTGATTAAATTAAGGATTTTCAGATGGAGAGATCATTCTGCACTGTGTGGGTGGGGCCCAAATGCAATCACTAATATCCTTATAATGGGGAGGCAGAAGGAAGTTTGACTACAGAGAGGGGAAGGCTGTGTGACTACACAGGCAGAGAGTGGAGTGATGTGGCCACAAGCCAAGAAATGCCAGTGGCCCCAGAAGCTGGAAGAGGCCAGGTAAGGATTCTCCCCTATAGCCTTCGGAGAGGACCAGCCCTGCTGACACCTTCACTTTGACCCAGTGAAACTAGTTTTAGAATTCTGACCTCCAGCACTGTGTGAGAATAAATTTCTAAGTCACCAAGTTTGTGGTCATTGATGACAGCAGCCCTTGGAAATGAATACAGTTGTAACAGGCCTAGAGAGTCTGTGAAGCACCCTCAGTGTTCCAGGGTCCTGTGTGTCCCCGCCCCTGTGGGGCGTGAGGTCAGAAACCCCACAGTGATGGGATCAAATCTCCACTGTGATGATCACAATGACAATAATAATGATAATATTTCCATGTACCACTTTCCCGGCCCTTGATAGTTGAGTAAATCTTGAACATTTGCTCCTCATGATCCCTCTGGGACTAAGACTGGACTGGGGGTTGGGAAGGGCTGGGGTGAATCCCTGCAATGTGTCAGGCCCAGCACCTGGGCTTCACTCCTCTAGTGTTATGTCAGAGAAAGGTGGCAAGGCCCGTCTCCGTGGGGAGGGTGCAGGGAAGGGACTGAGTCTTTCCAAGGTTGTGGAGAGCCACCCCTCACCTGGTTAGCCTAGATCACTCCTCTAAGCAGAGGCCTTAAGAGTTGGGCTCTGGGGCCAGCCTGCCTGGCTTTGCATGCATCTACCTGTAAGCCATGTGGCCTTGGCTATGCCTCAGTGTCCTGTCTGAAAAATGGGTATATTAGTGGTGCTGGCCTTACAGGGTCATTGTGAGGCTTGAAAGTGAAAGTGTTAGTCACTCAGTCAAGTCCAATTAGTTACTTAGTCCTGTCTAACTCTTTGTGGCCCCATGGACTGTAGACTGCCAGGCTCCTCTGTCCATAGAATTCTCCAGACAAGAATACTGGAGTGGATTGCCATTCTCTTCTTCAGGGGATCTTCCTGACCCAGATCAAATCCAGGTCTCCTACATTGCAGGCAGATTCTTTACTGTCTGAGCCACCATTGTGAGGGTTAAGTTATTATTAATACATGTAAACATGTAAAATGCTTAGAACATGTCAGATTTTAACCCTCAGGCTATGGTGGGGGTGGGAGGAGTCAGGACTGTGGTGGAAGGAGCTTTGCAGTCCTCGGTTCTGGTTTCCAATCTCAGCTCCCCCGTGGACGAGCTGTGTGATTTTAGATGCTTGATTTTGTCCTGTTAACACCTGCTGCTTGCGGGGCTTCTGGGAGAAGGATTTGGTAGCTGATGGGTAAAGGGCCTGCTATGATGGGGCCTCCAAGCTGAGGGCTTCCCAGGGCTAGCTCTCTACCCACCTTGCAGCCAAAGCCCTGGGTTGGTGACCCATCCCCAGCCCACCTCCACCGTGAGCAGATTCTGCCTCAGGGCTTATATGGCAGCAGGGGGTACATGGATGAGCAGTGAGCTGGGTACTCTCTGATGGTCTTGGGTGGAGCAGGGAGGGTGGCCAGGGCAGCCAGAGTGAGGCCTTAGTGCACCTACTAGCACGCGGAGGCTGCGTGCTGTGGTTGTGGCTTCCTCTGCAGCACCTACGTAGTCAGGCCCCGTTAGAGTCTACAGAGAAGACATGTGGTGATATTTACAGCCAAAATCTTCATCCCCATAAAGGGAGGCAGGGGTAAGGGTTGGGAGGGGGAGGGAGGGGCCAGACTTTTTGATAATGTCATAAATGGAGACTGTCTCCCTGGAAACAGTGGCGGTCATGGCGGCCACAGGCTGACAGATGTGCATGCCATAATATGGGCCCGTGGTGGCAGTGGCAAGGACATTGTGAGGGATGGATGGACTGTAACTCAGCAAGCCTGGGGCTCGGGGACAGCCGGCTGTGCTGATGAAGGCGTGGCGGGGATGCTGATGGAGGGATGGGGGCTTGGAACTGGGTGTCCAGGGGGACAGTGGGTGCCTGCTGCTACCCAGGGTTTGGGGGAGACCCTCCAGCCTCTGGCTTCTGGCCCAGCACCAACCTCAGAGCCAGGCCAAGCTGGCAGGGAGATATTTTCAGAGTCAGGGGCCTTCCCTTACTTTCTGGCAATGGGCACTCAGAAGACCAGCCACACAATGGTTGTTCTAGGCCTGCAGGGGCACAGACATAGGGCAGAGTGCTCGAGAGCCTCGGCTCAGGCTGTGGGAGGGCATATCACAAGAAGCAGGGAGTCTAGTGTGAAGGAGGAGATGACTGGGGAGGCTTGGTTGTGCCTGGTATGGAGGGTCCTATTCAGGGCTGAGTGTGGTGGATCCCCACTGCCAGAGCTTCCGGGGCCAAGGATTTACCTAAATTGTCTTGTTTCAGAGAGAGTGAGGAGCTACTCTTCAGCCACCCAGCCATTGGTGCTCCAGCCTGGGTCTCCATCTGGGCCCACAGGGACTCTAACAGGAAGTGGAAAGCAAGCAGGGACTGGGACCTGGAAGATGGTAGGCTCAGGGGCTGCACTTACTGTCCAGAAATCTCTGAGGGGCCAGAGCCTTTTCCTCAGACCCTGACCTGCAGTGGCCACGGACTGCCCCATGGAGAGCCAGGTCAGGGAGAGGGATAGCAATTAGAGCTTCAAGTGGACAGGCTACTTTGGGTGGTAGTGAGTTTGCTCTCATCAGAAGCGTGCAAGCAGGGGCTTAATGGCCATGGCCAAGGAGACTGAAGAAAAGGAAATCCTGATGGAGAAAGGGGTGGGTTTGAGGCTTGCCCTTCTAGGCCCGAGGGACAGTCATCCTGGGTTCTAAGAGATAAGATGGCCCCTGAGATGACTGCGGGGCCTGTGGCTCTGCCTCTCTCACAGCATGCACTGCAGCTGAGTCTCAGGCCCAGGTCATGGGAGGCCCGAGTTCTAGTGCCAGCTTGTCCCTGACTTGCTCTGTGATTTCAGATGGCGCCCTTAGCCTCTCTGGGCAGGAACAAGGAGCACTGAGGCTGTGGGCTGGGAGCTGCTGAGGAGGAACCTTAGGGCCCGATGCCAGGCACTGACTCTAGCCCCTCTTGGCCACTTTCCTCTGCAGACAGCTGGACCCAGGGCAAGGGGGAGGCTAGGATCCCAGGAGCACCCATCGGTGATCCTTGTGACCAGGGTCAGGGCTCAGCCCAGGTCAGGAAATTTCCTTTCATCTGCTGCTGCTGAGTGGCCATCAGCCCCGTGACCTGTTGGCCTGCTGCTCTCATTACCAATACCAGAGGCCTGAACTGGGTGGCAGATGGACTGCGTGTGTAGTGGGTGCTCACCCTTTGGCTCCTGGGACTGTGTGTATGAGCGTGTGTGCGTGGATGTATGTGTACACTAGGTGAGGGTGGTTGGAGCTGGGCTCCCGCAGGAGACCCCCCAATCTCTGGCACCCATGGGGGTGTGAATGGAACCACGTAGCAGCTGCACCTTGATTCTGAGGTGCCATCTAAACTGGAAGGTGCTTGAGGGACCGCAGGCCCTAGGTAAGGTGGGCAGGGTGCTGGAGGGCTTGGCTGGGGACAGGGTGGGCATCAGGAAGGCAGAAAGACCTGTTTGGCATGGCCATAGTTTCAGGGGAGCGAAGGCCCACACTTCCCTGCCCATTTGAGGAACCAAGAAACCTTTCTGGGAAATGGAGGCACCCTCCCTGCACACTCTCATCACCTCCTAGACTGCACCTCCACAGCCTCCAGCTGCTCTTGGCCATCCTCCCCAAGAAAGGGCGTGGGCCAGCCTGCAGCCCTCAGAAGACCTGCAGGGGCAGTAAGCAGAGCGGCTCTGGGTGGGCGGAGCTCCGGGTGGGATATTTGTATCACATCTTTATCCATTCCTCTGTTGATGGAGCTCATGACCCAGTGACCCCCTTGGAGCTGTGGAGGTGTGGGTTTGAGCAGGGATACTGTGCCTGAGGGTTGGCAGGAACCTGATGGGTACTCTCAGAATTTAAGGGAGGGCTGGTGGGGCCTGGAGACAACTGTGTAGGCAGGACAGACAGGGTCTCTGGGCCCAGGGAGGGCAGCTGTGCCTCAGGCAGGTTCCTGGGTGAGGGTAATGGAGGGGAGCTCTGCTCTGGGCAGGGCTTCCGGGGGGCTGCGCGGCCGCAAGTGAGTTTCCAGGACTGTGATGTGGGGGCAGAAGCCCATATTCGTTTTTTTTTTTTTTTTTAAACCTTTTATATTGGAGTATAGCCTGCTAGGGTCTTCACTGGTAGCCCAGCTGGTAAAGAATCCACCTGCAGTGCAGGAGACCCTGGTTCGATTCCTGGGTCGGGAAGTTCCCCTGGAGAAGGGATAGGCTACCCACTCCAGCATTCTTGGGCTTCCCTGGTGGCTCAGACTGTAAAGAATCCACCTGCAGTGTGGGGACCTGGGTTTGATCCCTGGGTTGGGAAGATCGCCTGGAGGAGGGCATGGCAACCCACTCCAGTATTCTTGCCTGGAGAATCCCCATGGACAGAGTAGCCTGGTGGGCTATAGCTATGGGGTGGCAAAGAGTTGGACATGACTGGGCAACATGGTGCAGCGGCATAGCCAGTTATGGCTTCCCAGGGGGTGCTAGTGGTAAAGAGCCTGCCTGCCAATGTGGGAGAAGCCAGAGACTCTGGTTCGATCCCTGGGTCGGGAAGATCCCCTGGAGGAGGGCATGGCATCCCACTCCAGTATTCTTGCCTGGAGAATCCTGTGGACAGAGGAGCCTGGCGGGTTACAGCCCATAAGGTTGTAATGAATCAGACATGACTGAAGCGGCTTAGCACGCATAGCTGATTAACAGTATTGTGATAGTTTCAGGTGCACAGCAAACTGGCTCAGCCATACACATACATGTATCCATTTCCCCAAACTCCCCTCCTATCCAGGCTGCCACATAGAATTGAGCAGAGCTCATGTGCTCTACCGTAGGTCCTTGCTGGTTGTCCATTTTAAATATAGTAGTGTGTACACGTTGATGCCAAACTCCTTAACTGTCTCTTCTCCCCATCCTTCACCCTTGGTAACCGTAAGTTTGTTCTCTAAGTCTTTGAGCCTGTTTCTGTTTTGTAAATAAGTTCATTTGTATAATTTCTGTTTAGATTCTGCATATAGGTGATATCATGCGATATTTTTCTTTCTTTGCCAACTTACTTCACTCAGTATGACCGTCTCTCGGTCCACCCATGTTGCAGCAAATGGCATTCTTTTTAATGACTGAGTAATGTTCCATTGTATATTTGTATCACATCTTTATCCATTCCTCTGTTGATGGATGTTTAGATTGCTTCTGTGTCTTGGCTTCTGTAAATAGTGCTACAATGAACCCTGGGATGCATGAATCCCTTTGGACCACGTTTTTCTCTGGATATATGCCCAGGAGTGGGAGTGCAGGGCAGGAGACCATATTCTTAGTCTCCTCATTCTCCTGATCTGCGTGACCTGAAACAAGCGCCTTTATCCCTGTGTATCACGGTACAGTAGTAGTTCCGTCTCCTAGGGCCATTTGTACTGGAAGGTGCTGGAGAATTGCACGTCCTTCCTGCATGGAGTCAGGGACTGAGACGCACAGGCTCCAAGCGTGGTGGGTAGGCGGGCACCAGGCTCAGTTTGGCCTGCCTCTTTTCAGATCTCACCTAGTAGCTGTCACTCAACTTTGTAGTGACTAGCCTCCTCACCTGTAAAGGACATTGGGAAGGATGACCTCGTGGGGCTCTTGTGCCAAGATTAAGAGTCCAGTCTGTCAAGCCCTGCATGTAGTAGGTGCTCATTAAACATAGGTCATCATTGTTATAACATCGGAACTGGAAGTGCTCAGAGCTCCAAGCAACCCCTTGCCCCCACCAGCCTGCCCGCTGCATGCTCTTTCATTCTGTCTGTGCCAGTGCCTCCCAGGGATGGTGTCCAGGGCTCCATGAGCCCTCAGCAGTCACAGGGATGAGTCTCTATAGCTCAGATGTGGAGGCTGAGGCCTCAGGAAAAGGTTACTGCAGAGGCCTGGGCTCTGAGAGCAAGTGCCCAGGAACCCGGTGAGACTGGGTGGGTACAAGGCTGGGGGCTAGCAGGAGGGGAGGGAGAGACCGAAACCCACTCCTCTGGCCCCCAACCCCTACAGTCAAAGCTGGTTCCTGCTAATTAGCGCCTTAACGAACCGTGCTACGACGCTCCCCTACCCTGCTCCCAGACAGATAATTACAATGAGATTTTTGGCTTCTTGGGGGCAACTGGAGGTGGTAGGGGAGAGGGCTTTTCTGGCTTTTTTAACTGTCCACAGGGATTTTCAATCCTACCCACTCTCGTCTCATTTGGAGAAGGACAAATAATGAGTTAATGGACCTTTTCTGCAGCTGAGAGGGACAATTTATGACAGAAGTGACAAACTTCATTTTAATGAGAGGCAAATTCCACTTTATTTTAAACGGCAGGTTTTCCTCTTCATCCGTGGCTTTTAGGCATTGGAAGTGGAAGCCGAGGTGTCAGGTTGGCAGGACCTGGGGCAGGCTGACTGTTCGGGAGGCCTGGGCCGAGTCTCTCAATTCTCTCACCGGTTCCCCTGTACCCGTGCCTCCCCTCCTTTTAGGGCCTGCTCTGTTGTCCAGTCGCCACGTTGTGTCTCTTTGCAACCCCATGGACTGCAGCCCTCCAGGCTTCCCTGACCCTCTCCATCTCTCGGAGCTTGCCCAAGTTCATGTCTGTCGAATTGGTGATGTCATTCAACCATTTCATCTTGTTGCCCCCTTCTCCTCTTGCCCTCAATCTTTCCCAGCATCAGCGTCTTTTCCAGTGAGTCGGCTCTTCATATCAGATGGCCGAAGTATTGGAGCTTCAGCTTCAGCATCACTCCTTTCAAAGAATATTCAGGGTTGATTTCCTTTAAGATTGACTGGTTTGATCTCCTTGCTTTCCAAGGGACTCTCAAGAGTCTTCTCCAGCACCACAGTTTGAAAGCATCAATTCTTCAGCGCTCTGCTTTCTTTTTTGTCCAGCTCTCACATCTGTACATGACTCCTGGAAAGACCATAGTCTTGACTATATGGACCTTTGTCGGCAAAGTGATGTCTTTGCCTTTTAACACACTGTCTAGGTTTGTCATAGCTTTCCTGCCAAGAAGCAGTCATCTTCAAATTTCTTGACTTCAGTCACCATCCACAGTGATTTTAGAGCCCAAGAAAAGGAAATCTGTCCCTGCTTCCAAGGGGCGTGCTTGTGGGCTCCATTTATGGATCAGGACAAGGAGGTTGAGAGAAGTTAAAAGACTTGCCCCAAACTGCTCTGGAATTTGGGGGTTGGTGGGTGGCCTTTGAACCTGGGCTGTGTGACACCAAACTCCATACTGTTACTACTCCATCTTGCTGTCTGACTCGGGGGGTGTGGGAGTGCAGCCAGAGTGGGACTGTCTGCCCAGGTCACTCCCAGGGACAGTGAGGGAAGGTAGGAGAAGCCAGCAGAGCCTCCTGGCTACTGGGCAGCCCTGGCCCCAGAGCACCTGGGGTCACACTGATCTAGTCTCCTCTTTTCTGCACAGAGGATGCTACCTGAATGGTGATCTTTGCAGGTCTGGAGGCAGGGCCCACAGTGGAGGTGGGCAGCCCATCTTTCCAGTGGCCCCTGAATTGGAGTACAGGGTTACTCTGAGGATTCTAGCACCAGACCACAGAACCTGGCCGGAGAGGATGATCCAGTTTACTGCGCAGCAAGAAACTCAAGGCCAGGGAGGGCAGGCAGCCTGCCCAACCTCCACAGCTTTACAAGGCCAGAGCTGGGATGGGAGCAGGCACCCTGTAACCAGGATGCAGAGTTGAGCCCATTATCTTCCTTTCTGAGTTACTGCATCTGTGGCATGGGCCCAACAGTGTCCTGCTCACATGCAGTCAGAGGGGTGGCAGCGCCTTCTGGGCTCCCTGCCAGCCCCTTGTACCTCTTGGGCTGTAACCCCAGGCTCCTGGCCCAGCTTGTGGGGCCTTGAGACTGAGTCCCTCAGCTCCTCCTCAGAGGTTTTAGCTCTTGTTTTTAGAGCCTGGAGAAGGTCTTGGAGGGCGGAGCAGGGTCGGGGCTTCCTTTGTATCCTCTGAGAACTCTCAGTGGAGAAGCCCAGGGCTAAGAAGTCATGACTCTTTGTTTTCTAGGTCAGAGGATCTATTGCAGATCCCCTATCTTCCCCTCCTGCCTCATACGGGACAGTGGGATTTGTGAGGAGTCGTGGGCTGTGGGCTAACTACACCTTGACTGCACTCAGTGCCCCAGAGTCTGACCCCACCTGCCTTTCATCACTGCTGACCTTGAACAGGTTCCCATTTCCAGTGGAAAAAGTGGGTTAAAATCCTCCTCCTGCTGGGATGGTGGTGGTGGTGGGGCGTAAATACAGCCAAAAAGAATCCGCCTGCGATGCAGGAAATGCAGGACATGCAGGTTCAGTCCCTGGGTCAGGAAGATCCCCTGGAGGAGGAAATGGCAACCTACTACAGTATTCTTGGCTGGAGAATCCCATGGACAGAGGAACCCAGCGGGCTACTGTCCAAGGGGAAGCAAAGAGGTGGACACAACTGAGCAACTGAGCAGGTAGGCATGGTGTTGTAATTAGTTGGTGCTCAAAAGTGGTGGCAGATGTAAGATTCCCAGAAGCATGAGATCTTGGAATCATAGACCTTTGGAGGTCCAGGGTCTTGACTGTCAAGAGGTTGGAGGGGATCCTAGGAGCCCCTGGCCCAACTCTGGAAGGGGGGTTTCTCCTCCCCCAGGGCTGTGATGCTATTTGGCATCATCCTCTCTCTGACCTTGTCTCACCCACCAGGTGCCTGCAGGTGAAGAGGTATTGTATTGCGGGTAGGATGGGATTCAGCTCTCTGGGTGACTTGAGCCCAGGGAAGGGTCACAGTCCTCACCTGGGAGCCTAAAGGTGGGACCAGGTCCTTTCTTCAGGGCCCACTCCCCTGACTGGCCAAAGCAGGGGCTGGAAGTTGGTGGGTATCTGGGCTCTCTCTGGCCCTGGGAGGCAGTCTGCTGGGCCAGACGGGGAACTCCAGCCTCCTGTGTCCCTGGCCAGTCTAGGGGCTCAGAAAGGGCCTGCTGCCTCCTGCCCAGGTGAGGAGGATGACTTGTTCCTAGGGAAGAGTTCCTGGGTCTGAGGTCAGGCTTGGATCTGAATCTACCCATCCTGTGCGTGACTTCTGAGAGCCTCAGTTTCCCCATCTATGGGGAGTGATAGAGAGCAGCAATGACCTGCCCCTCTGGCCACACCTACTCCAGCTGAGGAGCACCAAGGCTGCTTGCTTCCTGGGATGCAGGCCCCAAGTTGCATGTCCCTCCATCCCAGAGAGCCCTATCTCAAAAGGTCCCTGGGAGGAACTCAGCTCCCCAGGTTGACATATTTGACTCCAGATCCCATTTCCACCACTAACCAGAGTGTGATTGTGGGCACAAATCACTAACCTCTGTGGACTTCAATGTCTCCACCTGGAAAATAGGGCCCATCAGGGTCTTGGAATTAAATGAGCTCATATATGTTGCACATTTAGCGCTGAGTGAGCACGTAAGGAAAGGCGGGTTTTATGTGAGGTGCCTGGCACACAGGAGGTGCTGGGTGATGGTAGCTATTTCAGCTCCTCCCTGGCCCCCTCTTCCCAGGGACCATCTCTGCTCATGGTGTGAGGTAGAGACGGAGCACAAGGCAAGTGGGCAACAGTGGTCCAGCACTGTTAGGTGTGGTCGCTGTCCACCAGGGCTGGGTAAGGGGCTGAGGGCCTGGCTCTCTTCCCTCTTTCTCCCTCGGTGGCAATCCCCCTGCCTCCCTCCATGGCTGTAGTTGGTTTTGACATTGTCCAGTCCAAGCTGGGGTATGGTGAGGTAGGAGACGGATTTCTCCCACGGGAAGGTACCCCTCCTCGACCGCTTGCTGACCCTGGCCATTTTGTTGGCCAACAGACCTCCCAAAACACATGCTGTGGGCTAGGAAGAGGAAGGAGAGAGGCCCAAGTCATGGGGGAGCCCGAGAGGTCACAGAAGCCTCCTTGAAAGAGCAGCCTCGGAGGGACTTGAAGTGGTAACTGGGTAGAAGGGAGGGTGGGAGGGTGGGCCCTTTGGCAAGTGGTCCAGCGAGAGTGAAGCCCTGGAGGTGGGAATGGGCCACATGGGGTTTTGGCCTCTCTTGGAGCTCTTGCCAGATTTCTGCTCATCCCAAGGTTGGCTTTAGCGTGGTCCTCTGGAGGCCTTTGCTGAGTTTATGGCAGCTGGGGTTGGGGGAGTAGGGGACTCCTTTCTCTGAGCCCTGCTCTGCCATGGACAGCTTCCTCTGTTCCTGCCAGGATGATGCTGAGTGGTCATCAGCCCCTAGCTCAGCTCTGTGGCCCTGAGCGAGCCTGGCCTGGATCAGAGACCATAAATTGTTCCTGAAAGCACTGGGAGCTATGGAAGGATCTTGAGCAGGAGAGGCCTGGATGAAAGCAGGGTTTGTGGAGGAGGGACAGGGCAGGAACATACCTGCGGTGATGGGGCTATAGCCGGCAGAGAGAATTCTCTGGCAGAGGAAACCAGTGCCCACATGCCGCTGCCTTGCCCTCCCTGCTTGGCTGCGGTGCTTTATCTGACCTGAGTGAGGAATGAATTGAGGGTGTAGATCACCCTGGTGAGGTGGGCATCAATTTCCATTAAAAGGCTGGGCCATGAATTTCTCTCTCCTGCTGTCCTCTGACAAGTCTGGCCCTGGTCTTGGCTGGAACAGGGTGGGGATCAAAGGAGGAGGGGTGAGACAGAATTGGGGAGGTGGGATGGGGGTAGAGTCCCCTTCCCCCACCTACTCCTTCCCTCCTTTCTTCTGCATAGGACACTTGTGTCCCTGTCACTGACCAGCCTGCTCCTCACTGTCCGCATGAAGACATGCGTTCTCCTTCCACAGACCCGTTCTCTTCCTTCATAGCTTTCCCCACCACTTGTATTTATTGCTCTATCTGTTTAATGTGCTGCTGCCTTGTTCACAACTCCTTCCCCAGAGCCTGGGACAGAGAGGGGCTCAACAACTATTTGTTAAATGAAAGGTAGAAAGAAAAACTCAGTGGACTGCTGGCTTGGGCAGACCCCCACCCTCAGGGAGCCCCCAGCCAGGGAGAAGAGGAGGAGATGGAGGAAGTGGGTACCCCCCGGGAACCTGCTTCTGCCCCTTTGAGGGAGGGTGGGGGGCACAGGTGTTGGAATCCAGCAGGGATGGAGGCAGCAGCTGTCCAGGAGGCTGGGGTGCAGGTAGGTAGGGTGCACGGGGCAGTGAACGATCACAGGCTAGGGCAGGGGTTGGGGTGTTCAGGGCCAGAGGTGGCCCCACTGGCAGCGGGTGAGGCCACGTGTATTACTTTGTCATAAACCCTGTAGTCCTCGGCCCTTCCCTGAGCCATCTGCCATACCTCTGGAGCAAACTCTTTCAACCCTTTTGTGGATTGTTTGTGTGTTTACCCCCCACTTCTATATAATGGCTTGTATGGCTGTTCCTTAGTTTCAGGCATCACCTAGTGAGTTTTACTAGCTGAGGATTTAGCTGCATTTGACCACCATCCCCCTGCTTCCACCCCAGTCACCACATTTTTGGTTGGCTGAGCTTCCCAGCTGAGCCACACAGAATACTCTGATTACTTTTTCGTTCTTGACAGCTCTGTTTTCCCTGGAGTTTTAAAACTATCTTCTTGCAGGGTTGGAGGGGTGGGAGGGATTAGGGTTTTATTTTTTAAAATACTTATCACTTTTTCAATTCCCAACTCTCCCTCAGTTGGGTAAATCTCCTTTCAATATAAGGAAAACATGTAAAGTCCTCTATCAATTTCATCCTCTTGAAAAAATTTCTCCTTGAGCCTTCAGATCTGCTCCAGTTGGGTTTATTTAGATGCCTGTTGTGCTTCAGGCACACCCGGATGGCCCTTCTCCATAATTCAGGTTCCTTTCACCTCTCTCGGACTGGATCTCTTGCTTCCCTTCTTAGTTGACATTCTCATTTTGGTGAACACATCCTCCAATAGCTTCCGGAAAAGGTGGGTGGGAAGTATGTTTTGAGACCTTGCCCATCTGAAAATTCTTCTTCTGCCTAAATCTTGATTGAGAGTCTGACTGGGTATAGAATTCCAGATGGAGATCTTTATCCCCAGAATTTTAATGGGGGCCCTTCCTTTGAAGTCGTTGCTTTTACGTTGCTTGTGGTGCTGGTGTTGAGAGTTCCATGGCTGCTCTGGCATCCATTCTGAGCATCCTACCTGGGATTTTCTTTCTGGAAGCCTGTAGGGCCTTCTCTTTCCCTCCATGTTCTGGGAACTCACTGTGCTGGGCCATGGTGAGGGTCTGATGTTTTAAGCTGGAAGCTTGTGTTCTTCAGTTCTAGAAAAGTTTTTGATTTACTCCTTTATGCCTGGCCTCTGTTTTCTCTGTTCCCTCTTTCTGGAACTCCACCCAACCACATGTTATGCTTCTCAGAGGGACCCCTAACTTCCTCATCTTTTCCTTCCTTGGTCACATTGCTTTACCTTTCTGTCCCTGTTTCTGGGAGATCTCTTCTGTGTTATCATTCTACCCTTTTAATGAAGCTTTAAAAAATATTTGTTTATGTACTTATTTTTGGCTGTGCTGGGAGTCTGTTGCTACACATGGGCTTTCTCTAGCTGTGGCTGGTGGGAGCTACTCCAGTTGTGCACGGGCTCCTCATTGCTGTGTCTTCTCCCGCTGCCGAGCACAAGCTCTAGGGCACATGGGCCCAGGAGCTGTGGTGTGCAGGCTTAGTTTCCCTGTTGCATGTGGGATCTTGGTCTGGAGATCAGGGATCAAACCTGTGTCCCCTGCATTGACAGGTTGATTCTTAATCACTGGACCACCAGGGAAGTTCTCTAATAGAGTTTTTTATTTCTGCTGTATAAATTTTAAATTTCAAAGATTCTTTTTTATTTGTTGAATGTTCTCTTTAAAATATGTTGCATCCAACTCTTGTTTTGTGGATATTTTATTTCTAAGGATAATAATAGTTCTGTCTCTTTTTAAAGTTTCCTTCTATCTGCATTGCTGATTTCCTTCAAGTTGGCTTTCTTTTACTCTCTCTCTCTGTTTTTTTTTTCACTTGTTTGGGACTTGGTCTTTCCTATTAGAGATTTCCTCAGTTAATTCACTTGGCAAAATTTATGGAGTCACTGCTCTGCACCAGCTCCATTCTGCAGCCCTGAACAAAATGGTCAAAAGTCCTTGAGCTGATGGAGCTGATGTTCAAATGTCTGATGATGCTTGTTTGGTAGCTCTTATTTAGCACTGGGACAATAAAGGCTGATTGGTGTCCCCCGTGTGGGGGCAGACTCACCAAATGTGGCTTCACTGTGCTGGTTCACTGGAAGCCCTGATGGCAGGGCCTCCTGGAAGTGAGTCAGGCAGGAAGGCTGGAGTCGAGACCTGAAATCCAGCACAGAAACTTCACCTACTCCTTCAGTGTTTAGTAAGGGTTCCCTGCCACCAGCCCCATGGCCTGGTGTCTCCCAGTCTTCTCTGGGCAGAGCTGGGAGCTCCGTGGGGTCTCCCTGCTTCTTGTTTCCAAGCAGTCCTTCATTCCCATGCCCAGGGCTGCCTGGGGCCACTAGTTACCGTGCCTTTGGTGGGTTCTGCCAGGTAATAGGATGGGGACTCACTTTCTCAGCTCTGCCAAATCAATTACCGCTCACCCATCTGTTTTCCAACTTCCAAAATTATGTTGCTGTTTTCTCTTCTTCCAATCTTTGTCCTTGTGGATTTAGGTACAAAAAAGAGCCTTTATTGTTGTAATGGGGTTTTGGAAAGGAGTGACGGTGAATGCACATGTTCAACCTACCATAGTTAATCTGTGCATCCCGCAGTGGATCCATTCTCCTGCTGGTGGACATTTAGAGCATTGCCCCTTTCACTCTGGGCTTCCCTGGTAGCTCAGATGGTAAAGAATCTGCCTGCAGTGCAGGAGACCCAGGTTCGATCCCTGGGTTGGGAAGATCCACTGGAGATGGGAATGGCTACCCACTCCAGTATTCTTGCCTGGAGAATTCCACGGACAGAGGAGCCTGGTGGCCTACAGTCTATGGGGTCGAAAAGACCTTTCACTGTTTCAAACAAGGCTGCCATGAGCATCGTACATCCTCCTGGTATGTATGTGTGTGGGTATTTTTCTTGAAGTGGAATTGCTTGGTGGTAGGCTATATGCAACTTCAGCTTTACAAGATAAGACCACAGTGTTTCACCAAATGCTTGTAGCAACATCTGCTTCCACCAGCAATGTCCAAGCAGCCCTGTTGTCTCACAGCCCCAACAACACTTGGCACTTATTAGATGCCCACCAACTTAACGGGTACAGTGTTGTATCTTCTTTTACTTGGCATTGCTGGGAACTCCGCTGCCCTGAGGCAAGTCTTGTCATGTGTTTGGCCCTTTGGGTCTCCTCAGCTGCCAGTTGCCTACTCCTATGTTTTGGCTTTTACAAAAAGTGGGCAATTTGTCTTTTTCCGTATTGATTTGCAGAATTCTTTATATAGCCTGGAAAAATTTTTTTTGTTGTTGGCTGTATGTACTACAGGCATACTCCTCTGGTCTGTCTCTGGCTTGTCTTTTCCCTCTGTGATGTCTTTGGTTGCCCAGGCGCTTTAAATTGTAACAAAGTCAAATCTCTCACCTTTATGGCTTAGGCTTTTTATAGCTTGTTGGGAATGAGCTTTTTTTTTCTTTTTTTAAAGATCATGATAAATCTTGTTAAATTAAATTTTCACTGGGAAAAGCTGTCTGAATCTGTCCTCAGAATGGAGAGAATTGACAGATGTCCTGAATGGTGGACATCATTGCAGTGGGAGTGGAGATCAAAGAGTAAGAGAATCATTGGGGCTTCTCTGGTGGTCCAGTGCTTAAGACTCTGCCTTCCAATGCAGGGGGTTCGGGTTTGATCCCTGGTCTGGGAACTAAGGTCTCATGTGCTACCCGGTGTGGCCAGAAATTTTAAAAAAAGAAAAAAAAGAAGAAAAGAATTAATGAACACCAAAATGTGTTCAGTGCTCAAGGCTTCTTAGTGTTCCAGAGAGAAATACTTTGCTTGATCTTTGACACCGTCCTAAAAGCCTACTTTCTTTGTCTCCTTTGGAGAACCAAGGCCTCCTGCCATGGCTACATCACAGGTGACTCCAGCTGTGGTGGCTGGGCTGGGAGTTGAAGACGCCTGCGGGAGATTGGTTAATAGGTATCCAGAGGAGGCGAGAAGGAGCAGCCTGCCTTTTCCCAAGGCTGGGCTGCAAAAGTGTGGTTTGTGTTGTTATTGCTGGTGGGGAGTGTTTGTGCCCCCCCACCCCGATCGAGCCCCTGGGGAAGTGGGAAGGGTTTGGGGCCCAGGAGCCTGCCACTGCCAGCACTGTGATCTTGGACAGGGTCTACACCTCCCTGCTTTTTTAACTTATATGCAGAGTACATGATGTGAAATGCCAGGCTGGATGAAGCACAAGCTGGAATGAAAATTGCTGGGAGAAATATCAATAACCTCAGATATGCAGATGACACCACCCTTATGGCAGAAAGTGAAGAGGAACTGAAGAGTCTCTTGATGAAAGAGGGGAGTGAAAAAGCCAGCTTAAAACTCAACATTCAAAAACCTAAGATCATGGCATCTGGTCCCATCACTTCATGGCAAATGAATGGCAAATGGAAACAGTGAGAGACTTTATTTTCTTGGACTCCAAAATCACTGCAGATGGTGACTGCAGCCATGAAAATTAAAAGACGCTTGCTCCTTGGAAGAAAAGCTATGACCAATCTAGACAACATATTAAAAAGCAGAGACATTACTTTGCCAACAAAGGTCTGTCTAGTCAAAGCTATGGGTTTTCCAGTAGTCATGTATGGATGTGAGAGCTGGACCATAAAGAAAGCTGAGCGCCAAAGAATTGATGCTATTGAACTGTGGTGTTGGAGAAGACTCTTGAGAGTCCCTTGGACTGCAAGGAGATCCACCCAGTCCATCCTAAAGGAAATCATCCTGAATATTCATTGGAAGGACTGATGCTGAAGCTGAAACTCCAATACTTTGGCCACCTGATGCAAAGAACCAACTCATTGGAAAAGACCCTGATTCTGGGAAAGATTGAAAGCAGGAAGAAAAGTGGACGACAGAGGATGAGATGGTTGGATGGCATCACTGACTCCATGGACATGAGTCTGAGTAAACTCCGGGAGTTGGTGATGAACAGGGAGGCCTGGTGTACTGCAGTGCATGAGGTCCCAAAGAGTCAGACACAACTGAGCGACTGAACTGAACTGACACCTCCCTGAGCCCCTCTTCTTTGGGATTAAATGGGGTGATACTCTCATAGCCCTCAGGGAGCTGGGGGTGCTGAGTGAGGCAGGTAATAGCACCTGAAGCTAATCTTAGGTGGAAGGTCTCTTCCCTGCAGAGAGCCTCAAGGAAGGGTGGAGACCTAGGAGCGTGGCTGAGCAGTGGGCTCCCAGGAAGACCCTTGGGGTTGGTCCATAGTAGGGGGGTGGTTAGGAAACCAATGACCTACTTTTCCTTTTTAAAAAGGTCCTTTTTGAGAAGATGATGTTGGCCCAGGGAGTGGGAAGAGGGGAGGAGTGACCTTCTGGCCTGCCCTCAGGCCGGTGGAGGGGCGTGTGAGGTGGGGCTGGGGCAGTGGCTAGGAGGGCAGGTGAAGACCCTCCCCTCCCCCAGCCTCTGCTGACAGGTGGCACTCCACCCCGCCTCCTCCCCAGGCCTCACCCAGCACTCTCTGCCTCCCAGCCCCACCCAGGACCTGAGGGGTTAATTTTGCCTGGTGTGGCAGTATGCAAATCCATACACTTTCATAAACTGCTTAATTAGGCGAATGTTAATGAGACGTTAATTACTGTTGTGCCCGCGGATCCCACGGAAACGGAGATTATGTTTCTCTTCAAACATCCCGTCTTAATTATAACTTGTGCTTAATTCTGCAGCTTTTGCCAACTGGGCGAGGGTGGGGTGGGGCGGGGCATGCCTGCCTTGCCTGCCTGGGGGCGGGGGTGGGCGGGCACCTCTCTTTCCAGGGCAGTTCTTTCCTGCCTTCTCACCTTTGGTCCTCCATTCCTTCCTTAAGCACCTACTGTGTGCCAAGCAGGGTCCTGAAGCTGGTAGTGGAATAACAGAGAACAGTCAGACCCAATCCTCCCACGGGGAGCTGGCAGCCCTGTGGGGAGGCAGCCTTGTGAGTAGATGTCACAGGGAGGGCCCCTGGGGCAGACATAGAGTGGGAGGGACCGCTTGGCAGGTGGGTGGACCAGTGAAAGTGGTGTGTCCCCTGGGTGGTGGGTCAAGGGAAGGCTTCATGGAGGAGGGGACATGTGGACTGAGTGGGAAGTGGAAAAGTGTTCACCAAGTAGACAAGAGACCTGAGTTTGGGTGGAGGGCCCTGCTTGGGCAAAGACCTGGTGGTTGAAGCCTCATCTGCTGTGTGGCTTCCCCAAGGTGCTCTCCCTCTCTGATCTTGCTTCCCAAGATTCCAGTCGAGGTCTCCTGCCTGGGAAACACAGGAGGCTGGGAAGCTTGTGCAGCCTTGGGCAGGTTACCTCCCTCCATCTGGACCCTGACGGCCTCATCAGGAGTTGATATGGGCCTGAGGGGAGTGAGGTCCTGACCTGGAAAGGAAGGTGATCAGGGTAGGCTTCCTGGAGGAGGCTTGCTTAAGGCCTGCTTCTCTGGGACTGTGAGACTGTACCTTGCCTTACACTTGGGTCTTTGAGCATATGATGTGCTTGGTGTATGCCATTGCCCATGTCCCCTCAAGGTTGACCACCACAGCCAGGGTCCTAAAAGAGTGGCTTGCACCCACTGTCCTCATGTCACTGCCTTTCACCTGGCCCTCAAGCTGCTCTGCCTTCACACAACAAGAACCACCCAGCGCCTGCCCTGCCAGCTCCTTGCGTCTTCTTCCACCCCCAAGTACCGGGAAACCTCAGACTGTTCTGGCTTCAGCAAAGGCTGCCCAGGTGATTTCAGGACTGGCTCTTCAAGTTCTAGGGCTCAAAATACCCAAGAGGATGTAAAGCTCCATTTTACAGATGGAAGACATGAGGCCAGAGGTCAGGGTCTGGCCTTTGGTCCTCCATTTGTTCCTTAAGCACCTACTGTGTGCCAAGCAGGGTCCTGAAGCTGGTACTGGGATGACGGAGAACAGTCAGACCCAATCCTCCCGCGGGGAGCTGGCAGCCCTGTGGGGAGGCAGCCTTGTGACCTGGGGTCACACAGCCAGGAGTTAGTAGCATAGCACAGACTAGAACTGAGTTGCAGTTGGCTTGTGGGCCCTTTCTTGGGAAACCAAGGGAGAGGGAAGCAGAGGCCTGTTGCCTGAACACCGTTGCACAGCCAAGCCTCACTCCATCATTCATGTCCACTTTATAGATGGGAAAACTGAGGCTCAAAGAAGCCATGGGCCAAGAATGGAAGCATGTGACAGGGTCTCAAAGAACTCCTTGAGTCATCTCCTCTGACGTCACTCCCCTAGGGGAATTCTTGGGCATAGGGGCTACAGGCAGCCATGAGGGGACTTAATTTCATGCCTGAGGCCAGGAAACTGCCTGGCTCCCCCAGCCCTTGGCGCCCTTCCTCCTGAGAACTCCTCCTGTTGGAATCTCTCCTTCCAGTCCCTAATTTCCTTGACAGATTGTTTACCTGGAGTGTCCTGCATCTGACCTGGACCAGATTAGTGGTATTTCTAGAGTTGAGGCATTTTTAACTGGAAAGAGCACAACCATAGTGGAAAAAAACCTTTTATTTCATTCTGTGTATTTGCACAATTACAACTGAACCCTTTAAACTGGTTCTTATGTCCCCAAATTTGAAAAAAAAAGAGAATGTCCATCCTACTTTCTGTGCTATCAGCAAGTCGTTCTAGCCTTTGATCATGGTGATTCTGTGTCTGCGCTGGGCTATCATGGCTGGTCCCTCACAGTTGGGTGGCAGGTCCCAGCACCATCCAGTCCCATACACTAGAGCAAATGTCTGGTTTCATAGAATGGTGTGAATTAACCCATGGATACTTATTAATAGCAACACAAAAGAAAACTTTTCACAATAAATTCTAGGTTTGTGTGTTCCTGGATTGTGTCCCCAGTCTGAGTCTGGCTGTGGGTCCTGTTAACTCCTTTTTCCTTCTGTGCCTCATTTCTTCCAGCCCCAGGCAGAGTACAGGGGGCTCATATAGATGTAGAGATTCCGAACCTCAGAAGTGAAGGCCCACGGGTCTCACACTCAAAGGTTGCAGGAGCCAGGCAGGGAATGGTGAGCGAAGCAGGCTGGCTGTTGCTACGTGGAAATGCAGGGTGTCGATGGCCAGATCAGATTTTCCGGAGAACGAGAAATCCAGATTTCTATGTGATTTATAAAAGTTGGCAACAGACTCTAATCTTTTAAAACCCACTGAGCAGTCCAAACAAAGCATTCTGTTGCCCAGTTTGCAACCCCTGTGTATGGTCCAACCTCTGTTTTTATAGATGGGCACCCAGGCCCAATGGGCTGGAGTCGCTGGGTGGGGCTGAGCTCACCCTCAGTGGTGAGGCTCACTCCGCCTCCTCGAACCTTTCCACACCCAGCCTGGGCTGTTAAATGTCACCTCCCCCACCCCCGGGTGCCCTCCACCCCCCACAGGGGAGGGAGCCGTCAGGTGTGTTTGAGCAAAGACAACACAGAAGTAGGCTGCTGTGGGAAACAGGCATGAGTCACCGCCAGGCTTCCTTTCGAGGAGGAAAAATATGCTGCCTTGTTAAAATTGTCACTCAAGCCTGCCAGGGGCCGGCCGGGGGGCGGGGGAGGTGGTTCTGGTTGTCACTTTTTGGGGCGTGGCCGCCCTCCAGGCCTTGGGGGGCGTGGACACTGCTGAACAGTGGCATCCCACTTATGACACCAGGTGGGCAGTGGCATCCCGCTTATGAGCTTATGGCTCAGATGCCAGGCTCCCTGCGGGTGTGGCCAGGGAGGAGGATTTGGCATGTTTGTTCAGTGGTGACTTGTAAAAATAACACAGGAACTCTTTTATTAAAGTGGCTGTGTTACCAATCAGTGTGTTTTAATAGGACACTCAATTAGAGCGAGACTTGCGGAGAGGCAGACACCCCCACATAAGCTGACACCTTTTTCCCCAGTCGCCGGCTCCCATCCGTCACTGTCTAACGGGGTCTCCTGTTCTGGGGGGGGAGCAGAGTGAGAGGAAAGCTGCCCTTGGCTTTCCCAGCACCCCCGAAATGTGGGTCAGGGGCCTGTGCCAGGCCCAGGGTTGAGGGCCTCAACATATGACCTCACTTAATCTTACTAGTTGGTGTTAATTGGCTCCATTTTTTTCAGGTGAGGAAACCAAGATTTGGTCACAACCCCCGGGCCCATTTGAGCCTAATAGGCTCTGGCAGTGGGGGTTTAGCAGGCTTTGAGAGTCCCTGTTCTCCTTCCCAGCCGCCCTCCAGCCTTCCATCTGGCCGGGGACTCTGTAGTGTCCACACCAGCCCACTCCCAGGTCCAAGAATTCTCTGGGGGGAGTTGGTGGCTCGGAACCTCAGGTCAGAGGCCAGTGAAGGGAGAGGGAACTATGAGAAAGTTAGTGTGTGCCGACGTGTGTGCTTGTACACGCAGGCACACACACATACACGCACACGCACACGATGAGGGCAGTGCATTTACTCATGCCACACACCCGCCCCTGGGTGCCCGGCTGCTTACTCCACTGCCCAGCTATTAACTGCCTTCCAGGGCTTCAGAGAAGGCCCTGGATTTACTTCCTGATCATGGAGGGTGGGGTGGTTTGATCTCTACCTGGAGCAAAGAGAAATCTTGCTGCCTTGGTCAGGGGCCTCCTGGGCTCCAGATGGACTGAGTGGAGCTCGCCCTACCCTGGGACACCAGGCCCAGACCGACCTGGGCTGAAGTGGGGAGACTCAGGGCAGACCGACCTCACCCAGCTATTTCCCCCTCTCTTCCTGGCCCATCCCTGATGATGGTGATGCTGGTGTTGCTTCAGTGATTCCTCTGTGCCGAGCATGGTTCCAGGGGTTTCCCATGGATGATGGCCCCATCTGATCCTCTCAAGAATGCTGTGGGGTAGGCACTCTCATCATCAGGTTTCAGATGAGAAAACTGAGGCATTGAGAGGGTCAGCAGCCTGCTAAGGCCATGGAGGAGTGATTTGAGTCCAAGCATCTAGCCTCGGGGGCTTCCCAGGTAGTGCTAGTGGTAAAGAACCTGCCTGCCAGTGCAGGAGACATCAGAGACGTAGGTTCAATCCCTGGATTGGGAAGATCCCCTGGAGGAGGGCATGGCAACCCACTCCAGTGTTCTTGCTTGGAGAGTCCCATGAACAGAGGATCTGGGTAGGTTACAGTCCATGGGGTCGCACAGTTGGACATGACTGAAGTGACCTAGCACATAAATACACCTACCCCTGGAGGCGGTGCTCTTAAACAGATGGAGACCTGGCTGCTCCCTTGTCCTGAATGTAAGCCTTGCCTCTTCCATGAAGTGCGCCCTGACTGTCCAGCCTGCCCTGAACTCCCTCAGGTTCAGCTGACTCTCCCTAGCACGGCAGCAGTCTTGGCCCTTCCTGATGGATCTCTAGATAGGGCCTAGTCCTGCTTCCCCTCTGTCTCCCAGGAGTGTGCAGGTGGACCCCAGGGGTTAGGAGATGCCCAGACGAAGACAAAGGAACCCAGCTCCAGAAGCTGGAGATGACCTGGGCAGAGTCTAGTTCATTCAACCTTCTGCTCTACAGACAAGGGCATAGAGGCTGGAGACGGAGAGGGGCTTATCAGGGTGCAGTGAGTTAGAGATGGAGCAGGACTCTGGACCCCAAGTTCAGTGCTCGCTCCTCCACACCTACTTGTTGCCCTGGTTTTGTTTGTTTTTTTTTTCAGAGGTGGGGCCAGGATGGGTGGTGGGAGAGAGGCCAGAGGGAAAGCTGGCCGAGATTCCCTTTCCTCTCCCTCCATCGCCTCTAATCTTCCAACCACGCAGGCTTGTGCATTTTCAACCTCCCTCCCCTCACCTCCCACCATTAAAAAAGAAATTGGGAGACAACGGGAGGGGTGAGCTGTTGACTTAAATGTTTAAATTAGCCTCACTTTGCTGAAAGCTGGGTGTCAGGATAAATCCATTCCTACAACGTCATATATCTTTCCCTGAGTGGGAAGTTGGTGAATAAATGAATGTTCTTCATATATTATTATGGCCTGACACAGCCAAGGCAAGGAGAGGCGGCCCGTGGTGATTAACGAGCAGGTCTTGGCTAACGAGCTGAAGGTTGGGCTTCTTACCAGGGGCCCTGTGCCCTGAGGACTGTACCAGGGTGGCGGGTTCTAGGCATTTCCAGGCAGCTCTTGCTCATAGACACCTATGGCTGCCTTTCTTCTCCTCATCATCCTTCTCTCTGTCCCTTAGGGCAGCTTCTCACCCCTTGCTGGCTCTCTTTATCCTCTCTCCAGTCTGTCTTCTCCTCTGAAGACTTGAACGGACCTCCCTGTGGTTCAAGGTCCACTGAAGGCCCTGTGTGGTCAGGGGAATAGAAGCCTTCCCTGAGGATACCCTGCAGGAAAACACTGAGACCCTCACACTTCCATGGCGGTTTTAGATCATAAGCACCTTGACTTGGTCTTCACAATATCCCCAGTGATGGATGAAGAAACTGAGGTACCAAGCTGGAAAGTGACCGCCCTAAGGTCCATGGAGACCCAGCCTATGCCAATGGGTGCTCCCATCCCCACCTCAGATTTGTTCTGAATGACTAGGCCACCCTCCCCTGTGATGCCTTGTCTCTGGAGTCAATCCCTCGCACATAGTCAATGCCTGATGAGCACATGGCCAATGCCTGATGAACCCATTCTGGGGATGCAAGCTGGGACCCCAAGCCAGGGGAAGCATCCTACCATCCCATAAGAGTAGTTCACAAACATTCTTGTTCCGGTGGCTTGGACCTCCTGTTGTGTCAACCCAGAGCCAAGACCCTGGGGCAGACTGCCTGAGAAGACCCTTCTCAAAGACATCATCTCAAACATCAAACCAAGATGATTCCTGGGAACCTGGGAGGCCTCCTGGAGGAGGTGACCCTGAGACAGGGACACTGGTGGGGGAGGGGGAAGGGAGGGTGGCTTGGCCAAGGAGGCAGGCAGCCGGGCCCTGAGCATCTCACCTGATTCAAGGATGGTGGGGCTCCTGGGGTTTCTGGCTCACTGCACAGTGCAGGGGCTGCAGGGATGTGTGGGGAGACCTGCAGAGCAGAAATGGGGCCATTCCCTCGGGCTGCGCTCCAAAGTGTCCCTGAGGTCAGCGTATGTGAGCCTGGATGAGTGTGTGTGAGAGGTAGTGGAGCCCTGGGTGTCCATGCACACATGTGGAGGTATCCAGTTCCCTGTGGGGAAGATGTGTGGGTGGAAGTAGAGGAGTGCCGGAGCACATTCACTTAGAGTGGTACTTTTGCAATCGTCTTTCAAGTTAGCATGTTGACACAAGTGCTCTTAAGACTGTGATCAAAATGTGCAGAAGAGGGAGGGGAAAGCCAGTCAGATGCCTAAATAGAGGGGAATGATCATACGTTCACTGACTCACTAATCAGCTGTGCTGAGCCTGGGGCAACGCCTTAGCTTGACCTCCCCTTCGTAGTGTGTGTCCATGGGTGTGTGGTTGTCATTGTGTGTTGGTATATGTATTGTGTAGCTCTGTGTGAGGGTGTGTGTACAAGGCTGTGTCACCATGTATTTTGTGTGATTGTGTGTGACTGCATCACTGTTAGTGCTCTATACATGTGGGACTGGGCCTGCAAATGTGGGTATCAAGTGTCTGAGTTCCTCACAGCCCCCAGTGGGACTGTGCGCTCTATAACTGTAAAGCTCTCTTTGCACATGAGGGGTCATCTTCTGTCACCATGTGAGGGGGTCTCCCTGTAGAGATCTTGGCATGAAATGCAAATGTTTCATGCAAAGATGGGCACAACAAAGGATAGAAACAGTATGTACCTAACAGAAGCAGAAGAGATTAGGAAGAGGGGGCAAGAATGCACAGAAGAACTATACAAAAAAGATCTTCATGACCCAGATAACCATGATGGTGTGATCACCTAGAGCCAGATATCCTGGAGTGTGAAGTCAAGTGGGCCTTAGGAAGCATCACTACAAACAAAGCTAGTGGAGGTGATGGAATTCCAGCTGAGCTATTTCAAATCCTAAAAGATGATGCTGTTAAAGTGCTGCACTCAATATGCCAGCAAATTTGGAAAACTCAGCAGTGGTCACAGGACTGGAAAAGGTCAGTTTTCACTCCAGTCCCAAAGAAGGGCAATGCCAAAGAATGTTCAAACTACCCCACAAGTGCAGTCATTTCACATGCTAGCAAGGTCACGCTCAAAATCCTTCAAGCTAGGCTTCAACAGTAAGTGAACTTAGAACTTCCAGATGTATAAGCCTGACTTAGAAAAGGCAAAGGAATCAGAGATCAAATTGCCAACATCCATTGGATCACAAGAAAAGCAAGGGAATTCTGGAAAAACATCTGCTTCATTGGCTATGCTAAAGCCTTTGATTGTGTGGATCACAACAAACTGTGGGAAATTCTTAAAGAGGTGGGAATACCAGGCCACCTGACCTGCCTCCTGAGAAACCTGTATGCAGGTTAAGAAGCAACAGTTAGAACCGGACATGGAACAACAGACTGGTTCCAAATCGAGAAAGGAGTATGTCAAGACTGTATGTTGTCACCCTGCTTATTTAACTTATATGCAGAGTACATTGTATGACGTGCTGGGCTGGATGAAGCTCAAGCTAGAATCAAGATGGCTGGGAGAAACATCAATAAACTCAGATATGCAGATGATACCACCCTAATGGCAGAAAGTGAAGAGGAAATAAGGAGCCTCTTGAAAGTGAAAGAAGAGAGTGAAAAATCTGGTTTAAAACTCAGCATTCAAAAAACTAAGATCATGGCATCTGGTCCCATCACTTCATGGCAAATAGATGGGGAAGAAAAGGGAAACAGACAGATTTTATTTTCTTGGGCTCCAAAATCACTGCAGATGGTGACTGCAGCCATGAAATTAAAAGATGCTTGCTCCTTGGAAGAAAAGCTATGACCAATCTAGATAGCATATTAAAAAGCAGAGACATCATTTTGCCAACAAAGATCCATCTAGTCAAAGCTATGGTTTTTCCAGTAGTCGTGTATAGATGTGAGAGTTGGACCATAAAGGAGGCTGAGTGCTGAAAACTGATGCTTTTGAACTGTGGTGTTGGAGAAGACTCTTGAGAGTCCCTTGGACTGCAAGGAGATCCAACCAGTCAATCCTAAAGGAAATCAACCCTGCATATTCATTGGAAGGACTGGTGCTGAAGCTGAAGCTCCAATACTTTGGCCACCTGATGTGAAGAGCCGCCTCACTGGAAAAGACCCTGATGCTGGGAAAGATTGAGGGCAGGAAGAGAAGGGGATGATAGAGGACAAGATGGTTGAATGGCATTATCAACTCAATGGACATGAGTTTGAGCAAGCTCTGGGAGATGGTGAAGGACAGGGAAGCCTGGTGTACTGCAGTCCATGGGGTAGCAAAGAGTCAGACATGACTGAGAAACTGAACAACAAGAGATCAGAACCCATCAAGGAAGAAAGTGGGCTCAGCTGGGCAGGGGGAGGCGAGTAGCAGGAAGAGGGAGTGGTCTGTCCTAGCTCTTCTGCACGAATAGGGACTTGCATGTTCCTTGTTGTTGAGACTTTGCCTTCCCAGGGAGGAAGCCAACCAGCTGGGCAGAGGGTGCTTACAAAGGAAGGAAGCTGGAGAGGTAGATGGCAGAGTGCCTGGCACATAGTAGATGCTCTGTAAAGAGTTGTGACATGAAACCAAGAATCCCGTTATGGAGTTTCCTTTGTGACCTTAGGGATGCTGTTAAATAGACAACATAACTGCAGTGTAATTAATGACACTGACTCCATTTGCTAAGTATTAATACCTACAGTGTAGGCAGCATTGTTAGCCAAGGGTATTTTACCATTTTACCTTGCAGATAAGGAGATGGAGTTTCAGGGGTAGTGACTTGCTCAAGAATTGGTGGAACTAGGCTTCGATTCCAGGTGGGACTTCAAAGCTTGTATTCCTTTTCTGTGCCTTGGTTTTCCTGTCTGTACTGTCAAAACCTGGAGGAGATGACTTGATCTGGCTTGATCTTGATTGAGTTTGGGGAGTGCCTTGCTTCAGGGCTACAGCCTGCTGACCCTTGACTTCTCTTTTGGCCCTGATTCTGAGCCTGGCCTTCAGGGAACTGCTTCCTTCCCAGTCAGATCCATGGGCCTCTGGCACCAAGGCCAGTGTGGGACTGGGGGTGGGGAGTGAGCACTGGGGCAGGACTGGGCACCCCTTGGAGTGAGGGGCATCTCTTTGCTTCTGAAAGAGACTGAGTGCCCATGTATAGTCCTAGGAGGGTCCCAGCCAGTAGGGAGGGTTTGTACATCCATCTGTGGCCAGCTGGTCCCATTTTCCATAGAGCGGGATGATGGAGGGAGAAAGAGCACCCTTTGTTTGCCAAGCCCTGCTCAGGTCTAAATTCTTTCCACCTACATGCTGTGAGCTCCACAGCCACCTTGGGAGTTGGAGACCCGGGGCCTCTTTCTTACAGGTGAAGAACCTGTTTCCTGGAAGCTTGTGAGTTTCCCCGCGGTCCCCAGGGAGTAAGGGCGCAGTTGAGGCTCCGCCCACTCTGTGCACTTGGCCCTCTAACAGCCTGCGGGCAGGGAGGCTGTGCCTTGGGATGTGGATCTGACCTCTGAGGGGGCAACTGAGCCAGGATGTGGGGCCAGATGGGCTGCTCTTCCATCTCGTCCTGCTCAGAGCCTCTCCCCGCAGGATACCCAACATGTGCCCCCGCTGGGACTGCCACCCACCGGCTGAGTACCGGAGCCAGCTGTGCTGCGCTGGGTGGGGCGTCATGTCGCCCTGTCCCGGGGAGGCGGGCGTGCCTAATGAATTAATTAGTGTTGGCAAAGCACTTGGAGATCTCTGGCTGAAAGGTGCTCAATACACGAAAATCAGAGTGATTGTTATTACCCATAATTATGGAGTTTCTGCCGGAGAAATTATTCCGACGCGGACGGTGGCTGGGCCAGCACAGAGCCCTGCCAAGATCTGCTCCTCAACAGCAGTGGAATCTATCTTCCTTCCCTCCCTCCCTCCCTTTCTCTTTTCCTTCCTTTCTTCCCCCTTTCCCTGTCTCCCTCCCTGCCTCCCTCCCTCCCTGCTCGCATGTTCTCTCCCAGCTCTGGGCCTGCTGCCTGCTCTTCCACAGCAAATGCCTTCTTTGTCTCATCTCTCATGAAGAGAGGCGCCTGGCACAGTTGGAGGAGGAGGGGATCCAGCAGTAGCCTCTCACTCTCTGGAAGTGAGAAGGCTCCAGGAGCCGAGCCTGACTTGCCTGTTCTTTTAAATGGGTCCACAATGGGTGCCCGGTGCCTCCCTGGCCGTTGGAGGGCCGAGTGCGGCAGTGCCTGGGAGGGCACTCTGGGCTGGGAATTTTGTGCCTGTGAAGCTTGCATTGTCCACACAGACTGTGATGAGTGTGCTGCTGCATGCACACATGGTGTGTGTGCTTCCAGCCTCTCCTCCATCAGACTGTGTTCTCAGTGTGACTCTGGGTCCTTGGCTAGACAGTTGGTCCCCCAAGGGCTGAAGCTGAACCTCCTCCCCCAGCCTGAGCATGTGGCCCCCATGCTGACAGACCCTGGCAATGCCCAGAACCAGCAGGCCAAATAAATTGTCTCTCAGCTGTGTCTTCCTTCTTCCCCTCAACGCCTCACCCCCCCACCCACTCCACCGCCGCCTCCAGTCCTGTGTCTCTCTGGCTGTATTCAGTTTTTGTACCCACCAGCTTCAGAGAGGGCCTCGCCCAGATTCAGCACCACAAACAACGCCCAACTCAGCCTGGGGCCCACCATCTCCTCCCAGCCCAACTCACCCCGCTGGTTGTTCTGACAAAAACCTGCTTTGTCAGGTCGGGGCACTAAGGCCAAGAGGATGCCAGTGACTTCTCCAGGGGCAGACAGAAGCTTAGCGTGAGAGCTGACTACAACACTGGTCTCTGAAGTCTCCAAATGTTCCCAGTTGCAGCACATAGAGGCTTTAGAAGGTCTTCCCAGTATTCAGTCAACAAACACTTACCAAGCAGTAACTCTGTGCCTGTCTCTAGCAAGTTCAATGACAGAGGAGAGCTGGAGGCAGCTGGATCTCTGTTCTCTCCACAAGAGGACCCACAAATCACCAATGACAACCACAACAATGAGAGCTGGGCATGGCAGGCAAAGAATCAGGTGCCTGATTATGGGGCCTATGAAAAGTGCTCTAGACATGAGGCAGAGCAGGTCCCTGCAGGGTGGAATGGTCTGCAGGGTGGAGATGGTACCAAGGCTGGAGAGGCAGAAAAGAGGGGGAGACAGCGTGGTCCCTGAACAGGGGGCCGGCCTGAGGCCACCTGTGTGTGTGGGGGAGGGGGTGAGGAGCCCATGAAATGGGGTAGGGCGGGGGCAGCGATGAGTCTCAGAAAGTAGGCTGTGCCCCCACCGAGGGGCTGGTCTCTGCCCTGTGGACACAGGGAAGGCTGTCCATCACCACGGACACTACGGGATTTCTATTCAGCTCCCCAGTGCCGCAGCGTGGCCTGCCCCCAGCATCCCACCCCCACCTCCCTCATCCTCCCCACCTTCACCTGGGGTCGGCCGATTTCATCTGGAAGTGACAATAGGCCTGGCTCGTCTGTGGGGTCTCTGTGCCTTATTGCTCAGCTGTAACCTTTCCATCCGACACTGGCGCCTTTCTCTTCCCCGGCATTTGTCAGAAAGATGCGACAGCCCCAGAGCCCTGTGGGGAGGGTGGGCCAGAGCGGGCCTCTTGCTGCCCATCGATTTGCGCTGCTTTTGCCAGCTGCCTGAGTGTGTTTGCCGGACACCGTGGGGGCTGTGTTTGGCTTCGGATAATGAAGTAATGTTCTCGCTGAGGAAAGGATAGAGTCTGCTAATTAGCTCAGCTGCCTCCTTCGAGGACAGCCTTTACTGTTGGGCTCCTGGGGCTGGCTGAGTGTGAGGGTTCTGCGGGGGGCCAGGAGGGTGGGCTGTCCACCTTGAGGACAGAGGGTAGGACAAGAGGGGCCAGGCGGGCAGGGCCCACACAGAGGACACTTTCCAGGAACACTGTCTCTTTGGCCTCCGGGTCCCCCAGCGGGGCCTTCCTGGTCAGGGGAGCGTGGGGGAAGGAAAGGCCTTGGATCAGATGGATCTGGGGTCCATCCAACCCCAGCTCTGCCACTCGCAAGTCTTGTGACCTTGGGCAAGTCACTGCTGACCTCTCTGGGTTTTGAGTCACTTCCTCTGAAGAAGGACCCAGGGTGGCACCGCGGTGTGAGAGAGCCTCAGGGATGGAGAATACTGGATACACAGCAGGGACTTAGGAAGTGTTGGTGGCCTCATGGTTCACTGCTAGGGGCCATGCCCTTGCTTTGGTGTTGTCTTAGACCTTGTTCATCCTGGACATGTGTGCCCTCGCCCCAGCTATCTGATCTCTTAAAAGATAAGGTCTTCTTGTACCTTTCCCAGGGCTTAGGAGACAGTGGAGCTGGTTGACTGGCTGGATTCAAAGGCTGAAGGTTTTGAAGTGCCCCCTCCATTAGAGCGGACTTCCCCAGTGTCTCAGAGGTAAAGAATCTGCCTGCCAATGCAGGAGATGCGGGTTCGATTCCTGGGTCGGGAAGATCCCCTGGAGAAGGAAATGGCAACCCACTCCAATATTGTTGCCTGGGAAATCCCATGGACAAAGGAGCCTGGCAGGCTATAGTCCATGGGGTTGCAGGGGACATGACTTTGCAACTAAATAGCAACAATACACTTAGAGTCCAGACTTGGGGCTAGGGTCCTCCCATGGCCCCATGGAAAGGAGTTAAAGATCAGACCAAGTGAGCAGAGGGGAGGGGCCTGGGATGGGAAGGCCAAAAGAATTGCTCCCTCCTCCAGGAAGCCCTCCAGGGATCAGCTGGAAATCTTCCTTCCCTGTGTGACCCTCTTTACATAGACTTTCACTGTACTCCTCCCAGGGCATCCTCACCACCTCCACTATTAGAGGTTTTGTAATTTATCCCATCTCTATGAGGCTTTTTCTAACTTCTCACATATTCATGACTGATCAGCTCCACAGGTGTGATGATAGCCATAACAGCAGTAAACGTAGTAATAATGGTAATCCTAAAAGCATTAAAAGTATAGCTTGAGAAGTGGCAGAGACATGCTCACACCTGGTAGGTCAGTTCAGGCTGACAGTCATAATGATGTTCCCACTCTGTGCTCCACCTCTTTCCCTGGACACAGGATGGTGGGACCCCCTCCCACCCTCAAGGAGCTCTCAGTGGGAAGAATCTCCCCTCTCGGTGCATCCCCATCCCACTGAACCTCCTCCTGGCCCACTCAGGTGGCATCTGCCTCTTCCCCATCACCTGACCTAGTCTCTGGCTCTGAGCTTTTTTCAGGATGGGCTCCACAAGAACAGAGGGTCTGGTCTTGTTGGCTGAAGTATTACCAGCGCTTACTCGATCCTACCATGTAGTAGGTGTTCAACTAATATTTGTTTAATGAAGGAATGAGTGTCATTGTTTGGATTAAGTGAGATCGTGCATGTTAAGTACTTGGCTTTCAACAGATATTTATTGAATGAAAAATATGTCTCTGGATGGAACAAAGGAGGCGAATGGTGTCAGGTGCCTGGCTCATAGTAGGCTCAGCACGTGGGAATAGTGGTAAGCGGTAGTTTCCTTGGATGGACTAGAAGCAGGGCCAGGGAGGGGGGTGAGGAAGAGAGGCAGGCCCTGGAACTCCAAAGAAGAGGCAACAGTGAGGAGGAGGCTGGTTGGCAGCTGGGGCCCTGAAACCCACTTGGTGTGGAGCTGCGGCCTGGAGAATGTGTGTGTGTGCACGAGTGTGGGCGGGTGTGTGTGTGTGTGTAAAACAAATAATTGGAAAATGAATTTAATTATAAGGCACTTTTAATAGCTATTTTTATTTAATCCCACTAATTCTGTGTCTTGTGTAGCCCAACTGTAATTCTATTCTTCTTACTCATTTGCCAGTGAGACTGCAGAGAGAGGGGAGGGAGGCTGCTGAGAGAGGGGAGAGGGAGGCTGCCACACAGGAGACAGCAGGCGTCCTCCCACCCTGGGTTGGCCAGGCCGACTGTTGACCCTGAGGACAGAGAGGAAGGGGTCACTAGCAAGGTTGTCCCAAGGAGGATCTGGGAAACGGCACCAACTCTGTCACCAGGGCTGTTCGTCCATCTGATGATGTCAATTCAGAACCTGGGGTGGGGGTTGGGAGCAGTGGAGAGTCAGGTATTAATAGGTCTGGGTTCAAATCAAAGTTAAGCCATGCAACTTCACCTCAGAGAGACTCACTTTCTCCATCTGTAAAGTGGGCATAATACGAGGGGCTGTTTGGAGGATTAAACGAAATAGAGCAAGCCTGCCCCACAGCTTGGTGCTTACTTAATGCTTGTTCCCGTCTCTTCCTTACTCTTCTCAACAACCCCCAAGTGAAGTCGCTCAGTCGTGTCCGACTCTTTGCGGCCCCACGGACTGCCGCCTGCCAGGCTCCTCCTTCTCCGTCCATGGGATTTTCCGGGCAAGAGTACTGGAGTGGGTTGCCATTTCCTTCTCCAGGAGATCTTCCCGACCCAGGGATTGAACCCAGGTCTCCCGCATTGTAGGCAGATGCTTTACCATCAACCCCCAAGCTAGTCACTTTTCTGTGTTTCAACCTCTCTGGCTGCTCCCAGACAGCCCTCAACTCATTGGCAGAGAGAAGGTGATTGACTAACTCAGGAGCCAGTAAGTGGCTGGGGTCCTGCCCCTTTTTTCAGAAGACCCCTTGGTAATGGCGGGGAGGTCTGGGATGTGGGGTGGGTTGATGGTGCTCTTGTAGGAGGACCTCAGAGGTGCTGAAGCGGCCTCACTAGGCAGCAACAAGGAGGCCTATGAAGTGACTGTGGGAAGGGACAAAGATGAGCCATTCCTGAGGAGGGACCCCTGCCTGGCTGGCATAGGTCAGAGGTTAGAGACCCTTCCCTGCTGTGGGCCCTGTTCAGCTGCAGCCGGCAGCCGTCACTGAGCCTTTTTTTGCCTCTGGGCCATGAGGCCAGGTGTGGGAAACTGGGTGAGAGGAAGAGCTGCAGGGAGACTTGCCCAGAGAGAGACAGGGGTGTGGGGGGTGCTCACCGGAGCCCTGCCCGGGGGCTGGTGTCATGCCTGTTTTCTGGTCAGGCTTCCTGTGGTCAGGAAATGCAGGGGCCTTGGAAGAGCCCTGTACTGGGCCGGGCAGGTGATGGAGTCACAGATACTCCTCCAGGACCACTGCAGGAATTGGACTGGGGCTGGGGCAGGGTCCCAGTCCTCCTGACTCTACTCACTGGGCCTGAGCCCTCCTCTAGAGGCAGCCACTTCAGGGTTCCAGGACTTCCAGGGCTCTGCAGGAATCCAGGTGGGTGGCTCCACGTGGAGGCAGAGGGGCTCCCCTAGGGCCTGGGCTTCTTTCAGATCTTCTCCCAGGGAATCCCTCCAGTGATGTTGCAGGGAGGGTGTGACTCACTCCATTTTATGGATGGGGAGACTGAGGCCCAGGAAGGTTAAGACATGATTAGCATTTGGGTCATCTGATTCCAAGGACAGTTCCTTTTCCTCAGTGGCAAACTGGTGGCCCCAGGGGTGAGGGGAGGGGATGTCCAGAGGGCGGGATACTGTGGAAAGTACTGCCTCATTAGGAGAGCTCAGAGTGCCTGTCCTAGGATTCAATTCCTGGTTTTCGCACCCCCAGGGGCCCAGTGGAGCTCTGCCCTGAAGCCCCACAGGGCTGATGGTGGTGGGCAGCAGCTCATCCTGCGAGGGGGAGGCTCAGGGATGCAACCACAGCCCCTCTCTGGATCACGCGAGAGGAGGAAGCTTGGCTCTGGGTTCACACCCTTGCTCTGCTTGGCTGGGGTTCAAACCCTCACCCATAGGCTGAGTGACCTCTGACAAGCCACGGGGCCCCCGAGTCTCGGGGTCGTCTCCAACATCAGGCACACAGTAGGTTCCCCCATGCTTCCCCCTCCTTCTGCCCACTTCCTGCGCTGACGCGTGGAGGTGGATAATGACTGAGGGTGTGATTTCTCTCCAAGATATTTTCACTTTAATAGGAGACTTTTATGCCTCTGAACCCCAAAGGAACGATGTTTCCCTTTAATGGTGACATTTCAGGCGTGGTGGCAGCTGCGGGAAGATGCTGGGGTGGGGGCTTGCCTGGTTCCTGTGTCGTTGCATGCAGCTCGTTCTCTGGCCCTTCTCTGCCCCTACCCGCTTCCCCGAGGTTCCCTCTGCTCTGTTCATGGCAGGTCAGCATCTCGTTAATTTGATTGAGGGATTTGTTCTGAGCATACTTGCCTATCAGTTTGGTGAAAGCCCGGCCTGGGAATTGGCAGACATTCTGCAGCAGCCAGGGCCAGGCTGACCTCTGCTCTTCTAGGAAGTAAGGGGTCACCAGTCCAAGGATAATTAACAGGCGCACAGTAGGAGTGATTAACCCAGGGAGGGAACCGAAGGTCTGGTGCTTGGGAGGGGTCTCCAGGGATGGATCTTATCTGGTCATGAATGTGGACCCTTAGGACCTGCCTGTTCTCCGACTTGGACTCACTGTGAACGACTCAGTCCTACCAGCAGTGACCACAAGCCCTGGGTGCCTGCCATGGTGTGGCCGTTTTGTCGTGGTAGGAGAGGGGAACAGAGGAACAGAAGGGTCCAGGATTAGTATTCTGGAGGAGCCCTGTGCCTGGGGATGGGGGGAAACTCAGCGGAACTTAAAGGCAGGGAGGGTTTGGAGAAGTCCCTGGAGAGTAGAGTCTAAGGGAGTGGCCACGTGGGCTTTGGCTGGAGGCCTGGGTTCTAGTCTAGGCTCTGCATTTGGCTTCATATGTGACCTTGGGTAAGTTGCTGCTCTCTCTGAGCCTCAGTTTTCCAGTCTGTGCAATGGGAGTTTTTGTCCAGACCAGCTAATCTCTGCACCTCTCCTGTACCCTCCATCCTGATTCTAGGAGAGCTTAGGGAAAGGGCTGAGCCTGAGGGTTGGGGATGAGGGTGGTCCCAGAGCACAAGGAGCTGGAGAGGGGTGGGAGGCAGATGTATGTGCTGCCATCCACTGCAGCTGGCACATTCATTAAGCATCTCTAAGACGGATACACCCCCCCAGTTCACCTGGCGCGCGGGTCTCGGGATTTATTTCTTACTGAATGGTGTCATCCATCACGTTAGCTTTGCTGCCAACGAGCACGGCGTCTTGCCTGAGTCTCCTGCAGGGTAGGGTGCCTTGTTATCCTCCAGGCAGGGCTCGCCTCCCCACCAGCCATGCTTCTACACCTGATGGCCCTTTCCTCATGGCCCAAGGGCAGTTCTACCCTCTACGGCTGCTTTAGTCCTCAACTAGACTGCAGGTTCAAGGTGCTCCAAAGGATGCTGGGCAATCTGGGCTGGCTTCTTGGAGGCAGTAACAGTACTGGCTCTGGACCTGAGAAAATAGCTGAGCAGGAATTGGACAGGTGGAGAGACAAGTAGGTGCTTTCAGCCTTGGGGTTGGGTGAGGGATGGGAGACCATGGCACGAAGTGGAGGAGGTCCCTCACTCACACCCATGTTCCTTATGAAGGGCCCCCAGGCAGTGTTACTGACTGACTTATCCTGACCCAGTTCTTATAATCTACTCTTTCAAACTCAGGTACTCATGTCCTCAGATGTCTCAGGAGCCATTAGGTGACCCTACACTGGTCTCCACTCACACACTATCTCCACAACTTCTCTATGTCTTGGTTTCTTCCAAGAAAAGGGGGATAATGATAGTACCTACTTCATAGTGTTATTGTACTGATGAAATGAGTTTATACATGTAAAGGGGCTTCCCCGGTGGCACTAGTGGTAAAGAACCCACCTGCCAATGCACGAGACATAAGAGATGCAGGTTCAATCCCTAGGAAGATCCCCTCGAGGAGGGCATGGCAACCCACACCAGTATTCTTGCATGAAGAATCCCCATGGACAGAGGAGCCTGGTGGGTTACCGGTCTATTGTGTCACAAAGAGTCAGACTGAAATGACTGAGTATGCACACATTCACACATGCAGGTAAAGTCATAGAACAAACCTGAGTACGCTGTAACTGTTAAATAAAAGTTAGCTGCTATTGTTTTTGTTACTGAGGCTCAGAGAAGGTGGGGGACTTGCCCATGGACATGGCTCATGATGAAGGTCCAGGATTCAGACCAAGGCCTGTTTAATTCCAAACCTCTGCTCTTACCTCTACTCTGGGCTTTCCTGGTGTCTCACTGACGTGTCTGGTGTGCAACCAGTGTCTAGGCCTCCCTGGAGGTGTTGGACCAGCCTGTCTACAACATATTCACTTCCCTTTCAAGGACCTTGTCTATCTTACTCACTGAGGACCCTCAGGGCCTGGAGCATAATAGGTGCTCAAGAAATACTTATTGATTGTCTGGCTGCATAAATGAAAGTAGGGTGGGCCCCGAACTGCTCCTGGAGCCTGCAGTGCTCACCGCCTGAGCTCCTCAGATCCCACCTTTCCTGCTTGGTTGGGAGGTAAGGACCCCAACCCCTGGGCTCACAGAAGCACCCCCTCCAGCTGGCCCCCTGCCTTGCTGCTTCCCTCCCCCAGCAGCGGCCTGGGGTTTTTTCCTTCTACTCTGCCCTCCACCTGCAGTAACCGCAAATCTTCAGTCTCCCTCCTTCCTCCCTCTGTCCTCCCCACTTACTCATTACAAAGAGAATAACTCCTGAAGTTGATGCCTTTGCCTCTGCTTTTACATTGCACTATAATTTGGCTATCTAAAGGGAGAAAGAAAAGAGAATCACTCCCCGCTCTGTGCCCAGAGTAGCCTGTCTGCAGAAGGATTGGAGCAGACCCTGCCAACCCATTTTAGGCTGAGGCTCCTCAGGCAGGGCACAGGGCACAGGCCTGACCCAGGAAGCCTCAGCTCTGGCCCCACCCCCAGTCATCTATGCCCTTTCAGCCCCTCAACTCTGCCTTGGGGTATTGGGGTCATGTGCCCCCTTTCACAAGGAAGATGTGAGAGGTGCTGTCTGTCTGCTCCCCAGTTCCTTGGCTCCCCACTGGCCCTCTATCACTACCCTGTGGGCCCTGGTGAAGGTGATGGTTGTGGATGCAACTGATGTGAGAAGGAGCACAGAGAGGATTAGGGTTTGACAAGATCCCCCAGAGAGACCCCTGCTGGCTGGGGAGCCTGGCACAGAGGTTGGAGAAGTTCCAGGGACAGCCAGGTCAACAAGGAGAGGTGGGCTGGGTGTCCTGTCTGTGCACTGAGGGGTCTTTCTTCCATCTCCTACTGTGCGCTCCCCCCTTTCGCATGGGTATTGTGGGAGCCCATGAAAACAGGCTGGTGACGAAGGCCAACCCCCATTGTGCCTGGGACTGTGGGATCTGCATGGTTAGTTACATACTGACCCACACTCAGCCCCTGAGACTTCGTCCACCTGTAGCTGTCTTCTGCTCTCCTGCTGTATTGGCAGCGCCCTTTCCTCCCCTCTCCGCCAGGGGTGAAACAGAGTGTGTGTGTCTCACGCTCCTTGGAGCGGCCTGTCACCCTCTGCAGTTTGGTTCCCCTGCTTGCCTCGTGACCTCAGTTCTCTGACGGGCTGGATAAAAGTTATGATTTTGCGCATCACTTGGTTGTTTCTCATTGTTGGACTGGGAGCTAGATGCTATGTCTTCGACTCAGCCTTGTTCTGCTCTCTGAAATGGGGATGCCCACACCCGCCTCGGAGGGCTGCTAGGAGGGGAGGGAAGGTGAGCTGCTGTGTCAGGCTCCGGCCCCCTACTCCACGGTGCCTCCTCAAGCCCCTATTTGCTGTGACTCTGCTCCCCAGAGGCCATGGGGAGAAGGTACAGTGATGGGCAGGGGTGACTTTGGCTGGACTGGCCGGGAGACCGTGGTGGGGGGACCAGTCTGGGCCTTCTCACCCCTCAGAGGCTTAGGAAAAAATGTTCAACTCCACACATGCCCAACAGCAGGTTTTCTGGCCTGACCAGAGCTGGGCCTGGGCCTGGGAGGCTCAGACAGGTCAATCAGCATCCCTGGAGCGGCCCCTCTGTTTTGGCCTCACATTTGCCAGTAACTGGCTGAGCCCCACTCCTCTGCTTGGATCAGCCCATGAGCTATTGGACACAGATGGTGGTGCCCAATATTTCCCTCCACCTGGCATTCAGGCTTTGCCCACTGAGTATGGCCCGAGCCTCTCTCTGCCCCTCCTTCCACCAGACTCTCTCCCTCAGTCTGAACCCTGATTCCTCTCAGCCCTGCTCCTCTCTGGGTTCAGCTGAGGTCTTGGGAAGCCTTGTGTTTGGACGTTCTGGGCGAGGCTTCCCTGGTCTGTGTGGGGACCAGGCTTCAGGCCCTAGCAGCAGGCCGGGCTGGTTACACGGAGCTTCCTGTGCCTCCAGCCGGCCCTGATGCCCGCAGAGCCCACAGGCCCAGGGGGCTGCGCTGGAGAAGCTGAGGCGGGAAGCCACTTGCCTGCAGAACCACAAGGTCAGGCTGGGCCTTTCCGTTTCTTCCTGGCAGTGGTGGGCCCTGGGGAGAGAGGCTGGCCACACTACCATCTGTGGGAGCTGTGGCCTGCCCCTCTTGGGTGGCCAGGCTTGGTTTCCGGGGCCGCCCGGGAGCTGCAAGAGGAGCAGGCAGTGTCAGGGGCCTTCCTGGGTAAGAGCTCTTCGCCTCTTCTGTGTCCCTGGGCCCAGGAGGCTGGGACCTCAGGGCCCCAACGTGAAGGGCAGAAAGCCTGAGACTGGCCAGGGCTTTTTCAGAACAGCCTCCTGGGGCAATATGGTAGGTAGGGAAGGGGATGGTTTTTTTCAAGGTTCAGGCTGGAGTGGGCTGACTGTGTTCCTAGGAGCCTGGCCAAGCCAGAAACCCTGGGTGGGGGCAAAGAAAACAGACCTGCTGGAGGGTCTTCCCTCGCCTGGGATGACCTGCTGCCTGAAGTGCCTTTCTTGGCCCAGCAAACATCTCAGAGAACCACTTTGGCTCTCTCTTCCCTCCCTCGCTCAGGTTTGGACTCTCCAGGCTCCCATCCCCCATCCACAGGCCACATGGTGTGGTACCTGCCTGCCTACTGGTCTGTGAGCTCTTCTAATAGGGGTGGAGGCATCTCAGGTGGCGCTAGTGGTAAGGAACCCGCCTGCCAATGCAGGAGACTTAAGAGACGTGGGTTCGATCCCTGGGTTGGGAAGATCCCCTGAAGAAGGAAATGGCAATGAACTCCAGTAGTCTTGCCTGGAGGATCCCATGGCCAGAGGAGCCTGGTGGGATACAGCCCATAGAGTCTCAAAGAGTTGGACATGACTAAAGCAACTTCGCACGCACAGTACTGGAAATGGGTGCTGGTGGACAAGGACTGCTTAAGGACCTTTGGACAGCATCCCACCTGCCTCTGTTGCTTTGTAGAAGCAGCTGTTCTCTGAGCCTCAGTTTCCCCTTTTCCATTGTGACTTCTTAAGGGCCACAGCTTAGTGATCAGCCTAGGCTTTGGGGTGCCTGCCTCCTCGGGCCTTTCCTGAGTGGCTCTGTCTCTGCTGCCCTGGATTCCTGCCACCCCCCAGGCCCTGGCTTCTATTGTCCACATCCTTCTTTATTCAGAGCCCTGACCCACCTCTTCAGGAAGCTCTCTCTGATGCCTTCAGCCATCACTGATCTGAGCCGGAAGCTTCTGATGGTGTCCCAGTTGCTCCCTTCCACTTGCCACACACTGCTGGCTATGTGTGGGGCTCTGGCTACACAGAGACTGCTCAGCATGACCCACGTGAGCAGGGGGCCTGTAGAATCCCACAGGCAGGGTGGGGAGGCACTGGTGTAGGAGACTGAGGGAGTAGAAATTCCTGCCCAGGGGTTGATGAGGCAACATTTGAGCTGTCCCTTGAAGGAGGAGGCTGGAGATGAGGGGAGTCTTGGGGTCAGAGTCCAGGCTAGAAAGGGACTTGAATGTCAGGTAAGGAATTATGGGATCTGGCCTCCCTTTGCAGGTAGAGAGCCCAGGGAAGAAGCCGCCCACCCCACACTTGGGTCTGAGAGCAGACCCTCCCGATGATGCCTGGAACCCTCCACCCACACCCTCTGACCTGTGGTCTCCTTGTCCTTAGATTTCTGCTCTAAGGATGCTATCTCAGGCAAGCCTCCCCTGACCTCTGTCTATGCTCTCAGAGTGCCCCCGCCCTGCCCCGCCCCAACCAGTGTGATCCCTGATTGCTCACCAGGCTTTTGGGCCACTGAGGGCAGGAATCAGAAGGGACTGGTGGTCCCTTGGGTCCCCAGCTGCCAGTCCAATGCTCCGCACAGAGTAGGTGCTCAATAAATGTTGATTAATTGTGTGGACATATGTTGCAGCACAGAGCCAAGAGTCCCAGGCAGGAGGGTGGGGTTGACTGGGGATGGGGAGGCATGGACCTCCAGTGAGGTGGGGCAAAACCTGGGTCCCAGTTGGAGCTGAGCTTCTTTTGTGCGTCTTTAGGCAGCTCTTTAAAGAGCCCTTTGCTGGAACAAAAGTCGTCTCTGGCAGCGCCTCAGTGGGCGGGCCAGGCCTCGCGGCTCCCTTTGGAAATGCTTTGAGAAGAGGGGGTCTGCGCCAACTTGTCACCCCCAGGTTGGCTGGTGACTCTGGGGAGTGGGGACAGCCATGGGGGTGGGGCTGTGGGAGGCAGGGCCATTGGCCGATCCAGTCCTGACCTCAACGAAATTATTTTTAAAACCTGCGAGAGAAAGGGGATATTTTTAACCTTTGTTCCATCAAGGCATCCCAAGGGAAAAAGAAGGGGGAAGGAGGCAGATGGAGAATTGGGAGAGGGGCATGAACAGAGGTGGGGGCTTCCAAGGGAGGATGAGCAGCCCCAGAGAACCCTGAGGATGAGCTTTTTTGTCCCCAGCCCTTTTAAATTTTTTAAAAGCTCCAAACAGCAAGAGGGACAGAGGAGTTCATTATATCGAGTTATCTCCTCCGTTTCAGGCAAAGATCAATCTTCCGAGTCTTGCAGCTCCGAGGGGGAAGAGAAGAGAAAGAAAACGGGAGGCGAAGGAAAAAAACTCCCTGGACCAATTTCCGCTGGCTAACACGATTACTTGGCTGCCTGGCAGCAGCGCCAGCTGTTGGCAGCCATCCCGGCCCCCCGCCAGTCGCGCTCAGTTGCCGGCCGCCCCCCAAGGCTCCCTCCTGAATGGGACAGGTTGGCAGGTGTGAGGGCCCCAGTTCCCCCCTGGGGCAGGGGCTGCTGGACTTGGCCTGCTGCTCTCCCGCGTGCATCCGCCACTCCAGCTGGCTTTGTCTCAGCTTTGCGCCCACCTCCCTGCCTTTGCTCAGAGGGTCCTGCCCTGCCGGGTCTGCCTTCTGGCTGCTTCCTGCTTCATATGGGAGCAGGTTGTGTAGGAAACAGAAGTACAGGCTTTGGAGTCAGATAGAGCTGCCTCTGCCCACTCATTCATTCATTCATCAGATATCTACTGAGTGCTATGTGCCGAGTACCGCACATGGTAGGAGGTGGATGCAGAGGTGAGTAAGATGCATATGGTCCCTCCCTGCCTTACTGGGTTCATCTTATGATGAGGAGATGCATGAACAACAAGGAGTAAATCAACAAGATAATGTCAGATAGGGATAAAGTCTGGGGCTTCCCTGGAGGCTCAGCGGTAAAGAATTTGCCTGCAATGCAGGAAATCTGGGTTTGATCCCTGGGTTGGGAAGATTCCCTGGAGGACAGCATGGCAACCCACTGCAGTATTCTTGCCTGGAGAATCCCATGGACAGAGGAGTCTGGCTGGCTGCAGTCCATGGGGTTGCAAGGAGTCAGACATGACTGAAGCGACTAAACAGCAGCAGCAGGGATAAAATCCATGAAAGATGGGAGAGGTTGGGGTGGCTGGGGGTGACCAGGGAAGATAGAGGAGGTCCCATTTGAACAGGATGATAAGAAGGTCTGGGGAAATAGCATTCTGGGCAGAAGGAGCAGCAATGATAGAGTCCCCGAAACTGGCTGGTGTGGGAGGGGGCCAGATTGCGGTTCAAGGTGAATTCTGAGCCGTGGTGGGCAGACTTTGAACAGTCTGGACTTGATTCTCTCTGCCATGGAAACCCCTTGCACATGGCTGGAGAGCGAAGGATTCTATCTGTACCATTATGTGCTTGCTGTGATAGTTTGGGACCAGGGTGGGATCAGGGAGCCCGGAGAGGCAGGAGGCTGCTGCAGTTATCCAGGCAAGGGCTGATGAGGGCAAGAGCAGAGGAACAGGGGAAGCAGGTAGGTTTGGGATGTGTTTCCGGGGTTGTACTGACCTGGTGTGTTGATGGCTTGGGTGTGGGGTGAGGCAGAGAGGAGTCAAGGCTTGAGGGAGATGTAATTTTGGGGATAAAAATTAAGAGTTCTGTTTTGGACAGGTCTCTTAGATGAGCAAGTGGAGATGACAAATAGGCCTGTGGATACACGCAGCTGGTGCTCAGGAGAGAGCTGGGGCTGGAGAGAGATTGGGGGCGTGGCTGGATTTAAAGCTACAGAGACCAGTGAGAGCAGGGAATTAGACGGGAGAGAGCAGAGAGCCCTGCCAGCCCTGGGGCCTTGGATGCTTGGAGGCAGGTTGGGTGAGAAGGGAGGAAAGCCTGGGAGCACAACCAGGAGAGGCTGAATCCTGGGAGCTCAGAGATAAAGTGTTTCCTGTCGGAGGAAGCAGTTAGCCCCATCAGGGTGACTGCTGGGTTTGGCAAAACGGAGGTTTCTGGGAACCTTGAGAAGAGCAGTTTTGTGGAGTGACGGAGTGGAAGCACAACTGGAGAGGGAGTGAGGAAGAGCTGGAAGTGAGGGAGTGGAGGCTGAGACGCTGAGTAGGGACTGCTCGAGACCTTTGCTATAAATGGGAGCAGAAAGATGGAAGGGCATGTGGGTCATGTGGGTTGAGGAACATCTCTCCCTCTCGCCCTCCCTTTTGTCCTCCCTCTCTCTCTTCCTCCATAATATCAAAGAAAATCGATATGTTCTTTATCAGATGTGTGACCTTGGGTGATAAAGTTAACCTCTCGGAGCCTCCGTTCCACATCTGCAAAATAGAAATGACAACCCAGATGTTACTGGATCTAGCAACTAGTAACGTACTCAATAAATGGGTATTGTTCTTCAGTAGGCATTCACCTGGGGAAATAGTCAGCCTGGCGTTGGCATAGACATTTTTGGAGGACAATTTGGCAGTGTATCCAAATTTAAAATGTGTATACCCTGAGATCTCACCCCTGTGGTCCAAGGGTTAAGACTCCAACTTCCACTGCAGGGAGCGTGGATTTGATCCCTGATTGGGGAACTAAGAAGTGCACCCCCTGCAAGAAAAAAGTAAGGTGTGTACACCTTTTGACCTACTTTTTAGGAATGCATGTGTACAAAGAGGCAGGCTTTTTCCTAGCAATGGAAATAAAAAATTGGAACCCCCTAAGCACTCATCCTGGGAGGTCTGATTAAGTAGGTGAGCGTTTGTCCCTGAGTGGAGTTCCTCCATGTAGCACTGAGCATGGGGGGACTCCGTTTGGAGCGTGGACACTGGTGTTCATGTGCTCAGCCACTCCCTGGGCTGGACGTTCTTGGGCAGGTTACTCTGCAGTTTGGTTTTCTCCTCTACAAATTAGGCTAACAGCAGCCCCCATCTTGGGGAGAGGAGTGTTACGATAATTAAATGGGTTAATACATATAGTGCTCAACCCAGTATCTGGCCCATAGTAGGTGCTCAGTGAATACAAGCAGTGATCATTATTATCTTTATATATAGATAGGGAAAGTTTTCCAAAATCTATTAAGTGAGGAACCTGATTATACACCAGCACAGACACTTTCCTGCCTGGTGTGTAACCGAGGGTTTGTTCTATATATAAACACTTGTGCACCTCTCTGTATGTCTGTGCAAATGCTTAGTGAAAGTTTCACACCAGATGGGCAGTCAGGACCTCTGGAGATGTGGTTGTGAGTGAGAATATGTTTACCCTATAGGTATCTGTATTTGAAGGGCTTCTTTGGTGGCTCAGTGGTAAAGAATCCTCCTGCAATGCAGGAGATGTGGGTTCAATCCCTGGGTAGGGAAGATCCCCTGGAGAGGGAAATGGCAACCCACTCCAGTATTCTTGCCTGGGAAATCCCATGGACAGAGGAACCTGGTGGGCTACAGTCCATGGGGTGGCAAAGAGTCGGACATGACTGAGCGACTAAACAACAACAACATCTGTATCTGAAGCTCTTTAACAAGAGAACGCTTTCATGTGCAGGCACACCTCAGAGATATTGTGGGTTTGGTTCTAGACCCCCACAATAAAATGAATATTGCAGTAAAGTGAGTCACATGAAGTTTTTGGTCTCCCAGTGTACATAGAAGTTATGTTTACACTATATTACAGTCTATTAAGTAATAGCATTATGGCTGAAAAAACCAGGTTCATACCTTAATTAAAAAATAGTTCATTGCTAAAAAAATTTTAACCATCATCTGAGACTTCAGTGAGTCATAATCTTTTTGCTAGTGGAGGGTTTCAACTGTTGCAAAATTACCAAAAAGTGACACAGAGGCATGAAGCAAGCAAATGCTGTTGGAAAAATGGTGCTGATAGACTTACTCAATGCAGGATTGGCACAAACCTTTAATTTGTAAAAACAATAACTGTAAAGTGCAATAAAGCAAGGTATGCTTGTATTACTTATATAGGAATAAGACTACAATTATGTAATGAAAGGTAAATTAGGCCTTTCTCTCCTCCAGGAAGCCTTACCCGACTGCACTGGCCCATAGCCCAAACCTAGTAGATCTATAAGCCACATTTCCTTCTGTGATCTATAAGCTACATTTCCACATTCCTTGAGTCAGTGGTGTGTGCACATACGTGTGGTCTCCTCAGTTAGCCTGTGAACTCCTTGAGGGTGTGGACTACGCACTTTGCAGGCCAGACACAACTAGACGAGCAGTTCTCAAAGTGTGATCCCCAAATGGCAGCATCAGCATTGCCTGGGAGCTTCTTGGAAATGCTGATTCTTGGGCCCCATCCTGGACCTGCTGAAATCAGAAACTCTGGAGGTGGGGCCCAGCACATTGTGTTTTCACAAGCCCTCCAGGCAACTCTGATTCACCCACTGGTATTGATGGGGAAGTCAAGGCCCAATGAGGGGAGTGGGCCTGCCCAGGGTCATGGGGTGAACTGGTGACAAAGCTGAGATGACCAGGTTAAGGTGCCACTTAAAGGTGAAAGAAAGAGCTTGGGTGCTCCCTCTGGCCACCACATCTGACCCCAGGAGGGGGAATCTGAGGCTCAATCCTGTGTGTCCAGGGGCCAGAGAACCCACAGGTACAGGTAGGAGGGGACAGCTGCTCTCTGCATATGTGCGCGTCCCTCAGGGCCCACGTGGAGCTCTGGGCCTGCAGCAGGAACCCTCTGGGATAACTCCATCTCTCCTGAGGCCCCTCCCCAGCTAGCTGCAGCAGGTTACTTGACTTACGGAAAAGGGCATTCTTAACTCTGTGCAGTGAGTCTGGCACCCCTGGGCTGCCCAGTCTCCTACTCCCTCTGTCCTGGGCTGTGGGGCAGAGGCTTGGTGGGGTTGATCGCCAGACGGGTTCTCTGGGTGAAGAGTCTGCAGGTCTCCATCTGACTGTGCTCTCACCCCTTCTCTGCTGTCTCTCTGCAGGTGTCCCTCTGAAGAGTCCCTGAGCCTGCTTGCACCCCCTAGAGGTAAGCAGTGGATGTCTGGGGTGGTGGATGAGGAGAAGACCGGAGGGTGAAGTGTATGCTGGGCAGGTTCCAGAGGCCTTGTCTCCTTCTGCTTGGCCCTCTCTGCCATCTTTCTTTCTTTCTCCTCTTCCATCTCCCGGAGCCCCTGCCCTCCTCCAGCCATGATCCTGGGGGTGCTTCTCAGTTGCAGAATGCAGAAGGGGTTTGGGATCAGCTTTCAGGGAAGAAAAGAGGAGAGTGGTTCCTAGGTCGGATGGGGTGAGGCTCACTAATGCTGGGGAGCAGCTGCTGGGGTTTGGGAGCTGCTGGCCTAGGAACTAGTCAGGAGTGGGGCTCGGGGACCCTGGAGGTCCCTCACTGATCAGGGGGCAGAGCTGCGGGCCTGCCTGTGAAGGACAAGCCAGGGCATGAGTTAGGCTGTGGGTGCTCTGGGTGGTCGAGCTCAGGGTTGGGGGGCCTGGTTGTGTTCTGCAATGCATAAGCATTTTGGGGACAGTATTCTGGGGCCTGGAGAATGCTGTTTGATGAGGGGCTGCATGGACAGGCCCCAGCAGGTCTCCATGCAGGGCAGACGCTTTCCCTCCCCTCCCCCCAGTTTCTTGTGTCTCCTCGGACTTCAGCTCCAAGGAGGCTTTGCTGAGTGGATGATTTCTAGGAGGGCTCTGGCTCTAATTTGGCGTCAGGGGCCCCAGGGTGTCTGCTGAGTCAGTCTCGCCTCCACGCAAGGGAGGGAGCGGAGGAGTGTGAAGGGGGGGAGGTGGCACCATCCCCCCCAAGCCTTTCACAGTAATAGCAGCAGCCAGCGGGGAGCACTGGGGGACTTGAGGGTAGGGTTCCCTGGTCCTCCACCCTCATCTGACAGTCTAGCTTTGCTGCACGCACGGGGCGAGGGTTCACTGGGATAACCGTTTGGAGTCCTGGCTTCCCCCTTGTCTTTGTGACTCTTCTGCATTTCCCCACCTGTGAAAGGGGACCTTCACAGCGCATCCTTCAGGGCACTGTGCTGTACAGAGAAGGCTTGCTACAGAGCCTAGAACACAGTTGATGCTCAGGAGATATTAAAAGGCACATCAGTTATTTTTGCCTCAGGGACTGAGTTCTGTGAGCACAGAGCCTGGGGTCAGGCAAGGGGTGGGTCTGGTTGTTGGGAAGAGTCTGCAGGACTCTGGGGAACAGAGCAGAACTCAGACACCCCTGTAAAGGCCAGCACAGACTTCCTGCCATTCTTGTGAGGGAAAACTGCCCAGTGAACCCAGTCCAGATAGACTGCCTGGAGGAGGGGTGTTAATTGTTATTAATTTGCCATGGTTAGCCACCTCTTTCGAGTCTACAAGAAACATTTTTCACACTTTAATTAGCCCATTAATCTTAACAATAGCTCATGAGTGGGAGCAGTTTGTTCCCTTCCTAGAGGTGGAAATGCCGAGGCTGGGAGGTGGGGATGGGGCCCTGTTGGCCAAGATAGGATCTGGCTCAGGTTCTCTCTCCAAGTTCTACAGTCTGCACATCACTCCCAACTACTCCACACATTGCCCCCCGTTTGGGGCCTCCCAAGGGGAGACGAATGGTTGGAGGCCACACTCTTGTCCACCATGCCTCCTGTCCAGTTCCTGAGGAGCTGGGGTCTGCCCTCCAGAGAAACCATGACATGTGGTGTGGGAGCTGAACTCCCTTCTGGACCAGGGGACCACAATCAGCAGGGCTGCACGATGAAGCCACTTGGCTGGTCTCTGGGGTTCCCTCTCTGTGGCACACCCCTCTTTCCTCTCCTCTGTGTCTGCACACTAAGCCCCTCTGCTCAGAGTGTGCCCCTCTTAGAAGCTACCCCACAGTCACTGCCCTTAGCTGCTCTCTGCAGTTCACCGTCCCCTGGTTGGCCAAGTGGGTCCCAGCCCCACTCGGTTGAGTGAGAGCAAGCCAGGTGCTTGTTTCAGACATGGGCTTCAGCTACAGGGATGCTGCTTAGGGGTAGAACTGGGAAGGGCAGGTTCAGATCCGCAGGGCGACTGCAGAAGTCTGAAGGGATGTCATCTGGCACACCTGGAACTGCCATCTGATGCACGTTTGATTATTTATGACTCTTGGGATGGCCCGAGGAATCTTTGGAAGAGAAGAAACCTGTGCTGGAACAGCGCCCACATGGCGGGGGCGGGGCACGGGGAGCCTGGCAGGGAGGCATTATGCAAATCTGGGAGCCACGGTTACAGCAGCATCTGTCCAGGGGCAGAAGGGGGAGCCGCGGGTCACACCAGGGCACAGGCTCCATCTGCACTCAAGGCTGGGCGCGGGTGGTGGCCAGCCTTGGTCAGTGCTCTGCCCCACGTGAAGCCACACGTGGGCATCTGAGGGGACCAGAAATGTGAGGGCCACTCCAGAAGGGGCCTGGGTCCACCCAGCAGAGCCCAGGAGGCCTAGGGAAAGGCTCCGGCCTGGATAGGTGGGCTTGCCATACACCCACCCCCTCTCCATCACGCCTGCCAGAATTCACTGGCTTGACTTTTGGTGTGGGTCTGAGATGTGGACCCAAGCTGTGACTGCCCTCATATCTAAAACAGGGGACTGATGGGGCTGGGAGTCAGGCCTGTGCCCTGATTGACATCCTATTCCTGGGGATGTAATTTTCAGCTTTAAGAAGTCAGTGTCTCTGTTTCCTTGGTTTTCACCTCTGTTAGCTCAGCACAGAAGGGAGACCCCATGGCCCTCTCCCCTCTCCCCACCAGGCCTTCAGTCATGGGCATTTCTATAATGCTTGGGGATAAACTTAGCAGAAAAGTAGAGAGTTAAGAGCCCAAGTTCGAAGCCAGGTCACCTGGGTTCATACTGTCACCATTTGTGAGCTGTGACTTTCAGCAAGTTTCCTAATTTCTCTGTTCTTCAGTTTCCTCATCTGTACCATGGGCGCAACAGGCGCTTCCTCATGGGGATGTTGGATAAGATGATGTGTGAGAAGCTTTTAAACACGGCCTGGCATGTGGCAAGGGCCCCATCCATGGCGCTACTATGATTGCCAGGGTTGGTGGCTGGTTACTCTTACGGGTGGGTGGGCAGCTGAGCCAGCTGTGGCTGAAGCCAGTGGTATTTGGGTCTCTGTACTCCGGCCCCTGCCGGTGGTGGTGGGAAGGCGGCTGTGCTGTCCTCCTCTGGGTATCAATTACTGAAGGCTGCCGGGGGCACTGCTGAGTACGAGGGAGCTTGTCCCTGCTTTGGTGATTGGTGCTTTCAGCTGCCAGGGTGGAGGGGGGCACAGAGGGGTGACATCGAGTTGCAAGGAGATAGAGAGGCTGCTTTAAACGGGGTGCAGGAAGGCAGCAGCCATAATGCTGGGGCTGGCCTGAAAGGCAGGGCAGGTGGAAGTGGGAGGCAGGGAGGAGAGAGGGGAAGAGAAAGAACTGGCACATGCCACCTGCCGGGCACCTAGCACAGTTTTCACACACGTAACCTCGTTCAGCCCTCATAGAGGAGAGGGCTATTGCTAGCTCTGTTTCCATATGCAAAATGGAGGCCCATATAGGGAGGGCAAGTTGATCCAAGTCATAGAAGAGGCAGAAGTGGGATTGAACCCCACTGTATCCTATGTCCTGGGGGGCCTGCAGGCACCAGGAACCAGTGGGGTTGTAGTGCCAGGCTCTGGCTGTTATGGGCTGTGGTCATGAATGATCCTGGGTGGGCATATGTGACTATGTGTCCATGTCCTCCCTGTTTGGCTGGACACTTCTGGGAGACTGGGGCAGCTGGGTGGCTCTCTGCCACCTCCTGCGGAATTGGCATCTGGGGGGCGGCTTCCACATTGGAGCCTGGTGCCTGGCACCTAACCCTGTTCTGCACATGACTCTGTCCAATCCGCCACCCAGGAAGAGGGGATTTCTGGCGTGAACTAGAGGTGCCCCAGGATAATAAAAATAATTACTGGCTGAGATGCTGTATGCCAGGCACGGGTTAGTGATAATTCTATTATACCCATTCTACTGCTGAAGAAATTGAGGCAGAGAAGGTGTAGTTGGGTAGGGTTCTGACCTGGTGGGGCCCAGTGCTGGTTTTGCTCAGTGGGCAGTCCCGTAAAGCTTAGGGAGTCAGGATCCTGCCCAGCCCTGTGGGCCAGGCCCCAGGGAGGCCTCTGATATGCACCACCTCAACGAGCCTGCCAGCAGATTCTGACTGTTCTTATAGACTTCTCGAAGCTGAGGCTCAGGAGGGGCTCAGGCCACTCTGGTGAAAAGTCAGGCCTTTGTCCCCCGGCTTGCTACCTCACAGTGCCTGCTCACCTCCTGCCCTGCTACTTATGGAGTGAATGCATCCTAACCTAGCCGCCCTCCCCAGGCTCACGCCTGTTAACACAGCTGGAAGGGAGGAGAGAGCCTGGTTTGGTGCAGACACAGAAAGTCAGGGAGGCAGGGGCGGCCCCTGCACGGGTGGGCGGGGGGCCGGGGCTGGACTCTTGGTCTCAGGGATGTCTTGCTGAGCCCCCGGGACCCCACCCAGTCTCATGTCCTTTTTCAGCCTTTTTTTTTTTTTTTTTTTTTGCCCTACCGCATGGTTTGTGGGATTTCAGTTCCCCAACCAGGGATTGAACCTGGGCCTTGGCAGTGAAAACACTGAATTGTAACCACTAGGCCACCAGGGAACTCACATAACCTTTGTGTTATTTATTTATACCATTTTATTTTTAAAATATTTTTTGGAGTATAGTTGCTTTACTGTTTCTGCTATACAACAAAGTGAATCAGCCATATGTATACACGTATCCATGGGGTTATAAGGTTTATGTCTGCGATCTATATGCATACAGTCCACGGGGTCACAAAGAGTCAGACACAACTGAGCGACTGAACAACACCACTGCATATATCCCCTTGTTTTTGGATTTCCTTTCCATTTAGGTCACAGAGCACTGAGTACAGCTCCCCGTGCTATGCAGTAGGTTCTCATTAGTTACCTATTTTACACATAGTCGTGTATCTCTGTCAATCCCAATCTCCCAATTCATCCCACCATTCCCCCTTGGTGTCTATACATTTGTTCTCTATGTCTGTATCTCTACTTCTGCTTTGCAAATAAGATCATCTGTACCATTTTTCTAGATTCCACCTATATGTGTTAATATATAATGTTTGTTTTTCTCTTTCTGACTTACTTCACTATGTATGATAGACTTGAGGCCCATCCACATCTCTGCAAATGACTTAGTCTCATTTTTTTTTTTTCTGGCTGAGTAATATTCAACTCTATATATGCACCACATCTTTATCCATTCCTCTATCGATGGACATTTAGGCTGCTTCTATGTTCTGGCTATTGTAAGTAGTGCTGCAGTGACATGTCCTTTTTAGTATGGGTAATTGTTAAGAACCTGGGCTGTGGCATCAGAAAGCCTGTGTGCATCCCCGCTCTAGTACTCACCAGCTGTGTGACTGTCAACATGTTACTTGAGCCCTCTGTGCCTCAGTTTTCTTACCTGGAGAAGGGAGAAGGATAACACAACCCACTTTGCAGAGCTGTTGGCGGATAAGCTGGAGTGCTCATGGGCGCACCAAGAGTGAGGCTTTTCACACAGTAGGCACTCAACACATTCTAGTCATAGATGCCAATGTTGTTATTAGCAGGGCTGTGGAATGTTCTAGGATGAGAACAGGACCCTCCCAGTTCCTGTGTGCAACTAGAGACCAGAGGCAGGAGGGGCAGGGCTGGAGCCTGCCACAACTTCCACCCCCAGTCCCCACCCCCTAACTCCCCCTCTCCAGACTTCAGGCCCCGAGTTCCCCATGACCTGAGGAGGAGATGTGGGTGTGGTGGGAGAAAGCTGTTTGTTTGTTTTTTTCTTCCAATTTACATGTTACCTATTATATATTTATACCCACTTTATTCTATCAAATATTTGAGAAGGCTTCCAAGCATACTAAGAGATGTAATCCAGGGCAGGAAAAATAGGATGCAATAGGAAGAAAAGGCTCTGGGCACATTAGATCATGGACACACTGGGTCTGAGGCCACCTGTGCCTGCCTGCCTGCCTCAAGAACTTCCAGTGTTTCCTTCTTGCCTGAGTACCAGCCGCAGTTCCCTGTGCCTGGATTCCTGGCTCTCAGCCCTGAGCCCAGCTCAGCCTTTGGGGCTGCCCTATGTCCACCTCGCCAGTGGCTCCTGAGCTGCTCAGAGGCAGGACAGAGTCTTCCCTGCCACCTTCCCAGTGCTTCCTGGGCTCCTGAGGGATGGAAGTCTCCATAAAGTGGGGCAGGGAAGGAGGGCTAAAGGGAAGGGATGTTCAGCAGTCACAGAGGATGGGATCTCCAGTTTGCAGAATCTTGCTTATACTCAGCCATGTCCAGCCCACGAAGCAGCCTGTGAAATAGGACACCAACAACACACCAATTACAAACATAGTGATGCTTCCTAAGTGCCCGCTATGTGCCTGGCGCTGTTCTAGGCATTTTATAAATCTTTATTTATTTAATCCTCACCACAACCCATGAGGCCGTTTCACAGAAGAAGAAATGAAAACAGAAAGGTTAAGTAACTTGCCCAGTGTAACACAACTCATAAGTGGCCAAATGGGGATTTGAACTTAGGCACTCTGGATTCAAGGGAAAGGGGTGGGGTCCATTATTTATTACACTTCCATTATATTCCAAGCATTTGACCCAGCCGGTGGGCTGATGAGGGAGTAATGTGACACTCATATTACCCATGAAGAAACAGGGCCTCAGAGAAGATGAGGCCTGCAAGGCCACATAGCTGGGAGGGAGTAGACAAGGTAAGTTCCTATTAACTCCGTCTGATCCCCTAAAGCCACTGCTGGAGGTCCCTCCCTGGAGGCTAAAAGGAAGGGGCAGGAGTGAGGTGGTGAGGGCTGTAGAAAGCCCAACTCCAGATGTGGCCATCACTCAGGCCCTGGCCCTCAATGAGGCTTTGGTCTCTGGCCTGGCTGGAAGCTGAGAAGACCCTGAGGGTCAGGACTCAGGCAGGCCCCAGTGCAGTCCACCTGCCTTGGGCTTGTGGGGCTGTGGCGTGGCTGTGATGAATGGGCTCCTGACAGGCTGAGCATCAATCATACTGCTGGTGGTGGGAGAAGGCAGCTGCCTGAAATGCTTGCACTGTGGTAGAATCTATCACCACCAGGCCTGGCTGGACTGGGATGGGGAGAGGCAGCCAGGGGTAGAGGGGAAGTGGGCCTGGTCTGAGGGAGGAGAAACAGCCTTGACCCCAGGGGTCATCTCTGAAGAGGCTCAGTCTGAGGGGCCTCCTCATTCCCCACCCCCCATTTGTGTATCTTCTTTGGAGAAATGTCTATTCAAGTCCTTTGCTCACTTTTTGATTGGATTATTTGGTTTTTGATGTTGAGTTCTGGGAATTCTTTAGTCTAGATATTAACCCCTTACCAGATGTGTAATATGCAAGCATTTTCTCCCATTCAGTAGGTTGCCCTTTTACTTTGTTCCCTTTGACATGCAGAAGTATTTAAATTTGATGTAGCCTCATATGTCTATTCGGAGAAGGCAATGGCAACCCACTCCAGTACTCTTGCCTGGAGAATCCCATGGATGGAGGAGCCTGTAGGCTGCAGTCCATGGGGTCGCTAAGAGTTGGACATGACTGAGCAACTTCACTTTCACTTTTCCTTTCATGCATTGGAGGAGGAAATGGCAACCCACTCCAATGTTCTTCCCTGGAGAATCCCAGGGACGGGGGAGCCTGGTGGGCTGCCGTCTGTGAGTTTGTAGTGAGTCGGACACGACCCAAGCGACTTAGCAGCAGCATATGTCTATTTTCGCTTCTGGTGCCTGTGCATTTGTGTTCTATTCAAGAAATCATTGTCAGGTCCAATGTCATACAGCTTTCCCCTTGTTTTCCTCTTAGAGTTTCATAGTTTCAGGGCTTACATTTAGATTTTTAATCCATTTTGAGTTAATTTTTGTATATGGTGTACCTTAAGGGTCCAACCTCTTTTTTTTTTTTTTTTTTTTGCATGTGGATATCCAGGTGACTCAGGTGGTAAAGAATCGCTTGAAATGCAGGAGTCCTGGGTTCAGTCCTTGTGTCAGGAAGATCCCCTGGAGAAGGGAATGGCTACCCACTTCAGTATTCTTGCCTGGAGAATCCCATGGACAGAGGAGCCTGGTGGGCTATGGTCTGTGGGGTCACAAAGTGTTGGACATGACTGAGCAACTAACACTCTTACTTTCCATCCAGAAACTTAATGCAGGATGAAGCAACTGCAAGCTAATTCTTTCCTGTGCAATATCTATGTATCCAGGTCCATCAGACCCATGCCCTTTCTACCTGGGGGATAGCTATTGCCCTGGCCCTGAGTCCTTCCTCCTCCCCTCTTTGGGCTCTGCTGTACCCAGGCCCAGTTAGGCAGGGCAGGTACCCATGGCCCCACTGGGGTGGTGTGGGTCCCTACAGGGATGCAGGCTTCTTCCCCACCTATCTCCAGGGCTGCTGGGGCCTCTGGGTGAATTCTGGGGCTCTGTGATGGGACAGATATGGGTGCAGTGTACTTAAGAGAAATGGACAGGATCAGTGACACAAGGGGTCCACAGCAGATATTGGTTTGTGGGAAGAAGGTCCCCGGGGTGGGGGGGGCGGCATTTAGGGCCTTGGCCTCATTCTGCCCCAATCTTCTGATGACTTAGACGAAGGCAGAGTCCCACATTTGCAAACAAGAGGTGGTTCTCACCTTGGGTCCTCAGCTGATGGAAGCTCTGGGCTAAAAACCCACCAAACCAAATGGAATCTTAGAGCTAGAAGAATAAAGTTCTGAACCTGGGCACAACGACTAGGGGATGGGTATAGGAAGGGGACAGGGCGCTTTTACACACATTACAGCAGTGCCATCCATGCTGGAGCCGGCTCACACACCGCTTCTCGTTGGCACATGGTTGGGAATTCTGCTAGCCAGTGGTTCAGCACAGGCATCCCAGGTGTCCTGGCTTCCCCAGGCTTGGTGATGCAGGCTCCACCTCTGATAAGGCCGCCCATGGAGCCACCAGCTTTCTGTGTGACCCAGGTAGGCCTTTTCCCCTCCCTGGGCCTCAGTTTCTTTATCTGAAAAATGACCATTGTTTCCTTCCCTTAGGGGAATTTTGAGGGTTCAGCAAGATGATGGCTGTAAGTCTCTCTGTGGGGAGTCAGTTGTGCTCAGAGTGGACTGTGATCCCAAGGTTCCCAAAGACCACGAGTCCACTCCCTGCCCTGTGTAAATGGGGAATCTGATACCCCTAAGCTCACATGACTGATCTAGGACTCAGACTCCAGTCACTGAATTCCCCATCCAGGGCTCTTTGTCCTGCTTAGGTCCTGGCACAAGAAATCAGTTAAGTTCAGTGAGGCCTGCCTCTTGACTGGGTACACCCAAACCAGCTTCAGACACAGAGGAGGAGCCCCACCATCTGGAGGGGGTGGTCATGAGGGTGAATCCTCCCACCTTGACCCTCTACCATGGCTTATGTGACCAGTGGGAGGACGGAGAGGAGGCCAGAATGCCATCTCAGGCTCTCCTAGGGTAGGTGGTAACCGGGTCCATGTGCCATCTGGGAAGCACATGCTGTGGGCAGGGTGGAGACATGCCAGGCTAGGATGTGGGGTGGAAATGGACCAGTCCCTGGCCATGAGGCTGGGGCCTGGCCCACTGGGGCCTCTGGCCAAGGGAGACTGTGGGTTTCTTCCCGCCCTTGGGAGCTCATGGCCCGCTTTCTCATTATGGAATGGTGGCTTCATGTGCCTCACTCCATTTACTCCTCACAGTAGCCCATGAGGTGGGAGCCAGCCTGCCTCAGCCCCACTTCACTGATGATGCAGCTGAGTTCAGAGAGGTAAGCTTGAAGCTTCCAAGTGGCTCTGACTGGCTGGTGAGTTTCAGCTCTCAGTTTCCCCATCCGAACTTGAGGACTCAGACGGACGTGTTTGGGGGAATGTGTTTGACTTTAGATGTATCTTCTGCTCAGGATGCTGAAGTGACAGAGTCTGAAGATTTGACAAGTCCAAGAAAGGAACCTGATGGCGGTGTGTAGACCAGCAAACCCCAGGCCGAGAGAATTACAATTAGGTTTTTGGAAATCATCTCCTTACTCTCCTCACCCAGCCCACCCTCCCGGGGAGGGGGCTTGCCGGTTGCTCTGGGCCTTCTCCAACGACCCCCTGAGACAGGTCCGAGCCGGCAGCCACTGAGGATGCGTGCCTGGCTGTGTGTACGTGTGCACAGGCATGTATTGGGGTGAGGGATGTGCCTGGAGGGAGCCAGGGCAGTCGAGCAGACTCCGTGGCCCCTGGGCAAGAGGGGGCACCGTCCCCGCCCGGCTCCTGCTCTAGGGGCAGTGAGTGGGAGAAGCCCTGGGTGAGGGTGTGTGCCCACTATATATAGCTGCTCAGACACGCACACCCAGCTATTTCAGTGTTCTTCCTCCTACTGAGGCAGGGGGAGGGGCCAGAAAGTAGTCCATCTAAAAATATAACCCGGGGAAAATATCACAGCGCCCGAGCCTGAGAGAGATCCGTCTCGTTCTCTCGCCTCCCGCCCCCGCGCCCCGACTTACCTCACAGCCGCCTCGGCTCCCTCAGGAACCTTCGAGATACGGCCTCCTCTCCAACCCCTGCCGCCTTCCCCTGGTGCCCGCTAGGTGGGGCTGGGGTCTCCCTGCCCGCGTGTCACAGGTGAAAAGACGGAGACCTGGAGAGGGCTGGCTTCAGTGGGGCCACGGGCTCCCGGCCTGGGCACTTTTCGCTGATAGTCCCTTGGGGTGCTCGCGTGTCCTCAGCGTCTTCTCGCCCTGTTGGCCCTTGGCGTTGGGTGGCAGGTTCGGGCTTGGCTCTGCCCTGTCTTGCTGTCACATCTCCTTCCGCGCCTCGATTTCCTCCGCTCCAGGAGGGAGAATGGTACCTCCTACCTGGGCGGGGCGGTCGGAGAGGTGCAGGTGAAGCCTGTGACCCTGTGCCAGAGTCAGGCCCTGTTGTTGCTGCTATTGTTATTGTTGGTGTTGTGCAGTCGCTAAGTCCTGTCGGACTGTTTGCCACCCCGTGGACTGCAGCATGCCGGGTTTCCCCGTCCTTCAGAACCTCCCAGTTTCTCAAACTCATGTCCATGGAGTGGCTGATGCCATCCAACCATCTCATCCTCTGTCATCCCCTTCTCTTCCTGCTTTCAATCTTTCCCAGCATCAGCGTCTTTTCCAGTGAGTCGGCTCTTCACATCAGGTGGCAGAAGTATTGGAGCTTCAGCTTCAGGATCAGTCCTTCCAATGAATATTCAGGGTTGAGTTCCTTTAGGATTGACTGGTTTGATCTCCTTGCTGTCCAAGGAACTCTCAAGAGTCTTCTCCAGCACCACAGCTTGAAAGCATCAATTCTTTAGCACTCAGCCTTCTTTATGATCCAACTCTCACATAGGTACATGACTACTGTATTACTATTGCCTTTTCCCTTTTTCCCCCAGTCCTAGAGTCATCTCAGCCCCATTTCCTGAGGCTTTGCTGGGTACAGTGTAGTTTACAAAATGACCTTATCCCTGGGTACTTCCTGAGAGCGGGATGGCTCTTATCAGGTGTGCATCCCTGTGCCCAGTAGGAAGCTGGCCTGCCCACCCCAGGCTTCAGTAGCTGAAAGTGGTTGTGTTTAAATTTACTGAGGAAGGTGGGGGCCAGTCCAAGGGCGATTAAGCACCTGCCTCAGGCCGGGCCCCTGCTACCCTGGGCAGGTCAGACAGGTCAAGTGGGGTGGTGTGTTACCACCCCCTTATAATGATAGGAATCTGGAGCTCAGAGAGGGAAAGTGGTAGTCCCTGGGTCCCTTAAACAGAGGTTGCCTGACTTCCAGGGTATCCCAAGTCCCTGGATTATTGGGGCCCCTCACTTGCCTGTCTCCCCTTCTGTGGACGGCAGGAGCCTCTGGGGGTACCCCTGTGAAGATTCAGCTCCCCACCCCACGCTCCTTCCTGGTGTTTTATGTTGTCTTGCTGGCCCTTGCTGTGCAAGGGGTCCAAGGCTTCAGTGGCTGGGAGAGCATGCCCCTGGATTTAATGAACACGTGCTGGCTGGATGCCTGTGTGATGGTTGGGTGTGAAAATGTCAGCCTATCTGAAAGTGGAGGGGTACTGAACCCCACATACTCATCAGGGAGCGTGGACTCAGGACCAGACTGGTTTCCTCTGTACCCACCCACTCCCCGCCACCACTGGGTTATTTTGACATCGTATAATTTTATCCATAAATGTTTCAGGGTATATCTCTAAAAGGTAAGGACTCTTTAAAAAACATAACCATAATGCCATTGAAAGAAAGTAAAAGTGTTAGTCACTCAGTCGTGTCTGACTCTGCGACCCCATGGACTGTAGCCTGCCAGGCTCCTCTGTCCGTGGGATTTTCCAGGCAAGAATACTGGAGTGGGTAGCCGTTCTTTTCTCCAGGGGATCTTCTCGACCCAGGAATCAAGCCCGGGTCTCCCGCATTGCAGGCAGATTCCTTACCATTTCAGCCACCAGGGAAGCCATGACCACACCTTGAAAATCTAATGTAAGTCGGCACTTGGTTTTTATTACCTGATTCACTCTTCAAAAAAGCCCTGAGGCAGGAGTTAGCATTGCCATTTTATAGGTGAGGAAACTTGGGGCTCAGAGAGATTTGGTAACTGGATTTAGGTCACACAGCTGGTAAGTGACCCAGAAGGAACTTGAACCTAGGACACCTGACTACAAAGCCCGTGCTCATTCCACTTTTTTCCACCAGGCAGGGCCCGAGTCTGCTCCCAGCCATTCCCAAAGGATTACTGAATCTTGTGGCCCTAGTAGGGATCTGGGCATATTTTTGTCAGGAATTGTCTAGTTCCTGGCAATGCCAGAGTCCAGCGCAGGGCTCAGTACCGGTGGTACTCAGAGCGCAGACTGCAAGGGAGTTCAGGCCACACCAGGGCCAGGAGTGAGCTGTTTCCTCTGGCCAGTGCTGAGCTTTACAGGGGCATTAACAACCCATTTAAAAAGCGCTGATAATACACTTTGCGTCTCCTATTTAAGAGGTACTAAAAAATAAGCACCTTTTCAGGGAGGAAACGGCAGCACGTCTGGGTAAAATATGCCCGTGGTGTCACCTGTGCACGTGTCTCACTGCAGGTGTTGGTGCGGGGAGCAGCAGGCCCTCCCTGGGTCTGAAGCTTTGGGGGTGCTAGCTGTAAGGTGAGTGGGAGTAGGGGTCATGGGTAGAAGGCAGAGGATGGTACCTGCTCCAGACTGCCCACTTCACAGATGGAGAAGCTAAGGCTCAGATGGGCTGAGAAATCCAAGGTCACACATCCTAAGAGGTGCTCCTAGCAGTTCTCAGTCCCCCAAGCCCAAGGGGAATACTGTACCCACAGTGGGTACTCCTGTATCTCTCTCCTCCCTTGTTGTCCCACCTCAAAACAGACATTCTCAGAGCCTGAGACGGGCCCAGACTCTTGCACTGGTTCACCATAACTTTGATCCTGCCTCTTGAGGCCTTAGTGTCCAGTTCTGTAAAATGGGGAGAGTAATAATGTTGAGAGGCTTCCCTGGTAGCTCAACTGGTAAAGAATCCTCCTGCAAAGTAGGAGACCCCAGTTCAATTCCTGGGTCAGGAAGTTTCCCCTGGAAAAGGGACAGGCTACCCACTCCAGTATTCAAGGGCTTCCCTGGTGGCTTAGATGGTAAAGAATCCGCCTGCAATGAGGGAGACCTGGTTCAATCCTGGGTTGGGAAGATCCCCTGGAGGAGGGCATGGCAACCCACTCTGGTATTCTTACCTAGAGAATCCCCATGGACAGGGGGCCTGGCAGGCTACAGTCCATGGGGTCACAAAGAGTTGGACATGACTGAGTGACTAACACACAGCACAGCACGGCAATGATGCTGAGATGGGATGAGGGAAGTAGGACATTTCATAGTTTGTTGGGATGACCCCTTACCTCCTCGAAATGCCCTCAGCAGTCCTCACATCTTCCTTGAAATGCCCTCAACTGACACAGGGGCTGTGACAGTCTACTGGAGCTTGCCCTGAGCCAGGACTTTCTTCTCCTCCCTCCTCCTTCTCTTCCTTCTTTCCTTCCATGAGTATTTCCTAAGTACCTACCAAGCACCGTCATGGGCAGTGGGGACACAACAGTGAACAAACAGGAATACTGTCAAACAAAGCAAAACAATAAAGTGTCTGGCTGGCTGCTTTCTGAAGTTTATAGTTGAATGGAGGAAACTAAAGCTAAATAAAGAATTGCAGCGCTGTTGTAAGGCCACTGCACACTAGCACACTGCACATACTAGCAAGGGGCGGGTATGCAGTGCTGTGAGAGGATTTAAGAGGGGATGGATCAGGTCTGGAGGTGAGGGAGGGCTTCACTGAGGGGGTGACACATGAGCTAAGCACTGCAGGATGAACAGGAGAGCTGAGAGCGTGGGCAGTGGTGGCTGCAGGGATGAGGGTAACAAGCAGAGGGAATAGCATGTGAACTGAGAAGGATGAGGAAACACCCAGTGTGGGTGCAGTGGAGAACACTGGGGAGGTACGGTGGGAGGTGTGGCTGAAGCAGGCTGGGCCAGGCCTCTGTGAGGTCCATGAAGTTTTTTTTTTTAAGATTTTAAAAAAAATATTTATTGTTTGTTTATTTGGCAGCACTGGGTCTTAGATCTTAGTTCTCTGTTGTGGTATGCAGGATCTAGTTCCCTGACCAGGAATCAAACCCGGGCCCCCTTCATTGGGAGCTTGAAATCTTAGCCACCGACCACCAGGGAAGTCCCCAAGAAGGGGTTTAAGTTGGAATGAGGGAAGTTATACACTTAGATTTGTGGTGTGAACAGATTTCTACCTGTTATGTAGCAAAATGGCCTGAATTTGAGTCAAGTATAGATTAGAGAGGTAGGAGGTGAAGGTTGAGCATCCAGGTGGGAGCAGCTTGTGGCTTGGACCAGGGTGATGGTCCAGGGTGCCCACTGGCTGGCTGTCCTCCTCCATTATTCCTTCTGGGTCAGCTGGCCCAGGAAAGTCCCTGCAAGTCTCAGGGAGGAACAGTGCTCTAGGACTTGTCATCCAGCAGGGGGTTGAGGTGGATGCCTTTGGAGATGGGTCTGCCTCCTTCCTTCCCGGGGAGGTGGGGAGAACCTTCTGAGGTCAGGCATGAGAGAGGGTCATAGTGCAGGGCCCACTGACCAGCAGCACACCCTCTCTGAAATGCAACTCCAGAGGCAGCCGGGGTGTGAGAGTATGAACCCGTGGAAGGCGTGACATCTGCCTTGTCTCTACTTTGAGATCTAACCTAGGGAGGAGCGGTTGCCCAAGAGGGGAAGGGAGCGAGAGAAAAAAAAATGGCTCGCTTTACTTAATTATGACGGATTGTGACAGCTTGCATCTTTAGTCTGAAAAGTATCTATGGAGTAAGGACTGCTTTTCTCAATCGGGATAATTATGTTAATTAAAATGCTTTCTTTATAGCAGTTCTGATTAATAAAAACAGTTCCACTGCTCTCTTTAAACACTCTAACCTTCTGTTGCACGGGGAAAGAGGCCCTTTCTCAGCGATTTATGGTTCTTCACGCAGATTCCAAGAGGCGACCTGCTGCCGGTGGCCCGGTGGCAGGCCCTTTGCTCACACACATGTGGGGATGGATGCGAGGAGAGGGCAGGAGAGTGGACTTTGCGGGCGGCTGGTCTGGCCATTAGAGTGGGGAAGATGGGGGCCCCGTGCTGCTGAGTATCCCGGAGAATAAAAACACCACTTATTTCTCTAATTGCTGTTTATTTCCTCTGGAAAACATAGGGATAATTGACAAGCTTCCAATTAAGAAAAATTACATGTGGGGGAAAGAGGTGCTTGGACCAGGAGTGGTTCTAGAATTGAGGGGTGAGCTGAGGGGTGACCCCCATCCTGGGCTTGGTGGGTGGGAGTGGGGAGAGTTTGGGAAGGAGGGTGAGCTGGAGGGTAAGGGGCAGGGGGAGGGTCCCTAATGAGAGGGGGGTGGTTGTCAATGTGCAAGGATGAGAGATGAAGTGAGGGAGGGACCGAGGATGGGAAGGAAGAGGGGGAGGTCGGGGAGACAGCTGTCTCTCACTCCCAGGGAAGCTGAGCTGGAAGGGAGTGAGATAGGACCAGGAGAGCAGAGGTGAGGAATCGAGGCTGAGAGACGGCAAGGCCAGGCTCAGAGTGACACAGCACGTCCGTGGAGGACCCCGGCTCAGAACTCAGATTTCTGCCATCGAGGGTCCCCTCCCATTCCTCTGTGATCAGGATCACAAAGGCTCTCAGTGGCAGAATCTGCCCCAGTGGCGCGTGTGTACACGTGTGTGTGGACCGGGTCGGGAGGTGGCCCACTGGGGACACTGGAGATGCTATCCTTCTAGGTGGGGCTCAGACCCTGCTGGCGGCTCTCCGGCCCCCTTGCCCTTCTGTGGAGAGAGCATGGGCTATATAACCTGGCCCGTGACTCTGCTGCCCAGATGGGCTGAGGACAGAGCAGGGACCTTCCGTGGCCACTCCCGCCAAGGCCCAGCCATGACTGGGGGTGGGCCGGTCCCCACATGGCCCAGCCAAGCCCTGGATGTGCAGTGGGGTCTGAGCAACACTGAGGAGGGCCTGGGACTGGGGGCCTGTCTGCTGGGGCTCCCTTCCCACAGGGCAGCCTGGTGCCAGAGGAGCTGCGATTGCCCCAGCCTCCCAGGGCTGCCCCTGCCTTTGCCAACACACTGGCTATGGTAGAAATCAGCTCAGTCCTGCCTCCCCTCTCCTGTCTCTCTCCCTATTATCTGACAGGCCCCGGGGCTGTCCCCTTCCCAAGAGGGAATGTGTTTTCAAAGATAGGATGATTTCCCCGCCCCCCCTCCCCCCAGGAAGAGGTATGCTAATGGAGGGGTCTCAGGCACTGTGAGCCATGCTGGGGTGCCCCTTCTGGGCAGGAACACCCCCCTCACCTCTGTAGACACAGTTGGCTCCTGCCTGAGTGTGGCAGCCCCACAGGCCTGCTGGGACCAGGGCCTGCCACCCCCACCTCAGCCTGCCTAGGGGGCTGCCCCCCTCTCACCTCCACTGTATTTACGTGTCTATTTTATGATTTCAATTTTTAATGCCTCTGCTCTTTGAAGACGCTTAATGCTTTCGAGTGGAACATTTCCTTCCAGGACCTGAGCGCAGATTGAGGACAGAGCAATAAATCAACTAATAACTGGAACCTCATTTTCTGCTCCACGGCAGAGAGTTAACCCCCGCCTCACTGCGCTCCTCTCGGAAGCTGGCAGCTTCAGGCGGGCGGGTGGGTGAGGAGGGCTGGTGAGCTAAGCCTGGCCCCCTGCAGCTCACTGCTCAAACTTTCCTGCTGCTCCCCTCCTCTCCTCTCTTCTCCCAAGTCTCCTTCTGGCCTGTTTCCTCTCTTTCTCTTCTGTCTTCTCTTCATTTCTATTATTTCTGTCCTGTTCAAAGCAAGCAGAAATAGAGATGTCTGGAATCAGAGATTGTGGAGGGGACCCCGGGATGGTGTGAAAAAGCATTCGTTGGGAGCTTCCTAGGCTTGGGCACTAGTCTAGTTTTGTCCTGACTTGCTGTGTGACCTAAAAGGAGTGTCCAACCCTCTCTGAGCCTCCAGGTTCCACCAATATAAATAAATCTCACCATAGGGACCGAGCAGGATTTCATTTTAACATCTAGGATAGACTTGACACCAGGGGTGGGCAGTGTCTGCGTCTCCCCTGTGTCTGCCCCACCCATGGTGACTTGGGGAGAGGTGAGATGAGAGACTCTTGGGCAGTGGGGTTGGTAGGGAGAGCTCTTCACTCCTTTGTGTGTATGAGTGTGCACGTGTTCACTAATGCCTGCATCTGTGTGGAAGTCTGTGTGTGAGTATTTATGTTAGTGTCCTGGCCTCCAGGGTCATGAGGCCCCACCACTGTTCACCTGGGATGACTTCTGACCCTCTGCAGAATTGTGAAAGCGCCTACAGCAGGGAACCCACATCTGCATTGCGAGGCTGAGTGGTACAGGCCGAGGTTAGGCACACTGACTCTGCCTGGATGCAATTCTGGCTTTGTCATTTAGTGCTGTGTGACCTTGGATAGGTCACTGAACCTCTCTGAGCTTCAGTTCCCCAGTCTGTAAAACTGAGATAAAATAGTGCTTCCCTCATAACTTTGTTGTATAGATTAAATGAGTCAGTTGCCTATAAAGTGCCTGGTATATATTAAATGCAGTGTATTGATAAATGTTTGCTGTCGTAATTGTTTAACACACACACACACACACAGAGTACACTCTCCTCCCCCAACCCACTGACCATGAGATACCAGTGATGCAGTAGGCACATGTGCCCAGACCCACCCGCCTCCAATGTCCAGTGTGCACCACAGCCTGCAAGTGGGGAGGAGCCCAGCACCTATCAAAGCAGCCTGGGGTGGCTTCCTGGAGGAGGTGGTGCCAGTGATGGCGTCCAGGTAGATACCATGGGTCCAGATACATGGGTGGATCTGAGCATCTATTGGGCCAGGGCAGGAAGAATATTTGGAGAGTCCCAGGGCCCAGACGGCTGTGCTTACATTGATTCTAGGGAAGCAGGGAGGGGAAGGACAAACATTTAGTAGGCACCAACTACCTGCAGACATCTTGTACATGTTATCTCTCTGTGGAGATGAGGAAACTGCATCTGAGCCCTGAGATGTGACTCACCCCGGGTCACCCAAACTGTGGCAGAGGTGGGATTTGAGTAGGTGGCTGTTTAATCCTGAAGCTCTACTCCACTTGTGGCTCCAGTTCCAGTGCTGCAAGGCTGGAGAAAGGCAGCCGGTCCACACCATCCCCCTACAATGTCCTACTCCGCCGGACGCAGGCGGTGACAGGAGGTCACTGCCTTTCAGGACAGTTCATGCCCTTTTCACAGGGTTCCGCTCCCTCTAACCGCGGGGTTCAGCCTCAGCCCAACTCCAGTCGCTCTGCGTCATCCCTCGTGCACCCAGCACCCTTGAGCCCCACCCCGCCTGGTGTCCCCCGCCATTTCCTCCCGGTGTCCCATGGACGTGGGAAAGTACTGGGAAGTGCCCTACGCTGAGTGCCTGCAGTGTACCGGATGTGATACCTGGCCCCGCCACCTTCCACCTGTGACCACGGTCACCCTGTAGAACAGGTTCATACCCTGCCCTGGGCGTGGTGTGGCCCACACAGCCAGGCCCCCCATTGGCAACCCGGAATAGTGCTCAGCCCGGGGTGTTCAGTTTCCAAGAGTATTTAAACAGATGAGTGTACTAGGTTATAACTTTAGCCCATTATATAGCTGATGTCTTCTCGGGGCCATAAAGCAGCAAACTTTTACCACTGGAAGCAGCTTCCAGCAAGATGTGGGGGAATTATCCTGTCGTCGAGTCATCAGGGTGTCAGTTACTGTTTTGGGGAGAGCAGATCGTGTGGATATTTATAGGCATGTGCACCTTCCCCACATGCACAGGCGAGCCAGCCTCATCAGGGGAGAGAGGATGCTGCCAGGGGCGCAGAGACCGGGGAGCTCTCGCTCATTCACTTGACAAGCATGACTGAGCGCCTACTATGCGCTAGGTACTGATGCGCAAACTCCCTCTAGCTGGCGGGTAATGAAGACACTAACAAAATAAAAGTGTGCAGGGGTCTGAAATCACTGATGGTGCAGTGATGGGGTGAATAGTGACACCTGTGGGATGGGGCCCAGGCCCCTCTCAGGTGATGGTGCACCTGTAGAAGGCCCCAAGTGTGGAAGAAGGGGCTGTGTGGTTGGAGGGAGGGGTCTTACATGAGAGTGTTTGCCTGGTACCCTGGCTGTGTGGAGGAACTGTGATGTTCTCCAAGGGGCGATGACCAGCTAGCTCCTGATGGGTTAAGCCAGGGACTGACAGATCTGATTTATGATTTTTAAAGAGCTTTCTGGCTGCTGTAGGAGGGTAAGGCAGAGAAGTGATGGAGGCTTGGGCCAAGGTGGTAGCCATGGAGATGGAGAGAGGAAGATGATTTTAGACTCAGCTTGGAGGCAGAACTAAGAGTTGGGAGAATTCCCTGGTCCAGTGGTTAAGGACTCCATACTCTCACTGCAAAGGACCCCAGTTCAATCCCTGGTTGGGGAACTAAGATTCAACAAAACATGTGGTGTTCCCCCCCACGAAAGAAAAGAGAACTGGGAGAAAGACATGATGGAAGCAAGGGGTCTCCTTGATTCCTGATTTGAGCCACTGTGGTCATTTTCTGAGATGGGGAGGACCAAATGAGGTTTGAGATTGGGAGTCAGATGGGAGTTTCGTTTTGACTACCTCCTGAAGCAGAAATGTCCACTGATGTTTGGGTTCACAAGGCTGGAGATCAGGGAGAGGACTGAGCAGGGATGGAGATCCGGGGACCAGTGGCTGTAGGGGGTGGTTGTGGACATAGGCACAGCTCACCCAGGAAGAGATCTGGATGGTGGAGGGAGAGGACCCAGGTCTGGGGCCTAGGCTCACCCGCATGGAGAGTGGATGGAGGTGAAAGAGTCAGCATAGGAGGCTGACAGGGCACACCCAGGGAAAGCAAGGAAAGCCAGGATGGTGTGGCATCTCAGAAGCCAAGTGAAAGTCACTCAGTTGTGTCCAACTCTTTGCGACCCCATGGACTATACAGTCCATGGAATTCTCCAGGCCAGGATACTAGAGTGGGTAGCCTTTCCCTTCTCCAGGGGATCTTCCCAACCCAGGGATTGAACGCAGGTCTCCTGCATTGCAGGTGAATTCTTTACCAGCTGAGCCATGAGGGCAGCCCCAGAAGCCAAGAGGGTTCCAAATAGAAGGATAAAAACAGCCATGGTTGAGGATGCTGTGAGGGTGGGTAAGATGCAGAGAGAGACTATTGCTTTTGACAATAAGGAGGCCAGGATGGGAAGAGAGAAGTGTCATGAAGGGGTGAATACATCCAACTTCAAGTAGTTGAAGATAATAAGTGGAGAGAGAAGGGAGAAAGAATAGCTGGCTCTTCCTAGAAATGGTGTGAAGAGAGGAAAAGCAGTGGATGGAGTGGGGGCTGGAGGGGGGAGAGTCACAGGAAAATTCAAAGAATGTCTAGGTGAGTCCCGGATACTCACCGGGACTGCCCTCAGTGGTAATGTTCTGTGTAACTCTAATACACAGCAAATATCAAACCAAGTCACTGACATTGGTCAAGTCATAGATCTCATTCAGATTTCCCAGTTGTATGTGTGTGTGTGTGTACGTGAGCACATCAGTTACACATTAATTGTGTAACTGATCAGTTACACATTGTAATGTTACACATTACAATGCAATGTGTAATTGCTTGCATGTGTAGTTTTGTAACCACTATCACAGTCAAGATTCAGACTGTTCCATCACCAGGAGGCTCCCTGGGCTACCCCACCCCTCCCCATGGTCCCTCCCCTGCAGCTCCCACTACTTTATCCTCCATCTCAGTAGTTTTGTTACTTTGTGAGTGTTATATAAATGGAATCAGACACTATAGAATCATCTGAGATTGAATTTTTTAAAAAACTCAGCATAATTAAGAAAGGGGTTTTTAAAGGACAAGAGATAGCAGAACATGACTGCTGATGGGGGAGGATGGTGGATCCAATAGGTGATAAGACGGGTGATGCCAGGAGACATTGTAGTGGTGGGAGCCAAACTCCTGGGACCAGAAGGGATGGGTTCAGAGTCCAAGTGGAGCAGTGGACCTTTGACAGGCAGCATGGCCCCTCCTCAGGCAGGAAGAGGGGGTACCGGCAGAAGAAAGTGGGCTTCTGGAATCTGCAGTGGGCAGGGAGGGAGTTCACATCTGGTGCTTTATGACAGGGCAGATATGGCCATGTTGGAGGGCAGGAAGTGAGCCAGCCCATGACACGAGCTGGGCCTGCTGGGCAGTGCTGGGACCACTCGAGGTCTGAGAGTTTGAGCTCACAGAGAGGACGGTGTGCGTGGCAGGCTCATTTTCTCCAAGCTCATCTGAATTTTCAGTGTTAGGTGCCCAGAAGGTGCTAGTTGGATTCCTCCAGATATGGGTTTCATGAAAGTACTGCCAAAGGAGAGAGGCAGGCAATGCGTTTGAGGGATTTATTATACTGATGGATCATGGAACTCAAACTAGACAAAGAGGGTGAGGACAGAAGAGCAGTGAGAGAAAGAGGGAGGTGTGAAGATCTCAGGGTGATGAGAAAGTGGTGGCAAGAGGGCTAAGTAGAGGCACAGTGGGCCGGGCAAGGAGGCTTGACCGGAAGCTGTGGTGGAGACAAGGGCCCGGCTGTGGCCCAGGATGGGAGCTGGCGGACGTGGAGGCCAAAGGTCACTGGAGGCAGAAGGTCTGGGAACAGGGAACCCCAGCGTTGGTCATCCCTAGCGTGGGGAGGTCACCTAGAGGATGACAAGGGCTAGGGCTCAGAGGAAGATGGGAGCCTCTCGGTGGATGAGGAGAAGTGGCCAGGAAGGTGGAAGGAAGAGATGGTGGAGGTAGTCCGACGGGGTAGGCATCCAAGGGGCAGGAAAATTCTAGGTGGGAGAGGTTTGGAGCTGAGGTCTGGAAGGGGCTCAGAGGAGCGGGGAGCACTTCAGCCTGCAGATAGATGGCCTAGCAGAAGCCGTCTATAAATGTCATTGTATACCCATCCCTCAGATGGGGAAACAGAGGCCTGAGAGGTTAAGCAAGTTCAGAAATGATGGGTTCTGTGGAAGCTTAGCTGAAGCCTCCTTGAAAGTCAGTGCAGTGGTGAAGAAGGCAGGTTCAGGAGCTAGCATGCTGCCTAGAATTGAGTCCTTCTGCCTCCTCCCACCAATAAGCTGCTTTTTAAACCTCTCTGGGCCTTGCTTCACTTGTGAAATGGAGCTAATAACAGTATATATTCCACAGGTGGTCATGAGGATTGGGTGAGTGAATACATGCATCCTGTGAGTCCTGGAGCTGCCTTTGTTAATATTTAGGGAAACTGAAGCTCAGGGTGAGAAACTGGCTTGTCCAGTCCCCAGGGGTCCCTAGCATCCCGGACAGATCCCGTCCCCCTGCTCCAGGTGTAGCCCACCCACTGCACTGCCTCGTGTCCCCCAAACACATGGATCTGTGAGGGTCAGCCTGGATGCTCCGGCAGCCCTAGAAGGAAGCAGGGTGAGGCCCTCGTTCCCATTTGGCAGATGGGGAAACTGAGGCAGGATGGCATCTTTCCTTTTGGTGCATTCTGAAGCACCCAGGGAGGGTAGGCTCTGTATTATCAGCGAGTCTTTCCTGTGGGGGGGACACCAAGGTGACATAGACACTGTTCCTGTCCCAGGGGACAGCGTCACAGGGGAGGCAGGACAAAATCATGAGCCAAGGAGGCAGCATTAAACAATGGAATACACGGCAAGAAATGCTTGCTCCAGGTGACAGATATGGGGCTGGAGGATCTCAGAAGGGGAAAGAAAGGTCTGGTGTCTCTGGTGATGAAGGAGGAGCAAGGGACAGGGCTGGGATTTGAAGGGTGCTATGAGTTTAGAGAGAGGGGCCCTTCCCAGGGAGGGAGAGGAGAGGAGCTGTGAGCAAAGGCCCAGAACAGGGGTGGGGAGGAGGCTTCTGTTAGAGCAGAAGAGGGAGAGTGAGGCCTTGCAGGCTGCTCCCACAATGTCTCAATCTTCTCCAAGACTGGTGAACCAGATGTCCCTGAGGCTTGTGAACAGATGCCAACAGCGGGAAATTGGCCAGTGGATTCTCTGTGGCCCAGCACGCCTGAAGCCGCCAAGAGCTGAGGCAGAGGGGCCTGCAGGCTGGAGGGGGGCTCTTGGCCCCCCAGGGGTGCACTGGTCCAGCCAGCGGTGCAAAACAGGGCTAGCCCCGGCCGCTCCTTCACCCTCCCAGGCGGGCTGTGGGAGGTGTCACGGCCCTGTGAAGTCTTCAGCAAAACAGAAGCCAGCGCCAGGAGTGATGCGATGGAGGTGAAGGCTCTGAGCTCCCTGGCAGAAACACCCTGCAGAAACTCGAGGCACGTCAGAAAGCAGAGTTTTGGGAGAAGCTTTGATTTAGAGAACAAGGTTTTGGCATCAAACTGCGATCAGAGAACAGCGGCAGCCCGCCATGCCGTGAAACTGAGCACCGTAAACCTCATTAATCTGAGGCCTCCGTGTTCAAAGCGACACCTAATTAGAAAGAGCCGAGACTCTTCACCGGGCTGGGTGGCCCATTGTTCCCGCTGGACGAGTCACACCAGGTGACTTCAAAGCCCACTCCTTCCGTGCCTCCGCCGTGCAGCGCCAATTAGCCAGCATTTAGAGCGGGCCACCCTGGCTGGTGAGCTTGGCTGTGCTCACGCTCCATTTGGTGCCAGAGCTGGGGGCCTCCGCGCCACTCTCTAGCTCCTGGGGTAACGGAGCCAAGCCAAGTGCCAGGCGCAGGTGGGGATGTGGTGCAGCCTGCCGGCGCTTGAAGCCTGGGAGGAGCTGGAGAACACCACACTCTCGCTCCCCATCCTTCAGCTGACTTCTCCAGAGGCCCCAGGAGAGGGCCTAGGATGTCCACCCAGAGGTCACACTTGGTCTGGGGACACCCTGTGAGATCTTGCTGGGTGGTCTGACCCGCATGAACTCTGGGTCCCCAAGGGGATGCAATATCCTGCCTTCCCTGGTTTTCACTCCCACCCCACACTGTGCCAAGGGCTTTGCACGTAGTAGGTGCTCAGTAAGGGTCTGTGGGCCAGGGTAGCGCCTCCTTGAGCCAGATGCTGTGAGGGGCTGGTGACTGCACCTGTATGCAGTGGGCAGCCAGTGTTGCTTGGAAGCCTCTGTTTAGAGTTGGGCCAGAGTTTCAGCAGTGTTCCATTTTCAGTCTGGAACATCTGGGTCCTGGGAGACCAAGGGTTTTTCTCTGCCTTTCAGGATGTTGAACTGCAGTTGAATCTAGAGACAGGGGAGGCACAGAAGGAGGACTCAGGGTCATGAGCCTGAAAGAGCCCAGAACTGGCGTTGGGGATTCCAGGATTCCAGGCCTGTCGTTGTGGACTGGTTGTGGACTGACTGCTACCTTGTGCTTTTGAGCAGGTTGTTTACCTCTCTCAGCCTCAGTTTCCAAATCTGGGGATGGGAATAATAACTCTTGCCTCCAGCACTCTGGACTTCAGACAGTGGGGTCAGATGGGGGACTAAGTGTGAACCTGCCCCGGCATCTGTTCAGAGTGCAGGGGGAGATGGGGACACTCCTGGCTTTGCTTGCACACCTCTAGAGGCGGGATGCTCATCACCTTTTGAGGCTACCTTTTAAACTGCTGGATAGCTGCAGTTATTAGAATGGTCATTGTATTAATTTCCTAGGGCTGCCATAACAAAGTACCACAAACCCAGTGGATTAAAACAACAGAAACTTATTTTCTGAGTTCTAGAAGCTAGAAGTCTGACATCAAGGTGTTGGCAGGGCTCTGCTCCCTCTGGAGGTTCTAGGGATGGAAATTTCTTGCCTCTACCAGCTTTTGGTGGTTGTTTGGCATTGCTTGGCTTGTAGAAAAATCATTCCAGTCCTATGTCTATCTTCACAGGGCATTCTTCCCTGTTAGTGCGTCTGTGTCCAAAATTCCCTCCTTTCATAAAGACACCAGTCATTGGACAAGATCCTACCATAATCCAGCGTGACCTCATCTTAGCTAATTATGTCTGCAGTGGCTAATAACCCTGTTTCCAGATAAAGCCATGTTCTGAGGTTACAGGTGGACATGAATCTGGGACACAATTCAAACAGGACCTTCATTTTCCTTCTCCTGAACCCACCTCTGTGACCCTACCCCGGAGATTCTCCTTTGTCCAGCCGCAGCTCTGTCAGACTCCCAGCCTCTTGTCTGCTCTTCCAGGACACCTGTTGGTGTTGCAGACACGTTTCTGGCAAAGTGTCTTTCTTACCTCCCAGGGTTTGGCATTCCTCCCCCTGCTCTCCTTGTCTTTAGACATGGAACTCCCATTGCTCCACTCCAGGACACAGCCCAGGTCGCACCAATTACCAGCCGCCTTGATGTATAATACTATAAACCCCTTCACCTCATTATAGGAAATTTCTTTTGAATGGCCTTTAAAAACCATCTCATTACACAGGGAGAACTGTAATTATGTTGCACAAGAAGGAGGTTCTGGATGAGCTGGTGCCCAGCACTGTCAAAACCACCCGACAGGGTTCACCGCTGGCTGGTTTGGCCACTAGGAGCGAGCTCTTCCTCTCCCCTATTTAATCCTTTCTGGTCTCTTTTCTTCTGGGATCTGGGCACCCTTGTCTCCGTTGGTGGCCTCAGGGGTTAGAGCCTCCCAGGGAGGGAGCAGAGCTTCAGAGTGGCCAGGGCTGGGGGAGGCAGCCTTGGATGGGTGCCTTGTGCTCAGAGCCTCCGCCAGCCATTTTCAGGAGCTTCCCAGCTTTTCTCAAGCCTACCCTCCAGGAGGTTGATGGAACTTGCCTGGTGGTCCAAGAGAATCACAGTGAAATGGGACTCTCGGGGTCATTAGTGGGGCAGGACCCTGCCCTCAGCCATTCACCCAGTTCTCCCCAGCAGCATCCTGAGAAGGGGCTCCAGCCTTCCTGGGACCATATTCTTGGGATGAAGTTTTCTCCAACCGTTGGGGGATTTCTCCTGTGTCTGGCTAAAACCCCTTCTGCTGATGCTGACCTGATTTTAAGCCCCTCTCTTCCTGTCTGTGTGATGGTGGGCAAGTCACATGACCTTTCTGAGCTAAATTTGTTCATCTGCAGAGTGGTCAACACGGTTTCTGCCTAAGGGTGTGGTGAGATGGGCATGGCTGCCCATGTGGATGGCTTGGCATTGGTGTGTGTGGGGACTGAATCCTCATTGCTCCCCTCTTCAGAAGAGGCTGCATGGGGGCTTCTCTCTCTCTCCTCTGCTTAATGCCAGATGGGGTGGCCGCCCCGCTGACCTAAAGAGTGGCTCTGCCGCATCCCTCAGTGGTCCTGGTGCCGGAGGCTCTCCTCTCTCATACGCCTCCAGTCCAGGGGTGTGTGTGTGTGAGTTTGGGGGTGGTTTCAGGGATGCTTTCTTCCCTTTTCCTGGTCTCCCCTCCCAGCTGTGCCCAGGCCAGAGCTTTGGGCCCAGCCTGGGCCACTCCTGCCGCCTCACCCTGCCCTGAGGTCGGCACCATGTTGGAGGAGCTGCAGTGGGAAGAGAGGAGAGGCCATCAGGGTGCCCTTCACTGGAGATGCCCGCCCCCCATGGAGCTTTTGTGCCAGCCTGAACTTTTCAGTTCTCAGCTTTCTGGGAGTCTCCCGGGACCGCCTTGGTCCCCACTGACTACTTAGGTGGGCCACGGCTGGGAGATGGCAGCATGTGGAAATGTCACTGGCGTCCGTGGAGCCTGGCGCAGAGGCTCTCTGGGGAGGGGGGCTGCTGCGCCAGTGTTAGGACAGCTTTGAAGAGACCAAATTCCCTCCCCCCATAGGCCTGGTGATCAGGAGTGGGGAGGCAGAGCCTATGTGTGGAGGCTCCTGAGTCGCAGGGCAGGGCTCCTGGGGTTTAGTGACAGCTGCCGGAGACCCTCCCTGCACCCCTCGCCTAGCCTCTGTCACACTCTGCCTCTCAGCACGGACACCCTCCTCCAGGGCATCTGTCTGCAGGATCCCTAAGCCTTCCTAGGCTGGGCTAGGCGGCCCCCTCAGCGTCCTGGACTGCCACCACAGAGCGCTCCCTCCACGCGCTGGTGCGCCGCTCAGGACCTCGGGGGCCCCGAACAGGCAAGCGTGCAGGAGTATCACTGTGTGGTCCTCTCTGCCAGTAGTTGCCCAGGGAACAGAGCTGGGTTTATTCACTTTGGTACCCCCAGTGCCCAAGCAGTGCCTGGAGCCTCGTGCAGGTTTGCTCAGTGATTGAATGACAGGAGGGTTGGACCTTGTAGCTAGGTCTCCTTCATCAGACCAGCGTATCCTGGGGGCAGGGGTCCTGCCTGCCTCTGCTTCTCCTTTCAGAAGCACACAACTGGCTAAGGAGCAGGAGGAGCTGGACTCGCAGCACACACGTGGCCCTGCTTTCTGCCGGCACTCCACCTTACTCACCGGGTCTCCACCCTGTCTCCCAGGGGTGCCGACCTCCACCTCCAGGAGCAGGATGGGAGCAGAGGGCTGCCTCTGTAGGAGCTCCTGGGCCCAGGGCTTCCTGTGTGAAGTGGGACTTGATCAAGATGAGATCTGGAGAGAGAGATGAGGAAGAAGGAAGATGCAAAAGTGTGACTGGACGGCCTGCTGGCAGGAAGACGGGAATCTGAATTTGGGGCAGGACCCATGTGGGAGGATGTTGAAGGGGTCAAGGAGATGCCTGGACCCCAGATGCTGGGCACAGATGCTGTTTACTCCCTGCCCTGCCAGCACTTCTAGGAGAGGTCATATCGATCCAATTCCATGATTTGAGTTCTGAGAACCCTGTGTGTGAGACCCAATCATACACGGCCACTCCTCGCCTCGAACCCAGGTCAAGTTGTCCTGGGCCTGGTTGCTGCAGGGGGTGTGCCCCACGGAGAGCTGACCTGGCTGAGGCTGCTGTGGGTGGCACCAGGCTCAGGGACCTGCCAGAGCCCAACACCGAGAAGGCACAGACAGAGGGACGAGCTTGGATTATTTTTTCGTCTCTCTCTTTCCTGAAGCATCAGATGTGGGCACATGCCCGCCCACTGCTTGCTGCCCGCTGGGATGGTTTGCTGTGAGAATGCCCAGCCCCTGGCACAGTCTCAGCAGCCGCAGGTCCTGCCCTGCTCTGCCCCTCACTGCGCTGTTCCCTGCAGGGGATCTACATGGTGTCTTGGCATAGCTGCAGCCATGGGCACTAGCCAGGGAGGCAGAATCCTGCCTTTCTGGGTGTCTGTGCCTGCCAAGTCCTCTTCTGAGACTCCAGATATGGCTTTTGGAACTGACTGAGGAAGCTGGGAGGGTGGACTCTCTGATCAGCTCTGGGGTGATGGACCTCAGGGGAGATGCCTGTTTATTGGGCATCTAACTAGGCCCAGACTCTGGGTGTACAGGGCTGAGCAAGTCAGCTCTGGCTCCTTCCCTTGTGAAGCTCACAGCTTTTGTTGGGGTGGGGACAGATAATAAACAAGTAAACAAAGACATAGATGTATAATTGCAAATTGTGACAAGTGGTACAAGGGAATAATAGAGAATGCAAAGGTGGGGAAGGCTCCAGGCTCCCTGAGACAGGGTAATCTGGGAGGGCTTCTTTAGGAGGTGTCTCATCCTATAATTGGATGGAAGAAGAGGAGGGGGCTGTGTGCAAGGAGCGGGGAAGAGCATTTCACGCTGGCGGGAGGTGGGGGGGGGGCTTGGTGTGTTGAGAAGCTGGGAAGAAACTTATGGGGTAGGAGAAAGAAAGCTGGAGGAGCTCAAGGCAGGTGGGCAGGGGTGGGTCAGCAGAGTCTGTGGACCATGGCCAGGAGGGTGGGTAGGTTTTGTTCTAAGAGAAAGTGGAAGCTGTTGGAAGGTTTTAAGCAGGAAAAGGACATAATCTAATTTACTGGCTGCCAGCAGATGGGGAGCAGAGTGGAGAGGCACAAGAGCAAAGGGTGGCAGCCCAGCAGACAGTGATGGGCTTGGTCTGGGATGGAGGTGCAGAGAGGAGTTTGGATTGGAGATACGCTGAGCACTCGTGCTGGCTGGGATGGAGTGGGAGTTGGGGAGGAGTCGCAGGGGCTCCCACGTTTCTGGAATGCACAGCTGGGTGAATGGTGGAGACATTCACAAAGGCAATAGCTTAAGCCTAGAGAGAGCAGACTTGGAGGAAGATGAAGGATGAGGGGTTTGTGGGACATCCTGAGGGAGATGGCAAGGATGTCAGGATCGTCGTGGTACCAGCCCGGTGACTGGCATCTTATCATCCCCATTTTATAGATGAGTGATCTGAAACTCAGAAAGCCACACAGCTGATAGTACTCAGAGCCAGGATAGGAACCCAGAGCCACCACCTCTAGAGCAGGCCCCCACCCTTGCCTAGTCTTGAGTTTGAGAAGGGCAGTGCTTTACCCAAAAGGATGAGTCAGCCTGGGTGGGCAGGTCGTCTCCCCGCACTGCCACCTCGGTCTTCCCCCGGGGCCAGGTCTGTGTTCAGATGCACACTCTCGCCTAGTGTCACACTGTAGTGTTGTGGGCCAGGAGGCCTCAGCTGCCCTGGGAAGGGTGGGGGCAACTCACCCCTGTGGCCCCATTATGCCAGGGAGGATCTGGAAAAGTTCTTCAATTGTTCAGCCTGAGAAGATGTCCAAAATTAGCCTCAAGTTGGGGCTTTCTGAGGACAGAGGAGCCCAGGACAGGGTGGCTCCGTGATGCTTCGCCACCTCCTGCTGCCCGCTTGGATGTGGTAGGGGACTTGGGGTTTGCCTGACCCCCATCTGCTGGGGCCCCTCCTCTGATGGCTGGGTGGGGGGGGTGGGCACTGAGAGAAGGGAAGCCCTTTGGCAGCCAGAGGGCCGGGTAAAAAATGTGCTGGTCCAGGATGGAAATCTTGGGGTTGCCATTCACCTCCAGTGACCTCAGCTTCCCCACCTGGACAGGGAGCCCAGTGAGTGGGTAAGACCAGGAGCCTTTTGCCACAAGCATCACAGGATCTCCACCATCTGAGATCAGTGGCAAAACATACCAAGGGCTTGGGTTATGGGGCTGTGGTCAGGGGACAAAACTGGTCAGGGGGCCTAGAAAACATGGCCAGGGTGATGGAAGCAGGTCTGGGGTATGTGGGAGTGCATCTTTAGACCGAAACCAGTGGCATAGGGCAAAGGGGTGAGGAGGGTGTGAGCAGAGGGGCAAAAGGCCAGGGACACACACTGAGCCCACAGGCTCCTGCCCCCTCCCCACTGGGGATGAGCCAATTCATTCAATGGAAGATTACTAGCAGCTTTTCTACAAGAAGATGGGAGTCTGATAGCCCTCCCTAGAGCCAACTATGACACTGGTCTCTGGTGGTGACTGCCTGCAGTGGCTGGTGACTGGTTCAAGGCTCAGCATAACCAGGATTGGGACCCAGTGTGTGTCCAGAGTCAGGACTCAGATTGATTCTCTGGGGAGAACCCTGCTGGGGTGGGTTTGGTACCCACCTTATCCACACTTCCTCTGAGCTCTCAGCGCTCATCTTCCCCATGGGGCATGTTATTTACGTGTCCACAGCTGATGTCACCCACTCTTTGGTATGAAAAAATACAAAACCCTGGCCAGGAATCTGATCACGGTTCCTCCAGAACTTGCCACTACTGGATGCTACATGGTGTGATTATTCCTCCACTTTGTAGATTAGAAAAGTGGAACTCAAAGAGGTAAAGCAACTTTCTGGGGTCAGCCAGCTAGTTAAGTGGCAGAGCCAGGATAGAACTCTTTGTTCTTTCCTCCGTTTCCCTCAGCATCCCTTCCTGGTCCAGAGAAGGGGCCTCAGCATAGCTCTTCCTACCCAGGCCTCCCATAGAATCTTATTCTCTTTTCCATCTAGATTGGGGGTATAAGTTCAGCCTTCCTCAGGCTGGAGCTCCCTGGATAAGTCAGTTGGGCCTGAGGATAAATGAGGGGACCCTTCTCCAAGGTCCAAGGCATGTGGGCAGGCCTGCCCTCATTGGGCCTGGGAATGGGTAGCATCTGTCTGCGGGGTCCCCTAAAGACCAAGGGTTTGACTTTGGTTTTTGTTGGAGGATAAAGGAGTTTGGCAATCCCAGTGGAGGCATTTGGGCATCATAGTCCTGGATTTGAGAGCTTTAGAGGGTCCTTCCCAGCACCTCTGACATCACTCCTACAGGCATTTTCCTCTTGTCCTTCCAGGAAGTGGTGCAGAGAGGGCCACCTCACCTCTTGTATGCCTGGATACTTCATGCTGCAGGCCAGAGAGGAGAAGACACTTGTACTAAGTAATAGTATGTTAGTAGAGAAGAGGGACCAGAACCCCAGACCCCACCTCCACTGTCAATATTCCTAGGTGTTTCTGCTTTCAGGCTCAAAGCCACTGTGGATACTGAACACTCATGAGCCCACAAAGGCATCAATTCTAATAGTGGAACTCCGAGCACCGTACCAGCTGTTCTTTTGGGCTTCTCTGACCCATCTACTAGCCTCAGACTTTTCTCACTGATATTAATCCACCTATTTATGAATCATTTGGAATATTTAATGGGGAGAAGTGGTCCATAACTTGAATGAGGTCCCAGGAGGGTATTTAAGGGGGTGTCAGCAGGTAGTCACACTGTCATGGGGGTAGCAGCTCCTTGCATGGCTTATCTGCACTCTCTGTGTAAATCACAGTAGGTTTATGAGATGGACAGGATCAGCGCTTTTCCCAGCTGGGGAATCTGAAACTCAATGAATGAAGTAAAATGATGACCCTAGAGTTATTCAGCCAATTCTCACCCACATCCGATCCAAAACCAGTGGATTTCCACGAGTCCCCTCTGTGTGCCCAGACTGTGGCAGAGAAAGGAGAGAGGGAGATAGTTCCTTGCCCTCAGGTTGCTGCTGAGAGAATGAGATTTAAGTCAGAGAAGTAAAAGGTAGCAAAAACTACTGACCTAGGTCCCAGTGCTGTGTGCACAGATCACAGCCATGCCAGGAGCCCAGGAGAGTTCAGTGCAGCTGGAGCAGTAAAGGAAAGCTAGGTGAAGTTTATATAGGATGAGGGAGTTGGGAAAAGCAGGCAGGCATATCTAAGAGTATGTGTGTGTGTGAGAGGTGGGGGTGACCGGGTGGTGGCCGGGAAGGCAGTGGCTGGGAGCTGTCCAGAGTGCTGAACAAAACAGCACTCGTAGGGCCTGTCTGAACTCTTCCTGGAGGCTCGAAGTGTCCTTTCTCTTGTGTGAGCCTCAGTGTGCTCCCCTAGACAATGTGAGTGCCGATATCTATGGCATGGCCTTGTTGAGAGGGTAAAGGTAGACCACAGAGGATTATGTTGAGCATGGAGCCTGCGTCTAGTCGATACGGGCATTGGAAGGGGTTACTTGTCTAGGGTGTTTCCACTCCCCTTCCGTGTCCCCCAGCCTTCAGGCCTGGGCATCTTACAGATGGGGCAACTGGGGAGTAGAGCGGGAAAGACACGTGTGCCAAGAAGCACAGTATGTCAATAAAAGAGTGGGGCCAGAACCTCAGAGCCCTACTACCCACTGCCGGTATTCTTAGATGGTGTCTCTCCCTGGTTCAAAGTCTATGGAAACCAAACACCTCTGGGAACTCAGAGGAATTATGGTCTAATAGTGGGAGTCTAGGCACCATGAGACCTATTCCCTTGGGCCTTCCTGACCACCCCCTCCCATCCCCTGCTACTAGCCTTAGTCCACAGGTGGTCTTGTTCTATCTTTGGGCTGAGTTTCATCTCTCCTTAACCATGCCCTTTGCCTCCTACCTCAGCCTCATTAAAAAGTCCTTCTCAAGCCCTTTTGGCAACATCAGGCCACCAGGGAGATGGATGCTTTCAGGCAGGGTTGGGGTGAGGCAGAGAGCTGCTGGAAGCCACCATGAGAGGTTTCCTTCACCATCCCCTGCCTCTTAGTTCCTCATCTTCTCAAACTGCCAGACCATCTGAGTCCTGGTTGTGGACAGCTTGAAGCCACTGGGAGGGGAGCCAGGAAGACTTCACCCCTCAAAGGCCTCTCCCAGGCCTACTGATTGTGCTTGAGACACCCTCCGACTTCAGCCCCATGAGCTTTTTAGCCCTTGGCATCCCGTTGTTTGTTGGAAACAGTCCCAGGTATGAGTACCAGCTTGGCCATTCCCATCTGTGACCTTGGGCAGGGGACATCATCTCTCAGAACCTGTTTTCTCATCACATGGGATCAATAATACCTACTGCCTAGCATAGTTGTGGTTTCCCCACCCTGCTTCTTGAGAGCCAGAGGACTTCTGGAAGCTGGCATGTGGGTGAGATTGGTCCTGTGGGAGATGGGTAGGCTGAAGGGGCAGGTGTAGGCCGTACTCAGCACCAGTGTTTTAAACACTGGGAGGGCCAAAATGAGCTGCTGCCATGGTCATTGTGTAACCTCTGACCTGGCTCTGGAAGTTTTCCTCCCCCACCCCCTTCCCCCACCCCACTCACTTGGAGTTATGCTGACAACATGGGGCAACTTGCAGACCTTGGCCACTAGTGACACCCATCTTGCCTACCGACCTCGCTGCAGCTGGCCCAAGGCTCAGACCTCAGTCAACCCTCCACCAGCTGGTCCAGCCAAAGGGACGCTAGGAAGGGGGAGGGCTTGGCTTCAGCTCCAGCTCAATTTCTCTGGGCACAAAGTGTTCACACAGAGCCTAGCACCAAGTGAGCACCCCAGATACTTAAGGCATTATTATTATTAGTAGTTACAATAGTAATAGTAAGAAGAGGAGGAGGAGTATATAGACCTGTTTCATAGAAAAGCCAGGTGAGACCCAGAGCAACTGAAAAGCCACCTCCTCTGTGAAGCCTTCCAGGTTCTGTCCCTCCTCCCAGAAGTGGCTCTTCTTTCCTTCTGACTTGTGTCAGTTTCTCTCCAATGCTCTTGGTTGGTTGGGTGAGGCCTGGCACACAGTGGGGTAGCTTCTGAAATGGGCAGGGTGAGTTGGAGGAGCAGCTCACAAGGCTGTGGGGGCCATGAGGAGGCCTGGGGCCCGGGGGGCCCACTTGCCCTGGGACCCTCCACTTGGGTGAACCCCATCCCCGCCGCCCTCACTGCCCCTCCCCTGGCCCCCTGCCTGCTGAATTATTAAGGAGTGCTAATGTGTGTGGCGACAGCAGGGGCCTCTGCCGCCCCAGCTACCTCGGCCTCTGCTGCGTCCTCACGTCTGCTCCCCGGGGCGTCGCCACGTCCTCCCACGATGTCCTGATTTCTCTCAGCCCCTTCCCCACTGCGTCCAGTGGGCAGAATTCTGACCTCATTCCACCGCTACCAGCTGGTTAGCTGTAAAGTTCAATAAAAGTGAACTGAGCAAAAGTGCGTGCGAGGCACTGCGGATGCTATGTGCGGACTAGAAGAGGCTCCACTACCAGGGACAGGAAGGGGCCACATCATCTGTGCGCACCTACTGTGTGTGCATCTGGGCACTGGGCAGTGCTCTCCTGACCTGGCTGGTCACTGAAAGGTGAGGTCCGCCTCAGTTTACCCATGAGGAGAGGAGCGCCCAGGGAAGTGGGGAACCTGCTGGCGACTGCTCAGAGTGGATGGGCTGGCTCAAGGAACTGAGAGGGAAGAGCCATTCCTGAGCTGATTCAGGGGCTCCCTTCAGTGGCAGGGAGAATCCGGAGGCATGTAGCCTGCTCTGGGCTTTTCCTGTGGCTGGGCCCTTGGGAGCCCACACCCCAGGGAGGTTCTCAGTCCCCTGGGGGCACAGGGCAGCCTGAGGCTACTGGGTTGGGCACCCACTAGGGCGGTCATGGGGCCTGCTTCTCCCTGCTAGGGTTCCCTGCCCTCTGTCCCTCCCCTAGAGCTCAGACATCTTAGAGGACCCAGCCAGGCTCCAGGTCCTACTGATGGGCCCACTCTGACCCCCCACCCCTACCTTCTGGCCCTGCCTGCGTGCCGCTTCCTCTCCTCGGGCGGGGCTGATGGCCTGGTCATTCCTCACCTGTGCCTCTGCCCCCCTGTCCCCAGCCTTTACCCACGGAGTTCAGCACCCTCCACCGTGAACTTCCCTCCTTCCCCTCACACTTTCTGGCTTCCCGCCCCTGCCTTGGAGGAAGAGGTGCTTTCACTCCAGACTGAGGCCCCTCCTGCCCATGATCCCCCTTCACCCACCACTGGGCTTCCCCTTTCCACAGCTCCTGCCTGGCACTGCTCCTCTTCCTTCCCCATCTCTGGAGGCTCTCTGGGTCTCCCAGCCCATGGGCATCTCCGGTCACTCCTGCAGTCTCTGGGGCTATAGCAGAGGCCCCATGGCCCCTCTCACTAATGGGGGCTGACAGCAGCCTGGACTTCCGCCCACTCCATGGGGCCATGGAACTTCCTGGGCAGCACTTCTGGGCCTCAGTTTCCTCTCTGTTGAGTGAGGCAGAACAATGCCTGGAACAAAGCAGGCATTCCGCAAGTTCTTGTTGAATGAATGAACTAAGGAACTGCTAACAGTAATCCCTGAACTGTCCCTCGGGCTTTCCAGGTGGCGCTAGTGATAAAGAATCCGCCTGCCAAAGCAGGAGACATAAGGGACGTGGGTTCGATCCCTGGGTTGGGAAGATCCCCTGGAGGAGAGCATGGCAACCCACTCCAGTATTCTTGTCTGGAGAATCCCATGGATAGAGGAGCCTGGCGGGCTACAGTCCATAGGGTTGCAAAGAGTTAGTTGCAACTTAGCACACACACACAATCTGTCCCCTCACCTGAAGGCTATGCAGATCAAAGTAACTAGTGGACTTAAAAGACTTTACAAAGTTGGACGCTGAGAAAGATTGAAGGCAGGAGAAGAAGGGGATGACAGAGATGCTTGGATGGCGTCACCGACTCAATGGACATGAGTTTGAGTAAACTCCGGGAGTTGGTGTTGGACAGGGAGGCCTGGCATGCTGCAGGCCACGGGGTCGCAAAGAGTTGGACACGACTGAGCGACTGAACTGAACTGAACTGAACTGGTCTGACAAAGTTGGACAGTGTTGTTTGGACATGAGTACCCATGATGCTCAGCGGTATGTCGCTGCTCCACACCCAGCTACTCGTTTGACCCTTTCCTCTCCCCGCACAGGTCAGCCATGCCCCTCTTGACCCCTCAGGCCCTTCCTGGCCTGAACACCTCCAGGGCCTCGGTACTGTGCCAGGAACCCAGTCCTAAGTCCCACCGCTATGCTTCTCTGACCTGGCCCAGCCCTGCCTTGTGCCCTGGCCAGCCTGCAGATGGTCTGGCTGCCATTGCAGACTCGTGTTCTGGAATTTCTGGCTTCCTGGCACGGCTTCGCTGGTGCCGAATGCGTTTCCACGAGTGACGCCCTTCCATGGACCCAGTCCATGCCTGATCCTGGCTTCCTCCAGCCCCAGTATGCACTTCTGAGCGGAGTCCTGAGTGCCAGTCGTGCGTGTGAGAGGGCTTGGGGAGGATGGGAAGGCGGAAATACTGTTTGGTTCAGAGGGAACCCCTGAAGCTGAAGGGCCCATGTGTGAACAACCACTGGAATCTGGCAGAGCCCAGAACCCCAGAAGGTGGGGTCCTGGCTGTAGGAGATACCCAAGGTTGGGGGCCAGGGAGGGTTTCCTGGCGGAGGAAGTGGTGCCCCGTGGAGGCCAGTGAGGATGAGGAGGGGATGAAGAGGTCCTCACAGTGGGCAGAATGGGGCGGAGGGGATGATGCCCTGCGGGGGCCAGTGACGATGAGGAGGAGGGGATGAAGAGGAGGTCCTCACCAGTGGGCAGAACGGCATGAGCAGAATTGTCCTGGGTGCCCACTTTGTGCCAGGCTGGGCGCCAGCTTCCTCCTCCCTATGGCACAGCCTTCGGGTGAGTATTATTAACTCCATCTAGCAGACAGGGAAACAGAGGTTCAGAGGGGCTCAGGGACTTGCCCACGGTCACCTGCTGTCACGGAGGCTTTGTCTGGCCTCGACCCTGTGTCTAGCATCTTTTCAGACTCCTTAGTGGAGGGAGAGTCTGGGGAGGAGGGGGTGGGGTGCTGGCACCCGCCACAAGCTTCGCATAGCTGGTGACTGTGACTTTCTCAGGAGGGGGTGTGGGATGGGGGTGGCTTTCCTAGCTGGACCTGTTCTTTCCTCCCCCCATCACCGTGGGAGAGCCCTCACGATGAGAGGTTCCCACCGCACCCCCCTCCCTGGAGAGGCCGGCAGTTTGCCTTTTCAGAGGATAATTCCCTATTATCCAGGGATATTTAGCCTAATAGAAGCCGACAGATCATTCAGGGCAGTAATGTACTCCGGTTTCCAGCGTTTAGTTTCCTCGGCCTGAACTCCCAGATTAAAGGCTCCTTGCCCGCGACTGCCCCACAACGATGCCTGTGACCTTGACTGCAATGCTGGGGTAGGTTTCTCCCACCCTCCTTCCCTCTCCCTCCTTTGCTGGCTTCCTGCTCCCTCCCTTTCTCTCTCTCTTAAAAAAAAAAAACAAAAAACAAAAAAAAAAGCAGGAGGGGTAATTTTCTTCTTAAATATTCAGTTGAGAGGCTGTTGCTAAACCCTGCATGCTCTGGGGACAGACCAATTGTGCTCGGCTGCCAGTGGGACTTGGGGACACCTGGCTAGCCCAGAATGCTCCTCCAGACATGTGGGGCCGGCAGGAATGCTGTACCTGCTGGGCTGTTGGGGCCGTTGGACCCTCCAGCCTGGCAGGGGCAGACAGAAGCTGGGCTGAGGGCCTTGCCCAGGGACAGAACTGGCTCCTTTCTTTCTCTGCCCACCTCCTTTCTCTGCCCAGACCCAGGGATCTGACCTGACACCCTCACTGATGGGGTACTCCCAGGACGGGAAGTTTCTTCTGCTCCTTGGACCTGGGCATCCTGTGGAGGACCTAGGGAAGACTAGTAGCTAAATTGGAGGAGCAGATGGCTGTGGGGGTGGCACTTGGGGGCCTTTCATTGATCAAGATGGGGGCTTCTGTAGTTGCCTCCTTCTGGCCCCTGCAGGGTCCACTTGTCAGTTCGTCTGTCCCAGCTGATCTCTGTCTTTTGTCTTTTTATCTTGTCTTCTCTCTCTGCCCCCACTGCTCCCCCTTTCATCTGCTCACCAGGCTGCCTATTTGAGTTTCCTTGCACTTCTGTGGAGGCAGCAGGGAGCCTGGGAAAGCACAGGGTATTTAGAACCAGCCAGTCCTGGATTCAAATCCTGGCTCTAGAACTTACAGGCTGTTTCTGTTCAATTTAGTATTTTGAATTTGAGCAAATTCTTAATCTCTCTGAGCCTTCATTCCATCACCTGTAAAGTGAGATGCTGCTCCTTGGCTCACAGGAATACCCTGGGGTTTGATGTATGATGTGGCATGGGTGGTACTGGAGGTGGCAGCTTTCCTGCCTTGGTGGTCCCAGTCTCCCCACTCCCTGACACTGTCACGTCTCCTGCCCAGATGCCCTCTCTCTGACCCTCTGGCTTGGAAAAGGGAAGGTGTTCTGGTGGGATACCTGGTAAGGTGGGCTCTAGTTCTCCCCAGTCTCAAGCTTCCTGTGTAGGTGTGAGGTGAAGAATAAGGCTGAGCAGGAGGGACCCTTCCCCTTGAGTTCATTTCCTGGGCAAAGCCCGGTGTCTGGTCCTTGATCTGGTCTGAAGGAACCAACCTAAGGGGCTGTGGCAGGACCACAGGGGAATGAGAGGAAAGTGGCGGGGAGCAGGACACGTGTAACCTGGGAGAAGACACCTTCTGGGCTAGGACTCCCTTCCAAGGTTTCTTGTGGGGGTGCAGAAAGAGAGCCTCTAACCTTCAGGGATAGGGAGTCTTGACAAATGGACAGGAGCCCTGGTTGGAGGGCAGATTTCTGCTCCCTCCTCTGCAGCAGGAGTGGTGGGATGACCACTGGAATTCAGAGGGGAAGGCTCCTCGGTGTGGGGCTAATGTGCTATTGGACCTCAGGCTGGTCTTATTCCCTCTCTGGGCCTCAGTGTTCACATCTGCTAAATGGGGTTAATCATCCTTTGTGCCTCTGGGATGGGCAGAAGATCGAGTTAGAGAACAGATAGGAAGGTTGGTGATCTATAACGTAGTAATAATAATAATAACCACTATTATTCTGGGCATTATCTGGCCTTCCCTTCACTCTCTGTAACACCCTCTTTGATCCACATAATCTAGTCCTGATTCACATGTGAGTAGAATTAAAGAACCCCATGGCTGAAAGCAACCCCCACATTTAGTGCAAATCCCTACCCAGCATATATATTCTCCAGACCTCTGCTTGCATGCCCCCAGGGACAGGGAGCTCACTACTCTTCATGCTGAAAAGCAATCTCTCTTCCTCGAATCTTTCCTCACTGGGCCTAGCTCTACTCTTTGGGCCCATAAATGCCAATGCCAGGGACCTGAAGTCCTGAGCAGGCCCTCGAGGCTTCCCCAGGGAACATGGGGTTCAGACCCACCTCTTCCTGTCAAGCCCCTGTGAACAGACCTCACTTTATCCAAAATCATCTAGACAGATACATCAAGGATGAAGCATGGCTGCAGCATCTCCAGAGTTGGAGTGATTGGCTTACCCAGCCCTCGCGTGCCATCAGGATCCACAGAAGCCACAGCTCCCTGGCCACTCTTAGAGCTACTCACAGAACTCAGCCAGGGCCTAGTAACCCTCTCTTGTACACTTTGGCCCCTTCCTGGGTAAATGGAGGTCTTTGGACAGGGGATCCTGACTCCCTAATTGACCCTTCCAGGCTGGACCTCCTTTCAAAGTTCCATCCTAGTCTCTGAAGTTGAAAGTCACTTAGTTGTGTCTGACTCTTTGTGAGTAGGACTGTAGGCCGCCTGACTCCTCTGTCCATGGGAATCTCCAGGCAAGAATACTGGAGTGAGTTGCCATTCCCTTCTCCAGGGGATTTTCCCGACCCTGGGATCAAACCCAGGTCTCCTGCCTTGCAGGCAGATTCTTTACCAAGTGAGCCAATGGGGGAGCCCACATTCTAGTCTCTAGTTTCTGCCAAAAAAGGTTGTTCCAGAAAGGGCCAAGGACCAACCCTGCTGATGCCAGTGAGATTCCATCCCAGGGGCCAGTCCGCCTTTCTCCCACTTTCTTGGATGTGGTTATATAGCTAACCACTGAGAAGCCCAGGCCATAGTTTTCTGTCTCATCAACAAGGATGTACGAGGGCCTCACTTGTGGCTGGCTGGAGTGTGTGTCACTCTTTTGAGCAGCCAAGAGAGGATATGCAGTTTTCCCACAAGACTCTTTGGTCATGAAATTCTGACACTTACCATTGGCTTTCCTGGCATTCTCGGCAACACTTCCAGAATCTTGATTGGAATAGATGTAAGTTTGCCTGTCTAAGCTTAAATTGACTTCTTTAGCCCTTTTTTAAACAAAAGGGGAAAGGTGCTAATAGTTATAAATGTCAGTTCTTGACATTTATCACTTCACTGAGTCTTCATCACAACGTTGAGTGGGAGGATTGTGGGATCTGAGCCTTGAGAAGCAAAGGAACTTTCCCGGGGTCCCATAGTGAGCTAGGATGAAGCCGAGACTCAAATCCTGGATGGTCTCACCTTCAAACTCATGCTTTCCCCAGATGCTGCGCCCTGCCTCCCCAGTCCCACGCCCCATGCTAGAACTTCTCGGGTTCAGCCAGCACGTTCTTTAACAAGCACGTGCTGGGGGCCTGCTCTGAACCAGCCCCTCTATACCCTCCCCTGTCCTTCCCTGTCCTGTCTTTTTGGACAATCTTGTCTCCTGCCAGCCTGAGGGTGGGACCCAATCTCTTTCCTGCCCTGTGTGCTACATGCAGGACCAGAGAACACAGCGGGGGCTTGAAAAGAAAGATGCACCCTGGGGGGTGTGAGACTCAGTGTGTGGGGGGTGGCGGTCTTCATGGTGGCTCATCTGCTGTTATTTTTTAACAGTTATTTAAAATTTTTTCGTGGGGGGTCTGGTGGTAAAAGCAGTTCGTGTCCATGGTAGAAGATCTAGGAGTCATCCTTGATTCCTTTTTCTTACCCCCACCTCCTCACATCCAACTCATCAACCAACTGCTGATGAGCTGTGTTTGCAACAGCATATATCCTCAATCTGTCTAGTCCCTCCCTCACCCTGGCCCAAGGCACATCTCCCTGTCTTGGGCAACTGCCAGAGCCAGCCCACAGGTCCCCTGCTCCTGGGCCTGCTCCTCTTCAATCCAGTCTCCAGTCAGCAGCCCAAAGGAACTTTTCACAATGAGTAAGACGTCCCAGCACTTCCGAGGTGACTGTTCATTGCACTAGGGATGAAGACCGAAGCTTTACCTTGGCCTTCAGGGCCCAGCCTCCCTCTGTGGCCTCCTTTCCACAGTTGCCCCACCTCTGCCCATCTCATTCCAGGGGCCAAATGGCTTGTGGCTCCTCAGAAACACCAGTCTTCTTCCCCACTCTGTTCGTCGCCCTGCTTCTGTTGCTCTAGGTTGACTGAGTTCTTATTGTCCACGTGTAAATTCAGATGTGGCCTCTGCAGAAAGGCCTCCTCGGATCCTCCCGCTCGAGGGACCCTTGAGCCCCATCCCAGGCGCTCTCCCTCACGTGCCCAGGCTCATCTTCATCACACTTGTCAGTCTTTGGAATTATCTTATTTCTTTATTTGCTTATCATCTGTATCCCCATCCCTGTGAGGGGCACCCCAATTAATCTCCAGCACCTATAATATAGTTGGTACATAGTAAGTGCTCGTAAGTATTTGGTGACAGAATGAAAAATAACAGAAAAATGTACAGGAGAAATAGAAATACAACTGTGGATATGGTAGCAGTTAGTAATGTAATCATCATTGTGTGTGTGTGTATAAGCTGAGTATCACCTGATATTTTAATTATACGCACATGTGGGAGACACACAGGGCTTCCCAGGTGGCGCTAGTGGTAATGAACCCGCCTGCCAATACAGGAGACTTAAGAGAAAAGGGTTCGATCCCTGGGTGGGGAAAATGCCCTGGAGGAGAGCATGGCAACCCACTCCAGTGTTCTTGCCTGGAGAATCCATGGACAGAGAAGCCTGGCAGGCTACAGTCCACAGGGTGGCAAAGAGTAGGACACGACTGAAGCGACTTAGCAAACACGGGAGACACGTGTACGTGTGGGTTGTATGCACGCATAGGCATGTGCACACATACATTTCTCTGTTCAGTAGCAGTGTGACCTCCGATGAGGTCTTTTACCTTTTGGGTGGCTCGGTTGTTCCACTTGTGGATGGAGCTGCCTGGGGCTGGAGGCAGAAGCCTGGATGTCTTGGCCTTTTGAGGTCAGCCCTGGCCAGCGACAGTAGAGCTGCAGGCAGCTCGGGCTCTGAAGTCTGTCTGCTGGCCTGCTGTGTTGTGCTGAGGGCTCCGGGAGGTGTTTATTGAAGTCCACCTGCACACAAGGCTGCTCCTCGCTGCCCTCTGAGGTGAGGATCTCACCCAGGCAGGAGGGAGGAGTCCGGGGTCAGGAAATTGGCACGAAAGCCTGGAGACATGAGCTTGGCTGCCAGGGGCTGGCTTGCGTTCACAGTCTCTTGGATGTATTGGTAGTTTTAATTTTGAATAAGTTTTCATTTTTGTGTTTGTGCTTGTTTTGTAAAGAATTTTTGATACAATATTTTATTCCTTTTTTCTTTCAATTGCTACAAAAAAGCATTTCCATGCAATTAGAAAGGGAGGACATACATGCACATACACATGTGCTTGCATAAATACGCCTATGTTTCTACTGCTCCAAGTCAACAGCTCTTCCCTCCCTGTCACCTTGCCCTTCTCCTGTGAAGACAACACTGAAACCTTGTAGACCATGTTGGAAGTAGAAGTGACCCTTGACCTCTGTGCCCTAGTTTCCTGATTTAAAAAAAAAATGAGTATCAATTGCTCCCTCTTACAGCTATTGTAGAGATCACATGAGCCCACATTTGTAAGGCACTTAGAATGTATCTGTTAAACAAGATGAGTTAATACATAAAAAGGAGAGGTCAAAAGTTAACATCCCCATCATGGCACAAAGAAACAGCTGTGGAAGTCTGTCCTTAGAGTCAGAAATCAAAGAGTTCAAGCCCTATTCTAGCCCTCCCTCCCCATGTCACCAGGGCTGTGGGTGGCTTATTGAAGCCTCAGCTCCTCCATCTCTAGAATGGGTGTGAACTCTGGATGTCATTATGCTTCAGTGCAGGCTGGGATAACAGATATAAGTGGGCTCAGTGAGCACAGAGCCCTGTACACCACTGCAACCCTGCCCTACCCTCATCCATTTTCTGTTTTCTTGTTCAATATTGTTAGGTGAACATTGCTCTGTGCTGCTACAAGTCTCTGTGTTTATCACTTTTAATGGTTGTATAATATTCCATCAAACAGCAGTGTCATGATGCACTTCGTTATCTGTATTGTGGGATGTTTAGGCAGCTTCCAGCATTTTGTTGTTATTAATAACCCTGCAGTGACCAGCTGTGTGCCCAGGGCACTTCCTCTCTGATGAATGATTTCCCCAGCAATATTCTTTGGGGCTGCTTGACTAGGGGCCTGAGGGATTGGCCAGCAGCAGTGGCTGGGAGAGATGATCCCTTCAAAGGTGGCCTGATACCCTGTCCTGGGAGCAGTAGCATGGTTAATGGGATAGCAAGACACTGTGTGTGACGGTGCTGATCAGGACGGGAGAACATGAGCCCAACATGGGAAGGTCAGTGGGTGCTATTGAGAGTTGGGGCTAGGAGTCCGAAGAGTTAGGTTCTAGATTTTGCCTTTGCCACTCTCTATGTGACCTTGGACAAATCCTATCTCCTCTCTGGACCTCAGTTTTCTCTGGGTACTGTGACCAGGGGGGGTTCCTCAATGGCTCAGAGGGAAAAAATCTGCCTGCAATGCAGCAGCCGCAGGGGACACGGGTTCTACCCCTGGGTTGGGAAGATCCCCTGGGTTAGGAAATGGCAACCCGCTCCCGTATTCTTACCTGGAAAATTCCATGGACAGAAGAGCTGGGCAGGCTATAGTCCATGGGGTCACAAAGAGTCCAACACCACTGAGCACGCATAGCACTGGGGCCAGGGGCTAGGCAAGGGTTGGTCCAGAGCTGTATTATTGAATATGGTAGCAACTAGCCACATGTGACTATTTAGATTTAAATATAAATGAATAAAAGAAAAGACAAAAATCAGATTCTTAGTGTCTTTATCCTCATTTCAACATCCACATGTGGCTAGCAGCTATCATATCAGGCAGCACAGGTATCAAACACACCCATCATTGCAGAAAGCTCAATTCCACTGCACTGGTCTAGAGACGTTTCTGGAGACCCAGTCAACTGAGTGTTCTGTGACGCAGGATCTCAGTCGTTGTGCCTTTTTTATGGAGCCAAGAAGCAAGCCAGTATCCCTTAGATCAGAGGACTCATGAAGGGATAAAGAGGCTTAGTGACTTTCCAACAGCCAGGACCTCAGGCAATGTCCTGAGTCTGAAATGTCTCCACCCTTTGTCCCTCCCCAAAGGTGCCACTTGGCCTCAGAGAAGCTGGGGAAGACTGTGTTTATCACCCCCTTGAGGGGTGGCCCCCCCAAAGCTGGGTCAGTGCCCAAAGGAGGTATATGTGAAGGCAGAGTAGACGGTTTCCTGCTTCTTCAGATGTGAAGGCGCTCAGAGGTGTTACATTGCTCTCTGCCCATGCCTGGAACACCATTCATTCCCTTGGGTTGAGCACTGCCCTCTCTAGGATTCTTTTAGAAGTCCAGTGTGCCAAGTCGCTTCAATCTGACTCTTCAATCAGACTCGCAGTGTCTGACTCTTTGTGACCCCATGAACTGTAGCCCACCAGGCTCCTCTGTCCATGGGATACTCCAGGCAAGAATACTGGAGTGGATTGCCATGCCCTCTTCCAGGGGATCTTCCTGACCCAGGGATTGAACCTGGGTCTCCTGCATTGCAGGCAGATTCTTTACCATCTGAACCAACAGGGAAGCCACTTAGAAGTCCAGACCAGCGATCAAAGAAGATAGCTGCCTCACTCACCTTTGTCCTGTTCTGGCCACCTCAGGCCCTGGGCCCGGTTCTGGACACTCACTGGAAGAGGAACTGTGAGAAATGAGTCCACAGTCCCGAGGGGGACGCTCCCCTGCCCTCCGCCTGCCACCAGGCACATACAGTCTGGCAATAGCACATGGATTCCAGCCATGCCTGCACACCCCTCCCCCATCCTCCCTTCTCTTCAGAGGGAAGGGCTCCTACAGATGCTCTTCTGCAGCCTGGAGGTACTGCGGGTGAGGGCGCAGTAAAGGGGTAAGTGACGTAGAAGAGGTGAGGAAGTGAAGACAGACTTGGCAGACTCTGGCCTCACCTTGGGAAAGGTGTGACCACTGTCTGCCTGATGCCCTGTGCCCCTGTGTCCCCCATGTGAACCATACTGCTCATTCTTGTTTTTCCTCTTTTCTAGGGACTCCACAGCCATGGCCTGGTTGCGTTGAGACTGCCTCCTGCAAGCATTTCAGGGCTCTGTCCCTGCCCAGCTCCTGGACCCACTCCCCAGCCTATTCCTCACCCCAGCCTGCACTGAAGCAACTCCTCAAGCTTCAGGACTCAGTGGGGCACAGTGGCAGTCACGGTAGGTGGCACACCCACCCTGTCCATTCCCTGGCTCCTTCTCCATCTCTGGAACTGGAAGGATACCTTTCTGAACACTGTGTCTGTGAGGATCCCTTTGGTTTCAAGTAACAAAAATCTTATTCCAATAAAATGAGATTATCAACTCATGAAACTGAAGTGTCTGGGGGTAAGTTGGGCTTCAGGCAGGGCTTGATCCAGTCGCTTCAACGATGTGACCGGGAGCTGTTTTCTGTCTATAATTCTCTGCTTCTCTTTTTTTGGTGATGGCTCCACTCCTAGTATCTTTTCACATGATGTGATCATAAGATGTGTCAGCAATTTCTGGGGCTACTGGCTACCAGGTTGAAATCTGGGGTCTTGGCTAGAGATAAAGCCTGCTTTTCTGATAGAACAAATAAAAGTCCTGGAGTTAGGACTTGGGATTTGTAGTCCCAAGTGACTATAAATCTCTTGGGCCCTATTGGCAGGGTTAAGATAATCCTGATCCTTTAATTGCATACACAGGAAATGAGGATGGACTGGGGTAAGGGTCTGTCCTTCCCCAACCATGTGACCAGCAATGAGAAAGAAGCTTCTTTTGAGCTTCTCAAAGGAAGCTCAGAGTCCTGCTGGCAGGAAGGAGATGCCTCTGACTGGGGAAGGCAAATAATAAATGATTACTAAAGATGGAGTCTGCCCCATCCTCTTTTTCAAGGCCTAGTTTAGATCCCTCCTGCTCTAGAAAACTTTTGCTGACTGCTTTCGCCAATGGTCATTTCCTTTAGTTCATGCTCAAGCTTCACCCTTTTTATAGATGGAAAGACCAAGGTCTGGTGTGCATTTCCTTATGAATACTCTGTTGGTTATGACCTTAGTGCTGAAATGTGTTGCTCTCTTTGTCTTGGCTGCTAGGAAGCTCATAGCTGGTTTGTGGCCCCTTTCTGATAAGTGCTAGGGTTGCTGGGGCATGTAGTTGCTCAGCAGCCTTGCCTTTGGCTTCCTCTTCTTTTCTCGCACATCTTTCCCTTGTTCTGATTTCTTCTGTTATTTTTCAGCTTGTGCTGTTCTTAGCAACCTCAAACTCTTTTAGAAGGAGGTGGGGTATAAATAACCAAGAGTGGCTGTAAATGAAGCATTCAGCGCTGACAATATCCAAATTCTAGGCCTTTTCCTTTCTAGAGGTAGTTGGGAGGAGCGTCTCCCCACGCCCAGGGCCAAGCCTGTCCTCAGGGAGACACCAAAGCCTTACCACAGTAGCCCCAGTACACTGCCCACCTTGCCCTCTGTGGGTTGAGAATGGCATTGTTCTGCTTCCCATCCCCTTCCCTCCCAACTCCCCATCTTATCAGAAGCTAATGAAAGAGGCTGGGAAACCCAATCCTCTGGTAATTAAATTTACTTAACGGGTATTCAAGTGGAGTAATGAGAAGTTTAATGCAGTGATTAGATTTTTCTTTAATTAATTAAAATGAGAACCATGTGTCTTTCCTGCAAACCAACTTGACCCTCTGCTTGGGAGTAGCAGGCAGAGGGAGTGGAGGGTTTGGCTGGGTGGGTGGGAGTGCTGAGGGGTGGGGCAGCCTCCTGTCCAACTCTGATGCCCACTCAGGCCAGTCTCTGATTCAGCTCCCATTTCTGAGCCCCGTGAGTGCCAGACCTCGGTTAGACCTGAGTCACCCAGGGCCGGGAGATCTGGCAGTCCCAACGCCCAGCTAAAAACTGTTCAGGATGGAGGTTTCAGAGGAGGGTCAGCAAGACTGACTTAAAGCAAGGAGCACAAAGCAGGATTCCAGGCGCTGTGATAGGAGGAACTGTTTGGATGGCACATCTCATTGCCATGTGCCAGCCAACACCTTTGCCTGCTTGTTCAGCCAGACCCAGATTTACCTCCATTGGCACCAGATCATCTGGGCTAATAGAGTGGGAACAGTGGGGTGGCTAATAGAAAAACCTGAGCTAACCCACAAACCACTTTTCCTTGGCTTGGGAACACATTCAGGCCAGAAGGCTGACTGTCATTGCTGTGTTTCTGAAGGCCAGTTAGGGATGCTAGGAAGCACTTCCCACCTTGAGCCCCTTCAGTGGGAGGCAGGTGGTGGCTGGCCACAGTGAGAATGGGTTGCCTCCACTCCAGGGCTGCCTGGAGTGGAGCATAGGTCAGGCCTTGCCTGGGTAGAACGTGGGCAGAGTGGGGACTCAAGACAGCCCCCAGCACCCCAGGGGCAGGAGAAGTTGTTTTCAGAGCAGGGGGTAAGGCTGGGAGAAGTCCTGAGCCCTTCATGGTAGAGGGCAGAAAACTTCCTTCACTGTGCCCTGACCCCAGCCCCTCACTGAGCCCTGATCCTGGACAGACTGAACCCTAACCCCAGCCCCACACAGAGCCCTGATCCCGGAAGACCGAACTTTAACCCCAGCCCCACTGAGCCCTGATCCCAGACAGACTGAATTGTGGTCCCACACTGAGATCCCCCCAGTCCCACGTGGAGCCCAGCACTGTCATGAATATTCAATAGAGCAACAGGTGCTGGGGTGGGAGGGGTGAATGGTCCTGCTTCTTCATCCCCACTGCTAGCTCTGCTGCCTGTGGGCAGGACTCCCGTGCCAGACCCCACACTCTGCAACGGCCAAGATGAATCAGATGTAGTTCCTGCCCACGGGGCTGGTGGGGGAAGTGACAAGCCAACAGCGACAGCCGAGTGATCAGAGTCGAGGTGGGCCTCACTTAGAGCGTTCTTCTGGCAGCAGGTGGGCGGGGGCAGTGCTGTAGGTGGGCCAGTGGGGAGGCTAAGACGGGGTCCCTGTGGGCGATGAGGAGGATGGCACCCATGGGGGTCTTGGAGGTGCCTGGGGGTGGGTGATTCTCCCTCACTCCCAGAGCTGGCTGAGACTGCCCCAGGCCCTGCTCAGCTCCTGGTGAACCAAAGGGCTCACCTATGAGGCAGGTTGCTGGTGTGCTGGGCCCCAGGGTAATAATGTTACTTACAAGGAAAGCATATTTATTCATCTCATAGAAGAAGAAATGGAGCCATGCAGGGACTTGCCTAGTGGCACTCAGCCTGAAGTAGCCCAGTGGGGCATGACCCCAGGTTTCACCTGCCTCCAGGTCTTACCTGCCTCCCAGCCCGCCCACCACTGTTTCCATCGTTCCCAGGAGTGAACTTGCCCTGGGAGGGTGGAGCTCCTCTTCTTCCAGCTTCTCCACCCCCAACTGAGTGAATACGCCCTGGGCTCTGGTGGGGGCTGCGGGCCTTGGAGTAGGGGGTGTGAGGAGGCCCTTGGCTGGCTGGGGGACTAGCCCAGGAAGAAGCGTCTTCTGCTTCCTTCATCCCCCACCCTCCCCTCTCTGGGTCCCACCTCTCTGGGTTTCCACACCTCCCCACAGTCACCTCTGGCCCATTTCCCTCCTTCCATGGCTCAGCCCCTTCTGAATAACCAGGCCTAGAGAAACCACCCAACCTGTCACCTACCCCCCAACATCGGGAGATTGAGGGCCTTAGACGGGTAGAGACTGCTCAACATTGTGAGGCTCTGCCTCTCACATCTCTTTAAGAAAGCAGAGAGTCTGAAATCATATCGCCTGGAGTTTACACTTTAAACACAAGGCTAGTATTTGAGTACTTTGGCTGGGCTGGGGTGCCTTGAGGGCCATATGCCCACACCAGTTCTCATCACAAAGGCCGATGCCCCCAGGGAGCTGCCTCTGTCTCCTCCGGCACGGTGCCCCCACCAGACGTGTTCCACCACCTCCTGAGGTTCAAGGTGCTGCAAACCACCGTCTTGTTTAATTCTCTCAACGGTCCTGGAAGTTGCATGATTTTCTATAGGTGAGGGCACCGAGGTGGGGAACTAGGCCACTGTCCTGAGCTGACAGCGGAGGTGGATTTGCCTGACAGGTTCCGGTCCTGGGCAGTCCACGTGCTTGATTGCCCCCTCCTTGCTGTGGGCAGCTGCTCCCTCCGAGGGCCCCAGCAACTCACACCCCCACACATCCACGGCTGCTTCCCAACTTATCTTGTTTTCCAGCCAAAACCAGTGACTCTTCCCCAGAGTTCTCCTCACTTGCCCCCCTCCAGCCCTTGCTTAAGCTGTTCCAGCCCCCTGGAGTTCCCCTTCCCCACTCCATCTGCCCAGATCCCCCTTCATCTTCTGGGGCTGGGCCCAGATGCCACTTCACGGAGACCCACATCTGCTTTGTCCTGATCAGAAACCAGGCCCCTGCTCCTCTGAGCACCATCCCACTGTCCCCTTCTCTGGCTCCTGGCTTCCATGTGTCTGACTTCACAGCACGTGGAGGGCAGAGCAGTCTCCTGGCCCCTGGCTTCCCTGGCCCATGACCCCTAGGGCCCGGCACACAGTAGGTGTGCAGGAAGTAGCTTGGGTCCTCGCCTCAGGAGGGGCTGCACCTCCACAAACCGTGCCATTCCTCAGCAGCCCCGGGTCAGCTGGTCCCAGCCCACTGGGGAGACCAGCTGCTTCCTTCAGCCCTGGATGGTTGAGGTGGGGAGCTGGCTTGTCACCCCAGCAGACCTCCCTGTGTACGCTTACCCACCTAGGTTCTGGGGGCAGGAACAAGGCAACCCCCCATCTCACCCACCCACCAACTCGGGGCTCTTAGGCAAGTCTGGGAGCCTGGAAGGTATAGGTCCCGTGTGCTGAGTGCTGGCAGAAGGCTTCACGCATGCTCTGCCTGGCCCCACCACGCACTGGCTCTGTTGATTGCTGGCGGTGTGACTTTGAGCAAGTTGGGTAACCCCTCTGTGCCTCAGATTGCTCATACATTAAATAAGGTGATGACAGACCTTCCTAGGATTGCTGCGAGGATTGGAGGGGTCAGTACAGGGTAAAGCACACAGCACAACCCTGACACAGACACACACGTGCTCCCTGGATGCTGGCTGTCACTGTTGCAGGGTTGGGGGAGTGTTCAAGGAGAGTTTCCAGAAGGTGACGATACGTGAGGAACCACCTGAAAGATGAGGCATGGAAGGCAGGAAAGGACACTGCGGGCAGATGGAACCGTAGGGACAAAGGCTTAGTTTGGGGAATTGAAAGGGAGTGTGGGAGACCCCAGGCTGGCGGCACACAAGGGCGGTGTCCTGGACTTTAGCTGCCCCTAGGGAGTGTGGACTTTGACTTACAGCCACTGAGGGGCTATGGATGGGGTATTTTTTTTCTTTTCTCGTCTCAACCACAAAAGCAATATCTGCTCCTATAAAAACTGAAACAATATAGAACTGCGTCCTGTTAAGAAATTTCCTCCTTTGCCCTTAAATCTCCTTCTGCGGAGGTCCCACTGTTGTTGATCTGGTGTGCTTCCTTCTAGAACTTTTTCTGTGCCTTTATAAACATATTTATTGTGTGTTATCTTTAAAAAAAGAAAAGGCATGAATCACATTATGCACATTACTCTACGACTTCCATTTTTCATTTCCCAGTGTGCTGTGGGCATCTGTCAGTGTCACAGAATACAGATCCCCCGTGTTCTTTTTAATCGTTGCCTAATATTCCATTGTTTGGCTGCAACGAAATTTATGTAACTAGGCCTCGGTTGATGGATATTTAGGTTGCCTTCAATTTTTCACTCTTGTAAATAATGCTTCAGTGAACATCCTTGTATATATATCTTGGCTGACACGTGTAAGCCTTTCTGTAGGATAGGCTTCTAGGTGTGGAGTTGCCCTGGCTCAGGGTATGCTTATTAAATTTTAATAGGTACTGTCACATTGCTCTTCCAAAAGGTTGGGCTAGCTTTTGCTTCCACCCTTGATATCTGTGGGGAGCCATTTCCCCAGCTGCCCTCCGCACTGAACATTATCAAGCTTTTTAATTTTCACCAGTCCAGGAAAATATCTCACTGTGGTTTCAACACTCACTTTCCTTCTCCCCAACGAGACTGAGCAACTTTTCATGTGATTACTGGCCATTTGTATTTTCTTCTCTGTGAATTGACTATTCATATCCGCTGCCTATTTTTCTTTTCTTTTTGCCTTTTTCTTATGGGTATGAAGGAGCTTTTAGTATATTAGGGATTTAAAAACTTTTGTCTGTTATGTGTGTTGGAAATATTTCCCCTAGTCTGCCATTTATCTTTTTAACTTTGTTTATGGTATCTCTGGCCATAGAGACGCTTTAGATCTTTATTCAGGCAACTCTGTCAGGCTTCTCTTTAGGGCTTTATGTGAAACTCAGAAGTTTTGCATCCTGCTTGGTTAGGCTTCCTGGGAGGGTTTTAAGTGGAGCACGGGTGAGGTCAAATTTGTGACTGGGAAAGGTAATTCTGGTTGCCACTGTGTGGAGGGTGGGTGGAGGGGGTACTGCACGCTGGCTGGAGTCTGGGTGAGGGAGAACTGGGAGAAGATGCGATTGAGAAATATTCAGGCATTGGCCGACTGTGGTGAGGGAATGTGAGGGTGAGAGAGGGGAAGAAAGGACTCACGAGTGATGTCTGGGTATTTGGCTGGAGACCGTGTGGCTGATGCTGCCACCAGCCTGAGTTAAGGACAGGAGAGGGAGGGAAATGTGTGCATATGCACATAAGTGCTCACCTTGGCAGGGACACATGTGCACATGAGTACATACATGACTGGGATATGAGTGCACATGAATATACACATGTGTATACATGTGTACACGTGAGTACATACATGCCCGTGTACATGCTTGGAAGTTCTAGAGATGGGCATATCTGTGCTCTGGCTCCATGGCAGGGAGTAGGGGGGTGTGTCCGCTTTTCGTGGCATTTTCATTCTCTACCAAGGATTGTACAAGGCAACACACATACACACAGACACAGAGAAACACACACATACTCACATGTGCTCTGTAATCTCTACTGTCATATGAAGTACATTTTATAGGTCTCAGTGTAAATAACTCGCTCAAGGTCACGAGCTAGTGGCAGAAAGTGGATTTTTTGGACAACTTGGATCCGACCACCTACAGACAGAATTCCTGCCAGTGGCACTGAGGAGCCCTTCATTCATGTCTAACCTAGCCAACCCAGCTTCATCAGGGACTCTTAGGATGAGTGCTACAGCCTGATTGCCTGGGTTTGAAACTTAGCCCCATTCCAAATAAGGCAAGTTACTGCCCTTCTCTGGGCCTTGATTTCCCCATCCTGAAGATGCAGGCAGCGGGACTTTCTGGTGTCCAGTGGCTAAGACGCCATACTCCCAATGCAGGGGGGCTTAGGTTCAATCCCTGGTCAGGGAACTAGATCCCACATGCTACAACTAAAGATACCGCATGTCACAACAAAGATTGAAGACCCCACATGCTGCAACTAAGACTTGGTGCAGCCAGATAAATGAATGTTTTTTTAAATTACTAAAAGAAATGCAGACAGTGACAGTACCTGTCTCCTAGGGTGCTGGTGGGCATCGAATGTGTTAGCGAGTGGGAAGTACCTAGCAGAGCAAGGTCTGAGCTCTCGGGGAGGCTGACTGTGGTGACAGGGACGAGATGGGGATGTCCGTGCCCTTTACCCCCTCCCATCCCCCCATCCTCCCTCTGCCTGCCACCTCTCAGCTGTGTGCCAGCTCTCCCTCCATTCGCCACAGGAACATCTCTCAGTATTTGCCTTTGAAACTTTGTCCTCTGTTTTCAGCCCCCAAACCCTTAGCAGACAGTGAATTAAAGCCCAGTCAGTCAGCAAAAACCATTCAGGGGGAAACGATTCATGTTGTTCTCAGGGAATCCTCCCCCAAGCAGTTCTAGTCAGGCATTTTCCATGAGCCAGTGCATCCATCCCAACATTGCCTGGGCCTCTGGGTACCAGACCATAACGTCCAAGCCTAAAACACCTTCGTCCCTGAGTGGGGATGTTCGAGTGTACTTTTGAGCCAGGGGTCTGAGCTGACCCCACCTCAGCCAAATCTCTACTCTAACCACAAGCCGTTGCTGGAGCCTTGACCCCAGGATGAGTAATTCTAAGCATCATTGGTCAGGAAACTTGCCTGCAGGAAACAAAAGGAGAAAGCACAGCAAATTCTGGGCATGGTTCCTTACTGCTAGTATGTCTAAGCAAATCCTGTGGTCATCAGGGTGGGGGCAAGGTATGCAAACTGGGTTAAAACCTCGGGTCTGCACCCAATTTAAATTTTCTCCTAAGCCAAAAAGCTCACCGAAATCACCAAACTTATCATTATGGATTTCTCATCATCAAAATAAGCCCCCAAGTAAATAAATGCTTGTGGTAAAGAATGGAACAGTTATTGCCTGTTTCTTTGTAGGGTTTAGTTTTCAGTTATATTGTATCAGTCACACCCTTTTATTCTTAACCAAAAGGATGGCAAAACTCGCTTCAGTCTTTCCCAGAGACCAGCTACACCAAAAACTGCAGGCCCCCAACCCCAAAGCCTCCAAGAGAGGATTCTTCACGACTGCTCCTTTGGAAGCCCCCGTCCCCAGGTCCCCAGGTCCCCAGGTTCCACAGATCCTGCCTTTGCTCCAGGGGCTTCTTCACTTTAAACAACCCCACCCCTGCCTCTGACCCAAGTCCCCACCCCCAGCCCACCCCAGTACCTCTGTAGGGTGCCATGCATTGCTGCAGTTTTCATTTACCCTGGCGTCAGTTCAGAACTACAGGCCTTTGGATGCACACATTCAAGTATTGACACCAGCACCCAGCACTCATTCTCAAGAAGAGTCTTTTTAATGACCTCAAAGAAGCTGTATTGTTCCAATTTGGGGTGAGTGTGAGTAGCAGAGGCGGAGTATTTTACGGCAGCCAAATCTTACTTCTTGGAAGCGGCGAGAAGTCACAGGGACCCTATATAAACTAAGGGATTTCCCCCAGGTCCTCTACCGGCCTCCTGCTGTCCTCTTGAAGGGCTGCCTCCTCCCCCTGTTCCCTGTGTTGTCCCACAGGAGTCCACACCGTTTAAGGTGATAATTGCCGAAGTAGAGTTCCAGTAAGTTCAAAACATAAACCTACAATTAAACCTGCAGCGCATTGTTGTTTGTGGCTTCAAGGCCCTGGTTGAGATTTCCTGCCCTCTTCCCCACCCCAAATTGTCCATCCAGGACAAACCAGCTTGGAGTTCAGGGGCCTTTCTGGGAGCTTGTCCCAGGCCTGAGTCAGGGATAAAACTCAAGATGTACCAGCCTTTGTTCTAAAGTCAAGTTCAAGTCCTCAAATGTGGGCCAAGGCCCTCACTATCATAAAGATGCTCCCAGCTGCCTCAGCTCCCACTTCCCTTCTCCAGGTGGGGACTGTCCTGCTAGTGGAAGGGCCTGGAACTGCCCCCCTTTCCCTTGCAAATGCAGGGAACCCTTCAACTTGGGAACTGAAGTCATTCCATCTCTCACGGGAATCCTAGTTATTTTGGGGCTCCCAAATGGAGCTTAGTTCTGTCACCCAGAAAGTCATCCAAACATGTTCTTAAACCATATGCCCCCATGTGGCTGGTGGGGATGTAGGGAGGGTAGTGAAGTGCTGCACTAATAAGCTCTCTCTGAACTCTCAGTGATTTAATGCCATAGTCCCCAACCTTTTTGACACCAGGGACCACTTTCAAGGAAAACAATTTTTCTATCGGGGTGGGGGTGGGGGAAGGTTTGGGAATGATCCAAGCACATTACATTCACTGTGCACTCTCTTTCCGTTGTTATTACATCAGCTCCAACTCAGATCACCAGGCATTAGATCCTGGAGGTTGGGGACTCCTGATTAAATGTGACAAGGCTCCCTTCTTCTTTTACCATATGAATTCACACTACAGGACCGACATGGGAAGTGGAGAGGGTGGCAGAAGCTGGTCCATTTAGTCACACGGGGACCCAGGCTGAAGCTCCACCATGTGGTAGCTGCCCCCTGGAACTCACGGCCTTCTTTGGCCCCAGTGGCAAAGAAGGGGAAATGGTAGAGATGCACACAGGCTCCTAAATGCTTTGGGGCAGAGGTGACACATCATTTTTGTTCACAGCCCACTGGCTAGAACTTCTCATATGGCCTCAACTACCTGTAAAGGGGCTGAGGAAATGGGACATGTTGGGGGGAGGGCATGGAGGAAATATGCCAGACATTCAGTGAGCAGTGAGAAGCGAAGTCTGGACAAAGGGTTTTATGGGATGTTCTCAGAGCAAGGGTTTCTGAACTGCCGAGGCCATGACTTCCTGTTCATTCTCTCCAGCTGGGGAGGCCCTGAGTGTGTGGGAGGCAGTGGTGGGAAAAGCTTTGAGGAGGAGTCCCCGTAAAAGAATAAGCCCCCTGGCAGGCCTGGGCCCTTCACCACCAGGCTCCAGGTTTGACTCAACCTCACCCCGCTTGTCCCTATTGGTTGCTTGCAATACATAAAACGAATTTTTTTAGGAGGAGAAGTAGAATCGAGAGTGAGAATGAATTCAGCTTTGGAGGGGAAATATCCAGGAGGTAGCATCTAGAAGCCCGTGTCTTTGTTTGGGCTACGTAACAAAATACCGGAGAAACTGGGTGGCTTATAAACAACTGTAGTTGACGTCTTACAGTCTGCAGGCTGGAAGTCCAAGATCAAGGTGCTGGCAGATTCAGCATCTGGTGAGGGCTGGCTTCCTGGTTCATCGATGCCCCCTTCTCACTGCGTGTCCATATGGCACAAGGGATGAGAGAGCTCTCGGGGGTCTCTTCTGTAAGGGCGCTAATCCTGTTCATGAGGGCTTCACTCTCAGACCTAATCACCTCCCCAAAGCTGCACCTCCCGATACCATCACACTGGGGATTAGGGTTCAACTATGAATTTTGAAAGGGACACAGATATTCAGTCTATGGCACGCTGGACTGAAGTTGTCCTTCTTCCACATTTTCATTCCTTCAGCAAATGTGGCTGCCATGGGCCATGTAGTGTATTGATCACGACTCCAGCCGCCTGAGAGTGAAGCTCTGCTCAGTGCCTTGTTAGTTCTGGGTTAGTTACTTCTGTCTATCTCTGTTTTCTCCTCTTTAAAGTGGGGATAGCACCTGTCTCTCTTAGGGCTCTTGTGAAGATTAAATGAGTTAGTATCTGTCGAGCACTCAGAATAGTGCTGGGCGTACGATCAGGACTTTGTAAGTGCAACATCATCACCATTATCCACTACCAGGTACTGTTCTAGATATTGGGGGAGCAGCTCTCATGGTCCCTGCTCTCACATATGATGGGAGAAATGGAAAATAAACAGAAATAATTAAATCAAGATGTACTTTCAGATAGTGATGGTACTAAAACAAAAGTCAGGTACATTAAAAAAAAATCACTCATCTTCATGAGTCAGTAGGGAAATGCAAATCAAAATGACAATGAGAGTTAAAGCAATTCTACAAACGCCCTCAATAAACTTGGATTTGATAGCCACCTTCCCCCCCCCCAAAATGAAATACCATTGCTTATCTCTAACATTGACTTTTACAAAATTGACAATAGTAAGTGCTGGTGAGGGTACAGAGTAACTGAAACTCTCATATGTTGCCAGTGGGAATGAAAAATGGTACAGTTACTGTGGGAAAAAGTCTGGCTATTTTTTATAAAGTTAAAAATATGCTTACTGTATAACCCAGGAATCCTACTGCTAGGTATTTTCCCAAGAGAAATAGCAACTTATGTTCATGAAAAACTTGTATGTGAATATTTATAGTGGTTTTATTCATAATCACCCCAAATTGGAAAAAATCCAAATGTCCTTCAGCTGGTGAATGGATAAACAATTGAATACTACTCAGCAATAAAAAAAAAGAATGAAATTCTGATACAAGAAACAACACAGGTAAATCTCAAATGCATTATTTGATAAATGAACAAAGCCAGACTCAGAAGGTTACATATGGATGATTCCATTTGTATGAGATTCTGGAAAAGGCAAAACTACAGAGACAGAAAACAGATCAGTGGTTATGAGAGGCAGGGATAAGGGGAGTTGACTACAAAGGGGACAACTCATGGAGATTTTCAGATATGGACGGTTAATAGAATTGTTCTTTATCTTAATTGCAGTAGTGGTTACGTGCTGTCAAAGCTCAGAACTGTGCACTAAAAAGTGTAAAGTTTGTCCCAGTTTTATTTAGAAATAATCAATATACATCACTGTATACATTTAAGGTGTATGGTATGATGGTTTAATTTACATATATTGTGAAATGATTACCACCCAATAGCCATCATCTCATATAGATATATAGAAAGAAAAGAAAGAAGAAAAAAGGTTTTCTTCTTGTAATAAGACCCCTAAGGATCTACTTCCTTAATAACTTTCATGTATAACAGACTGTTAACCACAGTCATCATGTTGTGCTTGTCCCTGGCACATACTTATCTTGTGACTGGACGTTTGTACATTTTGACCTTGCTATGCCATGCTAAGGTGCTTTAGGCATGTCGGACTTTGTGCGACCCCATGAGCCCACCAGGCTCCCCTGTCCATGGGATTCTCCAGGCAAGAATACTGGAGTGGGTCGCCATTTCCTCTAGGGGATCTTCCCAACCCAGGGATCGAGCCAGAGTCTCCTAAGTCTCCTGGGAAGCCCTTTTGACCACCTTCCTGCAATTCCTTCTCCACCCACCCTCTGGCTCTGGTAACCATAAGTCTGATCTCTTTTTCTAAGAGTTTAGTTTTTTATTTTTATTTTTTTTACATTCTGCAATACAGTATTTGTCTTTGAGTTATTTCACTTAGCATAATGCCTTCAAGGTCCATCCATGTTGTCACAAATGGATTTCCTTATTTTTTATGACTGAATAATTTTATTACATAGATATATGTGTATATATCTCATATCTTCTTTATTCATTCATTCATTGATGGACACTTATGTTGTTTCCACATGTTGGCTGCTATAAATAATGCTGCAGTGAACACAGAAGTGCATCTATCTTTTTGAGATAGTGTTTTCATTTCCTTTGGCTATATACCCAGAAGTGGAATTGCTGAATCACATGGTAGTTCTATTTTTAATTTTTTGAGGACCCTCCGTAATGTTTTCCATAGTGACTGCACCAATTTCCATTCCCACTAACAGTGCACAAGGATTCCCTTTTCTCCACATCCTCACTAGAATTTGTTATCTAAAAAAGGGTAAATTTTACTGCAAGTAAATTATACCTCAATTAACCTGACTGGAAATAAAGCTTGCCGTGGGATTGTTGAGACAGGGAACACCGAATGACACGTCAGTCACTCAGGGTAGTGTGACTCGGGGAAGGAGGGGTTCCTGTGCAGGGTGGTCAGGGAAGGCTGTCTGAGGAGGTGCCTTGAGCTGAACCTGGCTGAGGAGGAGCCAGGCCTGTGTGGAGCTGGAGGGGGGTGTGCTGCAGGGCGGGCCTTGCAGCTGGAGCTGAGGGAGGGAGGAGACGGCAGGAGACAGGTCAGGGGCCTCGACTCTCCTCCGGGCATGATGGAATCCCCTGGGGAGCATAGACAGAGGGTGACTGAAACACTGGTGTGAGTCGGGTGGTCCAGGGAGGAGAAAGGAGGGGAAGGTGGGACATGGGATTATGTGTGAGGAGGAGTGGTGAAAATGAGGGGAGTGTGGGTCAGGAGCCTCCTACCGGAGGGAGAGGGCAGTCGGCCAGAGACCCAGCAGCTGGGGCAGGAGGATTGGTCTGGGCAGTGGGGGTCCTGGCAGAGGGTGTCGTGGGCAGTGGTGGGGCAGAGGCCAGCCATGCTGGGGTGAGGTGCTGGGGGTGAAGACATGTAGGTGAAGCTTCCAGGAGGCAGGGGACAGGCTTGGTGAGTAGCAGAGGGAACCTCAGAGAGAGAATGAGGTAGAACTGCCTGTGTATGTGTGTGTGTGTGTGGTGAACAAAACTTGTCAGAGGTGGGCCTGACCTATGGAAGATAGTGTGAGATGATGAGAAGCGAGGGCTTTGGACAGGGCCTTGAATGCCAGGCCTGGGGGGCTATTCAAGGCAGCCGGGAGATACCAGGGAGACTGGTGGCAGAAGGCCCCTCCCGGAAGTGGGAGGCAGCGCTGAGCCCCCTGGGGTAGAGGGTCGGGATCTGCTCGGGGGTGACGGGTGGGGGGTGTCCCATGCTGAGGTGGGCACCCCCCGGGTTGCAGAGGCCCAGTCTTTGTTAGCGCTCACCTCCCTGCTCCTCCCCACAGTGCATGCTGGGACCGAGACGGACGGGCTGCCGCTCCCCCTGCTGCTCCTCCGGCCCCCAGAGGCCTGTCTGTTTGCCTCCCGGCGCTGTCTGACCCAGGTAGGGGGAGATGGAGCTGGGCTCTCCCTTGTTATATCTCTGCACTGGGTGGGAGGACTCTAAGAATAGGGCCCCCCGGCCCTGGGTGCGTGAGCCCCTGTCAGAGCGATGGAGGGGCACACAGCGTGGGATTTGAAGCCCCCAGGCCCTCGCAGGGCCTCCTGGGGAGGAGTTCCCAGACCTCCAAGAGGCGGGCTACCTCAGCAGCAACCCCTGCTCACCAGGCCTCGTCCCCCAGACACGGAGAGGCCCCCGTGTGGCTCCCACACATCGCTGTCTGCAGTTGGTTAAGGATCCTTCGTGGTACACACCTGCCAAGTTCTTTTGGCGGTGGGAGCTTTTGCCTCTGAGGCTTCTCATCCATTGCTATCGCTGGCTTTTCCCTGCCGGAGCTGCCATCTTCACTCGCCTGGTGTGTGTGCTTCTGTGAGTGGGGGCTCTTACTCCAGAAGGTCCCCACTGTCTACAGGACACCCCCAGGGCAGAGGCGCTGTTTCTGGCACCAAGAACAGCCCTGTTCACTTTTAATCCCTCGGCGTTGGGCCCAAGAGAGGACATTTCTCGGTTCCTCCTGGGCGCTCCAGTGGAGGCTTTCTGCTTGGGGTCAAGGGCTGGGATGCGGTGGGAGCTAGGCTTGCCAGAAAAGATACAGGATGTCCAGCTCAATGTGAACTTCAGAAAGACAACAGCTCATTTTTCAGCATAAATATGTCCCAAATATTGCATGGGACCTGTGATTCTATTGATTCAATCTGGTGATGTTAATGGGAGCTGAAACCCCAGCCCCCCTCTTCCTCTGTTCAGTCCCCGCTTTGCTGGGCCCATGTTGGCACCCTTGGAGCAGCTGTGTCCAGGGCCTACAGAGGGGGCCCTGGAGCCAGGGGCAGTCAAGCCTGCTCAGGCCACGGTCAATAGGTCCTGCAAGCCGTCCCTGGGGCAGAGACCTGGGGTTCCCGCTAGAGGCTGCAGGGCTGGCTGTGAAGGGTGCTCTTGGGGTCCTTGTCTTCCCTCTTCTGGCTCTCTGACAGCAGAATTCAGGCTGAGGAGGTCACCTGGGTGGGGTCGGCTGGGCCTCTGTGCCTGTGAACCGAGCTGTGAGACAGGTGTGGAGCTGTGAGAGGAACCAGGAATAGAAAATTGTTTCCTGAGCTTGGAACCCAGAGTGCTGGGGTGTGGGGGTGGAGGTGGGTGGGGTAACAGGGATGTAGCAAGGCCAGATAATGAGGGCTTAGAATGTCCTATTTCTGCATCCTTCAGCACTAGGGAGACAAGGGATGTGTTTTCTCCTTAGGCGGAGTCATTTTTCCAACTATTAAGGTAGTATGTTCCCTATATCTACCTATTGATCTAACAATTTAGATAGATTATTTTTAAGGTTTTTTTTATGTGGACCATTTTTAAAGTCGTTATTGAATTTGTTACAGCATTCTTTCTGTTTTATGGCTGTGAGGCATGGGGATCTTAGCTCCCTGACCAGGGATCAAACCCACATCCCCTGAATTGGAAGGCAAAGTCTTAGCCACTGGACTGCCAGGGAAGTCCCCGTAGAAGTATCTAAAGCATGCAGTTCACACTCTTCCCAAAATCTCTTTCTTGCCAAGGCTAACCACTGCTAACTAGTTCCATATATCATATCCTTCCAGACTTGTTTCTATGTGCTTAGAAACATATTTTAAAAGGAAAAATTATCATACTAGTTATACTGTCCTGTCACTTGATTTCTCACTTAATATTATAGATCATTCTAGTGTTCTTCCCTTCCTTTTACGCCCATTGTATGGGTAGTCTTTAAGTTATGTTATCAATTATTAATCCTGTCAGGGGCCATTTAGGTTGTTTCTGGTGTTTGGTTATTTATAAACTTCACTCAGGGAACCTCCCAGTTCCTACATCTGTGTGCACTTGTGTTGGGGGTGTTTCTGGAAGTGGACTGCCTGGGTCAGAGGGCACGCACATTTCCAGGTTTGACCCACAGGCCAGGTCAACCTCCAGAAAGTCACACTGACTTGTCACATACAAGAGGCCTTGTCCCTTCACCCTTGCCAACCAGACATTATCACTCACTTAAATCCCTGCCAACCTGGTAGGTAAAACTGATTTATTTTACATTTCTTTGATCACTGATGAGATTGGGCATATTCGTGTGTGTTCTTTGGCCATTTCAATTTGTTTGCCTGTTTATCAAGTGCCTATTCATGTCACGCCCTCAGTTCATTCTTCTATTCATCTGTCCCTTTATTCAGTAAGCATTAATTGAGCATCTACCACATGTTGGATACTGTTTTGTTTAGGGACCTAACAGTGAACGAAATTGACAAAACAAAATCCCTGCTCCATGGAACTTAAGCTCTTGTGAAGGAGAGACAGCCAAGGAAAAACAGATAATCAAGTGAAATCTAGTATGTGTATGAGTGCTAAGTGCTAATGAGAAGAAAAGTGAGCAGGGTGGGGATGAGAAGTGTTGGGATACTTGGATATGGCAGTCAAGAAGGCCTCGCTGGGAGATGGCAGTAAAGACCTGTAGGAGGCGAGAGAATGAGTCACACAGATGTCTGGGTCTCTGAGTTAGGGGTAGGCCTGGCCTGTTCAGGGCTCGGGGAGAAGGCCAGTGTGGCTGGGACAGGGCGAGGGAGGGAGAGAATGGAGTGTGGGACCAGAGAGGGATCAAGAGCCAGACCTCGCAGGGCCTTGTGGGCACCCTAAGGCCTGGGCTTTTCCTCAGAATGAAGTGGGGAAAGCAGGGAGACGTGGAAGGTTCTGAATAATGGTATGACACAATCTGAATTTCATTTTAGCCAGATCACTCCAGCTACTGAAGGGCGCCAGAATGGAAGCAGGCATATGAGGCAGTAGATGGTTGTGATGACCCAGGGAAGAGATGGTGGGGTTTGGACTAGGGGGTCTTGATGGAAGTGGGGAGAAGTGACAAGATTCTGAGTACATGTTAATGGTAGAGCCAATAGGATTTGCTGGCAGATTGGATGAGGTGGTGTGTGTGTGTATGTGAGAGAGAGAGAGAGAGAGCCAAAGATTACTGTCTTAGTCATTTCAAGCTGCCATAACCAAATACCATAGGCTGGGTGGCTTAAACAACACACATTTATTTCTCACACTTCTTTAGACTGGGAAGCCCAAGATCAAGGTGCTGGCAGACGCAGTTTTTGGCGAGGGCCCTCTCCTTGGCTTGGAGATGACTACCATCTCACTGTGTGCTCATGTGACGTGTTTGTGTGCACACGGAGAGACTGAGCCCTGGTGTCTCTTCCTCTTCTTTAAGGTTACCAATCCCATCCTGAGGGCCCCACCTTCATGACCTCATCTAACCCACGTCACATCCCACCTCCAAACACCATCACACTGGGAGTTGGGGTTCCAATGTATGAATTTTGGGAGACACAAACATTCAATCCATCACAATGACTCCAAAGGTTTTGGCCCAAGTAGAGAGAAGGATGGGACGGCTGCCATCCGCAGAACAGAGGATTGAGAAGAGTGGGTTTGATGTAGGGGAGGAGAGGAGCTCGGCTATGGATGGGACTGGCTACATGATGTGTGGGAGCCAGAGCTAAATGAAATGTATGGCCTTTTGTTTAAAAAATAATATTAAGAATTTCAAAGTGCTGAGAGTAGAGCATTAAACTAAGCCTGGGACCTTGCCGAGTGTGGAGCTTGGTTCAACTGCCCAGGTGGGCCCCGGCTGTGGACAGGTCAAGTGTGAGATGCTAGTAGACAGCTAAGTAGAAATGGACATGAGGATGAAGTTCAGGGCCCAGGTCTGAACTGGAGATACAAATACATGGTCATCAGCATAAAGCTATGAAACTGGATAAGAGCATGAAGGGAGTGAGTATAGATGCAAAGGGCTTTCCTGGTACCTCAGCTGATAAAGAATCCACCTGCAATGCAGGAGACCCTGGTTTGATTCTTGGGTTGGGAAGATCCTCTGGAGAAGCGATAGACTACCCACTCCAGTATTCTTGGGCTTCCCTGGTGGCTCAGATAGTAAAGAATCCGTCTGCAATGTGGGAGACCAGCTTCAATCCCTCGGTTGGGAAGATCCCCTGGAGGGGGGCATGGAAACCCACTCCAGTATTCCTGCTTGGAGAATCCCCATGGCAGAGAAGCCTGGCAGTCTGCAGTCCATGGGGTCGCAAAGAGTAGGACACGACTGAGCGACTAAATAGCACATAGGTACAAAAGAGAAGGATCGGAGACCCAGTCCTGGAGCCTCCTTTGGCCTGAAGTGAGGGAGCTGAGGAGGCACTGAAAAGATGACTGAGAAGGTGCAATGAGTGAGGTGGAAGAGAGCCAGGTATACTATCCTGGAAGCCAAGGGCAAGACATGTTTCAAGCATGAGGTCGAGTACAATGCAGACTGAGCATTGATCATGCATTAGCTGTGGGGAGGTCACAGGCTTCCTTGTTTGGAGCGAGGGTGTGTGAAATGCATCTTATTGACCTGCAAGAGCAAACTGATTTATAAGAGGATGAGAGATTTAACCCTTTAACTGCCATATGTTGCAAAATTTTTTCACAGTTTTGTGGCTGTTTTTGGTCATTTCAATTTATGGAGCTTTTTTTTAACCCCTTAAAAGTTTGAAATGGTCCTGTGGTCAAGTCCATCACTATTTTCCTTTACAGTTTCTGGCATTACCCACTGAAACGTTTTGAAAATTTGTCTTGTGTTGTTTTCTAGTTCTTTATGATATTTAAGGGACTTCCCAGGTGGCGCTAGTGGTAAAGAACCCACCTGCCAATGCAGGAGATATAAGAGATGAGTGTTCCATCCCTGGCTTGGGAAGATCCCCTGGAGGAGGGTGTGGCAACCCACTGCAGTATTCTTGCCTGGAGGATCTCATGGACAGAGATCTCATGGTGGGCTATAGTCCACAGGGTTGCAAAGAGTCAGTCACGACTGAAGCGACTGAGCATGCAGCACGCATAATATTTAAAAATATTTAAATTTCTGGTTCGTTCAGAATGTTTCTATGGGTGTGGTTTGAGGAAAGCTATCTAAGCAGTTTTCCCCCAAATGACTAGCCAGTTGTTTGGACACTGTTTATTGAGTGAGCTGTTCTTTCTCCTTGTTCTGAAGCTCCTTTCCCATCATCTGACAAATGTCCCCACAATCTCATGTCTGTCCAGGCCTTGCTGTTTGATTTCATTGATCATGGCCTGGGGAAAGATGGTAGGGGGTTCAGAGAATAGACTTGGCCATTGATTAGGGGTAGAGTGTGAGGAGGTGAGAGGTGTGGAAGGAAGAGTGAAGGGAAGTTGGGGATGACGGGAGCTCTGAAGGGTGGAGGAGCTCCTGTGTGCTGTCACAGTCCTGCAAGGCTGGTATTCTATAAACCCATCTATAGATGAGGCGACTGAGGTTCAGAGAGGTTTCATCACGTGTCCAGTGGCATCAACTCTAAGGAGGTGGAGAAAGCCTGGGAGGCAGCTCTGATGCCTGAGTTCTGTCCACCCTGTGACAGGAGAGGTGAGACAGAGTGGGTTTCAGGAACGCTGGAAGGGCTCCAGGCACAAAATATCCATTCCCCGCCCCCCCCCACCCCCCCAGCATCCCCCGTCTGCCATTTGGCTGGGTCTTGAAGGTTTTCCCATTTCAAAGAGCAACCTGTTAAAACCAAAATACTCCTGGCAGGGAATCACATGTTAAGTTCTCAGCTAACGTCTTAATTATCAGCTAACACCTCTGCAGGGATTAACTGACAGTCAGCTGAGGACACTGAATGGGGGCCTGTTCCATGTGTATCTGGGTTGGGGAAGGCCAAGAGAGGGGAAGGGGGAAGGCAGAGGGGACAGGTACCTAGAAATTCACAGCTTTTTCCTGGAAGGGAGGGATCCTTGTGGAGAGGGGAAGGGATGGGGAGGAGCAAGGAAGCAAGCTCTGCTGGGCTTGGGAGGGGAAGGGATGGGCATGGCAGCTTCACCATGGAAGCTTTGCCATGGAAGCCTGGGGCTGGGGCTCCTAGAGGACCTGGTGTCTACTAGACACATGCTGTGTCCTGGACACAGAGGAGCTTGTCACCTGCTCACTCTTGGTCTTGAGCACGTCAAGAAATCAGCCACCATGAGCCACCTTGGACACCAGCTGCCAACAGTCACTCAGAGCTGGGATCTGTCTCAGACACCCAGATACCATGTCTGTCACCCAGGCCTGAGGAATGGGGGAGGTGAAAGGCTGATGCTGCTGGAACCTCCTCCGTATCTTTGAGTGTAAGTCTGCCCTGTGGGTCAGGGCTCCATGTATGAGGAGGTTCGGGGCTCAATGTGTAACTAGTGTCGGGGCTCCAGGTGTGACCAGGGTTGGTGCTCCTTGCGTGAGGAGGGTTGGGACTCCGTTTGTGTACAGGCTTCAGCATGTGATGACAGTCAGCTTGCAGTGTGACCAGGGTCACAGTTCAGTTTGTGATCAAGGTCAGGGCTCCAATTGTGAGGAGGCTCAGGGACCAGCTTGTAGTGAGGGTCTGTGCTCGGCGTGTGACCAGGAGTAGCCTCCTTGTGTGAGGAGGGTGGGGGATCCCTGCGTGACCAGGATCAGGACTCTGTGCATGAGGAAAGTCAAGGTTCAGTGTGTGGCCCGAGTCAGGGCTCCATTTGTGGCCAGCATCCAGTTTCTCCATTGAGGAATGTCGGGGTTCAGTGTGAGAGGAGGGTCGAAGCTCGGTGTGTGACCAGGGTTGGTGCCCCTTGTGTGAAGAGGGTGGAGGATCCCTGTGTGCGAGGGGGGTCGAGGCTCGGCATGTGAGCAGGCTTCGGGCTCAGAGTGTGAGGAGAGTTGTGGGACCAGGGCCTGGGCTTCGTGTGGCAGGACGGTGGGGGTTCCTTGTGTGAACAGCATTGGTGCCCAGTGTGTGACCAGGCTCAAGGTCACTGTGTGAACAGCGTTAGGAGGACCGTCTCTCCCTCTTGACTGCACTCAGAACAGCGGGGCGGTGATCTGCATCTTTGGGGGATATCTGTATCTACGTGTAACCAGCTGTCTCACCCGTTCATCACTCTGTTGAACTCTGACTTGGCCTTCCTGGGACTCCGGGGCTGAGAGTAGCTCCTCCCTCATCCTGCTGGTTCCTCCCTGTCTTGTCCCTTCTCTCCCCTCCCCTCCTCTCCTCTGCCAGCCCTGGCCTCGCACCCTGGTGCTGGCAGACAGACCCTGAGACACCCAGAAACCCTTGCATCTCGAGGATGACCCAGGTCCTGGGCAACCTGTGGTTGGGTCCCCCCCCGGCTCTTCCCTCCTTCTCACCTGCACACCCTCCCTAAGGTGCTCCAGGGCTCGGCTGGGGAGGGAGCCTCACTGGAGGGGGCAGGCAGAGATGAAGTTAGACTTCACCGAGCTTGGTGCCCAAGAACAGGCCTGAGAGAGCCTCCAGAACAGTGAGCTATGGGAGCGAAGGCTGGCGGTCTCGGGAGGTGCCGGGGGTGGGGCCTGTCAGCGAGTTAAGGGGTGGCTGGGAGGTATGAGGGGTCAGAGGGAGGAGGCCTTCATGGCCACCTGAAGCCTTCTTCAGCAGTTCAAACCTCCTGTAGCCTGGCTTGGAAAATAGACCCAGTTGTTCATTCAGCAAATGGGCACCTAGTCGTCTAGACTAGGCACATCTGTGAAGCGAACAAGACGTAGTTTCCTGCCCTCTGGGAGCTGACAATTTACAGGGAGGCTGTGACTGAAGGAGGAGTAAACGGCCTCACCCCGGCCCCTCCTCTTGTCCACCCAGTGGACCCCAGGGTGTCTCCACAAACACAGGGGCTCATGGGGCTAGTGCCAGGAATCTGCTGCCCTTGAGGGACCTGAAGGGGAAGCTGAGAGGGCTCCTTTCTGCTGCTGGACAGTTCTGGAAGGGAGGATGGCCAAAACGAGGAGAAGGTGAGCGCGAGAGAAAGGTGAGAAAGCCTTCTGAAGAAAGGAGCCCCCACGCTCTGTGACCACCCCTCTCCCCGGGACTGAGAAAGGAGATGGACCTCCCAGGCACTGTGGCCAACAGTCCCGTTTTGCACAGGACTGTCCAGTTTAGCACTTCTCAGTCCGGGGATCGTTGGTCATCCTACACCAGAAGGCCATTCGACAAGAGGCTCAGCTTCTGCCCCTGGAAACCTACAGTGTCCAGGCCTCTGAGGGCTGGATGACTAGGTCACAGTGCTGGCCATGCCTAGGACTTGTAGGAAGTAACTGTGGGCTCCTGGGGTGGGGGCGCTGACAGAGGAGCAGGGGCAGGGGGCTCACCGCAATGGCCAGATCCGGGGGGTAGACTTGAATCTGAGGCCTGGGGAGTCTGGGGGCCTCGAGGCAGGATGCAGTGGCAGAGCTGCCCATGCTTTTGTGTCCACCTTCCTCTGTCCACCAGAGTCTGATTACCAGTGGCCCTGGTGGTCCTGTACCAGCTTGGGAGGCCTGACTTCGAAGTTCTGTCTCCGGCTTGCTGTGTGACCCTAGTTCAGTTGACCCTGAACCTGGGCCTCAGTGGTCCTTGCCTGAGTGACTGGACCAGGGCCCTCTGAGGGAGGTTGTGTGAAACATGAAATGTGGCCTGCGTTCACACGCTGCCGTGGTCACTGTTGTGGCTGGAGTGCCTGCCCCTGGGATGCCAGCTCTGGGGACCACTGAGGGGCTGGCCTCAGGTAGGGCTGACTCCCCATTCTTGCAGAGGAGACAGATGTATAAACTAGAAGTTGAAAACTGGAGGCCCCAGCCAGGGATGTGGCTGATGGATATGTTTTGTTCCATTTTAAACCATTTGTTTTTTTCTCATTGAGATATAATTTGCGTACCATAAAACTGACCATTTTAAAGTGTACAATTCAGTCTTTTTTAGTATAGTCACAAGATTATGCAACCATCATCACTGTCTAATTCCGGAGCATCTTCCTCACCCCAAAAGGAAACCCTGTACCCATTAGCAGTTACTCCTCCTGTCTCCACCCCACAGGCCCTGGCAACCACTAAGCTTCTGTCTGTCTCTATGGATTTGCCTATTCTGGACATTTCATATAAATAGAATCATACAAGAGATGGCTTTCTGTGACTAGCTTCTTGCCCATAACAATGTTTTCAGTTGATCCATGTTGTAGCCTGTGTCAGTATTTTAATCCTTTTTATGGCCCAATAATATTCCATCTACAGATATTCCATATTTTGTTTGTTCATTCGCTCATGGACATTTAGATATTTCCACTTTGGGGCAATTAGGAATACTGGCACTGTGGACATTTGTGTCACAGACTTTGTGGGAACATGTTTTCCATTCTCTTGGGTTTCTCGCAGGAGTGGAATCACTGGGCCATAAAGTGACTTGGTGTTGATGCCTTAGTCAGGCCACATGCTCTCCCCTTCTCAAATCTTAACCCAGCCCCTGACTGCATCACTTACACCCCTTTACTCACTGTCATTTCCTTTCTGGTCCCTGTAGGCATCTAAGCGTCCAGGCCTTGACTACAGAACAGTGATGGAGAGACACAGGGGGCTGTAGGAACCAGGGAAGCCTCCTTACTTGGGGAGGAGTCTGGAGGACTTCCTGGAGGAGAAGCCACCTGAGTTTAATTTAAGCTGAGTGGACTTTTTTTTTTTTTTTTTAGGGAAAAGGAGTGGGGAAGAATGCTCCCTGTGGGAAGCAAAAGGATGGAGTTTTGATACCCTCTCCCCTTTCTCCACTCTGTTGGGTGAGCCTTAGTGAGGTTAGGGGGATGGATGAGAACTCCAGGGAGCAGCTGAAGTGCCCTCTCTTCTTCCTCTAGTGTGTACCTCCTCTGTATCTTCTCTTTCTCATTCTTCTCTGTTTCTTGGTTTTTGTTTTCCTTTCTGTCTTTTCTGTTTGTTCAGGGAGCTGCAAACAGTTTGATGGACTGAGAGGAGAAGGGGAAAGATGAGGGAGTGAGATAAGCCAGACGGTCTTAAGCCCCTACAGAAAGAGCTGGGGGTGGGGAGTGCATGGGCAAAAGGATGAGGGACCTCGGCCCTTTCTGAGCTAGGGACAGAGGCTGAGAACCTAGGACAGAGGTGACCCTGAGCCAGGACACCCTGTGTCCCAAATGGCATTCCTCAGGGGCGGGTGAGAGGGGGGCTGGGCCCCATCAGGCTGGACCAGGCCCGCAGGCAAGGCAGAGCTGCACACACATCTTCCCAGGTTTCTGCTCCACTACCTAATGGGTAATTATACCCTGACATGCATGGAGCAAAGAAGGGATTTTCTGTGAAGCAAAATCTCCCGTGAAATATTCAGGCCATGCTGGGCTTCGCTTCCCAGCCACCTAATCGCTGCTGCTTGGCTGGGCCACAGCTTGAGAGGCCACATGAGCCTGGAAGGCCGCATGGGGCTTTTTATTTCCTTCTCTACAGGGAGAGGTTTCCATGGACTAGGAAGAAGCTTGGCGTTGGGCCTAAGACAGGCTGCGTGCATGTGTGTCTGTGGTGTGCGTGGGGTGTGTTCGCCTGTTTAGCCTCTGCACATTCATTGGTGAACCTGGTCATGCATGTGTGTTCTGAGTGTGTGTACTTACACACACCTGTGTGTAAGATGCACCCTGGCACGGACAGTGCATTTCACACCACTGTCTGGATTGTTCCTGAAGGTGCTTCTCTGCTGTGCCCTGTACTCTGATTCCAGGTGGGCTGCCTAGGAGACCCTCTTGGTGTGACAGTCCACCCTGTGTGTGACTTCTCTCTGTAACCTGCCTTGGGAGTCTTCAGGGTCTTGGGTTTACGCTGAAAGCCTTGAAGTCCTCCCAAGCTCAGGGGCTCAGAGGTGGCAGCTGGTGCGCTGCACATGTGAGTCAAGCTTTGCCTCTCTTTTCTCTGACTTATTGTTTATTTGTTTATTGGAGTTTATTGTTTATTTGGAGTTCTGAGTGGGGCCACAGGGGAGCACCTTTGCTTCTGAGAGTTGACTGAACTGGGACACGTCTGTCTCTTTGTTAAGGCCCCTGAGCCTCTAACCCTCATCTCACTTGTCTCCTCTGGCCCATGAAGCCTCTGTATTTGCACCAAAGGTCACCTTTCTAAAACCCTGCTTTTGCACTTCAGTCACTCCTCCATACTGCACGAGGTAGGCAGGATTAGAATTATTGTACCCATTTGGCAGATGAAGAAACTGAGGTCTGGAGAAGCAAAAGGACATACCTAAAGTTGCTTGGTGAACCCAGGCTTCAAGCAAGATCACTAGCTTCTTCTCCTTGTGTATGAACTCTTTACCTGCAGCTTTGGCCCTGGCCCTTGGTAAAGGGGACCCTGCTCAGAGGAAATGGGCCCTGGTTTCATGAATGAATCAAACTGGAGGGTGTTCCTTTCTCCACGTGGAGTTCTCCTCCCCTCTGTCATCATTCAATGTTGTCAGCCCTGGACATCTCAGATCAACAGGAAGGGACACAAGAGGCAATAATATTGATGTCCATCATTGATATTTCCTTATTGTGGCTGTAATTAGCAATTCTTCCATGGCTGAGGCTCAATCTGGCAGGCAAGTGGAGGAGCTCCGGCTTGTTAATGTCAACCAGTTAATGTCACACTGACATGGCTGATGGTGTGTGTAGGGGGGTCTTAGGTAGGGAGAAGGAGAAGAGAGAGGCTGAGCAGAAGGTCAACAGCTCTTCTCTCCTCCTCAGGCACTTCTTCTCCTTGAGCACAGCCTGTTAGAGTACCCCTCATCCTATATATCCCAAGAGAGTTCGCTTTCCAGGTTGCCCCCTTCACCCCATGGCCCCTCGCCCCTCTCTGTCCTACCAGGATGGCTAGGAGGATATAGTGGCTTACACTCCCTGGGAAATTATACCCATTTGGCAGATGAGGAAACTGAGGTCCAGAGAGGTAAAAAGACATGGCTGAAGTTGAACAGTGAACCTGGGCTTCAAGCAAGATCATTAGCTGCTCCTCCCTGTATGTGAACCCTTTACCTGTAGCTTCAGCCTGATGTCTTCACAGCTCAGGAAGCCTCCAGGAGGACTTCCCAGGTAGCCAGAGGTGGGAGAGCAGCTCCTCAGCCCTTTGCCCTTCTTCCCCAGGTGGAAGAATGCCCCCTACTCCCACCCCGAGCCTTGCCACACTCAGATCTGCATCTCCCTGTTTATGCTGGCCTCCTAGGCAAGGCATGCACCATCCCTTCCTGCAGGGCCTGGCACACTTCCTCTCATCTATGTATGTCACACAAGGGCTGACATGAGGACTCCCAGGCCTCTAGGAACCTCCTTATCCATCCACTGACACCTTCCCCTCTTTACCTCCCTCAGGGTCCCTCTGCCCAGATCTCTTTAGATCCTTTGCTTCCTTGAGCAGAGAAAGCCACACCAAACATTCTCCGAAAAGATTGATTTCCTCAGCCCTAGATATCTCTCCAACTCTACTGCTGCCAGCCTGCCCATTCTCTGCATGCCTAGTCTGCATGCATGCTCAGTTGTGTCTGACTCTTGTGACCCCATGGAGCCTGGTGAGCACCAGGCTCCTCTGTCCATGGCATTTTTCAGGCAAGAATACTGGAGTGGGTTGCCATTTCCTATTCCAGGGGATCTTCCTGACCCAGGGATTGAACTCACATGTTGTGTGTCTCCTGCACTGGCAGGCAGATTCTTTGCTACTGTGCTACCTGGGAAGCCCTAGTCTGGGGCTGCTTCTAACTAGTGAAAGTGAAAAGTGAAAGTGAAGTTGCTCAGTTGTGTCAGACTCTTTGCGACCCCATTGACTGTAGCCTACCAGGCTTCTCCGTCCATGGGATTTTCCAGGCAAGAGTACCAGAGTGGGTTGCCATCTAACTAATGATGAAACAAATAACAGTGGCTGTTCTTGTTCCTTGAGTACTTATTTGTTCCAGGCACTGTTAAAAGCAGCTTGTAAGCATTTGATCCTCATAGAAACCCTATGGAATAAATACATGTAGCATCCCCATTTTACAGATGAGGAAAACTGAGATGCAAGGCAATTAAGCTAGTTGCCCAAGATCACGGGATTGCTAAGTGGTGGACAGTGTGACCCAGGATGTGTGGCTCCCAAGCCACCCTCTCCTGCTTCGAGTTTTAGCCCATGAAGTCATTTCCTCTACCTGCATCTCTACTTTGTGAGCTCCTGGGGCAGGTAGGGGCCATAGATGCCTTGGCTCTGCAGCAGGTGCTCATAGTCAGCAAATGAGAGTAGTGGTGGCAACAGCATACTCTTCTGAACTCTGCATCATGCAAATGGTTCCCCTCCAAGGCTCTCTGGTGCTCCCAAGGGCACTGTGCACTCTCTGGGGATGGAGCTTCCTACACTGTATGCCCTGCTGGTGGTGTCTGCTGAATGAGGGACCAGTGTCTGACTGCAAGACTCCCTAAAGTAATCCATCCCCCTCGAAAGAGACCTTCAAAGCTGTGTCTCAGCTTAGGCTTGGCCTTGGCAAGGATGTCCACATGCTCGCACTGTCCATTCATTCATTCAGTAAATACTTGCTGGGTCCTGGGTACTGAGTGCCAGGCCCTTTGGAGGGCCTTAAGCATGCTGAGTTCAGGTCCCGGCCATGCCCTGGGGGTGCCCAAAGCCTGGTCAGGACAAGAGCTTAGGCACATCTGACCAGTGCAAGGTGAAACTTGCCCCATGGAGGCAGTGCCAGAGCGTCATGGGGGTATAAATACAATGAGGCACAAAGGCTGCACAGAGGAGGAAGTGTTTGAAAAGATTCATTAAGGAGAGGGAAGCGTTTTCAGACTGACAGAGAGGGAAGGTCATCACAGCAAAGGAACAGCCTGTGTGGAGGCTGTGAGTCTGAGAGAGCAGGGCAGATTCAAGAAAAGGCGAGGAGTTCAATTACAAAATACTGGGTGGGCCTGGCTGTGGAGATGGGGGAGGGCTCACTGTCGGAAGGAGGGGTGCATGCTGTCTCCCCTGCAGATGCTGGAGAGATGTATGGCAGGGCATGTGAGGACAGAGGCCAGGGCTTCTGCAGATGGTCCCAGCCTCAGGGAGGCTCAGCATTTCTCCTTTCCTTCCTGGTGCAGGGTGAGGTGTGGACGGGTCAGCATCCAGGGGTGGTGGTGCACACAGGCGTGGTGAGGGGATGGATGATGTGTATGAGGACAAAGGATCCCCTGACCATGCTGGGAGGCTGCTTCGGGCTCAGGAATTAGGTGCTCTGGGCTGCGGCTGGCCTGGAGGGTGCCCATGACCATGGAGGCATCCACCCTTGCACATCTCCGGTCCTCCCAACAGCCCCTCCAGGCTGGTCAGTCCCAATGGGCAGAAGGGAGACTGAGGCCCGACAGTGGCAGGCCACGCCCAGGGTCTCACACAAGCAGCAGGTGAGCATAGCATTCCTCTCACCCTTTAGCATCACTGACTTAATGAACATGAGTTTGAGCAAACTCTGGGAGATGATGAAGGATGGAGTGCTGCAGTCTATAGGGTGGCAAAGATTTGGACATGACTGAGCGACTGAACAGCAACAACATGCTTCAATGGGATATTGGGGTTCTTGGCAAGGACAGACACCCCAGCTCTCAGGGTTCAGGATGGAGCCAGGGTGGCCTCCTTGTTTGGCACAGAGAAGGCCTGGCTGGAGAGGAGGTGGTGCGGGGCCTGTGGAGGTCAGAGGTCAGGCAGGGAGCCTAGAATGTGGCCGAGGAGGAGGCCTACATCTCGAGTCTTAACATGCGAAGGGTTTCAAGGATTTAGCTTGAGTCCCTAGTAGTCTCTGGGGAAAATTTCTCTCACGGGCCTCAGGGGGCCTAGCATAGCCAGGAGGGAACCAAACATATCCCTGGTAGGTCCACGGGTTTACCAGCTTATGCTTGAGTGTACAGCCTGCTTCTGTGTTTACACTCAGGTCTCTGTGTATATCATGTGTGTGTGTCTGAAGGAGTGTGACCCCGGCAGGATAATTCTGTATGTGTGCACCAGAGCCCCCGGCCACAACCAGCAGCCCCGCACGACCCTCATCCTCACTCCCGAGCCAGAAAGCTACACAACCCACCGGGTCCGGGTCTGGGGCGGGCCTGGGCGCAGCTCTGCCCTCCCCCTTCACAAGGCCCTCCGCCTCACAAGGCCCTCCCCATCACGAGGCCTGCCCCTTCAAGAGGCCCGCCCCCTCACAAGGCCCGCCCCTTCACAAGGCCATCCCCCTCACAAGGCCCGCCCCTTCACAGCGCCCTCCCCCTCACAAGGCCCTCCCCCTCACAAGGCCCGCCCCCTCACAAGGCCCGCCCCTTCACAAGGCCCTCCCCCTCACGAGGCCTGCCCCATCACAGCGCCCTCCCCTAACAAGGCCCTCCCCCTCACGAGGCCTGCCCCTTCACAGCGCCCTCCCCCTCACAAGGCCCACCCCCTCACAAGGCCCGCCCCTTCACAAGGCCATCCCCCTCACAAGGCCCGCCCCCTCACAAGGCCCACCCCCTCACAAGGCCCGCCCCTTCACAAGGCCATCCCCCTCACAAGGCCCTCCCCCTCACAAGGCCCGCCCCTTCACAAGGCCCTCCCCCTCACAAAACCCGCCCCCTCGCGAGGCCCTCACCCTCACAAGGCCCACCCCCGGGTGCTAAGGTCCAATCCCTTGGGAATAGGCACTGTGGGTAGGCGTCCCATCAAAGGGACAGCTCAGGCTGGGAGGGGCCATCCAGCTCTTTTTTGTGTTTGCCCCCTCCCCACCCATCTCTAAGTGCCTGTCATGGGCTCCTGACAGGTAGGTACCTGTCCCCTGCCACTTGTACAGCCTCCATGACGGGGAGCTCACTGCCTTCCAGGGCAGCATCCGTGGGACCTGTGGGACAACGTCCAGAAAGGAAGGCCAGAGGGTGGCGTGGAGGCTCAGCTCTGACCGCCCAAGGCCTGGGCTCTCCCTCAACAGCCAGGCCTGGGGCGCCAGCAGCTCCCCGGGGCAAGGTCAGGCCCGAGTCTTCTGGGCCTTTCACCTTGTTGTCAAGAGCATATTTTAGCTATTAGTGACAGAGCAAGGGATTTGGGGAGGATTTCTCTCTCTCATTTCCCAGAGCTTTCAACAAGCTTCTTCCCTTCCCACCCCTCCGCCTGCCAGAGCTGAGAATACCACACACACACCACACACACACACACACACACACACACACACACACACACACACACACACACACACACACACACTCATACCCGGTGTTCCTGTGTGGCTGAGCGAGAGGGAGAGAAATCTGGGTCAGTCTCCCAGGGAGAGCTCCGTGGCATCTCCCCACCTTCCCCAGCAGATGCTCAGCGCTGCAAACTCAGACTGTGGTCTGAAGGCCGAGGCCTGTCTCAGTCCTGCCCCAGATGCCCTGTGGGCCTTCCCTGGGCCTCCCTGCAGGGTGACCTCATGTTCTAACCTCTGTGTTTCCCCAGCCAGGCCCCGGGACTCACAGTGCATTTTTGCCAGCCTCTGCTGATTGCATGGAGGGTGGCAGAAGCTCTCCCATCTCCCACTGACTCTCCAGTTTCAGCCCCTGGGCTCTGGGGATGAGGGGAGGAGTGGTTCGGGGAGGCCTGGCTGGAGCTGGGGCTTGTCTAATAGCAACCCCATGTAGGGGGCTTCCCAGGTAACTAGTGGTAAAGAATCCACCTGCCAATGCAGGAGACACAAGAAACTTGGGTTCAATCCCTGGGTTGGGAAAATCCCCTGGAGAAGGGAATGGCAACCACACAATGGATTCTTGCATGGAGAATTCCATGGACAGAGGAGCCTGGCAGGCTACAGTCCAGGGTGTCGCAGAGTCAGATGCAACTGAGGACCCACACAACCCCTTGTAAAGAATGCCTGACACAGAGGAGGGACCCTAGTGGTAGAATTTGGGGCAATCTGCAGGATCTGGAGTCTGAGTAGGGTGCCTCAGGGGTAGAAAGGGGTTTCCAAGAGAAAGTGGACAGAGAAACGGCTAAGGATATTACTGCCATTTCAGGATGGACTCAGCTAGTCCATGTCTGAGACAGGACCTTTAAGCTCAGAGAGACATTCTTGGGACTAGGAGCAGAGGGATGGAGGGGGATTTCCTCTTCAGCTGGGAAAACTGGATCCTGGGGAATTGCCGTGGTTTAAGTCACCCAGAGACTCAGGACAACTTCTCCCCTGTCCACCCCTGGAGACACCAAGGCCACTTCCTGCTTACTGCCCCCAGCACACAGTTCTCAGGTGACCTGGGAGATTTTTCCTTTCTTCTGCCAGGGATGACCACTGGGTCCTCAGTGCCTGCCCAACAATGTCTGTTGAGTGAAAGGATAGACAATTGATTCGATTTAGGCTAGATGGAAGAAGGACTTCCTAATGCCACTGGGTCAGCCTTAGCCTCCGGATGTGAGGCATACTCAGGTGAGACACTCGAAAGTATCAGGTGGAAGGAGGGACCCCAGCCACCCCCAGCTTCCCGCTGAGGCCAGATCCTAACCTATGAGGTGTAGGGAGAGAGCACGCGGCCTGCCTGCTGGGGCTTCAGCTCATCCGAGAGCCTCCAGGCCCAGAGCCTGCTGCACTGCTTGTCTTTCTCAGAGTGCACACATGTGCCCCACGTGGGCTTCCCAGGTGGTGCTAGTGTTAAAGAACCTGCCTGCCAATGCAGGAGACATAAGAGATGTGGGTTCCATCCCTGGGTCGGGAAGATCCTTGTAGGAGGGCATGGCATGCAGTATTCTTGCTTGGAGAATCCCATGGACAGATGAACCTACAGTCCATGGGGTTTGAAAGAGTCAGACATGACTGAAGTGACTTAGTGCACATGCACACATGTGTCCCATGTGGGGGCTGGCTGTTGAAATGCCAGTCACTGGTGTGGTTGTATTGACTCACACCTGTGTGGTATGTGTGCACAGGACAGCTCAGGAGTTGCTTCATGGACTTAGAACCTCTTTTGAAATATGGAACCAGAGACCAATCATCTTTAGAAGGAGCTCCAGGGGTTGTGTTTGAGACCACAAAGAGGGTGGCCAGTCTCCCTTGACTCACCAGCCCCTTGTGGAGTGAAGACTCCTAAGCAGGGGCACTCAGGGAAACACTGGCCTGGCTGTGAGAGGAGTTAAGGAGGGTCAGGGAAGCGAGGATGGGGTACAGGTGGGTTTGAGAGATAGAGGTGAGAGCAGGGTCATGCACAGCCTCTTCAGATGGGCCCCAGAGCAGGACTGGTTTTTTTCTCTCAGACTGGGGTTCCTGTGGCCTCATCTAGGCTCCTGGACAGCCTGCCCACTCCTTGAGAACCTGTGAGAGGAGTTTCCTCTTCCTTCATTCCTGAGGGCCCCAGCCAGCCCTGTCTCTCTTCCTTTCTCTCCACGCCAGAGCCCATCCTTCTCTTGCTCCCTGTGGCCCCGGCCAGGTCGAGCCGCAAGCGAATGCTCAGGACCCCTTGGGCTGGGGCACTAGGGGCAAGCTCAGCTCCCTCCCAGAGGACCCAAACTGGCAGCACGCCATCCGTTTGCGAAGCTGACTGACTCAGCGCGTGCACTGGAGCTTCCAGAGCCCCGCGGGCTAGGGGCACACGCCCGCTCACACATGTGAGTCCTCTTGGATCAATAGGGTAAGGAACTGGAAAAGGTATAATTCAATCTGCCAGCCCGGTTATTAGTTATTGTGCTGGAAGGAGCTCCTGGTTCTCCGTGGCCTTCTCCTCTCACCTCCATTCAGAGGTCCAAACAGAATCCGGCTGGGAAGAGAGCTGGTCAGCGTGCAGTGTCCCGGGTCAAAATGACCTGTGAAGACTGAGGCAGAATCTGGGACAACCTCTCCCTGTCCAGAGCCATTAGTCCTTGGAGTGTCTACAGGAACCTCTGGGTCAGCATGTACAGGTGGAAATTGAGGCCCAGTGAAGGCAGAGGGCTGACTTGTGCCTGGGTGTGGTGAGGGCTGCCCTGTGCCAGCTTGCTGAGCCTGCTTCAGGAAGGGCAGGAGGAAGAAAGGAGCAGAGGGTGGGGAAGTCAGTCAGGAAGAGGGTGCAGGATCTAGAGAGGTGTGAAGATGTGACCACCAGCTCACCTGGCAAACAATTTCCAAGCCCCTGGGCCAGGGAAGGGCTTGTCTCCACCCTGCCGTCAGGGATGGTGGCCCAGCTGGGAATGGACAGTGACCTGCACTGTGTCTCATTTGGCGCCTCGTATGGCCTGGCAGGGTGGGCCCTGTTATCCCCATTTCACAGAGGCACACACTGAGGCCCAAAGGAAGCCTTCCCAAGACCTACGGATAAGGAGGGGCAGTGCCTGCCATAGGGGACAGAGACCTGCTCCTGGTGAGGGGTCTCCCACAGGTTAACACTCTCAGCAAAATGGGCTTTGCTTCATGCCTTGAGGCAGAGCTGGGACCAGCTCCTCTGAGAGAGGCAGACACTTGTCTTTAGGACACTAGACTCCTCAGTTGGTGCCTTGTGCTGGCCAAGAACTTCTTCTGCAAGTTTGACCACAGTCACTCGTGTTTTAACTTCACCCCACCATCTGTGGGTCCCTATGCCTTCTTGGTTCTGGGTGAGTGTGGGGGCATGCACCCTGGCCCCTGCAGCCTGGCCACCCCTCAGGGCAAGGGGTGAAGCTGATCACCTCCCCCACCCTCAGTTTTCCTAGCCGGACCTGTTTGAGAATCAGCTCACCTTTGCCCAGCATTGCCATTCTCATCACAGCCTCTGCCCATCTCATTTCTATTAAACTCATTTGCCATCTGAAGGGCTTCATTTTCCACTCTGTTTGCCTGTAATCACCCCCCCAAAACCCATCCCCGTCTCCCCAGTATCCCCCTGCAGTACCCAGAGTGGTGGTGAACTGGCAGCCAGGCTTGGGCACAGCTCAGAGCACCCCATCCTCCCCCCATGCCTGTCTTGGGAAGAGACCTGTGCTCTGGGCAGCATTTCACCCTTTCTTCTGTACCCCTTCCCTGCTCCCAGACCAGATGCCCTGTTTAGTTGAGAACCAGGGGCAGACTCTTCAGCCCTTGAAGGCTTTTCACCCCCACTCTCAAATTTTTTCCCCCTAGCCAGGCTAGGAAGACCTGGGCATCTTCGCCTTGAAATCTGATGCTCAAGGCCCAGGTGTTTCTTATTATGCAACCCCCCTTCCAACAAGCTCCAAATTTACCCCCATCCCAAGAGAAGCTGACTTTAGACGGGTGAGCAGGAAAGCAAGATGGTTTTTTAACTAATTCATACTAAGGTGTGAGTGATTGATAGCAGTTTATCCTGCCTATGGTATTTGGATTTGAACAGAAGAGCATTATAGTAATCATATTAATAATAATGGCAATAACAATCACTAACACTCAATTTGTACTGTGGGTCAGGCACTATTGTTAACACTGCATGGGTATTAAAAAGCAGTATTAAGCCTTTTATTAATAATTAATCTACTGACCCAAAGGAATTTCTTGTTGGTAGGAAGATACGGGAACAGTGTTGAGGGGCAGGAGAAGAATGAGGGAGTGGGAGCAAACCTCTCCCTCCTCTGAATCCCCATCCATTTTTACAGAGAAGTACCAGTGCATCCCCATTATACAGGGATTACCTCCCACTCAGTACACAGAAGAGAGTCCAGTTGTTTGCACTGCAAACTGTGTCAGGCATTCACCTGGGGTCACCTTGCAAGGGCAAGAGAGTCTTTATTTTTCGCTGGGGCTCAGGGTTCTCCCAGGAGACGCCTGGGAGACTGGTGCTCCAGGGTTGGCAGCCTTCCCCCAGGAACCTCAGAGCACCCCTTAGAAGGGTCCTTGGTGCCTAGGGTCATCACATGGGCCCCCTGAGAAGCCAAATGCAATGTTCTCTATGGTCTCTGAACCCCTCCACGTCTCCCATGGCCGCACCCTTCACTCTACTGTAGGCTGCACGTGCCCCAGAGCCCATCTATAAGCTGGACTTTAACATGAGCTTCAGACAAACCCTATAAGGTGAGTGGAGCTGGGACAGGATCCCCATTCTGTAGGTGGGGGGACAGAGGCTCTGAGAAGAGAAACTTACTGTGAGGACTCCCTCCTATCTAGAAGGATGCCCTGATGAACTCTGTAGTGAGGGGCAAGGAGAGCTGATTGCATTCTGACAGGGACCTCACCACTTTCAACAGACGAGTGTGAGATGGTGGTGGCGTTTCAGTCCCTACCCCTTTCCCTCTCTACCAGGCGGTCTCCTGTTTCTCCCGGGCACCCCCTCCCCTATTGGAGGAGGCTGAGCACTTGCTCCCAGGCTACCTCCTCACCTTACTCCAGCCTTTCTTGCCTGCAAGCTTTCAAGGTCAGATTGCCTGGTAATTCAGTAATTGATCTGGGAGACTTCCATTATAAATCTCCCAGCCGTGGCCAGCTTTTCCCGTATACCCAGCTACTACGTCCCACAGCCCATTCTATCCAGCTTACCCTGGTGATGACCACTCATGTGTTCCTCCAGGGGAAGATAGCTGATCATCCTCTGTTTCTCACTCCCCACCCCCGCCAACAACACTGCTGTGGGCAGGGCCCCAGGGACTCTGAATTTAGACAGACGTGACATGGTTCCGAACTGACCCCAACCATCAAATGCTGTGTGGTCTTAGACAAACCACTTTCCCTCTCTGAGCCTCCATGGCCATGCCTGGAAATGGATCTGCTCAGATGGCTTTGAGGATCTAGTGTGACAAAGTGTGGGAGCAGGCAGGTAGCCACTGTGATGAGGGCTCCCTTGGGACCCAGACTTGGGGATCCTCAGGGTGGAGGAGACCAGAGTAGGGCATGATTGCCACTGCTTCTCTCAGCAATCAGGGAAGACTTCTCAGAGGAGGTGGCATTTGGGCTGCGCCCTGAAGGATGACCAGACTCTCCTACATTTGGGGGTGGGTACAGCAATGGATGGTCTTCTGGGGCCCTACATACAGGCTTGACTAACCTGTGGCCTTTGGGTTTCTTGCTTGCAAATCTGACCACAGTAAGCCCACATTATATTCTTCTGCGGTGGCTCAGACAGTAAAAAATCCACCTTGCAATGCAAGAGACTTGAGTTCGATCCCTGGGTTGGGAAGATCCCCTGGAGAAGGGAACAGCTAACCACTTCAGTATTCCTGCCTGGAAAGTTCCATGGACAGAGAAACCTGGTACAGTCCATGGGGTCACAAAGAGTCGGACACGACTGAGCAACTAACACATTTTTTCACTTTTTCATTCCCTTCAGTGGCTCCCTGATGCTCTTTGGCTAAAGTCCCCACTCCCTCGGGAAGCTTCAGAGGCCTGGCAAGATCTAGTCCCTCCCAGCTTCACATATCCGAGCCTGTGTCTCCAGCTTTGATGAATTTTTTAAACATTTATTTATTTTTGGCTGCGCTGGGTCTTCGTTGCAGCACACAGGCGTTCTCTAGTTGCGAGCTCCTCCTCGTTGAGGTGCGCAGGCTTGTCATTGCAGTGGCCTCTCTTGTTGTGGAGCACAGGTATCAGGTCCACAGGCTTAGTTGCCCCCCCCCCCACCACATGGGATCTTCCTGGACCAGGGATTGAACCCATGTCCCCTGCATTGGCAGGCAGATTCTTAACCACCAGACCACCAGGGAAGTCTCCTTTGATGAATTTTTAAAAAATTCTATACAGGCTATAACCTTTGCACCAACTGCTCTGTAATTTGACTCTATGACCACAGTAAAATTTGACTCTGTGACCAAGTAAAACCCCTACTCCCTTCCAGGGCCTATTCCCCCACCCCCTAGAGCCTGCCCCTTCTTTCTCAGGGTCTCAGACCCTCACCTGAGTCCCCATGTTTGGACTCGGCTCATATGTGCCCGGCGCTTCCCAGGTGGCGCTAGAATCCACCTGCCACTGCAAGAGACACATGAGACACAGGTTTGATCTCTGGGTGGGGAAGATCCCCTGGAGAAGGAAATGACAACCCACTCTAGTATTCTTGCCTGGGAAATCCCACAGACAGAGGAGCCTGGCAGAGGAGCCCCGGTCCATTGGGTCACAAAGAGTCGGACATGACTGAGCATGCACACACGCATGTATGCCCATCTTAAAGTGGCCACCAGGTGACCAGTCATCCCGGTTTACCTGGGACCGAGGCGTTTCCAGGATGCAGAGGTTTTAGTACCAAAACCAGGGCAGTCCCAGACACATCACGATGGTTGACCTCACTGATTCCCCTCCAGCCATTGCCCCAAGGCCCACCTGTTTTCTTGTCCTCACCACTCTTCTGTTGGAAGACATTCATTCAGTGAATGAGGGGATGCACTCAGACCTGGGCAAGCTTCTCCTTCTCTCTGGCCTCAGTTTCTTATATACACCATGAGGGGGGTTCCCAGACCTTGTGCACACAAACACAGCAAATTGGAGAGGGGGGGCAGTGCCCAGCTCAGTGAGGGGCTGTGCGTGCACTGGACCCTAGGGTGGACAGAGGTGACAGTGGTCTGGCAGTAGGGTGGGCCAGCACAGCTGGGGACGAGCCAAGTGTCCAAGCCCTCACCTTCCTAGACGTCCTGCCCTTACCGGAGGGCCATTTCTGGGCCAGGCCGTTGGTCCAGACCCAGGGTTGGGGGTGACCAGAATGCTGACACCGACTGCCAAGCTCCACTCCCCTCCCACCCCCGGGGAACAGATGGCCCAAGCTTGGGCGGGCGGCAGAGATGGGGACTGGCATTTGTGTATGTGTGTGGTTTTTAAAAAATCTGACACATTTTTGTCACGTCTTGGTGCATCAGAACAGTAAAGGAGGCGGGAGTGTGAAGAATGTTTTAACTCGCAACTTTGTAACAGTTCCAGGTTCTCTAGGCCTCCTCCCCCTCCCTCAAGCCCCTGCGGAGGAGCCTCAAAGCCCATCTGTTCCTGGATCCCTGCTCCCGACTCCCCACAGCCCCCCATCCATCTACTCATCTATCCATCCATCCATCCACCCATCCATCCATCCATCCATCCATCCATCCATCCTTCCTTCCTCCCTTTCCTCCCATTAGCTGACAGGGAGAATCAGAGAAAGCAGCTTGATACTCCAAGAGACCCTGAGCAGGGAGGCAGGGGCCCTATTCCAGGGCTAACTTGACCTCAGACTTGCTCTGTGAACTTGTGTAGTTTCTGACCCTCTCTAGGCCCCACCCATGTGCACCTAAGGGTCAGGCACACCCCCTTTGGGTGTCCTGACTCTGACACTCATAGACATGTGTATGACATGGGGAGGGGGATTAGAAATGAGAAGATACAGGAAGGATCAAGACAGGCAAGTTTTGGGTTTAGAGCTTCCGGGAGGATGGCCCCACAGTGGCAGAGGGAACCATGTACCTGAAGCCAGACTAAGTGGGTCCTAACCTTCACTCCCCTCAGGTCTGGGGCCTGGGTTCCCCACTTGACTCCCACTACACCTCACCCACCCAGGGTGGATCTTTGAAGGTGACCTGGGGCTGACAGAGGTCTGGGAAGCTGCTCCAAGTCAGGTGGGGATCCAGGCAGTACCAGGGACCTGGACAGCCCTGCGCCACCCTACTGTGCTTGTCTAGTCCTGCAGGGCCCTGGAAAAGGAAGCAGCGTGGGTGCCAGGCCCTGGAAGGTTTGCTTCTCAGCCGCCAGCCCTGCTGTCCCCAAGCCTGCCTGGCACTAGCTTCCGTTTCATTAGCCATGAAAATGCCAACTGGCCTGGAAAACTAGGAGTCCACACAGGAGGCTGGTAGGAGCTGCTCTGGGCATGGGGAACAGTTAGAGACATGAGCAGACAGTGCCCTGGGGCAGCTTAGCCATGGCAAGGGCCCAAGCCTTGATTCCTCATTCCACAGCTCTGAGACCAGCAGGAGTGCTGTGGCTTGGGATGGAGTGGGGGCAAGTAGCTGGTGCACGACTGCCAGGACCAAGGAAACCCTCTCCAGGTCATCCTGCTTCCTGCATCCCTCCACACCTGACATGGAAATTCTAACGTCCAGGGCATGGAGAGCAAAGGCAGAGGAAAGGGGGAGGCAGGGGAGCTCCCTCTGACCCTGTTTGACCAGCCCACTCTGTTCTGCCTTGAAGGCTGAAAAACAGAATTCAAAGGCTGCATCAGATCACAGAATTCCCATTCTCGGGGCCAAAGCAGCTCCTGAATATTGCCCCCACCTGCCTGCATCCTGGGTAGGGCTTAGCACCCCCAAAGAGTCCCTGTAGGAGGTGGTCTTGTTTGCTCAAGAGGGTAGATTGTGGCCAAGGCAGCTGAATAAACCAACACTGACCACATTGAGGCCTAGGCCTGGGACCCCAGGGCCCGGCTGAGTCAGCGCCGTGCGCATCTCACCATATGGGCACAGGGCGGCTGGGCGGGGAGGAGCTGGGGTTGCCATGAGAACCCGCACGCTGGCATTTCCTCTTTTGGGGAGGCTGAACCATACTTTGCAGGCGGTGTAGGCTTCTGAATCCCTTTTTTTTTTTTTCTGTGTTTTTTAGGAAGGGAAAAAGGGCAGGGGAAGGGGGTGGGAAAGCAAGGAGGGAGAGATGGAGTAAGACAGAGGCAGCGACAGGAGGGTGGGAGCTCCTGCAGAGGGTTGATCAGTGTTCCGTGTTCTGCAGAGCTCGTCCCTGGGCCACAGCAGCCCTGGCATACCCTCTGACCCCCTGTGCAGGCCTTGGGTAAACCTTGTCCGTAAAACATGCAACTCTGTGCACGGCTCGAGGTTTCAGGTCAACTCTTTGGCCCTTTCTGGGCTCCTCACCCTTATCCCTGTCTGCTGAGCCTTCACCCTGTGGACAGGGACACTGGGGCAGACACGGGCAGAAGACTCGGGCCCCGCTCCTGGTCAGGGGCAGGCATTCATCTAACCTGAGTGCATCACGGACTCGTTGGGTGATGGTGGACTCCACACTGCCCAGGCAGGTGTGGAGAGCTGCCTGGAGAACAGGAAACAGTGCAGAGGTAGGAGGTGGGAGATGAGGCTTGGGAGGGTTGGGGGAGCTGAAAGGAGAGGATGGTTTCCACCCACCCATCTGGTCAGGGATTGAAGGGTGAGTGTGTTAAGAATATAGGCTTTGGGGACCTGGCTGTGAATCCAGATCCATCTCTTCATGCCTGCAGTACTTCTGCCGAGTGAGCCTTCTTGAGCCTCAGTTTCCTCATTCTGTAAAATGGGCTCATAATCCCTCCCCTGTAGGATTTGTGTGATGTGCATATAGCCCAGGGGCTAGAGCAGATCTGACTAAAGGCAGCTGCCACTGGTGTGGTCATTCTGGACGTGATCCCTGGCGTTTGCTGGGGACACAGGGATGAGTTCATATGGTCCCGAACCTGGAGGAGGGCCTGCCTCGAGCAGAGGCCTGACCCAATGTGGCCATGCTGGGGAGAAGCAGCACTGTATAGAGGGGCTCTCTGGATCAAGAAGAGTGAGCTGGCGGGAAGAGGCTGTGTTGTTGTTCAGCCACCCAGTTGTGTCTGACTCTTTGCGACCCCATGGACTGCAGCATGCTAGGCTTCCCTGTCCTTCACTGTCTTCTGGAGTTTGCTCAGTGCTCATGTCCATTGAGTCAGTGATGCCATCCAACCATCTCATCCTCTGTCATTCCCTTCTCCTCTTGCCTTCAAATTTTCCTATTTGCATCAGGGAGCCAAAGTATTGAAGCTTCAGCATCAGTCCTTCCAATGAATATTCAGGGTTGATTTCCTTTAGAATTGACTCGTTTAAAGAAGAGGCTGGGGTGGCAACTTGAAGAAGAGCTTGGGGCTGGGGTAGAACGAGGCCACATGGGCAGTTCTAAAGTAGGACCATTGCCTCCGCTGAATCTGCAGCTCTCCCCCAACTCCTCTTCCTGGAAGCCCTGCCTGGCATGTCTGGAGCAGCCAGGCTTCCTTCTTGGGAAGCCTCCTCCAGACCTTTGAAAAATGGGGCTACTGAACAAGGAGGCCAGCACAGTGACACCGGCTCCACCAGCACCTTCTGATGTGTGATGCTGGGAAAATCTCTCCTCTTTGACTATACATGTGGTCACAGAGCTCTCCTTCACTCCCCCAGGGGTTGAGTAAGGCCCTGTAAGATGATGGAGCAAGCTTCCTTTAGGATGTGTCTAGAGAAAACAGGACAACAGACATGACTTTGAGCAAACTCTGGGAGATAGTGAAGGACAGGGAAACCTGGAGTGCTGCAGTCCATGGGGTCAGACACAAGTGAGAGACTGAACAAAACAATAATAACAAGAGAAATCAGAGCAGGGAAGTCTGCCTTTATTCCTGTTGAGGAGGTAGGAAGGGCAGGGGTAGAGAGTGAAGAGGCCTTACCCCTGTATGTTGCCTCCAGTAATAACAGAGCCCAAGTAGCAGGTCCTACTATGTGCCAAGATCTTTGAGTCTCATTTCATTCTTACAATATCTAGGGAAGTAGCATTATTCCTACTTGACACTTGAGAAGACTGAGGCTCAGAGAAGGAGAGTATCTTGCCCAAGTTCGCCCAGCTAGGGTAGTAGAACCAGGATTAGAATCCAGGTCTGCCTAACTCTGGACTATATCCATGACCTCCCCAAACTTCTCGCCTCTGACCTCCACCAGCCCTCACAGACTGAAAGACCCCAATCTGGTCTTTCCAACGGGCCACTAAGAAGGGTTACAGGGACACTACACTCAGTGGAGTGGGAAATGAGGAGACGTGGATGCTAAGCAGTGGGCCCCCATCCCCACTGACTGGAGTCTGACCATTCCTAGCCAGTCTGGGCAGACACAGAACCCCAGCTTAGGAAGAGTGTGGTCTTGGATCAGGTATATAGAGACTGAGTGAACTACTTACTCATTCTGGTTCCCCAGCAAGTTACTGAACCTCACTAAGCCTCTGTTGCCTCTTCTAGAAAACTGGTCCAGAGCAGCACTGTATCAGTCAGACTAGATAGGTTTTGCTGCAATAACAAACAGCCTTAAAAATCTCAGAGACTTAAAATATCTTAGATGCATTTCTTGCTCAACTGCAACTGGGGGCGAGAGGGTCCATTCTTAACTGTCACTCAGGACCCCAGGCTGAAGGAGCTTTCCCCATTTCAACACATGTGCCCATGATACCACAGCAATGGGAAGAGGCATGGCCCAGCTGGGGCACTGGCTCTGAAGCTCCCTCTAAAGCCACATGGGTAATATCCACTAACAGTTCATTGCTCAAAGCAAGTCACATGGCCTTGTCTGACTTCAGAGGCAACAGGGAAGTCCAGTGCCTTACCACGAGCCTGAAAGAAGAAAACTGAGATCTTAGCAAACATTCCTTTCTGATGACCCTGCCCCACAAGGATGCCAGGAGTATACAACATGCTAAAGGGGATGGAGACCCTGGTAAACAGAAGGTACCTAATCAGTGTTAGCTGTCATCCTCTGCACTTCCAACTCCTAGGGAATCCAACCCCCTTTCCTTTCCTGGCCATCTCCTCTGATGTCATCAGGGCTGATGGACAGTCCCTGCCTTGAGGTTGAAGGCCTTGGCTTCCGGGACAGAGCAGAGGGGTGTCTGCTCCAGGGCGTATGGCATGGTGGCAGCAGATCCAGGACAAGCAGACAGACTCCCTCACTCCCAGCTGAGCACCGCTTGTCAAGTGCCTCTTTTAACACATTAAAAAAAAAAAAAAAAATCAGGAGATAGCAGTAATCCCTTGACTTTATTAAGGGCTTCATAAGACCCAGATCAAATTACATCTCCTACAATCGAACAGTAAATTCAATTCTGTTCAACAAATGTTGCATTTGACATGGAGAAGGCCTGGGGTGGTCTGGGTGGCCCACCAAGCTAAGGACCCCTCCCCTCACTCAGCACCTTCCCTCATTACCCAGGAAGGTGCCACTCTCCCTGGCTGGAGGCCCTAGAGTCCAAGGCCTGGGGCAAGGAGGGGACAGTGGGCATACACAGTGACTTAGGACTTGGTCTTGAGTCCTAAGTCACATAAGTCACAGCCACATGAGGCTGTGTGACCTTAGGCAAGTCCCTTTCTCATTTTGGCTCTCAGTCAATGAAGGGATTGACTTAGGTCCCCACCCCTACCTCTGACATCTGGTTTCTGAGAGCTTCTTTACCAACCAGCATTTCCCTCTATATTGGGGAAAGAGGTGGCTTTTCCCTCCCCTTCTCCTCACCCTGTCTTCACTGGGCAAGTCAGACTCTGCCCTCCCCTGCAGTAAGTAGCTCACAGTCAGAGGGAGAGACAGGCAGGTAAGTGGGCAAAGACCAGGTGGTGTGACAGAGGCACACTCCCTCCAGGGAGGCTCATTGGTTACCAGTCATGGCACAAACCAGACAGGCTATAGGTTGAGCCTGATTTCTTGTCCTCTCCTCCCAGATCCTGGCATTGACCACTGCTGGGCAGGGAGAAATCCAGGAGGACTCCCTGATGAAGGAGGCATTGGAGCTGGACCTCAAACCACTCAGCGGGAGCAGGTTCTAGGTGGAGAACAGCAGGAACATGGCTTAGAGGTGGGGTGCGTTTGGTGTGGATGTGAGTGACAGATGTCACCTGGAATATATATTTGCATGGAGAAACATGATTTCCCCATGTTCTAGCAACACACACATAATTTCCCCAGCTGCTGCCACAGGCAAGAGATGTTGGGGCTGTTCAGGAAGACAGAAGAGCTGTCAGTCAAGATTTCATAGTTCAGAGCTGGGATGCTGCTGGAAGGCCCAGAGAGGCTTCTGAATCTCCAGGGGCTGTGGGAAGGGACCCCCTTCTACCCAGTGAATCAATAACAGCAACAAGAGTACTAGTAATTGTTTGGTTCATATTACTGTGAATGAAGCTCTGGAGTATTCATTGTCTTATTCAGTCCTCACAGTGGCTTTTTGAAGGATGCTTTTTCCCACTGATTCCCTGATTCACAGAGAAAACACAAGTTTTGGCCAAAGCTGGTGGGTCCGTGAGGTGTGCTCATGCCCTCTGACCCCATGATGTATGTGCCTGCTTTTCAGAAGCCATGCGGGCCTTCACCAGGGGAACAGTTCCTTGGTGAGTAGAGGGAGCAGGGTTCCGTCATGAATGGGAAATGGGTTCTAGGTTTCTTGTTCTGAGGCTCTTCTTGACTTCTCAGGCTTGAAAGGTCTCTCGAGGCTTGTTGGTCTCCCAAGGACTCTCTCCCAAGGCTACCCTTGCTCAGCCTTCAGTCGAGAGTCCCTGAGGGCTTGACCAAACCCGGAGATCCAAAGATCCCAAGCCCCAAATTATTGCAAAGCCTCTTTCCTTTGAAACAAGACTGCAGCAAAAGTCACTGGGTGAAGGGGTCTGCCCTGACCATGCCCCAGAATCTACATTTCCACTAGCTGGAGTGACTTACCCATCAAAGTCTTCCCACTGCCTATGTGTTTGCTCTTCATTTGAAGCTGTTTGGCAAGTGTGACTTCCGGGACATCAGACTGTGAGGTTGGCTCATGTATCAGAATCGTGGTTTATTAAGTCCAAGCAGGACCTAAAGAAGCCCAAACACCTGGCACAATGTGGTTCTTTCTTGGTAGGAATGGACTGTTACCAATCACCACTTGATACAAATGTGGGTTTTTATCATTTGGCATTAAGAAGGAACTGTGACCACTTTTTCCTGGTTGGGTTGCCAGACACTCTGGGTGTGCCCCGGGCCACGTGATTCACAGATTCCTTTGGTTTCCTGGGCCAGCAACCTCCTCATTTGCATTTTTAGGTCAGCTTGGTTTCTTTTGCTGCTTAACTTTCAATACCAGCCTGCAAATGATCAGAGAGAAGGTGTCAACTGCCTCCTTAGAGCTTCCATGTAGTGTTCTGAACACCATTCAGTCAGACCTCTGTCATTCATTCATTTATTCAAAAAAAGTATTTCTTGAATGTCAGCGCTAGGAATACACAGTGAAAGGGGCAGTGAACTCCCAGCTATTTTTCACAAATGTAGGACTCTTTCTTTCCCCCAATTCAAATTTCCGTTAAAAGTGGCCTCTGTATGTACCCAGATGCATGAATCTGCCATAGCCACTTTTTTTTTTTCCAATCAGGATTTTTTTTTAAAATTTTTTAATGAAAAACATTTACCTAGCTGCACTGGGTCTTAGTTGCTGTATGTGGGATCTAGTTCTCCAACCAGGGATCCAACCCAGGCACCCTGCATTAGGAGTTCAGAGTCTTATCCACTGGACCACCAGGGAAGTCCCTCCAATCAGGATTTTTCTTCTCCCCATTTCTCTCTTGTCTGACCCTTACCTTTGGAGCCAAATTCACTCTAGACAGCCTCTAAAATGATAACTTCTCCATTAACACAGGCTCAGGGGTGGTTGGGAGAGCCATCAGCTTCACACCATGCCCCGTTCATTCCAGCACCCAGGGTGGATCCTTTAACACTTATTCCAGTCCTTGTTCAATCATCTGTTAGCCATGCCTGGCCTCTCCCCTCTGTAACTACCACATGGGATTCCCTTACTGCCCCGGCAAGCCTTCAGTCACCCATCTCATCCCATCCCCATCCTGAGACTTCTCCACCTTCAGATTCAGCTCCAGGGGTCTGCTGAGCTGACTCACCCTGTTCAACCCAGACAAACCTTCGGAGTCCAGGCCGCCACCTGCCGGATGCCCAGGGTTGCTATGACGACCCTCTGCCTGTCTTCCCTGCATGGAGACAATCAAAAAATAAAAGCAAAGACTGTTTTATTCTGTGTCCCACCTGGGAGCCATTTAAGCCTCTCCACTCCTTTTGACACGTAATAATTTTTTTTTCGCTTTTAAGATTATCCTGAAATTTCACTTCCTTCTCTTCCCCCTCACTTCAAAACTCCGTGGCAGAGTCTCAGAGAACCTCAGGTCTTAAAGACATACAAACACACGTGCATGTACATGCTATGCACATGCTTACACACCATGGAGACATTAAACTGGCCTCACTGGTGCTTGTCAATCAACAGCAAAGCCCCAGGGACCAGGACTCCTCCACCTCACATTGTCCATCACTTCACAGTTTGCAAAGCCCTTTCACATCCTATCTCATGTGGGAACCACACAGGTGGTATTATCACACTCTCCATTGTTTTTCTTTTTCTTTAGTATATTTATTACAAAATATCTTCAATGTATAACACTGTTTTTAGAAATAATTTGTCCATTTATTTATTTATGCAATCAATTTTAAACTATCTTTGTGTGTGTGTGTGTTCAGTCATGTTCAACTCTTCGCCACCCCATGGACTATAGTCTACCAGGCTCCGCTGTCCATGGGATTTTTCCAGGCAAAAATACTGGACTGGGTTGCTGTTTCCTTCTCCAGGGGATCTTCCTGACCCAGGGATTGAACCCATGTCTCTTGCATCTCCTGCATTGGCAGGCGTATTCTTTACTACTGTGCCACCATGGAGACATAATTCATATATTATAAAATTCACCTATTTAAAATATACAATTAAATATCTTTTAGTATTTCATACAGTTGGGCAACCATCACCACAAACTAAATTTAGAACATCTTTGACCCCCCCCAAAAGAGACCACAAATTCATTGCCTCCCCTCAACACCCCTACCTCTCACCAATAACTAATCAAATTTCTGGCTTTGTAGATTTGCCTGTTTTGGATATTTTAAATAAATTGTTGCCCTCCATTTTTCACATGAGAAGACTGAGGCTTGGGATTTTAGTTCCATTGACCAGTGTCACGTGGTGGTTGACTAGGGCTGGAACTAAGGCTTTTTGACACTCTAGTTTTATTTTTCTGTCATTGACCCCCTGGGATGACAGAGTTGGGTGGTGGTGGAAGGATGCCCCCCTTTCATCCTCCCCACTCTCCCTTTAGTAGGGTCTTGCTTTCCCGGTCATGAGCAGTCTTGGGAATGGCTCTTCTCCGAGGGGCAGGCTGTGGGAGCCCAGGCCGGGTCCAGGGTCCACCTGGGCACACAGGATTCTAAGCATCCCTCAGTGCGCTCGGGCTCCCTTGGCTTCTGTTTTCCCGCTGGAGACCTTCCGCAGCCACGCCTGGACCCCAGCTGAGAAGGCTCTCCACCCTGACCCCAGAGCCACAGTCCACTGCCCCCAGCCTCTCTCTGCACCCTCGTCGCCACTTGGAATCCTTCTCTCCTTTCCACATCATGCCCCTGGGGCCTTGCTCTCACTGAACCACCCTTTCTTACCATGATTTCCATCTCTGATAGTCAGCCCCCATCTGCCTTAACCTTCCATCTATGTGAACACATGCATTACCATTGGTCCCACACGTGCATCTCACATCAACTAGACATTTTTTTTCATGAAGCCCTGTCTCTTACCAAAGACTGAATGTGTACATTGAACACAGCATCGCCACCTATCATGTTTATTTTGAAGTCATGAACATTTATACCAGCCACACGTTAGCTTAGAACATTCCCATTGACATGTACATCTGTGTTGCTATTTAAACACATTTATGTTGGACGGCCAAGGAGGGCTGCGGGTTTGCAGATAACACAGGCTGCTATCCTATATTACTGCCAGCTCTGATCCAAACAGCCTTTCTTAGCTTGCAGGACTGATCGTCATTCCTTGGATATGTCTTAAAGGCACTGTCCCTAAGTTTGGACTTGAGGGTACACAGATCAGGGCTACAATAACACATGCAGAGCTGAAGGCCTCCTGGCCTTACAGGGGTGCCCCAGGGTGTGTGTGTGCAATTTTGGGTGGCTGCTGGGGTGTGTACCAGCAGGTTTGAGGCCCAGGCCAGGGTTCCTGTTGTCCCCTCCTTGAGTCTTTTAGCCACAGAGAGCAGATTAGAATCCCAGGGGAGCAGGGGCCTGCCTGTGGTCTCCAGCCTTGGACCCTTGATTGCATAAGGGTCCTTGGAGCAAAAGGACCCTTGGGAAGGAGGCATGCACTGCTCAGCATGGTCCTGGGGGGCCTCGGCCGCTGTGCCTATGTTGCAGTCCAGTCAGCCTGTCCAGTCTCCCCCGCTTAGCAGGGTCTCTGAGGTCCAGAGAAGGCAGGTCAGAGGCTGAGCCAGGCTTGGTCTGGAGGTCCGTACCCCTTAGCCTCAGGAATCAGGTTGGGGTCAGGATCAGGCCAGGTCATTCTCTGATTAGAACTGCTGTCTAATGTTTTCTTGGCAACAGCAATCAGCATGGAGTAGAGTCCAGCTTTGGAGTGAGAACGTAGACAAATGTGGTTTCAAATCTTGATTCTCCCATTACCAGCCATCTGGAGGGCAGCAGGGGGTCGCACCTGGCAGAATGAACATGGGCATGGTTGTGTGGGGGATATTCCGCTCTACTGGTCCAGCTCTGTGGCCTTAGGCTAGTGACTTCCCTGCGAGCCTCAGTTTTCCCCTCTGTAAAATGGGCTTGGTAATGTATCTACCTCATTGGTTCATTGCATGTGAAGGGCCTACCACAGTACCTGGCATGCAGCAAGTGCTCCTTAAATGCCAGCTCTGTGTTTAGTGTTAGTACTGTAATTACTGTTGTATCTGGGTGGTCTTGGGACTCAGTCTCCTCATCTGTAAAATGGGCTTAATGATGCTACTGAGGGCCCCAGTTGCCCACCTGAGGCCAAAGTTCTACCCCTTACTACTCTTCTCTTCCCACTGCTGTGTGACTGCCCTGTCTTTCCCAGATACCCCAGAACAGAACCCAGAGAGGGAGAGGAAAGAAGGAGACAAGGAAATAAATATCTCAGCGTCCACCTGTCAGTTAGCAATGGTGGCGTCAGTTTTCATAGAGAAGGGGAATCTGCAAAGTAGTCAAAAAAATATTTCCTCTGTGACTCCAGCAGCCCAGCTGTTCTTTTTCAGGAAAAGTGCTGAGGGCTGAAAATAAAATAAAGGAACAATGATAGAAAGACACAAGGAAAGAAGGGAGGGAGGGGGGATGGAAGGGAATGGTAGGCAAAACAGACAGAGGAGAGAGGGCCTGGGGCATGGCAGCAGAGAGGGGACCGAGGCTTGGCCAGTGCCTGTCTCAGGCTGCCTGGAACGTCCTTCAGCAAGGCTGCCGTCGCCCCAGCACAGGCTCTAGTGGAAGAAGCCATCTCTGATCTTTAACACTGGGATTTTTCTGTGAGTCTTCCTGCTCAATTTCAGGGAGCCCCTTGGGCCCCTTGGCCTTTTAGAAAAGGACACATCTCATCAATGAGTTAAACATTGCCCTCAGTGCTGAGGAGGCAGGACTTCTCCTGGGAGAAGAATTCCCAGGCTCCTACTCAGCTTCTGACCATATTCTGACTCTGACCCCATTCTGGGCAGTTGTGGCTACTCCATGGGTCTTGTGTACACCCTGTCCAACCTTCATGCCTTTGCACCTACTGTTCCTTCCTCCTAGAATGTCTGTCCCATTCTCTGAAGGCCAGGATCCTACTGCTCCTGAAAGACTGCCTCCTCCAGGGAGACCCCTGGGATTTCCTCCCTTCCCTGGGGTTCTTCTCTCCTCCCTTCCTGCTCTGATCACTACTCATCTTGTGTCAGATCCTCTCATGAGCTGGGTCTGCCTCTCCACTGGCTTGTGCCTGGCAGATGAACTGGGAGCCTTTCAGCTCTGGCTTCCTTGTGCCTTCTGGGCAGGGGGTGGCGGGAAAGACAACACAGGGGGCATAGCAGAGGCCTGGGAGGCTCCAGGGGCCTTGATTCTCAGCCAGGCACCCACCTGGCCCTAGACTCCCACCAGGGAGGCTACAAGAGAAACCTTCCTCCCAGCTTCAGCATTAGTACCTGTAAAATAGGCAGTTAGACAAATGAATTCTAGGTCCCCCACCACACACGCAACCAGCTGAGTGCCTTCCTCAATCTTCACACTCTATGCTGGAACGTGCCCGGGTGCCACTTCCTTCCCTAGACCTTGGGTAAATTACTGTGCGTCTATGTTCCTCTGTGTCCTCACCTGTAAGATGGAGACACTCTCGGAACACCTTCCTCACGGAGCTGTTGAGAGTAGGAAATAAGTGAGTGCCTAGATTACAGGAGGGCCCTGCTACCTGACACAGAGTAAATGCTCAGGAAGTATTAGGCATTTCTATTTCCCTCCATCGTCTGTGGTGGGGCCTGCCTCTCTTTTGGGCCTCATTTAGAGGCGCACACCCTACCTGGCTGCCAGCCAATCCCAGCCCCATCTCTTGTGACTGTCAAAGTCCCTGCCCTTTCTGGGGTGCTCCTGAGGACAGAGATGCATCAGAGTCCTGAGGACAGAGATGCATCAGAGACCCCAGGAGGACCCCTGATGCTGGAACCGCAGGCGGCGGGGATGGAGACCGAGAAGGGTCATGCATGGCAGGCTTGGCATGGGCAGATATCTGAGCCAGGGGCTGACCCTCAGACTCTGCCCTGAATGTGGGTTTTACTGGTCTGTTTCCAGGAGAGACGGCCCCCTGGCCTCTGCTCTGGTCCACCAGGGTGTGGGGGAAACTGCGGGTTCCTGCCTGGGCTCCACGTGCTCGGAGCTGTGTGACCTGTATTGGGAGCACAGAGAGAGAGAGAGAGAGAGAGAGAGAGAGAAAGAGAGGGGTGGGTGAGAGGCGGGAAGGAGCCCTTGACCTCTCAGTGGATTGTGAGTTGCAGCCCAGGCTCCTGTTTCCTCATCCCTGCCCCCGACTCAGCTCTCTTGGTTGCCATGACAGCAGGGCGCTGGGAAGCAGGACTCCTTCTGGGGATAGAACCAGAGTTTGCCAGCATGTATGCCAGGGGTGGAGGTGCGGGCGTGCCTTCGTGTACACACCTGGGTCTGCTGGCACACTGGCACGTGCTGGGGGAGCAGTGGGGGCCTTGTGTTTGGGTGGGGTCCCTGGTTCACACACGCTTTCCTGACATGTAGCTAAAGCAGAGACAGGAACCAGCTGTGCCTTAACTGACTATGGGGGCTGTAGGTGCGTTTGCCCCCCCAGGAAGTGGGTGTCTGCCCCGTCACACCCCCTAGGCCCTTCTCGTGTCACTGGCCCCTCCACGAAGCAGGCAGGCTTGGCAGTACCATCCCAGTCCGTAGATGGGGAAACTGAGGCTTGCTCAGGCACTCGTGCATTCGCTAGACTCTCACGGGAGTACCAGCCATGCCGAGGCTCTTCTGGGGCCTCCTGGCTCCTGTAGCAGAGAAAGTGTCTGGGGGGCCTTTGGGACCCTGTGCTCCTGGGATCCACTGAGGAGGACAGGCTAATGTCTGCCACGAGGGGAGAATTAGCAGCAAGATGTTGAACTATTCTTCTGTTCACTCTCCATTTCCCAGAGCTAATTGATGGCTAAGGGAGGGCTGCTGGCCCTTCTAAAGTGGGTCTGGAGCCTGCTCTCTAGGGGGACGGGAAGCCGTGTAGTGAGCGCAGGTGTGGGCAAAGCCGGGGAGGCAGCTGGAGGGACCAACCTGCCGGGGGATGGGAAGGCCTGTATTTGTTCACGGCGCTTCCCACACTTCAGACACTGGCTGGCATTTATCTTTAGCCATGAGCTGTGCAGGTACCCCTCCACCCGAACACACTCCTCCAGCATGTTAACTAAATGTGGAGCTATCCCTGCCAAGTTCAAGGGTGGGGAGAGAGAGCTGGGCACTGGCGGGATGAGTGGTGGTGAGCGCCACCTCCACCTGCTGCTTGGGCTGGCTCTGGGCAGAGAGGCAGTGAGACAGAGCAGGCCTCGGGGTCAGCCCTCCGCTCACCCTACTGTGGACCCCTCAGTCCCCTGAGTTGGGAAGTGGGGGGGGGGAGGAAGGAGGCTCCCCGACAAGCTGGTTTCAGGGGATGTGCTTATGCAAGGAGTGTCTGGGTGTGCCAAGAGGGGGGTCCACAAGTCTGTGACTCACTGGGAAATTTCCTGAGGGCACACCAGGCCTCTCTTCCCACTTGCCTGATGAGCACCACGACAATGCAGGTATTTATGGCTGGTTTTCACACCCCAGCAGGTGGTGTGAACACACTGCATCTGAGTGTATAAGCCCATGCTTTGGTTCAGTTGTGGGGGGCTCCCCCTTTGTCTGGGGCCTTCTAGATGTCTCCACCTGAGGCTGCCACCTGAGCCACATCATTTACCCCTTAGAAAAGATTCCAACTGGAGTGTTCTTCTTCCATTCCTAAACCTCTGTGACTGTCAGCAGGGCCAGACCTGGCTGCTATTCCTGGCTCCACTGACTAGGACAAGTCACCTCCTGTCTCTGAGCCTCAGTTTCCCCATCTGTGAAATGGGCACAGTAGTGCCCTCTGTACATGTTGCGGAAGGAATTGAGAGTACCATCCAGCACTGTGTCCAGCAGCTTCAGGAGTGACCAGTGAGAAGTCATCCAGGCCTCAGCCCGGCTTTGGGGCCCATTTCCTGTGCTAGGGCACATGTGCTAGGCTCTTTCCTGCTCCCCTGGTGTCATTCATACTTCTATCAGTGCCGCCTTCATTTCCCTGGTTATAGAAATGCCACATTAGGTAGCAGGCCCAGAAGGGGCAGATAGATACTCAGGTCTGCCCTTGGAACTCCTGGAACCGGGGTATGCCCCTCACTCACCTGCCCTCAGGCTCCGGTCAGCCAGTTGTGGGAGGTGGGCTTCTAGGACAACATGGGCAGAGAGGGGATTGAGAGGGTGGGCATGATCTAGGTGTAAATCACAATTTCTGCTCCTCTCCAGCACAGCTGGAAACCCTGAATGGGGACTTGGGTTTTCCATCTGTGGACTGATGGGGCTTTGAAAATGGGGAGTTGCAGAAAAGTCCTGTTCAGGTCACTTAACCCTGACATACAAAACCAAAATGACACATCACATTCAACAGTGATACAAACAGAACAGATTTGCAATACAACACTGTTGTAATAATAATAATGATAAAACCATAGCACAAAAAACTGGATACACACACAGAGCAGACATCGCCACACCAGCTAGACTCATCACAACGGTACACTCTCTTGCAGGCTGATCGTGGCACTGGGTCCTATTCCGGGGCTCTGAATGGGTTATGTCATTTAATCCTCACAATACTTTGGAGCAGGTGAAGGGACTTGCCTAAGTGCTCTGCCCAGAGGGCTCCATGTTCTAGAAGGTTCTCCCACTCATCACACTCACCCATATCCCTGTTTGCAGATATATCATCCCCTTGCCCAATCTCATACTGGTGGGAGAGGAGATAGGAGAGCAAAAGGCCCAGGGGTCCTGCTGGGGGTGGCCCAGGCTCTCAGAAAGGATGCCTGGGTTTCTCACATCCCTACCTGTGATCTTCCTCTGGTCCTAGCTGCCTCTGGGCCAAAGCTGTGGCTCCTCTTGGGGTGGAAACACTCAACCATGGAGCTTGGGGTGCGTCCTCCCCTGGGCCCACCCTCCCTGATGTCAGTGCTATGACTGGTGGACAGCACACTCAAGAGGGCAGGAAAGGGGGTGCAGCTCACGTAGCCAGGAGAGACCCGAGGAGGTGCCACGGACCTGAGGTTCTTGTCCCCACTGTGTGTCCACCCTCCAACCTTCCCCCACGAGCCTCTCTTCCCCTCCATGTAACCTGACTATTGCTGATGGTCAGCCCCAAGAGCCGTCCCTCCAAAATGCCTCCATCCCTCTCTGTCCAGGCCACCTGGCTGTCATCCCACTGGGCAGGTGGTAGGTAGATAAGCAGGTGCCTGGGGCTGGGAGTCCTCAGGCAGGAGGAGTGCTCCTGGGAACCCCACACCACAGTGGCTGTCGGTATTCACATCCCAACTGTCACAACACAGTGCCCAGAGCCCAGTGTGACCATGCAAGCCTCCCACTTCCTCCAGGGCTGAGCCTAGCAGGTGTGGGGAGAGGCAGGAGGGCCTGGCTCTAGGCATCAGCATTGACTTGCTGTGTGGCCTTGGGCAGTGACGATGCCTCTCTGTGCATTTGCAAAGCAGGCCATGGTGGGACAGAGCAGTCCTGCACCAGATAAGATAAGGGGTGCAGAGGGGACCACTGGAGGACAGGCCCAGCCTAAAGCAAACTCTCAGGATTCCTTTCCTCTGGAAGAAGGAAACCACTGATGAAGGAATGCTCTCTTGGGGGTATTTCTGCTGCTGGAAGCCAAGCCCAGGTGTCAGGCCTGCCCTTGGCTCCCTGTGTGGTCTCAGGCAGGTTATGGAGGGGGATGTGGCTGCCTCTCCTGGGCACCCTCCCTAGGCCCAGAAAAGAAACCCTCTTGTCTTATGTGGCCCTTAGCAGAGCTGACCACAACGTGGGCACCCAAGTGCCCCATTCAGGCTGACTGCCTGAACCCCCTGGAGGGAAGCATTCTAGAGACCACAGACCTCCCAGCCTGAGAGACAGTGAGGTTCAAGCTGTTTATCATCCAGGAGCCAAAATGCTTGCCTTCCCAACCTTCCTCCTACCCTCTCACTCCCCCAAGGTCTCTCTCTCTCTCTCTCTGGCCCTGGAGTATCCCCCATCTTCTTCCTCTGTTCCCTGAGGTGGGGATGCCCTGTGTGTGGTGGAGCCTGGGGTGGCCAAGCCCTGGCAGCTGGACTCCTTTCCCCTCCTCAGCTGTCTCTCTCTTCCTCCTAATGTCCTGCAGGCCTTAAATGAAGCATAAACAGAGCCTGGCAGAGGGAAGCCTCATTAGGCCTGATCTAATCAGAAGCCCCTGTGAAGATGGGGGTGGACGAGGGAGGTAGAGGGGGTGTCCTATGCACAAGGTCCTATGTGCACCCAGAGTATCACATACATATGCTCCTAGGATCCTCCCCACAATCCTCCAAGACAGGCGTGGCTAGACCCAGGTAGGGTGAATTGGAAGTGGCTCAGAGAGGGTGGGTGACTTGCCCAAGGTCACACAGCCAGCGGGTGGCTCTCCTGTGATGTGCACCCTGCGTGTCTGGCCCCAGCATCCGGTTCTTCCCAGTAACCCCAGTCAGCCTCAGTGCATCAGACTGGGTAGGACCTCGGAGTTCTTCTGGCTCCTCGTGTCCTCTGGACATTTGGTCCAGCCTCTGCTTGTACACTGCAGTGAGGGGAGTTCACAGGCCATTTGGGGGCTCTTTATGTCTGTGGGCCTCTTCTCTTTCCCAGGACCACCTGAATCCACAGTGGGTTGGGATGCTGGATGGGGGCAGGGAGGGGGTGGCCAGTCTCTCCACCTCTCTCTCCACACCCACCCTCATCCATCTTCCCTCTGCAATCAGGGAGGCCATGGGGGGAGCCCACACAATGCCAAGCAGCAGGCTGCCCCTTCGTTAGTCTTAGCTAACAAGCTGTTTATGGGTGCGACATGACACCTGCTTTCTTCTTTATAACTTCAATAATTTATGGGCATATTAGTGGCCAGGCACTGCCCTGGGTCCCAGCCAGACGGGACGGGACGGCGATACAGCCGGGTTCCTCTGCTGATATGTACTCTCTCCCACCATCAATTATTAAGACGCTCTCCTTCATTTTTGCACATAATTACATGCGCCGTTATGGTTCGAACTTGCCTGCTTTCTCCCTCTGGAGAGGGGCCCTGCCTGCCCAATAGCCCTGAGCTGGCATGGGGACCCTGTTGGTTAGAGAACCCAGCATGTGGACACTCTCCCTACCTGGTAGAGAGATGGTGGCGGCCTCAGCCCCCCAGCCCCTTCTCAGCTGAGCTGGAACCGCCTTGGTCATTGGGGGCTTCCATGGGGTCGCTGTCTCTCCCCACGATCCCAGGGCCCTGCCTTTGTCCCTGGTGTTCTCTGTTGGAGTCCCATCCTCCAACTTCTGTCTGCTGGTTGACCCCTTACTCACTCTTTGGATTTCAGCTCAGCTATCACCACCTGCTGGTTATCTATCCCGCCTCCCTAGCCCCTGCTTCGTGTGTGCACGATGCTCCATGCATCCCTCACCTCGGTCTAGATGGCGCTGTGCCCTCTTGTGCAGATCATGGGCTCTGGTGCACAGAGAAAGCCATAGCATTAACTGAGGATATGAATGGGAGAATGGATGGATGAATGTCTTCACCTGCTTCATCATTAATGAGCCCATTGAAGCAACTGCCCCTCCCTCCCCTCCAGGAAACCTGTCCTGATTGCTCCAGCCACACACATCTCTCTCTCCTCCCAACTTCTCCAGACCTTCCTGGGCTGGGCCAGGATCCCCAGAGGGCAATGAAGCCTGGACCCTTCCCATCTATGCCCCTAACACCAAACAGAGGGCAGGTCAAGGTTGGAGGGAGGGCAAATCCTGACAATCTCAGTTCTACTGTGTGACCTGGGGAAGTTGCTCACCCGCTCCCCGCGCCGACTTTGTTTCCTCCTTGATTATATGGGGATGATAGTTCCTGGGTTGTGGTTAAGGCTTATATGAGCTAATTTAGGAAAGCACCTAATATAGGGCCCAGCATATTGTAGGTGCTCAAGCAATATTCCTTAACTTCAACAACTGTCTGTGAATGAAGTCTGTGCAAAATTGAACTGAACTGAATTGTGTTGAATGGAACCGTATTATTCACACCTCCTTTTGTCCATGTGCATACATGTGTGCTTAGTCACATCCGACTCTGCAACTCCATGGACTGTAGTCTGCTAGGGGGCCTCTGCTCATGGAATTTTCCAGGCAAGGATACTGGAGTGGGTTGCCATTTCCTACTCTGGGGAATCTTCCTGACCCAGGGATCGAACCTGCATCTCCTGCATTGGCAGGTGGGTTCTTTACCACTGTGCCACCTGGGAAGCCCCCTCTTATCCACACCTCCTTGTGTTTAGTCTCTCCTAGCCAGCCCCAGACTTGGTTCATGGCGGCCTCTGCAAATATTTCAGATTGATTAATCAAGACTTTCCCAGCATCTCAATCCACACCTAGGAAGGGGGAGGCAGAGGGCAAGTCTCTCCCATGCTACAGAATAGACTGAGGCCTGAGAGGTAATGTGGCCTCCCCCAGTTTAGTGACAAAGTGAGGAACCAAGTCCTGGTGTCCCACTGGACTCCAGGAAAATCTCCCTGAAGACCTTGTGCCTCAGTTTTCCCCTCTGTAAGATGAAAGAATAATAGAATGGACCCCATGGGGTTGTGGAAAGGATTAAATGAGTGACTTAGAACCACTGTGCCCATGGTAAATGGTCAGTATGGGGTTCAGGCCAACACTACACATCCCCTGCCTTTCTCCCTAGAGGTAACACTCCCCTGGAGCCAGAGCTGATCATTCTTATGTGTGTGTTTATGCTTTTAAAAATATATATAGATATCCATACATCATTTACAGGGTTTGGGGCTTGTTTTTAAACCTTCTATAAATGGTACCATCTTTGATTTTTTCCTCAACATGGTGTTTGTGAGAGTACCCACACTGACACGTGTGGCTCTAGCTTGTCCATTTTGAATGCTGCATAGTATTCCACTACATGGTATACCACGCTCTGTTCATGCCTTCTGCCTGTAATGGGCTTTAGGGGATTCCTGATTTTTCACTATTACAAACACTACCCTTGGGATCATTCTTGTGCTTGTCTTCCGTGGAAGTGCTTCTCCAGGCTGTATACCCAGGAGGGGATTGTTGGGTCATAGAATGTGCAGCTCCTCAACTTTATCAGATAACCACCTAGTTGCTGTGTCATTCTTCACCTTGACCGGCAGCAGGCACTTTCCCTGCATTATCTCAATGCCCCCAGCCACATTGGGAGAAAGGAGTTTGTATGCCCACTTGACAGATGAAGCATGTATTAGTTATCTCCCCTTGCTGCATAACAAATCATTCCAAAACATAGAGGTTTAAAACAACAAATACTTATTTCCTCACAGTTTCTGTAGGTCAGGAATCCAGGTGAGCCTTAGTTGGGTATCTCTGGCTCAAGGTCTCTCACAAGGATACAGTCAAGGTGTCCACCAAAGCATCAGTCATCTCAAGGTTGGACCTGGGGAGGGTCTGCTTTCAAGCTTACTTGTGTGGCTATTGGTAAGTCTCAGGCCCTCCTCGAGTGTTGGGTTAGAGACATCGGTTTCTTTCCATTTACACTTCTCAGCAGGACAGCTGTAACATGGCAGCTGGCCTTTGTCATAGTGAATAAGCAAGTGGTGGAGAGAGGGTACCCAAAATGGAAGCCACAGACTTTCTGTAACCTAATCTCAGAAGTGACATCCCATCCCTTCGGTCATATTCTGTTCACTAGAAGTGGGTCCTTTAGTCCAGCCCACAATCAAGGGGAGGAGATTGTACAAGGACTGGGGAATACCAGAATACAGGGACCATTGGGGGACATTAGGAGCTGCCTATCACAGGGCAGCTGAGGCTCAGAGAAGCGAAGTGACTTGCCCAGGGTCACACAGCAATTAGAGACAGAGCCAGGACCAGAACTCAAGGCTGCCTGGCTCTGGGGCTGGACGTCTTCCGAGCTGCCATGCTGCCTTTGGCTTAAGTTAATAACAGGTTCCGACTTAAGTTAATAAACAAGTCTCCTGCACAACAGAACTCAAGACAAGTGCTTAATAAATGGATTTGCTAATAGTGCTGTCTGTTTACACACATTAGCTCAAGTTCCCCCTGACATGATCCGCGGGGACAGCCAAGCCCAGGCTCTTGGGAGAAGTCGCTCTGCCAAGCCTGGAGCCTAGATTCCTAAAGAGCCAGGGAGTGTCCCTTTATACAAACTACTTTTTATGTTTGCTTTTTGTTTTTGCTCTCAATTTAATCATTTGGATATCGTGTGTGTGTTTGTATGTGTGTGTGTTTAATGGAGTGCACGGCTTCCCTGTGTTCTCAAGGAGAGCTAACTTCAAGGTCAGGAACATGAGTTATTCCCCTGGAGGGACTTCAGGGTGGACTGACGAGCCCCTTCACTGACTGGCCTCAGACAGATTTCCTGCATCTCAGTCATTATGGATGCAGCAGCCAGGCGCCAAGCTCAGCAGACTGAGCAGGGGCAGCCCCAGGACCTCACTCTGCCGTGGGCTTCTGCCGTCGGCTCTCCGGGAGGCTCTGGCCTCCCCAATTCTCAGTGCAATCCCAACTAGTGGAGGCTGCTGCCCATATTGTTTCTAGATAACTGAATGTCGCCAATGCTGGGACATTTCCAAAGGAGGAGTGGGTGATGGAGGCCCCTGAGATGAGGGGAGGTGAGAATTAGGGATTCAAGAGTATCCATGCCCACCCCCCTCCATGCCTTGGCCCCCTTCTCCAGAGGAACTCATGGCTTCTTCCTGATTAATGGATTTCAGTTGAGTGTAATTTGCACACCCAGACTCTCTGGAATCTGGGCTTTGGGCTCTCTGAGGAAACTGGAGGAGACACAAGATCAATCTCTGCCTTCAGGGTGTTCCTGATTCTTGGAGAATAAGGAACTCGGCCCAGGCATCTCCTGATGGGAATGTGAAAGGGACCTTAGGGTAGACCCCAGTCTTTACAGAGGGTGGGCTGAAGGGTCAGGAGGAGGGTAGACCCTTGTCTTTACAGAGGAGGGGCTGCAGGGTCAGGAGGCAAAGCGCAGCCACAGCAGTATATATAATAACTATAAAAAGTACCTAAGTTTACCAAGCACCTACTGAGTGCCAGGCCCAGCAGCATGTACAGGGTGTACATTCATTCCTCCGTATCCACAGGTCACATCCACAGACTCAGAAGGCCGGCTGTAAGGGACTTGGGCATCTGTGGATTTTGGCATCTGTGTATTGTCATGAGATCCTCACACCAGCCCATGAAATGGTCCTACTGATCCGCCCAGTCTTACAGAGGCGGGACTGAGGCTTAGAGAGGCGCCCAAGGATACAAAGGCCAGCTCAGAGCAGGAGACAGAGGGGCTCAGAGCAGGCTTCTGGAAGGAGGGGGCCACACAGCCCTGCCTTGGAAGGGGAGTGGGTGAAAGGATTCAAGGAAATGGGTCTCAGGTCTAAGGATCTAAGAAAGCTATTAATGATAAATAAGAGGATGCCCCAAGGAATGGAGGGTGGGCTTTTCACATTCCTGCCCTTGGAGTCTTGGCTTCAGCCTCTACCCATGGTGGGTGTCCTTCCACGTCAGCCAGCACATCTCCTCATCCAACTGAGCCAGCCACCGTGTAAATAAGCCCCTGTGTGCCAGCTACCCCAGGCAGGACAGAGGGCTAGGGCGCACCTGCACAAGTGACCTTGAGTAAGTCCTTTCCCTTTTAGGTACCTCAGCCAGACCCCCTGTTACATGCCTAGGTGGGACCCTGGAGTCCCTGAGTGGCTCTTAGGGAAGGGCTGAAGAGAGAGCAGGAAGGTCTTAACCCTGGTCCCAGCTCCAGGCCTACCTCCTAGAGAGGTAGCCCCCTCAGGTGTCACCCCATCCCTCACCCCCTCCATAGCTGCGCCAGCACAGGGCTCTGACCTATGGATTTTCTGCCACTTCCTGATCCACTTCTCTCCAGCTTGAGTCTTCAGGACTTCATTACACCAGCAGCCTCGGCAATGCCAACATGGGAGGCTGTGAGAGACTTGCAGGGCTTTCTAGGTGGCTCCTGGAGGCTACAGGGCCCCCACCTTCTGGGCTTCAGCCTTCCAGGGACTCAGGGTCATCTTCCAAGGAGCCCCCTCTTACAGCTTCATTCCACTCTCCCCATAGAACCACCAAAACTTAGAGACCCCCCAGGCCAACTCCTTATTGCATAATTGGGGAGACGTGAACCCAGGGAGGGCGGCGACTCCCTCCAAGGTGACACAGCAAATGAATGAGTGCTCAGAATCAAATCTGTGGCCTCAAAGGGGATACGGGGTCCACCTGCTGCACAGGGACCTCCGGCTAGGTGCCGGCTCCAACCCACTTCCCCCGCCCTGCTCCATGCCCCATGCCACTTGCCCAGCCCCCACCTGCCTCCCCGGCTCCTGGTCTCCTCCGTTTTTCTTACTAATTAGAGGTCTCAGCAATGACTCCACTGTCCTGGCCATTTTAGAGCTGTCATTAATTTCAAGTGCCTTCAGAAAGAATCATCATCGTAAAACCCTGAGAGCTGCTGGGATGCAAGTGGGCAGGACAAGCACAAAGCAGGCGTGCTGACAGGCCAATGTGTGCCATCCATTCCTGCCTGTGCCACGGGGGACTCGGTCCTGTCTGCTCAGCTTCCCAGAGCGGGGAGAGCAGAGCGTGTGCTCTGACACCACACACACACAGCGCTTCAAAGCCCAGCTCTACTTCTTATACAGAGTAAACCTGGACAAGTCACTAGCCCTCCCAGAGCCTCAGTTTTTTCATCTGTACAATGGGGATAGCAATCTCCATCTTGAAGTGAGATGAAGTACAGCTCAGACCCTAGCTCACAGTAGGAGCTCTATAAATGTTAGAGGCCCCGCCCCTCCTCCTGAGTCCCCTGATAAATTCCCAGCTTCTCCACTTTGCTAGGAGCGCTCAGGCATCAGCAGGCGGACTCCTTCCAGCCATCAATTCCTGCTTGACTGGGACTTGCTGAGTTTTCACCCTGGAGCTGAGATCTGCCGTGTGCCCACCCTTGCTGTCTCAAGCCTGCTCTTGGGAGCTCCTAGTCTGAGGACAGAGAGGGAGGAGACTGGACTGTTGCCTCTAAGGGCATTTCAGTCTGAGGAGGAGAGACAGGAATAGAAGCAAACAGTCTAGTTTGGTCTTGTAATGCAGGTGGGAACCAGGGATAGGGCATGCCAAGCAGGTGGACCAGTAAGGACCAAGGCTCGGAGGTGTGGGTGAACACTTCAGCTGAAGCTACAGGGGCATGGTCTCTGGGTCTCGGACTGGGCCTTCCTAATCCACATTCTGCCTTGTCTTGGTGTCCCTAAGAGGACTGTGTTGGGGATCACCCAATGAGATAGGAATGGAAAGATATCTGTTCCCAGTGATAGTCCCCCTACCCCATGGGGTCTCTGGTGATAAGGCCAGGGGTGTGTACTCTCATCAGGCCCAGGTTAGACCCTCAAAAAGGTCTTTTTCTAAATACTTCCCCCCAGAGCCTCCCCTTCCCCATCATTTCCACTGGTGAAATAAGATAAGCAGTGCTGGGAGGGGTCTTTTAGCGAAACGGAGGGGGAAGTGGCTTGGATACTGTTCACTTGGAGAACTAAGACTCTGGGGCAGTTTCTCGGAGACAGACAGCTCTTTCGTCGTCCCTGTTACCTCCAAGGTTTAGAGGGACAGTTGTGGGCCCCAGAAGACCTCATCCCAGGACACTGACTTCCTCAGCCAGCACCTGGGAGGTGGGGGCGGGAGCGGTGGGCTCTCCCCCGTTTCTCCGTCGAGATCACCGAGGCGGGGAGCAGGTGAGTCGGGGGCGGATAGAAGCCTGGGCCGCGCGGTGTCTGCGTCAGTCGCCGCAGCAGGAATAGCCCCCGCCCCCGCCCCCGCCCCGCAGCGGGTCTGAGCGCCCGTCGGGTGCCTGGCAGAGCCTTTACGCAGGAGCTAGAGCGCGTCTATTCCTGTCGGGCTGGTGGGAGGAGGCGGCGCGGGAGGCGGGAGCTCGCGGGTAACTCACAAACAGCCGGGGTGGGGGAGCTGGGGAGCTGGGACGGGGGTCCAGGCGGCACAGAGTCGAGGGGCCGGGGGGTCGCCTGCTGGGCGGTTGAAGGGAAGGCGACTCCTGTGTCGCCTCCTCTCTTTCCCTCCCGCCTTTTGTAGGTCCCTCTGCCGAGCCTGCCCCCTTCCGGTTTACTCCGAGCCCCGGAAGGCGATTCAGATTCCCTTTCCCGGCTTTACTAGCTGTTCGACCGCACGGAAATGACAGAACCTCTCTGAGCCTGGGTTTCCTTCTTTATGTCACAGGGGGAACCACAGCGCCTCCTCCCAGGGTTGTTGGAGGATGAATGCAGAGTGCATAGCACAGCATCCTCACTTGCTAGGAGGGGCTTCACCTAGGCCTGGGATGCGGATGGTCACGGAATACAGCAGATTGTTCTCCAGGCAGGACTGTTCAGAGCTGTGGTGTGGCCGTGAGCCTGAGAAGTACCCCAACTCTTTAGCCAGAACAGGTCTGTGCAACTCTCTGGGCTGTGTGTGAGGCTGAACAGTGGAGAAGCAAGATGGTGCTGGGGGCAGGGGGACACTGGTGGCCCCACCATGCTAGCCAGGTAACTGCAGTGAATGTCAGAATCCATGGGGAAGGAGGTGAGGTCCTGAGGGTCGTAGCCCACTCTGCAGGCTTTCCCTAGACACCTCCGCCAGCCGATTCTCTGTATCTGCGGTCAAAGAGGACCTGGATCTTTGAGGAGAGGTCCCATTCCTTGGGCCTATTCGAGGATACGCCTCAACTCAGGATCCCCTGGACCTTTGGGGAACGGTATGGGGGACAGCCAAGACCATCCTGAGGCTCTGCGTTGCCCTCTGCTGGTCGCTGGGCGCAGTGCCCGCGGCCCAGCGGTCTGCTGCCCTCTGCTGGACAGGAAGCCAGGCTGGGCGGGGACCCAGGCTGCAAAAGAGAGCTCGAGACCTAGCTCTGGGTAGAACCGTGGGGCTAGCGCGCCTTCTTCGGGGTCCCCCGGAGCTTCCCGGCAGCCAGGATGTAGGCTCTCCCGGGATGCGCAGACAATTCCGAGAAGAGGGGATAAGGCGCAGGCTCCTGGCCTGACCCTTCCCACGCCGTCCTCCAAACAACCCTGGTCGGGGGGAACCTTGCGGGTTCACGTGCGTGTGTCGGTTCCCCATGGAGTGTGCAGTGACCCCAGTGAACACGTGTGAACACACTCACGCGCTCCCAAGTACACGCAAGTAGCCACACGCGAGGGTGCTCACACACACCCAAGAGGACCGCAGGTGGGACTACCCGGGGCCCCGCTGGCCCGGACCGGAGGGGCGCGGCCGAATGCTGGGCTGGAGCACCGGGACGCTGCCCGCCCCCTCGTCCCCCCGCCCAAGGCTGACGCGTCCCTAGCTCGCGCCCCCTTGCCAGTTTCGCTGCCCCATCAGAGCAGGGCGGTGGTCGGGGCCCTCCTCGCTCTCCGCCCCCTTCTCTGAAAGGAGCCGAGCTCCCCACCTTACCTCCCCCCTCCCTCGGTTTTGCGGCCGCGCCTTCTCCTCCCCCGCCCGGCTCCCGCCGCTCGCTCTCTCCCTCCCTCCCTTGGTCCCTCCTCCCGCCCTGGCTCGCTCCTCGCTGCTCGCGCTCCCTCCCCGCGCCGCGGCAGAGCGCGGAGCCCGGGCGGGAGCCGGCGCGGGAGCCGGAGCGGGCGGACGGAGACAGCGCAGGCGGCGGCGGCGGCGGGTCGTGGTCCCGGTCCCGGAGCGCGCGGAGTCCCCACCCGCGCCGCTCCGGCTCCTCTCCAGACGCGGGGCTCCTAGCAGCATGCGCGGCCGCTGCCCGCCGGCCTCAGCCCTGGCCCCGGCCCCTCTGCGGAGCGCGCCCGGCCTCGACCCCGGCCCCAGCGGCAGAGGTGGCGGCGGCGGCGGCGGCTCCAGGCCGGCCCGGGGCGCAGAACTAGACTCGTAGAGCCCGTGTCGCGCGTTCTGAGCGCACCCGCCCCTCCGCCCGTGGGGGCCGCGGCCTCCAGCCACCCCACTCCCGGGTCCTTGCCCGGCCCCGGCTTGGCTCCCTCCCGCGTGGGGCAGACAGACGGACGGCTAGCCCCGCGAGGGCGCGCGGACTGCCGGGCGGAGGTGTCGGGCAAGGAGGAGGAGACGGAGGAGGGGGCTGGGCAGGGGCTGGGGCCCGGCGAGGAAGACATGCGATTGGCGACCGAGCCGAGCGGACGGACGGCGCGCCCGAAATGCAGGTGAGCCCGGCGGCCGAGGCCCAGCCCAGAGTAGGCAGCCCCGCGACGAGCGCCCCTGGGGGCCGCCGTCGGCCCGGGCTGTGCCCTCTTGGGTCTGCGGGGCACCCCGGCGTCTCTCAGACCCATTTCGGGGTCTCAGATCTGACCGCCCCCCCTGAAGCCTCAGAAATGAAGCTTTCCCGCTCCTCCCACCGCAACAAATTCCAGGTTGGCTAGCTGGGACCCCGGAGCTGGGGAGGGGTCCCCGTCCTGCTCGTCCTCTGCCCCCCTCCCATTCTGAGCACTGGGCGTCCTGGAAGGTAAGCCCCCTGCTCAGCATTGGGTGGCTGCCTCTTCCCATAGACTCCAGACACCCCCAGGCAGCCCCAGCCTGCTCCAGGCACCCCTGTGGATGCCGGTGGACGCAGGTCGGGGACCAGGTTTCTTCCCGGGGACCGGGCTGGGCGCCACCTGGCTCACCTAATGGTTAGGAGCAGCCCCTTTTCAGCTCCTGCCCAGTGAGGGGGAGGAGAGGGGAGACCGGGGGTTGCAGGAATGGAGGAGAGGGAGTTGGGGTTGAGGGGGACCCAGGAACCATTGAAGGGCCTCCCCTTTGTCTTCAGCCCCAGCTTCTCACTTCCCCCTGCCCCACTTTTCATTCTGAAGCACAGCTGGTGGCAGGTAGGACCCGGCTGAGAAGGAAGGGGCCTCCTTCTCTCCCCCCACCTCTGTAAGGTGGGCTGTGGGCTTCCTACTCCCCTGGCACCTCCAGGCGGATCCCACGTAGAGGAGGGGTGGGGCCAGGCCCAGTGGGCAGTCCCCTCCTGTCTCTTGCCCTGAGTCTCAGCCCCGCTCCATCCAGCCCTGGTTGTACCGGCATCTCCTCTTTGTTCTCAGAGGTCCTGGGGTCGGGGTGGGGGAGTTGGGGCATCTGGGAGGTTGGCAGCAGCTTTGCCCTGGAGGGGTGGAAGGGCAGGAAGCCCTGAGGTGGGGGCAGTACCATCTGGGCAAGCCCCTTCCCTGCCAACCAGCCCTCCCTCAGTCCTCTGCTCTCGGAGCCGGAGGGTGCCCAGCCCTGCCTGGCCCGTGGCTCTGGCTCAGCCCTGCTGGTCATTATGCCGATGGCTTCAGCACCGGTGCCTCCCATGCCCAGGGAGTAATAAGCCCGGGCATCCAGGCTTCCCCACACCCAGCGAGGAGTGCTGTGCGGGAAGGGAGGGTCAGCTGCTCCCAGACCCTTTGTCCTTGTGTGGCCAGGAGGGGCCGAGTGCTCACACCTCTGGGAAGGCACCAGCGCCTGGTCTGCTGGGACAGCTTGCCAGCTCTTCCTGCCTTCTCCCCACGGCCTGAGGCGGGAGACGGGGATTAGGGGGCAGGAGGGAGAGGCCAAGAACTCCTCGGAACCCAGATAGGGGCGCCGGGCAGCACCCAGCGGCCCCTCCTGGAAGGAGGCTTAGCAAAGGCGAGGGCGGGCCCCTTGTGGTATTCTTGTTGTCTCCGCCCCCCTCTCCCACTCCCTGCCAATTTAAGTGTGAGGTGGGCTTTGGGTAGGGCTTGGTCAAGGCAGCGGTACTCCCCCATGCCTGGAGTTAGAGTGGGTCCCCAATGCAAGGGGCCAGGTTTGGGGGGATGGCTGGGTGCTGTGGGCCAAGGGCAATAGAGAGACCACCCTACCCTTGCAGTAATCTTTGATCCTAGGATCAGTTTCTCCATCCCCTGCCTCTCTCTGAGCACCCACTTTTCCTAAACTAGATATTATTTTCTAAGACCCAAATTCCAGTGGGATACTAAAAAAAAAAAAGTCTTGTGAGGGTGGATCATTGTTCAGCATAAAGCCAGACAGGATCCCTGGTACCAGTGATGGTTCATCTGGTCTGCTTTCTGGGTGCCACTGAAGCAAATGGTGAGTGGGTGATGACTGGGTCTAGAGGGTGGGGAAGTGCATTTCTGCTGAGAAATGAGACAGTGCAGTGATTTGCACAGGGTCCCGAGGAAGCGTGAGGCAGTGTGTCAGACGGAGGGTTGAGGAAGTGGGTCCTGTGGGGCTAAAGAAGGGCCAGGGAGGCCGTAGGTGGTGGTGGTTTCAGAGCCAGAGCCTTGGTTTTGCTGGCTGGGCTCTCTTAGTTTAGCTCTCCGGTGTGTAGCACTCTGTGGAAGGTTGGTGGCCTTCCAGCCCCAGGGACATCCTGCCTCCTGACGGCTACCTACTGGTGGCTCTCTGTCCCATTCTCACCAGTCCCTTTGATATCCCCCCATCACCTGGCTTGCTTCAGTATTTCTACCTAGAAGGTCTTCTCTTCTCCTGGCCCCTCCTCTAGGAAGCCTCCCTAATTGCTCCCCATCACTGACCCTCTTCCCCCAGTTACCCACAGTACCTGGTTTGCACCTAATATTGTACCAATTCATCCATACCTTGATTCTGCACATCCTGGCTGGGATGCCTGCTCTGCTCCAGAGTAGACCCTCCCATGGCCCCCATGGATTGCCTTGAACACTCCGGGCAATCCTGTACCCATCCCCAGGGCTCCCCTGCCTGGCCTCTGGGATAGGGATGATTCTGGGAGGCACCAGGGAACAGCTCGTTCTGGTGGCCAAAACTACCAGGAGGAGACACAGTATCTTCAGCCTATAATGGATGGGCAGAGGTAGGTGATGTCAAGGATGCCCCAGGCAGGGATTGGGGAGGGCCCGAGCAGGGTATTCAGTAGCACACATAGGTACCTAGAGAAGGATGGGATTTGTTCCTGGGGGGGCTGCAGCAGTCAGGGGTCCCCCAGGAAGACAGAGGGGCTGGGTATCTCTTGAGGGAATAGAAGATTTGGCAGAGACATAAAGAGCAGGATTCTAGAACCAGGGATGGTTTTTTGGTAGAAAGAGTGTGGGAAGGCAAGTTCATTTCCATTATGTGTTGAATGACTATCCTTGGGCTCCGTGGACCCAGTAGAGCTGTTCCCACAAAAGTCCTCTCCTGTGTGAGTTCAGTTCCTTCAACGTCATTTTCTAGTGAGTGAGGCTGTTGAGTTTGGTCCCTGGAAGCAGATGCCTGGGTTCAAATCTCAGCTCTACCACTGCCTACCTCTGTGACTCTGAGCAAGTTATTAATACTTAGTCTTTTGGGCCTTGGCCTCCTTATCCATAAAGTGAGGATAACAGAGGGCCATTATGAAAACTAAGTGTGTTCATATATGCAAAGCATTTAGAAGAGTACACAGGAAATTCTCCAGAACTGCTAGTTACTCCTAGTTTGTATCAGTGATGTACTGTCTATCTTAGCCTTGTAGGGTGGTACAGAGATTTGATTTTATAGCTAAGAAAAAATGGAGAGCCAGAGAGGCAGAATGACTTGCCCCCAAATCCCCAGCTTATAAGCATGGGGCTCAGTCTAGAATGCCTTCTTCCTGACTTCTGATCTGGGACTTTTGCTCACGTGGTCCAGGCATGGCCTGTTAATTAGTTAACATATTTAGTATTACTACTACTACTACTAATATAATGAATATCATGACCCTCCTCCCAACCCGAACACTCACATTTTAATAACGATATACATCTACTATGTGTTTCTTCTCAGCTCATCCCTTGGCAACCACTACCCTAAATGATCTCTTTAGTATTCTCTTGCCTTTTAAAAATAGTTTAATATAGAGAAATTATTCCATCTTAATTATGTCTGAACTCTGTAAAAGGAACATGAAACTGTGCTGTCCTCTGGAATTTGCTTTTTTCTTCAATATTGTATGCCTAAGCTTCATCTATATTGTTGCAAATAATGATGTAGTTCATTCATTTTCACTGATACATAATGTTCTGTTGTTTGTATTTATTCTTCAGAATGTTTATCCTTCTTCTATTAATGGGCATGTGGGCTGTTTCCCTTTTTGCTCTTACAAACAACACCACGGTGAGCTTTCTGGTCCCTTCCCTGAGACAACATGCAGAGCATCTCTGGGGGCACACAGCTAGGAGCAGAATTGCTGGACTATACATCGTGTTCGCTGTCAGCTTTACTAGGAAATGTGCCACAGTGCTTCCCAAATTGGTTGGGCCATTAATGCCTCCCCCAGCAGGAGATGAGTATCCCCATTATTCCCCGCACTCACCCACACTCAATATGGCCAGACATCTTTTAAAAAATCTTTTATTTATTTTTGGCTGCACTGGGTCTTCATTGCTTTTGTGCAGACTTTTCTCTAGTTGTGGTGAGTGGGGGCTACTCTTCGTTGCGGTGCAAGGGCTTTTCACTGTGGCGGCTTCTCTTGTTGCAGAGCACAGGCCTTCTTACAGGGATGTCCCAGACATCTTGAATTTTACTGACTGAATGAGTGTAAAACAATCTTATGTTATGGCCTTGATTTGCATTTCTGAAATTCACAGTTTCTAGTGTATGAAATGGGGGTTGAGATAGGCAACCGCCAGTGAGTAATGGATGCTCACTAAGCAGTCATCCCCTTTGCACCTCAGTTTCCCCAGGTATTGAAATGTTGTCCGTACAAATCCCAAGCTCAGGGATGGGGAAGAACAATCAGGAAGTTCTCCCCAGTGGGTGAGAATGAAGGGGGAACAGGGAGCACTCAAGTCCCTGCAGATTTAGAGCCAAAGGAATCCTAGCAGCACTGTGTTCACCCACCGGATGGGAAGGGGTGGTCCCAGCTTGAGAGGTAGAGGCAGAGTTTGCTTCATTATTTTAATGATGCAGAGCCCCCTGATAAACCCCTGGCACCTGGTGTGGGGCTTGGCCTGGGTGAGTGCTCAGTGAGAGCACTCATGTATGTGTGTTCCTCCGTTCCCACCTCCTTGGGAAGTCCTCCCTGATTGCCCCAGCCCACTGAGCGAGTGAGGGATGGCTGAACAAGGTGGCTCCTGGGCATTTGCAAGGCCCCCAAGCCCCTGCCCACCCTCAGGGGCTGAGCCGCGCGGGGCTGGCAAGCTAATTTGGAGCGGCCCTCTCTACCAGCCTGGTGCACCAACAATTGATTCCGCACCGCTTTCCCCGCCTGGGCCCGGGCCCCTGGAGCTGGTTAGAGACGGGAGACGGGGCTGGCGGAATAATTATGCCTATTTCATGTGACACCCAAATTGATTGCCGCCAGGGTGACATTACCAGGGCATTGTTCCTCGTCTCCAACCTCTTATTACATGTTATTAGGGTGTGTGGTGTGTGTGTGTTTTTCTATTTTTTCCCATTTCAGGGAATTAATCTCTCTCTACCACCTCCTCTCTTCCCTCTGCAGAGAACCTGCTCATGGCTCCGGGAGTGGAGTGGGTGGGGGCCCAGGCAGCAGGCTCTCTCTGTCTGGTCTAGCATGGGGCTGCAGATGAGGCTGGGGACCTGGCCATGTCAGCTCTCTGGCCTAGGGTGTAAGGTGGGGGTATCTCAGAGCCAAGAGGGGCTGCTGAGCTGTGAGCCCAGCAGAGAAGACTTCCTGCAGTGTCTCTGGTCCACAGTCTCTGCTTGCATGCCTCTCATGACAGTCTGCTCACTCATTATCTACCGAGGCACATCTTCCAGGCTGAACCTTCTGATGTTCCATTTGATTTGTTGTACTGAGCTGAATGGGGCTTCCCCAGAGGCTCAGCGGTAGAGAATTCACCTGCGATGCAGGATCCACAGGAGACAGGGGTTCGATTTCTGGGTTGGGAAGATCCCCTGGACGAGGGCATGGCAACCCACTCCAGTGTTCTTGTCTGGAGAATCCCCATGGACAGAGGAACCTGGTGGGCTACAGTCCATAGGGTCACAATGAGTTGGACGTGACTGAAGCAACTTAGTGCGCATGCACTGAACTGAATGGACCTCCTCTGTGACTCCACGCAGGGTCTTGGCTCCACCCTATGGGCCTGCTCTGGGCCCTTTGCACCCTCTGCTTTGCAACCTGAGAGATCTGCAGAGATGCCCGGGCCCTCCCAAGTTTGGGCTTCTCATGAACGCACAGCCAGGTGATGGCATCAGCTGTGACTGGGCAGAACTTGATACTGAAATTAGTATATATACTGGGTTGGGAAAACAGACTTTGGCAAGAGGTTGGCCAAGATTCAGTTGAGCAGAGAGGGCTTTGAACAGTCAGTGCCAAGAGAAGGCAAGGGTTTTTATTTATAGTTTGCCTGTCCCATGTTATAAATACCTCACTGGACCTTGGTTTGTGATGTACTGGGGGTTGGTTTTTAAGTCTCTTCCAGGGCAGAATAAACGCAAACCTTCATTTGTCCCTGACCTCGCCACACCATGAATGGAGAGGCTAGGGTGTTGGGGAGAGAAGGTGGCTGCCGTCAGGAGGCCGGGCCTCTTCCTTAACCCCAACCCCGAGGTGCTGTGGGACCTTGGACAAGTCACTGATGCTCTCAGGCCTCAGTTTCCTCACTTGAGTGATGGTCTGTAGAGTTATCGTGCCTCTTGAGTTAGACAAGCTCAGAGACCTTTGGTAGGTGAATTAATGTCCTGGCGCCTCAGTTTCCTTATGAGTAAAATGGGGCTAATGGTTCTTCCATCATAAGGTATGTGGTGAGGGTTGGTGGGTCAATCTGCAAAGCATTTAATTGATGTGCTGCATATAAATGTCTCTTCCCTTCCTTCTCCTCGAATTCTCTGCCCCCAGCCCTGTGAGAGCAGTTTCAACCCTGCCCTTCCCTCTTCTAAATGAGGAGTTTAGGGCCTCAAGACATAAAGCCACTTGAGCGCGACTGTGTAGCTCAGCAGCCCTGAACCTGATTTGGAGAGAGGCAGCATATGAGAATGGTCAGGACCACCTGTGGTCTAAGCACCTCAGGCCTAATTCCAGCTTTGCCATTTACTGTAATGGGCCAAATGGCATCACCTCTCTGTGCCCCAGTTATTTAATCTTTAAAACGAGGATAATAATACTACCCTCATAGGATTGTTGCGAAGTGCAAACAAGCTCATGTTTGAGTTGATATCATGTTAACTTTGTGACCTGTAGCAAGTTACAGAACCTCTTTGTGATCTTGAGCAAGTTGCACAACTTCCTTGTGCTTCTATCTTTTCCATCTGCACAATGGGAGCAATAATAGGACCTATCTCAACAGGTTGTGGTGAGGGGAAATTAATTTTCATAGGTAAAGTACTTGGAATAATGCCCAGAACACCAAAAGCCCTCTATTAGGGTTTTTCTAGTCGCCATCATCATCATCATCATCATTTTTATGAGGTCTCTGACCTTCAGACCCCACAATTAGATCCACCACTTCCCCCAGCTCTCCCGTCTCCACCCTGGGTTTCTCAGGCTGTGACCTCCCCACTCTCTCAAACCCAGGGCTGGTGACCCTCCCAGCGAGGGACTGGCTGATTTTCAGACCTCCAATGCCTGAAATGCGCCAGCCTGAGATGTTTCCAATGTAGATGAGCCTCCAAGACTGGAGAACCAGGAGAGGGCCCTGGGTGCCCCACAAAGTGGTGGGGGGCGGTGCTGAGGGGAGATGAGGCGGGCATGTCTGCTAAGCACCTCCCAAGGGGCCCCTGGCCTGAGTGGTGGAGGGGGCCCAAGGCCTTCTGGGGCACCTTCCTGTCCCTGAAGGTCTGAGTGGGCATCCAGGCCTGGAGAGAGATGGGAAGGGAGGTTTGGGGGTGCATGAGCTGCTCTTTCAGAGAAGGCAATGGCACCCCATTCCAATACTCTTGCCTGGAAATCCCATGGACGGAGGAGCCTGGTGGGCTGCAGTCCATGAGGTCACTAAGAGTCAGACACGACTGAGCAACTTCACTTTCGCTTTTCACTTTCATGCGCTGGAGAAGGAAATGGCAACCCACTCCAGTGTTCTTGCCTGGAGAATCCCAGGGACGGGGAGCCTGGTGCTGCCGTCTATGGGGTTGCACAGAGTCGGACATGACTGAAGTGACTTAGCAGCAGCAGAGCTGCTCTTTCCTTGAGCCCTGTCAGGCCGCCACATGGGTGCGTGCCTGCCCCTCCTCAATTCTGGTATAGCACTGGTCCAACCAGGAGTGCTGTCCACTCAGGCAGGCCCGCAGCAGACAGCACGGACGCTTCCCAGAATCAGTGGTTCCCTCCTGCCTCCCCCAGGCCAGCTCTCTCACCTCAGAACAACCCTGTGAAAGGACAGGCAGAGTCCAGAGTGGTCCAGGACTCACCCACGACCACACGGTAGGGCAGGGTGCCCTGGCCAGAGCCCCGGCTAGGGACCTGTGGGCCCAGGACTATTTGCCCACCCGGAAGTGGCCCTGCCTCACCCTGGGCTCCTCCCCACCCAGCCAGCAGCTCCGGGAGGGCAAAGCCTATATATAGAAGCCTTTAAACACTAAGATGCTCTGACAATTAAAATTCATAATTTATCCCGCAAATGGCCTGGGGTTGCGAGCTGGCCGGAAGGCTGGCAGCTCTCGAGACCAGCTGTGCTTGGAGGGGTAGGCGATGGGGTGGGCAGAAGCGTCCCTCCCTTAGGTGGCACAGTGTTTGCCCAGGACCACACAGGGGCAGCTGCCCTAGCAAATGGGCAGGCAGCACCCTCCAGCCCGGCCGTGGCTGAGAGGCCAGGTGAGCACCTTTGGGAGAGGACGGAGTTTCCAAGTGTACCTGGGAGATGGGGCTGGTGGCAGTGGCGGGAGGAGGGACTTCAGACACAGACACCCACACAGGCCACACACAGTTGCCTGCACACACACACACACACACACACACACACACACACACACACACACAGACACACACACAGACACACACACACTGGGAGAGGACGGAGTTTCCAAGTGTACCTGGGAGATGGGGCTGGTGGCAGTGGCGGGAGGAGGGACTTCAGACACAGACACCCACACAGGCCACACACAGTTGCCTGCACACACACACACACACACACACACACACACACACACACACACATCCTGGGGACTATACACGACAAAGGACATGACCTCAATTTTCTTTCAGGTTGATTTTTCTCTCCCATGGGGGTGGCAGCTGAAAGAGGAGAGGGAGAGGGAAAGGGTGGGCTGACCGGCCCGGGAGGAGACAAATGGACGGATGCACAGCTGAGGTTCAGCTGCCTGCCGGCTAGCCTCAGTCGGTCCCAATTTCTCCTGCCAGAGCTCAGCCTGGGTGCTCACCCCTCCTCTCAGGGTTTCCTGTGTCCTCACCCCCCTGTGCCAGGAGGCAACCCTTGCCCTCCCCCGGCTCTCAGCAGAGCCCTGGAGGATTAGACTGGCCAGGGAAGACCAAGTTCCCCCCATTAACAGCTCACACCTTAAGCCATTATCAGCCATTCACACCTCAGCAGGGATTAGCCTTGGAAAGGCAGAATGGAGGATCTTTAAAAGGAGTCCAGGGACCTGGGTCAGGATTTGGGGTAGGAGAGAAGCAATTAGGAGCCCCCAGATGCTCTCAAAGCTTCCAGGACATCAGTCGCCTCCACCCTGCACATCTTTGCCCTCATCGTTCTCTTGGCTGAAAATGCCACCCCTCCTGCCCCCGACTTGGCCGGTGGAAATGTGTCTGGGTTTCAGCCTGACACCTCCTCCCTGAGGCCTCTATAAAGAGCCGAGACCAGGAGTTGGGAGCTGTCCTGGGAAGCTGGCCCAGCAGCTGTGGTGGGGGCGGGAGGCCCTCTGTCCCTTGAAGCTGGGCCTGGCTCTCCTGAGCTGTATTGGCCTCAGCCCTGCACTATGGACTGTCCATCTGGGGGACCCAGAAGTCGGGGGGGGAGCAGCAGAAGCTCCAGCAGAGGGAGAAACGGACAGAGGTCAGCACACCAGCAGGGCCTGGTGGGGGGGCACCCGAGATCCAGAGGGACCCCCCCGCCCCTGCCGGAGGTGAGCCCTTCTTCCTGGGGACTTGCAGGCTTGAGCAGCTTGGGGTGAAACACTCCTGGGCTGGATTCTGAAGGCTGAGCGGGATGCCTCCAGGCATAGGCAAATGGTCTACCTCTGCTGTGGGAAAAGGCTCCAGCATGGTGCGACCCTCGGGAGCTTTCCAGAGGGGCCTCACTCCAGCCCCACATTACCCTACTTTCGGCCACGTGGTCATGGCTGCCTCTGAGCGGGCACGCTTGCCACAAACGTGCTCTATCATTTCATGAAATGAATCCAGCTACTCTATGTCCTGGAGCTGAAAGCAAAGAAGGGACTTCAGAGAGGCAGAGATTTGGGGACAGGGCAAGTCACGAAGAAGCTAAACCTTGCCCTGCCTCCAACCTTCGGTGACCCAGCATAAGTCCCTTTCTGAGTAACTGACCCACCTCAAGGTGTGGTGGTGGGAACAGGATGTGCTCATGGCCCAGGACGTTTGACCAGGTGGCACTAGTGGTAAAGAACCTGCCTGCTAATGCTGCAGATGTAAGAGACGCAGGTTCGATCCCCAGGTGGGGAAGATCCCCCGGAGGAGGGCATGGCAACCCACTCCAGTACTCTTGCCTGGACAATCCTGTGGACAGAGGAGCCTGGCGGGCTACAGTCCATGAAGTTGCACCGAGTCGGACACAACTTAGCACGCACACAGGAAAGGGGAGTAGAGCTGAGCGGGGCCCGAGGCAGACTCTCTGAAGCCCTGTCTCCTGTCCCAGGTCTGTCTCCCTCCTCCCTCACTCCTGCTGCAGACCCAGCCTGAGGAATGTAGGGTGGCAGGACAAGACAAAACGTAACAGCCTCATTCCTCAGGGAGGGAGCAACCTGTCACAGCTGCCCCGGGTCACACAGCCAGGCTGAGGGCCCAGGGGGCCAGGCATCCCGGGGAGGCAGTGGGCACCTCTACGGCAAGTGATCTCATGGCTGCATGTGCTGGGGATTTCCCTGCGGTCCCTGAGGAACACTGAGTGGGAACACCATGAAATATTGATACCGTAAACCAAAAATAACTGAGCCTTCCCTCCTGTGCTGCAGTCGACCCCAAATTAGGCGAGATTCTAGCATAGACAGTGGCAGCAGGCAAAGGAGGATGGTACGGTGCGGAAACACTGAAAAAATTCAGTGTGTATAACATACTATTTTCTGAAAGTTGGGGAAAGGGCTTTGTCTGATTTAAGCGGCAAGGTCGTACCCCATTGGGTCAGCGGGTAAAAAAAATCCACCTGCAATGCAGGAGATCCAGATTCGATCCCTGGGTCGGGAAGATCCCCACTCCAGTATTCTTGCCTGGGATATCCCACGCAAGAGGAGAGGACAGAGGAGCCCGGTGGGCTACAGTCTATGGAGTTGCAAAGGGTCTGACACCACTGACTAAATACATGGACACATGGACACAGATATACCTACATGCAGCTACCTAAGTTCTAGTGCCTTCCCTCGGCCTTGCTCTGCTGGGACACGCCCACCTCTCCTCTGGCTCTGGCCTGGCCTGTGTGTCTGAAAGAAGTCCTGTTTCACTCATGGTAACTCTTGGCATAGGCAGCCTGACTCACAGGATCAGGAGGCTCTGCTGCCTCCTGGCTTTGGAGCCAAGTCAGAGTCAGATGTATTCCCTTTTGGAAGCCTCCACCTTTCTCATCTATAAAATGGACAAGAAATATCTCTTTGAACGCTGGGTGAGGGTTTCTAAGACGGTGTGGATAAAGCCTAAAACCTGGCCTGTAGCAGGTGGCCTGTAGCTGTTAGTCCCACCTGTTCCCTAAGTGCAGGCATCTGATCAGTTTCCGTGGGTCGGGCTGCGTGTGTGGTAGTGGCATGCCCACACCCCCAGGAGCCTCAGATGCTGCCTTAGGAGACAGAATGACCCCTGACCTCAGGGGTTTTCCAGGTCCACCCATGGGTCATCCCATGCCTCTTCAGTCTCCATCATCTGTTCCCTCCAACCCTGAGCCCCAGGATGTGTGCTTAGTCGCTCACTTGTGTCTGACTCTTTGCAACCCCGAGGACTGTAGCCTGCCAGTCTCCTTTGTCCATGCAGATTCTCCAGGCAAGAATACTAGAGTGGGTTGCCATGCCCTCCTCCAGGGGATCTTCCCCACCCAGGAATCAAGCTGGGGTCTTCTGCACTGCAGGTGGATTCTTTACCAGCTGAGCTAGTGGGGAGCCCCAGGGGAACAGCCCCAATGGGAGGCCCCAGCTAGGGATGCCACCCTCAAATAGATCCTTCCAGTCCCTATAGAGCTGCAATTTGGGGTCTGAGCCCCTACTGCTCTTCATTCCCTACATGGGTTTGAACATGTTGTTGACTTTCTAGCTGGAGAAGATCCAGCTTCTGTGAGGGAACCCTGGTATCCACCCCTCACCCCCCCACCCCCATACTGCACAGCTGGGGAAAAGGCAGAGAGGGGAAGAGTCCTCCAGGGCACTCTGGAGTGGCTGGTGTGGGGAGCAAGAGAGCCGGACCACATCTGCCCCTGACGTGAGTGGCAGGCTGGCCCTCTGCAGTGCGGGTCTGACGGCACGGCCGCCCCCACCGCTCTGGGGTTGGGAGGACACAGACAGGCTGATGTGGGCTCTGTGCGCTGCGGCCAGGCACGGCTCTCCTCTGCCTGCTCACCTGCCAGCCTTCCATGTTCATTTCCTTTGTATTTATTGGGCCAATTCTTAAACTCTTGCCCTTGTGGGAAGCCCTTCAGGGGGCAAGGATCCAAAATAAAACACTGATTAAAATGTATAAAACACTTCTCCTGGGCCGCTGCAGGAGTAACCAGTGGGATTGATGGTGCCAGGGCAGGCGGGAGCAGCGTGTTGCTCACTCAGCAGGTTTGGTGAACCCCTCAGACACCAGCCTGCCAGCATCCCTTGATGACAGGGACCCCACGGGGGTGTTAGATGGGGCGACCAGGCCCAGTGTGCTGTGCCAGCGTGCGAAGCCATCTTAGCCCCTCTAGGCCTCAATGTCCTCATCTTCCAGGACAGTCGCACATAAAAGGTGAAGGAAGAGGCAATTCGGAAGATGTGTCTTTCTGTAACTGTCCATTCCTTTGTGGGTGTAACTGCCAGGCCTGCCACCCAGGCAATACTGACCAGCTTTTTATCAACGTATTTGAATCCCCCAGGTGTCTCTTTGCTCAGTGGACCTGCTCCAGGGTCAGCCTCATCAGAGTGACTTCAACCCCTGCAGAAACTCTCTCATGCACACACAGTTCCTTCCAGAGAACATTCAGTGGAATCTTTTCTGTGCCACACCTTGACCTGAGGCTGCAGACTCACCATCTGCCCACAGGCACTTCACTGTCTAGCAGGTGGGATAAACCCCATGAGGGTTTGACCCAGGATTAAACATAAGACACCGGAGAGGTGCCAAGTGCTGAAGCTTTGGAGCATATTTCCCTCTTTGCCCAGGTCACTAGGAAGCTCCAACCTTTTATCATTACACAGGATTTTGTGGCATTCTTTCTTGACTGGCTTGTCTCCTTTAACTTTATTTTCTTATCATCTTGTAACATCATTTTGCTGGCCATTGGCTCAAATCATTTTTAGAATGAGATGTTATACACCAGTTACATAATGTCATTACTCATAAATGTAAGGTGCTTCAGAGTTGTGGGCAAGAGATTTCTGATTGAGTAGATCAAGGATGGCTTCATGGAGGAGGTGGCCTTTGGGGGTGGATGTCACAAAAGCTGCTGGGTCAGTGAGGCTGGGAGAGATCTCCAAAAGGAGCTGGCTGAGAGGCAGGAATGCACAGGATAAGACTGGGATGCCTGGGTGACTTCACTGGGGGGAATGGTGGGAGAGGAGGGAGATGGGTAGGTTGAGACAAGGTGGTGGGGTCTTCAGTGCCAGATTCTTGTCTGTGTGACGGGCTTGCCAATATCTCAACGTACGCTGTGCACTCACTGCCCCAATTCTCATTCTTTGGCATCCTCTCCAGAAGCCCCCACCCCACCCACCAGCCCAGCCCCTGAGCTGGGTGCTAAAAGTCCTATTTACCTCTCCCGGTCCCCAGGCTCACACCATGCCAGCCCCAGCTGCCATCCCAATTACTTATTGATCGTCTGTCAGGATGTTTGCTTTTCTGGTGGGTCACTGGAGCGTGTGTGACTGTGGAAAATGGCCTGATTGGAGTGGGTGGGGGAGGCCAAACCACAGAAAACTCCAGAGGGAGAATGAGAGGGGATGAAGGAAGCGGTGGCGGTGGACAAAGCCCTTGAGAATAACAAAACTTTGCAGATTTCATAACATGTCAGTGACACTAGGAACCCTCTCTGGTTAATCAGTCACTTAGTCGATCAACAACCAAGGAGTGCCTGTCAGTCCTGGGAGACCCTGGAGCACTGGGAAGTGGGTGGTGTCATTGAAGTCTGACAGACCAGAGCCTTGGTCCCCAATCTACCTCCTCTACTGGCTGGGTGTCCTTGGGCAGCCGTGAGCTCTCCAGGCCCCAGTTGCCTTAAGGGTTGAAGTGTGGGTGACAAAACCTGTAGCTTTAGAAGTGGAGGCTGTGGACAGGTGTGGGGAGGAGCTTGGAGGGATGGGAGAAGGCCCTGAGCTGGGGCAGGGTGATGGGATCCTCCCGGCCTGAGCACCCCCTTCCTGCAATGAGGCCCCCTCAGGGCCACGGGTGTGGGCTATGTGGATGGCAGCAGAGCCCCAAAGATGCCAGGCTGGGTGGGATGGATCTTCACCCCACGAACAAAAGGGCTTCAGCTTGGACCCCAGAGACCATCTGGTCTAACCTCTATTGTTCAGGGAGTCCATACTAGTCCTCCCAACCCCCTAAGTACTCTGCTGGGCCAATTTCCCATGGGGTGGAACAGAGATAGAGGATGGAAGAGCGTTCTGGGCAGAAGTGGGAGCAAGTGGCCTCTGAACCCACTAGGAGAGAGCAATTGTGTGTGGGGACACCCGCAGCCTGTCCTCAAGCGGATCTCCCTAGTCACCACCACCCAAGTCCTATACATTCCTCGAGACCCAGCTGTAAGAAGCCTCCCATCCCCAGTGCTACAATGTGGGGCTGTCTGTGCCATCCTGGGCTGTGGGGGTCTGACTGCTCCCCCATCAGACAGGACCCTGGTACTCAGAAGACAGTGACTGGAACCTGGAGAGACAGACAGATGAAGCCTGGTTGAAGGGGGTGGATGTTCTTTGGAGGGAAGTACACTTCCAACTGGGCATCAGAAAAAGCTTCTCAGGGCAGTGGACTCTGAGTTAGGCCTTGCAAATGGGGTTTCCACACGTGAGGGAGGGGCGTTCCGGGAGGAAAGAGGAGCAGGAGCCTGAGCTCAGCAGCCTGCCTGGGTGGGTCGCCATGGGGACCTGAAGGACTGTGAAAGTTGCAGAGGTTCCATGGGGAGGCCTCAGGGCTGGGTCCTGGCTTTCTGGAAGGGGGTGCCCTCCACTGATCCAGAAACCCCATGGGGAGCAGACTCGCAGACACTGGCAGGAACCACTGGGTATGCTGGTTGCCCAGGGTTCTTGGCTTCGGGCTCAGCTCATTGTTGATAGGGAGGGGGCCATGGTCTCTGTGCCTGGGAATGTTCAGGCTGAAGGCCAAGAGGGTGGACCCCAGTAGCCTCAAAAGCCGTTTCCCAACTGGGGCCCAGATGTGCTGCTCTGTTGGCCATTCCTAGAGGCCTCAGCCTTTGAGCCCCTTTGATCCCCTCTGTGAGCCCTGAGGGCATCATCCCTGATGAGCACCAGGGGAAGCTGAAGCGCAGGGTGCCAGGTGGGGGGTGGGATGCACGCTGGGAGTCCCACTGCCTATAAATGTAAAATGAAAAGGAGGTGGATACAGCCTAGGGTGCCAATTCCAGGGTCACCAGAAGTGACCTCACCCCATCCATGAAGCCACTGGATGCCAGGGATGTGGGACAGTCCTTTAGAAGGGCTCTAGGCAGGGTAAGGAGCAAGGGGGAAACAGCATGGGGTGGCAGGAGTTCCTCTGGCCTCGATATCTGGACCTCACTGTGTTGACAATCCCGACAGGTGTCATATGCCACTCTGGAGCCCTGCCTCTCTCTCTGGGTCAGGGACATCCTGACGGGGCAGGAGGGCACAGGGGCACGCAGGGCTCGGGGCGGGAGACCAGCGATCACTGTCCTCTAACCACCTCCTCTGTGCTGTGCTTGCTCCTGGCCGCAGGTGAGCGAGAGGATGCTGGCGGGGGGCGCGAGGAGCATGCCCAGCCCCCTCCTGGCCTGCTGGCAGCCCATCCTCCTGCTGGTGCTGGGCTCGGTGCTGTCAGGCTCGGCCACGGGCTGCCCACCCCGCTGCGAGTGCTCCGCACAGGACCGCGCGGTGCTCTGCCACCGGAAGCGCTTCGTGGCGGTGCCAGAAGGCATCCCCACCGAGACCCGCCTGCTGGACCTGGGCAAGAACCGCATCAAAACGCTCAACCAGGACGAGTTTGCCAGCTTCCCTCACCTGGAGGAGCTGGAGCTCAACGAGAACATCGTGAGCGCCGTGGAGCCCGGCGCCTTCAACAACCTCTTCAACCTCCGGACGCTGGGGCTTCGCAGCAACCGCCTGAAGCTCATCCCCCTGGGCGTCTTCACCGGCCTCAGTAACCTGACCAAGCTGGACATCAGCGAGAACAAGATCGTCATCCTCCTGGACTACATGTTCCAGGACCTGTACAACCTCAAGTCGCTGGAGGTCGGCGACAACGACCTCGTCTACATCTCCCACCGAGCCTTCAGCGGCCTCAATAGCCTGGAGCAGCTGACGCTGGAGAAATGCAATCTGACCTCCATCCCCACCGAGGCGCTGTCCCACCTGCACGGTCTCATCGTCCTGCGGCTGCGGCACCTCAACATCAATGCCATCCGGGACTATTCCTTCAAGAGGCTGTACCGGCTCAAGGTCTTGGAGATCTCGCACTGGCCCTACCTGGACACCATGACCCCCAACTGCCTCTACGGCCTCAACCTGACGTCCCTGTCCATCACACACTGCAACCTGACCGCTGTGCCCTACCTGGCCGTGCGCCACCTGGTCTATCTCCGCTTCCTCAACCTCTCCTACAACCCCATCAGCACCATCGAGGGCTCCATGTTGCATGAGCTGCTCAGGCTGCAGGAGATCCAGCTGGTGGGCGGGCAGCTGGCCGTGGTGGAGCCCTACGCCTTCCGCGGCCTCAACTACCTGCGCGTGCTCAATGTCTCCGGCAACCAGCTGACCACGCTGGAGGAATCGGCCTTCCACTCGGTGGGCAACCTGGAGACCCTCATCCTGGACTCTAACCCGCTGGCCTGTGACTGCCGGCTCCTGTGGGTGTTCCGGCGCCGCTGGCGGCTCAACTTCAACCGGCAGCAGCCCACGTGTGCCACGCCCGAGTTCGTCCAGGGCAAGGAGTTCAAGGACTTCCCCGACGTGCTCCTGCCCAATTACTTCACCTGCCGCCGCGCCCGCATCCGGGACCGCAAGGCCCAGCAGGTGTTCGTGGACGAGGGCCACACGGTGCAGTTCGTGTGCCGGGCGGATGGCGACCCGCCGCCCGCCATCCTCTGGCTCTCGCCCCGCAAGCACCTGGTCTCGGCCAAGAGCAACGGGCGACTCACGGTCTTCCCTGACGGCACGCTGGAGGTGCGCTACGCCCAGGTACAGGACAACGGCACGTACCTGTGCATCGCGGCCAACGCGGGCGGCAACGACTCCATGCCTGCCCACCTGCATGTGCGCAGCTACTCGCCGGATTGGCCCCATCAGCCCAACAAGACCTTCGCCTTCATCTCCAACCAGCCGGGCGAGGGAGAGGCCAACAGCACCCGCGCCACCGTGCCTTTCCCCTTCGACATCAAGACCCTCATCATTGCCACCACCATGGGCTTCATCTCTTTCCTGGGCGTCGTCCTCTTCTGTCTGGTGCTGCTGTTTCTCTGGAGCCGGGGCAAGGGCAACACGAAGCACAACATCGAAATTGAGTACGTGCCCCGCAAGTCGGACGCAGGCATCAGCTCCGCTGACGCGCCTCGCAAGTTCAACATGAAGATGATATGAGGACGGGGCGGGGGGCAGGGACCCCCGGGTGCGCCGGGCAGGAGGAGGGGCCTGGCCGCCCTCCGCGGGCTCCCCAGTCCTCCCCACCTCCTCCCAACCCCTCCGCACACACACTTTTTCTCCCTCCCACCCCGTCCCCTGCTGCCCCCGCCGGCCCTCACCGCCTGCCCTCTTCCTACCAGGACCTGAGGAGTCCAGGCCTGGGGACCCCACCTACACAGGGGCACTCGTTGACAGACTGGAGCCGGAAGCTGACGAACCAACTTGATGCGGCACAGTCAATAGTTCAATAAAAAAGTTACGAACTTCCTCTGTAACTTGGGTTTCAATAATTATGGATTTTTATGAAAACTTGAAATAATAAAAAGAGAAAAAAAAAAAGCTATTTCCTATAGCTAGTCGGAATGCAAACTTTTGACGTCCTGATTGCTCCAGGGCCCTCTTCCAACTCAGTTTCTTGTTTTTTTCTCTTCCTCCTTCTCCTCTTCCTCCTTCCTCTTCTCTTCCCCTGTGGGGAGGGATCACTCAGGAAAACAGGGAAGGAGGTTCCAGCCCCACCCGCCTGCCTGCCCACCCTGCCAGGGCGGTCCCCAGGAGCAGGTTGGGTGGTGGGTCTGGGCCCAGCTCTGAGCTGGCTGTTTGCAGAGAGCGGGTGGAGGGGACAGGGCTGCCCAGTGGGGATGAGGGCCTGTCTGCTGAGCTGCCAGGCAGCACTACTGCCGGGGGCAGGGGGGCCTGGCTCGGGTGTGGCTGAGACTCTGGACAGGGGCTGGGGTCCTCTGGAGGACAGCACAGTCAGTGGAGAGAGCTGGGCGCCGAGGCCTAACTCTGGCCCCAGCTCTGCTGCCGACTTGCTGTGTGGCCTCGAAAAGGTCATCAACCCTCTCTGGGCCTCAGCCTCCACATCTGTATAAATGGAAACGCTACTCCCCGCCCTGCCTACCTCACAGGGCTGTTGTGAGGAATTGATGAGATGATGTATGTGAAACACTTTGTAACCTGTAAAGCGCTGTGCACATGTGTGGGTGACTGTTCTCATTATGGTCATTATTATCTCACTGTGGGGGGCAGGGCTCCTAAGGGATCTCCATGGGGTCAGGGTTGGGGGCATGGCCAGGGGTGGGCCACCTCCATGGACTTCCAGAGGCTTTGCCCAGGACAGCTGCCCAGCGGTGACCATAAGCTTTGCCTGGATGGCTGGGGCTCTAGACCCCCAGGGGAGTCCTAAGCCCATGAGCATCATCACTTCCACCCACTCTGGTGTCGGGTCCCCCCAGGCAGAAGCCCCTTGCAGCTGACCTGGACCTATCCAGGGACTGGGTACACCATCTCTTTCCAAGGCTTCTTTCCATAAGCATTTATCAAATGCCTGCTTATGCCACTTCCCGTGTAGAGCACCCAGTCTTTGAGGCTGGGAAAGGCAGTTCTGGGGCTGTCCTGAGGACTGCCTGGACCCAGGTCACCACCCAAGTCTTACCTCATCTTCCACCAGGCTTTACTCTGAGCTTACCCTGGGCTTTGAAGGGTTCCCAGTTTGGGATTGGGCTCCACCTGCATGTGAGCTGACCAGGAGAGTCAAGCGCCCTGTTCATTCACACCAAACCAAGACACTCCAAACTCAACCCTGGAAAGGGCTGTTCCGGGAGACAGAAGTGTGAAGAGCCAGGCAGGTCACCTTATAACTTTCCCGGAATGCATGGGCTCTAGAAGCTGGGGCAGTAGCTCCTCCTACAGACCACGTGCTCACCCCCCACCTCTGCTGGACAGGGAGGGGCCCTGGGTTCGGAGATTATTGCCTTCGCCACTCCAAGTTTCCCCTTTCTCCTCAGGTACTCCATGGATTGTGCCCCACAGTAGGCCCAGGGCGACCCTGCTGCCCATTAACCCTTGGACTAGGGGAGAATCCAGTGAAAGGAACCCACAGGCACAGGCTTAGCTGAACTTGGGGGTGAGGGGAAGCAATAGGCAAGTCAGCCTTTGGCAACAAGAAACTTCCAGAATGCAGCTCCTCCAGTCAGAGCTCCTCCTGGGGTTCACACCCCCCCACCCAAGTTGGCATGAACTAGGTAGCAGCATGCCCGGTGAAAGTGAAGGTGAAAGTTTCTCAGCCGTGTCTGACTCTTTACGACCCCATGGACTAGGGTCCGCCAGGCTCCTCTGTCCATGGAATTCTCCAGGCAAGAATACTGGAGTGGGTAGCCATTCCCTTCTCCAGGGCATCTTCCCAACCCAGGGATTGAACCCAGGTCTCCTGCATTGCGGGCAGATTCTTTATGATCTGAGCCAGCAGGGAACCCCAACGGCATGCCTAGCAACTTCTAAACCAAGCTCTGGTCGGATGACAGGATGAGCAGAGTCTGGTATGGAGTCAACACCCAGTCACTCATTCATTCAATTTACAGGCATTCCCAAGAGCCGGCTCTGCTCCAGGCTCCCAGCTGGTTCGGTCTTTGTACACCTGTCCACATCTCCCAACCACCACCCTAGACTGTCCCTGGCTTTGGGGAAGCCTCAAGCCCTCTGAACTGTGGTTTTATCCCTGAGAAGAAATAGGATCCTCTCTCTCTCTAGGATCCTAGGATGTTGGTGTGGAAAAGGTGGCTGGTCCCTGGGGGACCTGGGGCAGCCTAGACTAGCGATGATAAGACTCTGAGGTTTGGGGTCAGGTCTGAGTGTGAGGTTCTATTCTAGTATTTACTAGCTGTTTGGATTGTTTTTTAACCCCTCTGAGCCTCTTGGTCTTCTCATCTGTAGCATACAGACAATCTTATGCAGGTCGTTAGAAGGTGAAATGAGGGAGCGTAGGTATATTTGTTGAGTGATGTAGTGCCTGTGCTGTGGTAGGTCGTTTCAGTTGTGTCCAACTCTTTGGGACCCCTTGGACTCTAGCCAGCCAGGCTCCTCTGTCCATGGGGATTCTCCAGGCAAGAATACTAGAGTGGGTTTCCATGCCCTCCTCCAGGGGATCTTCCCAACCTAGGGATCGAACCTGGGTCTCCTGCTTCTCCTGCATTGGCAGGTTGGTTCTTTACCACTAGCGCCACCTATGTAGTGCCTGGCACTCAGTAAAACCACTGCCAATGGTGGGGATGATCATTACTGTTGAGTCCAACTCTGCTGATGAGCCAGGACCAGAAAAGGTGGGAGCTTAGCCAAAGTCACACAACTTCTCAGTAACAGGACCAGTGTTGGAAGTTCTAGAGCCACAGACTTCTTAGCCTGACTCAGGGCTTCTCAGGACCAGGTCTGGGGACCCCCATCTGGCAGGAGACAACTTTGGGGAGGCCAAGGGGAGGGAGAGGAGTTGTTGAACACGGTGGGCAGCATGTATGCAACAAGAGGCTAGTGGTCTCACATGAGGCTCAAGAACCCAGGAGCCCTATCCATCTCCAGAGAGACCAGAGCACAGGCTCTCCATCACCCCAAACCTGATGCACTGACAGACACTGTCCACATGCAGAAGGCAGCCAGGGGATTGTTAGTTAACCCATCTAGGGTTCCGGGATCCCTGGGGCCTCACCAGGTTCTGGTAAGAGCAGGACCAATGTCTTCTTGGCTATTGGGAAGGAACTGGACCCCTGAGGAAATTCAGGACATGGGAAAATTGTGAGGTTGTTTTCAGATGGGGGAGAGAGTCAGTTCAGGGGAATGTGAGCACCCTGGGTTGGGGGACTGGGTTGGCCCAAGCAAAAGAACCTGGACACTGGGAAAAGTCCATGCTGGGAGCTCAGCAGCCTAGGTTTAGTGTGGCCCTTTCCTAACCATGGGACCTTCACCTAAAGAAGACTGAACTCAACTGCTGAAAATCCTGAGATTTAAGGTGGAATAGCATGGAATGTCAGGCTGGAGGGGCTACTTTCTCCCCAACCTCACAGCCTCCAACAGAGAAAGAGTAGGAATGGATACCACTCACTGCATGGCCCCAGTCTGCCTCAGGCCCAGTGGGGTTGTGGGCTCAGAGTGTCCTTCCTCATCAAGCCCTACAGGATACTGGCTGCTCTGCTCACGTTTCACCCTGGGTCCAAGCTACTGGGGAAAAGGCAAGATACTGAATCCTGAGAGTTTAGCCTGCTTCCCAGAAGACCAAGGCCAGAGACAGCTTCTAGCAGGAGACAGCAGACCATAAAGAGAAGGGGTGATAAGACTGGGAGCCTCCCCTTGGATAAGCAAGTGGACTGGGCCAAGGATAGCATTGAGCAGGGGGAGTATTAGAGGGAGCAGCAAACGCTTTGCCCCCCCCAACCCCAACACGAGTGTACCCCTCAGAGATGGAAAATAACCTGCCTAGAATCACACAGCCGAGTGGTGTTTGGGGCATGGACTTTGGAGTCAGGCAGACCTTGGTTCAAACACCATCTCAGGTGTGGCATCTGTGTGGTGTACAATAGTGACCACTTTTATCAGCATGATATTGTTATGGACAGGCAGAGAAGTGGTGGTTGAACTACTGTGTGGGGAACACGATGGGGATCCCAAAGAGCTGGAATTCCAGTGGGGTTGGGGTAGAAACCAAACCTGGTCATATCCTCTGATTTGCCACTGGAGGCTTAGGGCACCATGTGGGGAGGGCGGTAGCAGACTCTAAGCTCTCACCCCTGACTGCCCAGGATGGAAAAAGAGTGGCCAGAGGAGCAGTATAGACCCTGGGCAGCTATTAAAGAGTCCCAGGGGACCTTGAGCCTTGAACTCAGGACCTGAAGTCGTGGGTCATGAGGTCCCAGGAGCAAGGTCAGAGCAGAGCAACTGGAGTGAAGTGATTTATTGGGGCCTTCACAGAACCTGCTTCCACATTCCTCAGCTTTCCTGCAGCTCTCCCCCATTTGATGTCCTCTGATGACATGATAGCCTGCACAGGGCTGAAAGTCATCCTCAGCTCCCATTCCAAAATCCAGCTTCAGCTGCCTTCATAATCTTCCTTGCTAGGATCTCTGATCTCTCCATTCATAGCCTCCAGAGGAAAAAAATCTGATTGGTCACCGGCCAGCCAATGTATCAGCTGCCTCTGAGTCAGGTGCTCATCACCTGTCCAATCAACTGATGCAGGGAGCTCCACCTCATCCAGACCGAGTCTGTGTAAAGACGGTACAGAAAGCCTAAAGGACTGTATCAGTTATCTGCTGTTGCTCTCCAAAACTAAGCAACCATTCATTTGTTCCCAGCTTCATAAGCTGGGCAGGTTTGGTCAGGACCGCTCATCTCTGCTCTGCCTGGTGTTAGTTAAGAAACCCCGACTGGGGCTGAAAGGTCCAGGGTGGTTTCTGGTCATGTCTGTTGTCTCAGCTGGGGAGGCTAGGAGGACCAGAGGCTGGCAGGCTTCTCTCTTTCCACACGGTCTCTCCAGTAGGCTAGCTGGACTTCCTTATGGTAGCTCAGCGCTCCAGGAGGGCTAAATGGAAGATGCCTGGTCTCTTGAGGCCTAGGCCAGAAGTCCCCCAGCTTCAAGTTTACTGCATTCCATTGGTTAAGGCAAGGCCCACCTAGATTGAGGGGTGGGAGGTTAGACCCAGCTCTGGGTGGGAGGTGCTGCAAAGTCACATGGTGAAAGGGCATGCTGGATGCAAGGGTCCATGTAGCCACCGATGGAAGTCATCCTCCCCAGGAACCTCCATGGAAAAAGGTGCCTTTTCCCTTTCAGGAACCGCTCACTGGTGCACAGATCTCTCTACAAGTTTACCCAGGAGCAGGGGACTAAGGGGGCTTCCCTGGTATCTCAGCAAGGCAGGAGACACAGGAGACGCTGGATCGCTGGATCGGGAAGATCTCCTGGAGGAGGGCATGGCAACCCACTCTGGTGTCCATGGAGAATCCCTTGGACAGAGGAGCTTGGCGTGCTACAGTCCATAGGATCACAAAGAGTCAGACAAGACTGAAGCGACTGAGCACGGGGGGTTTAGTGATGGCTACAGACCTATAGATGGATCTACAGCTGGTAAGTAAGAGCCAGGACTTGAGCCTAAGTTTGCTGCCCCTGGTGCATTGTCCTTTCAAACAGAAGCAGGTGGCGGGGACACCAGGGGTAATACAGCAATCATAGTAAGGGCTGTTGTTTCTCAAGGCCTGTGCCAGGCACCAGGTCAGACACTTCACCCACATTTCTTATTTTATCCTTCCACAAGGATGTTCCCGTCTGCTGCCTTTTGGATGAGAACAGAGTCTCAGGGAGGAAAAGCGGTCCTGGGGTTTCCCACCAGGAGGTGACAAAGCCAGGATTCATACTCAGGGCACAAGTACTTCATGGCCAAAGAAAGCACCAAACTGGCCTCTACTTTGAGCCACTCTAGACTCAGGCTTCTCATCTGTGAAGTGGGTACAGTCCCATCGCCTCCTCCAGCCCCTTTCCTTGGTGGGATGGGAATGATTTGGTGAGGGAGAGTGTGTCTTGGCACAGGTGGGTGAGTACATGGGTGGGGGTCACGATCAAAGCTTCTGCTGATCAGTTCTCCCTCCTGGCTCCTAGTCGACCAGACGTCTCTGTGGGCTCCTGAGATCAGAGCATGATACACAAGGCCCAGCAGCCTGTTCTAAGGACCCAGCAATTTGGCCCTGGTACCTGCCTGCAACTGGGGACTACAAGGCAGCGGCCGAGATCAGTAGCCATGTATCTAAGCCCTGGCTCTGACTGCCTCAGGGAACTGATTGCTTAGCCTGTAAGGGGATTTACAGCCTCCTCATAAACCTATTATGGCTCATTCTATACTCCAGCCCAGGCCAGGTGATTTCTGGGCCTGGGAAGGCTAGGCTGCGGACTTGAGGGCCACGGAGACTGAGGGATGCCCCAGGGTCTCAGCCCCAGCCCCCTCCTCTCCCAGTTCCTTCACACCCCACCCCCCGTGCCAAGTCATGCCCTGGATGTGACCCCAGCAGCTGTCCCTGTATCTCCCACCAGCTCCACCCTGTCCCTACCCCCTCACTCCCAGTCACACTGCCATGGAGACAGCCAGTTCTGGTGACGGAGTGACAGGATGCCCCGGGGGAACAGAGGAGGGGGAAGAAGCTGGGGATAAAGCTGGAAGCAGAGGAAAGAGAAAGCCAGGCAGGCAAGAGGACTGCCAACGCTCTCAGTAGTCATCCGCTCCCAGGGTCCAGAGCTGAGCCCAGAGCAGTGATCAGCATGACTGTCTCCCTGTTTGATGATGACAAACACGAGTCTCAGAGAAACTTAGCCATTGTGCAGAGTTGCACAGCTAAGACGCCTTGTGGCACCTCCCAAGGCGCAGTGTGTGCTCCCATTTTGCAGATGAGCAAACTGAGGTTCAGAGATGGGGAGTGACAGGTCCGAGGTCACAAAATGAGTCAGTGGTAGCACCAGCTCTGACTCAGCTGAACTGGGGGGTGGCAACCACTGTAGCATCCAGAAAGCTTTCCCATGGGAAGCACAAGGTCAGGCCAGCCCCAGGGGGCACCCAGCCCCAGAGGAGAGGGGGGGCAGCTGGAGGCCCTAACTTTGCTCTCCAACCAGCAGAGATTTACATAGCTCATTAAAAAATACAGCGTCGTAAAGAGGAGAGACACAGGCACAGTAAACCTTCATCCCTTCCATCGCCTGCCAGCTCTGGAGCCTCTTTCAGGTCACGCCAAGGGCGCAGGGAGCAGCCCCAGCTGGAAGGGGTGTGCGGCTGCCCCGGGCAGCATGGAGCCAGGTCAGAGTGAGGCTTTCTGTGTGTCTGTCTGCTGGGCTCTGTCCAGTGCCCAGCACCGGAAGGGGAAGACACTGCTTGGTGTGACCTTGCACCAGTCCCTGGGCCGACCCTCCCAAGTGCCTGAGAGAGGACAATACCAGCTTGGTCTCCCCACTCCTTTCCAGCTTCAGGGTTCCCCCCCAGAACTCAGCAGTGTCCCCTGTCTCACTTCCCTGCCCCCACACTGCTGCTGAGGCGAAGCAGAGTTACAGCCCTCTAGCACAACGACATTTACTGCCGAGCCCTGCGCCTGGGCCCATAAATCCCCCTGGCCATGCGCCATACCGACTGCGCAGTCACCTGGAACAGAGGCCCACGGGGCCTGTAGGCCCCTCCACTTGCCCCAACCCTGGCCACCTCAGGCCCACTTACCCAGTCCCCCAGCCTTCCTCAGGTGTCTCTCAGTCTGGAGCTGGGACAGCCAAAGCCCCCAGAGGCCCAGCCATCAGAGCACCCATTCCCCACACATACTCCGGAGATCACCTTATCTCCTCCTTGGGGAGGCTGCCCATCTCTTGCCACTTGGGGTGCACCCCTGTCCCTCTGTGTCACCTTCCTCTCTCTGCACAGCTAGGGTTGGACCAGATGGACCCCCAGAGCTCGTCTAGGCAGGACAGCCCAGGAGGAGTGGGACAAGACCCTCTGCCAGAGAGTCCAGGCGGACCATAGAAGTAGGACTGTTGGAAGTCTCTGCCACCTGAAGTGCCAGGCAGGGCTGCCTGGTCGGCCACTGGCTGGCACCTGGCTGGCCAGGAGCCAAGAGAACAGCTGTTTCCTTTGTCCTGCCGGGCAGCTGGAAGGGACAGGGACACGGCATGCTTGATGGGCTCCTGCAGTTGCCCAGAGGTAGAAAGGACTGCTGGAAGGGTGGGCTAGATGGGAGGTTGTTCTCAGGTGAGGCAGAGGGCTAAAGAGGCCATGATGGGCTCCCAGGTCCTAGCTGGCCCCCAGCCCTCCTCCCCCAAAAAGCAAGTTTCCCAAACACACTGGCAGGCAGGGGAGGATGGGGCGGGGAGGCGGCTGAAGGAATAGCACCTGTAAACACCCCACAGCTGTGGAGTCCAGAGTCCCACAGGCAGGGGGGACGTAAGGGAAGGTTACCACTCCTGCAAAGAGAGCAAGCAGGGGAGAGAAAAGGTAAGTTCCAGCTTTTCGAGGGTCCCAAGGCCCTCAGCTCCAGGCCCCCTGGCTCAGTTTTAGGAAAATCTGTTTTGAATGCTTCACACCTGCCCTTCCTTGAAGCCTTCCCTGCACCAGGGGCAGAACCCCCTATCCTGGTGACTCTCCGTGTCCCTGGGGGAGGGAGAGCAGACCTGAGAGTGAAGGGTTGGGGAAGCTGAGGTGGGTGTTCTGTAGGGTGCCATGGGGCAATAGGGAGCTATGGTGGGTGCTTGAGCATGAGAGTGACATGACACGTCTCAGTCTATGGAGGAAAGATTTGGGGTATGGGAGGTGCACACTTCTCTGCTACACACTTGCACACACATACACGCACTCCAGTGGGCACACGTGCACACCGCAGAACTCACATTTATACAAACCCATACACTCTCCTACACAGACAAGCAGCAATTTATGTGTCCACACACAAGCCTTTCTCCTGAAGCAAGCAAGTACCCTCAGTGTACATTCTGGTACAGATAATAGCTGTTCACACTGGTATACCACAGTGGCTCCTCTCACCCGAGCACTCACACGAAAGCACAGATCTACAGGACAGCCCCCTCCCGCAGCTCACAGGTGCACCCTGGCTGAGCCTCCACCAACCAAGCTCTGACCATCTGGATCCTCCCAAGGGTCCACGCCCCCCTCCCGCCGCTTCCCTCCTTCCTGGGATCACAGGGCGCCCAGATCCGCTCGGTGCTCAAGGCTCCCGCACCCTGCCCACACACGTGAGCCCGCGCACGTGCGCGGGCGGAAAGCAGCCCAGAGCCTCGCTCCCACCCTCGGAGCCGGGGGCCGGCCAATGAGAGCGCACCGGGAGCTGTCTCCTAGGCGACCAGCTTAGGACTGGGAGGGGCCGGCCTCGAGAAGCTTGGCCGAGGGACCCTCCCTTTATCCCCACGCCCCACTTCGGACCCTTGTGCCCGGGGCCCTCTTCGTTACAGGGTTAGAAGGCACGACTAGGCTGAGGGCAGGAATGGTAGGGGTTCCTCAGAGGCACCCAGATACTGAGCCCAAGATAAATCACTGTGGTGCTCGTCCACCTGGATGGGAGCGGCAGGCCAGCATCCTGGCCAGAAGTGCCTCCCGGGACTAAGCCCAGAAGGTTTGTGAAGGGACCTGACTCAAAGACTCTTGGGGAGCTTTTAGGACCCAGTATGGTTTCCTCGCTCCAGAGGGTTCCCAAGAGCTTGCATTGACCTCCTTTTCCTGAAATGCCCAAGTTCCTTCCCCTCCAGACCTCCCCGAATGTTCTTCCCTCTGCTTAAGAAGCTCCCTATCCCCCGACCCTTCCCCTATTGTGTATGCACGCGCGCGCACACACGCGCACACACACACACACACACACACACACACGTGCTCACTTTTTTTTTCCTGGCAACCTTTGGCTCATGGTATAGGTCACTTCCCCAAACAGTGCTTTCCTCATCACCATTGCTGAATTCCCAATTCTGAACCAATCCCCTGGCCTAGGGCCTGCCAGCCCTGGGATTAGGCAAAATCATACCTTGAATATTTGAATCACATTGAAACACAAAGCATTCCAAGAGGTGAAGGCTGGTCACAGTGGCAAGTGTAGGATGTCAAGAGTGTGAGATCTGGAGCCAGACGACCTGGGTCTAAATCTTGGCTCTGCCACATACCAGCTGTGTGCCTTTGGGCAGGTTGCCCATGTAACTTGTGAGGATTAAATTAGATCATGCCTGCAAAGCACTTCAAATGGTGTCTGGCACGGAGCAACTGACCAATCAGTGTTTACTTCTACTGTTATTATTCTTATGGACTCCCCGTTATATATATTGGCACCTTCTCAATTCAGCTTCCAGCCCCCAGCCTTCATTCAGGACATTCAGAACAAGCATGGGGCTGTGGACCAGGAGACTCACAGGTGGTGAGCTATGCAGGGCTTGTCCCTGACACACAGCCAGACCCATTCCAATACCGGGTTCCCTGCCCAAGATGGAGACTTGTTCCATCAGGATAGAAATTAAGAGCCCATGGTGACAACCAATCATAGCTCCAATACCAGGTGCCCTGCCCAAGCGGGAGACTTGTTCCATCAGAGTAGAAATTAAGAGCCCATGGTGACAACCAATCATAGTTGTCTTTCCCTATTGCATAGACAAGCTCAACTCTCTGCCTCTTTCTCTATGTTTAGCAACATTAAAAACAAGGATAGGTACTTCCCTGGTGGTCCAGTGATTAAGACTTCACCTTCCAGTGCAGAGGTTGAGGGTTTGATCCCTGGTTGGGGATCTTAGGTATCACATGCAGCCAAAAAACAAAAAAGCATTAAAAAACAGAGGCAATACTGTAACAAATTCAATAAAGACTTTAAAAATGGTCCACATTAAAAAACAAAAACAAAACAAGCACGTTTTCTAATGGGCATTGTAGTGAGGTTCTGCAGGGCTTTCACCTTCTCCAGCTTGTGACCCACCTCCTGCTCACCCTGGGTCGGGCCTGTGGTTCTCAGCCTTGGAGAGAGCTGCCAAGAGAGCTGCTCATTCCACCTGCTGGAAGGGGTGGTTCCGCATCAGGGAGGTCTCTGTCAAAGGAAGGGGCTTCACTCAGGACCCCACCATCACTTTTATATCTTATTGCCGAAATCTTGGCTCTCTATGAACCGATGCAAAACAGGAACACAAAGACAGATTATGGAGGAGAAGGAAAAAGTGGTTTTATTACTTTGCCAGGCAAAGGGGGAACACAGTAGACTCACACCTCAAGACCTGTGCCCCTCTCCCTGGTGAGTCAGGAAAAGTTATATAGTCAAGCAGGAGTATGTGATAAGGATCAAGGCAGTAACAGTCTTGCATTCTTCTTTGTTCTGCAGTTTCAATAGGGTGGGGTTGCTAACAGGATTAGGATGTATGCAGGGTCCCAGGTTTTCCAGTAGTCATGTATGGATGTGAGAGTTGGACCATAAAGAAGGCTGAGCGCCAAAGAATTGATGCTTTTGAACTGTGATGCTGGAGAAGACTCTTGAGAGTCCCTTGGACTGCAAGGAGATCAAACCAGTCAATCCCAAAGGAAATCAGTCCTGAATATTCGTTGGAAGGACTGATCCTGAGGCTGAAGTTCCAATCCTTTGGCCCCTGATGTGAAGAGCCAACTCAGTGGAAAAGACCCGGATGCTGGGCAAGATAGAGAGGAGGAGAAGGAGCAACAAAGGATGAGATGGTTGGATGGCATCACTGACTCACTCAAATGGACATGAGTTTAGGCAAACTCCGGGAGATGGTGAAGGATGGGGAAGCTGGGCATGCTGCAGTCCATGGGGTCACAAAGAGTTGTACCTGACTGAGCAACTGAACAACATCAGGGGTCCTAGATGGTCTATCACCTAATGTTGATGAGCCTCTGCTTCAGGTGGTTTCATTGCTGCTCCTTGCTTGATTAGCAACTGCTCTTCCCTTTGGAACTCTGAGAAGGTCATGGAAGCTGCTGGAGTCTTGCCTACAAAGAATGGGGGACAAAATGGTCTTGTGCCCAGGAGTCCCATGGGGCCCTTCTTGGCATCTGTCCCACACTCATTTGTCCAGGATTGTTCATGCCTACAGCCATTCTGAAATCTCACTTCTGCTGTGTCTTCTTGGGCCTCCCTCCCTGCTCTGGGTCAGGTCCTCGCCCAGATCCATTGCTTCCTGTCTGATCCAGACCACTTGGTTTCCCCTCTCTGGGTTTCACACACCCCATCTAGAAAATGGAGTCATAATTCTTGCTGTTGAGCACTCTCTCTCTTCCTCCTTCTCAACATATTCATTGAGCACCTCCTCTCACCAGGCACTGGGCTAGGCACCAGGAATGTTCGGAGGAAAGTTTCTGCCCAGCTTAGAATCTGATGGGGGAGCAGACGCCAGCCAGCCAATCACTCAAATAATACATATTTAAAAATTGTGATCAGAGCAGCAAGGACCAGACCTTATGAGGACTCACACGGGATGGGGTAGGAGTGAGCTGGTTCACAAAGCCCTCTGCAGCCTGTTCGACCACAGTGACAGTGGTGATGAGAGTAGTCACAGCTCCAGCCGCCATGAGGGCCCCGGGTGTGTCCCTGGGCCTCAGGTCTCCCACGGTAACTCAGGGCCTAAGCCCTAGTGGGATTGTTTTCAAATGGTCAGCCCCCCTCCTCTCATGCTCTGCCCCCGCCCTGGCGGAGGGCAAGCAGCGGCCCCCCACTCCCTATTGCAGCAAGACCTCCACTCTGCCCTGCTCTTCATAACTGGCTTCCGGTGAGATGCATTGGAAGTGGTTTGGCACACCCAGCTTTAGTTCTCCTCTCCGCACTAATCAGTCAGGCAGCCTGGGGCACAACACCGCACTTCCCCTTAGAACGGTGATAGTCATTCCCACTTTGCAGGGGTGCTGGGAAGCTTAGAGACAAAACCCGCAGAAGGTACCTGCTTGTGGCATGTGCCCAGTAGGCGTCAGCTGTTGCCCTTCCCTGGGCCTCCAGGGTGGATCCATGGAGGCTGCAGGGGGGTGGAGGGCTCTTGGGCTGGGGTATCCAAAACAATTTGAGTGCAATGAACAGAAGTCCATTTAAAGATGTTCTTTGACAAGGGGGTTGTCATCAGGATTGCCATAAGGGAGTCTAATAAGGGAGTTGCCGTAAGGGAAATTCATCACAGGAAACCGCTTCTCTCTCCTCTGGGTTCAGCCTCAGGATGCACGGTGGCTCAGGTCACCTGCTCCTTGCTCTGCTGCCCAACCAGGGGGTGTCTGACTGAGCACAGCTCCCTTAAGAGGGCAAACTCAGCTCTCCACGACCACTCACTCAGCCTTTGCTTTCAATTCTAAATTCCCAAGAGAAACTATGATGGGCCAGGATTACATGCGGTGTCCACCCTTGGTCCAATCAGCTGAAGCAGGGCCAGAAGATATGGAAGGCCACCTCTTTTAGGCTATGGGCTGGGTGGGGTCTGTAAGTAAGAGTGTGAGTGCAGTGAAATGGTGACTTTCTCTAGATCAGTGCGGTTCTCAACCCTGGCTGCACAGTGAAATCACCAGGGGACTTTTAAAAACTTAAAGCAACTAAACTGCTATTTAACTCCCACTCTCAGGGACTTCCTTGGCGGCCCAGTGGTTAAGAATTTGCCTTCCAATGCAGGAGACACGTGTTCAATCCTTGGTTGGGGAACTAAGAATCCACATGCCATGGGGGCAACTAAATCCATGTGCTCTCAAGCCTACATCCAGCTGGAGAGAAGACTGCATGCGAAAGTGAAAATCCCATTAGCCACAACTAAGACCCAATGTAGCCAAATAAATAAGTAAATACTTAAAAAATAAAAAAAAAGAAACTTTCTACTCTCAGAGATCCTGACTTCACTGGTCTGGGTGCTTCCTGAGTAATAGGATCCTCGAGTTCCCCAGGTGACTCTAATGTACCGCCAGGGTGTGGACCACCGCGTACAAAACTTCCCAGGGTGGGTCCACACCAGGGTGTCGTCTATTCCTCTACTTTGGTCTCATTTTAGGCCAGGTGAGACATTTACCCTGCATGGCCTAAATCAGTGATTCCCAAGTCATCCTCCAGATAAGACAAGGTCAGAATGCTGATTCCCAGGCCCAGTCCAGCCATACTGAATCCAAATGTCTGGGATGGTGCTGGGATGCTCTGCTGATTCTTGTCACCAGTCAAGTTGGGAACACTGGGCTGAATGGTATTTTGCCACCTATCCATGCTCCTGACATGTCATCATGGTGGGGGGAGGGCATGGACATCAGCTTAAGTGCAATGAAAACTTCCCTGTAGCGGAAGAGGAACTAGAGAAAGGAGCTAGAAAAGGGACTGAAGTCCCACACTGCACAGTAGTCATCAGTAGATGCCAACCTGTGTCCTCTGGAGAGAAGTAGGTGATGGGAGCAGGTCTGATGTTAGGCAGGAAGTTAGAAGACAGCAGTGAGAGGTGGCCCCTTCAGCTAAACATCCAATGGCCACCTAATCCCACCAAACAATTTACCAGCCTCACCCCAAATGTGCCCCCATCAGTACTCCAAAATAGTTGGGGTTCTGCAAGAACTCCCCACTGGCCAATTGGCAGGACTCTCCCTATAGCACATGCTCACGCTTCACACTATCGTGTACTAAAGTAACCTTTAGTGGCCACTGGACTCATTAACTGCTCATAGATATTACATGAATACATACATCTGAGACTGAATTATGGGAAGGACATGCACAGTAGACCATCTTGTTATATAACTTGCAGTTGTCAATCAATGACTCCCTGGATTATGCAAATGACCTTGCCTTAAAAACTCTGTACCCCGGCCCTCCAGGGCCATTGTCTCCCCTGGCCTGGCCCATCTCTCTCTTGAAGTGTTCTCTCTGTTCTTTCTTTCCTTGACTTCAGTAAACTTTCTTGCAACAGGTAAGACCTCAGATTCTTCTTTGTATCCTTACCAAGAACCGAGGCCCATGGGAGGAGGGGTCTCTAGACCCCTCCGCTAACACTGATGCCCCAGATTTCTGTGTTCAAAGAATGGAGTGGATTTCAATTGTTCTGTCTGCTTTGTGTGAGGTGCCTACACCCCCAACCATGTGGTATGACTAGGAACTGCTGTCTTCTTATGGACCCACCCCCTGCACATGGCCCAGCTTTGCAGAGGGTGTCAACACAAGCTCGGCCAATCTGTACCCAACCCACAGCTCCTTGCTGGTGTGAGTGGACAAGAATTTGGCATTTGCCCCAAGTGTGGCTAATCAGAACCCTTCTTTAGGATATTTGAATTTGAGAACTAGAGAATGCCAATATTGGTTTTTCTCTGGAGTTGAGGCTCGGCAATGTGAACCTGGGAGCTACCAAGAACCACATGTCCAACACACAGAGGATGCCAAGAGACGCAGAGGCAAGCTAGAGGGAGTGTTCTTGATTCTGCCTTTCTCTGTGGTCCCTTGAGCCTGGCTCTCAGGTCTGGACCCCAATAACTATAATAGTTAGTAGTTTTGCTACCACATGCTATGGACTACTGATTTCCCCTTCACGCCTTCTTAGATAATTCCACACTTTATCTGAGGGTCTGTTTCTTGTCATGTCAAATCATAGGCTCAATCTCATCTTAGGGCCTGTTTCAGTAGATTTCTGCCCTTTCCCCCCAAAGTATACTTTGAATGTCAGGTTACAGAGAAATGGGAAGAAACAAATGCACAATGAACTGACAGGTTTCCCTACCCTAAGCTGAAAACCATGTGTCTGTGTCTATCTCTACCAGGAGCTAGGAGGTCTCTCATCTCTGTTCACCTTCATGTATCTGCTCCTTTCTCTTCCTCATTCCCGGTAACCAAGCTTTCCCCTCACTCATCAGCATGCTCTTAGCTGAGCTTGACCACCCACCCCGAGATGGTAGCCCCTGCCTGGAGCCAACACAATCTCCAGTCTCAGTTCCCTGCAGCTAACCTAATCTCTGTGCCCCAATTTCAAATTCCCATGAGACACACTGTGATTGGCCACATTTTAGTCAGGTGACCTCAATCTGGCCCAGTCAGCTGGGGCTTGGGGCGGGCTGCAGTGGGAACAAGGACCCACCCTCATTTACCAGATCCAAGACTCACCATCTCTGGAATCCTGAGACAGGAGGGAGATCACTTTTGGATAACCTTAAATAAAGCCGCACCATCTCCCTGAGAGCGCGCTCCTCAGCAAGTCAAGAAGAGGATGGGAGTTTCAATCAGGGGGTCAGCTGATTCTGCCAGCAGGGCCTAGTAGCTGGCAAGAAGGGACAAGCTGAGTGACCCTCATCCTCACCCTTGAGGCAGCAGCTGCAGGCCTGTTTTGCATCCTGTCCAGATATTTCCAGTAAATAAACATTGACGCTTTCGATATCATGTTAATTTCACAGGCGGCTGCTCTGCTGACAGTTTCCACACTCCGCCAGCGCCTCTTGTCAGTTTTATACTCACAGGCAGACGCCAGCCCCTCTTGCAGGCCACCCAACATTCAGACAATAAAAACAAATGGCTCAGAAAGCCCTGATGGAGTGACAGGAAACAGCATAAGTGCCTAGGCTGGGGAGAGCAGCCCTGTGCAGGGTCCTAAAGTTGACCATGGCAAGGCCACAGGGCTTAGAAACCTACTAGTGTAATCTTGGTCAAGTCTCTCCACTTTTCTGGGCCACTGTTTTCGAATCTGTGAAAGGAGTTAATATGCAGCACTGCTTCTCTGGGACCTTGACTGAGAGTCTTGAGCAACTTCTGACTCTTAAAGACCCTTCTTAAACTTCCAAGGGAATCCAATCCACATGATGGCTATTCCTTGGATTTGACCTTCAGCCCAACTCTTGGAGGCATTTGAATTGAGACTTATTCCCACTCTGCAGGGCTTCCCAGGAGGCGCTAGTGGCAAAGAACTCGCCTGCCAATGCAGGAGATGGTTCAATCCCTGAGTCAGGAAGATACCCTGGAGGAGGAAATGGCAACCCACTCCAGTATTCTTGCCTGGAAAATCCCATGGGCAGAGGAGCCTGGTGGGCTAAGGTCCATAGGGTTGCAAAGAGTCGGACACGACTGAAGCTACTTAGCATGCAAGCCCATTCTGCAGATGGGATAGCTGAGGTCTAAGGCAGGGCAGTGATTGGCTCTGCGTCATAGGGAAAGACAGGAGTAGAGCCAAGACAGCACCTGGGGTTCTTGCTGCAGCTGCTCTGATAGCTGTCAGCCACATACGCCACAGCCCTAGTTCTACAGGGATGGTGGAAATCAGAGACCTCTGCCTTGTCCCAAGCCTAGCTGAGCCAGCCGCTGGAAGCATTCTTCCTAGTATTCATAATCATGAGGTCTCATGCATATGCATAATTCATTCCTATTACAGGCTAAGCTGAAGGGTAGGGTCCTCCTGTGCTCCAGGACCCTGCCGTCAGCCTGAGTTCCTAGACCTCTTTCAGGGGGCCCACCAATAGCCCCACCTTTCCCCTTGCCAGTGCACACTGGGAGCTGAAGGGTGCAGCTGGCCAGGGGACTCATTCTGGGTGCCAGGATGACTCCCCTCTTCCTCTGGGTGCTACTGTGGCTGCTTCTATACCCTTCTGTCAGGTGGGAAGAAACCCTTGCCTCATCTGACCCAGTCCTACCACACATACCCCCACCACATTCTTAAGGTCTAGGCTGGCGCCTAAGAAGGAGCAGGCTGAGGCTAGGTCACAAGCAATTACAGTGATAGCCTGCCTCCTTGTCTACCATCCACTCCCTGAATGGAGGCTTCATTGGCCAGGAGGATCATTGTAGCCCCAGGGTGGTGACAGGGGGCAGGAGGAGACTTCTTGGCCTTCTAGATGGCTGTCTAGGGAGGCTCATGTGGCTGTCTTCTCTGGGAGCAGGGCTCTAGGGCCCACATGGCAGCTCACACCCGCACACTCCTGGCGCCTGCTCCTGCTCAATAAAGACTCGTTAATGGACTAAAGTGAATTAGAGTCATTAACACTGTTATCAGAGGCAAGCAGAGGTCGGCGCCTGCCCTCCAGGTCCAGATCACAGTTTGGGGACACTGGGCAAGGTCTTCACATCCCAGCGCTTCAGTCACGACCTTCACCTGTAAATTGGGGCATAGATGCCTCCTCAGATGACTTCTGTCATCCACAGACCAAGATTCCCAAGCTCCTGAGGACAGCGTTTGAGGCTGCCTGACCTCCTCGCCTGCCTCCAGCCCCGATTCGTGTGTGTGTGTGTGTGAGAGTCACTCAATTGTGTCTCACTCTTTGTGACCCCATCGACTGTAGCCTGCCGTGCTCCTCTGTTCATGGGATTCTCCAGGCAAGAATACTGGTAGTCATCCCCTTCTCCAGGGGATCTTCCCAACCCAGAGATTAAACCCTAGTCTCCTGCATTGCAGGCACATTCTTTACTGTCTGAGCCACAAAGGAAGCATGTGCTCACACACAACTGGCACACATCCCTTATTCCCTTCACACACTGGACACCAACCTGTCACCAGCCTTCACACAGACTGCTCCCTCTGACTAAAAATTCAACTCTACTTTCCCCCTACCCCCGTGCCATGGTGCTAAACTCCTGAGCAGCCCTCAAAGCCCTGTGTCAATGTTACTGCCTCCGGGAAGTCTTACCTGACCATCCCCACCCCAGGCTGCGTTGGGTGGTCTCTCTCTGAGGCCACCTAAAGGAACCACCCAAAAGGGAGGTTACATTTTGGACAAATTTAAAAGGAGCCCCACTTTCCCCTGAGGCATTGTCCTGGAGGGCTTCTTCCTCCCAAGTCAAGAAGAGAACAGAGGTCTGGACAGGGGCGCAGTTTCTGGCTGTCATCCGGCTGTCATCCGCGGTGTAGTTATCTATGTAGGTGTCTGTCTCCTCCGCCAGGCTACCATCCTCTTGAGTAAGGCCTAGTCCAGCTCTGTCTGGCCCAGGGCTTTGTACACCTTCAGTTGGGTTTCCAGAAGAGGCAACAAAGGGTGGCTCCCAGTACTTCCTCCAGCATCCTTTCTCCAAAGGGTGTTCAAGAAGCAGGCAGGGCACAACCTTCCTCCAATTCCTTCCCCCCACCCCTCATCCCTGCCAGGCTCTATTCGGCCCCTTCAGAATCATTTAATTTTCACAGATTTTCCCTTCTTAATTACAGCCCATGTAACAAATAACAAATAAAGGGAGGAGGGAGGGAGAGAAGGAAGGAAAGCCAGAAGCTGCCGAGTTCTTACTTCCACATCCCAGGAGCTCTGAGTCTGGACAAAGGTGATGGGTGGGAGAGAGGGTGGGGGTGGGAGGTCTGCAGACTAGAGACCGGTTCTCACTCTGGTAGTTAGTGACCCCCTCCTCTCCCCTGGCTCCAACGTGAGCTGTACTAGGGCCTCTCCAGGCCAGAGACCTTCTTGGCCACGTCATGCAGGTAGGAGCGGTCTAAACTGTTCCTTTCTCCGGCTCCTGGTGATGGAATTGTCTCCTAAATGAGGAGGGTCAGTCGTGACTGCTGTTCACTGAGGGCCTTCTGTATGTCAGGCACTCTGCTCAGCCCCTACTCTGGCGCTCACTGCAACCAGCACCATCAGCCAGTCTACAGAGTGGGAAACGGAGGCCCAGGAAAGTGAAGCAACGCCCTGCTGGGAAGTGGGTCTGATTTCAAAGTCCACACTTTCCATGAAACAGTGCTATTTCCCGCACAAGCGAGCCTACCAGCTCTGAGGAATGGTTCGAGCATCTCTAGGGGACATCAGGTCACTGTCTCTGTTGCCTCAGCAAGGGCCACACACTGCTTTCTTTTTTCTCTCTGGGTTATATATGGGCAAGGAGAGCCACCAACATCCTTGCCCCTTTCTCACTGCACGTGCTGGGTGGGTGGAGATGGTCAGGGGCAATTTTATCATAAGGAATATAAAAGGTAAGCACAAAGGAGCCAAAAACAAATCCATCCAAACCCAGTTTTATCTAAAGCATTAAAGTCCTTTCATGGCCAGGTTCTGGTTTCTAATCTATCAAAGCCACAGCATCCTGCTTGGGGCGGGCAGAACCTCATTTCTGCTGGGCCTACTTCTGTGGGCTCTGGATCACCTTGCCTGCCACTGACAGGCTCTTTGGAGAAGAACCGAACCCTGAAGAAGGCATAACCCCAACCCCAGCCGCCCCAGGCCAAGGCTGATCCCCTCTCTCCTGCAAGAGCTTGTCCCTAGAGGGATCTGGACTTCTTTGATTTAAGGGGTGGGTGAGTCTCATCTGTCTCTCCCACCCTCAAAGCTCTTGGCAGCAGGAGTGGACAGGGTGGTGTTGACCTCTACAAGGGTGGGATGAAGCAGCGCGCTACTCTGCCTGTGTCTTTCCTGCCCTCTCCCCTAACCTACGGCCCCATGTTTAGCTGTGTAATGGGTTATATAGGAAAAGGCACATCTCTGCCCTTGGGGGCAGCCAGGCCAGTTGGCAGGCACATCCAGTCATGTAAGGTTTGGCAACATATCGATTCATTCATTCATTCATCCATTCATTCATTCATCAAATGCTTGTTGAACACTAACCGTGTGTCGGGCAGTGCTCCTATTGTTGTAGGCATTGGGGACACAGTGAAGAACAAAGCTGATAGAAGTTCCTGCCTGTGTCAATCTTATAGTCTAGTGTAAACATTTTCTGTAAACGGCTAGAAGTAAATATTTTATGCTTTGTGGGCCACATACAGCCTCTGTTGCATATTTGTCTTTGTTTGCTTTCTTACAGTCCTTTAAGAATGTAACATTCTTGGCTCATGAGCTACACAAAGACAGGTTACTGGCTGAATTTGGCCCATGGGCCATAGTTTGCCAGTCCTTGGTCTGGTATAATACTGTCCAGTAGAAAAATAATGTGCCCCACATGAGTAAGTAAAAACTTTTAGTAGCTGGATTTTAAAAAGAAAAATGAAACAGGTGAAATTTATTTTAATAATATAGTTATTTAAGCAAATATACCAATTATATTGGACTTCTCTGGTGGTTCAGTAGTAAAGAAACTGCCTGCAATGCAGGAGACTCAGATTCGATCCCTGGATTAGGAAGATCCCCTGGAGAAGGAAATGGCAACCCACTCTAATATTCTTGCCTGGAGAATCCCATGGACAGAGGAGCCTGATGGGCTATAGTCCATAGGGTCACAAAAGAGTTGGGACGTGATTTAGTCAGTAAACAACACCAACATCCATAATGTTATCATTTCAATATGTGATCAATATTTGTTTAATTGATTAGACACTCTACATTCTTTTTCATACTAAGCTTTCAACCTCTGTTCTGTAGTTTATACTGATAGCATATCTCAATTTAGACTCTGCATCTCAAGTGATCGAACAGCCACATGTGGCCATCAGATTGGATAGCATGAAGTTCTACGGGAGAAACAGTGAACTAAGTAAATAAGGAAAATACTCCACATATTTACAGGTGACAAGTAAATTTCCATGGAGGAAAATAAAGCAGGGAAGTAGGAGAGGAAGGGCAGGTTAGGAGTCCCTCGAGTAACTGGGCTGCTCCTAAGTCTGGGAATTTTACTCACGCCAAGGCTCTTGTAATTCTCAGGGAAGCAGGAAGTAGGAGGCCGTCTGCAGAACTGTCAAATCTTATCAGCAGACAAGAACTAAGAGATATCATCATGCCCAGCTCTTGCCCTCGACAGATGGCAGTCCAGCTCCTGCTCACTCACTACGCTGATGGGAAGCTCATTGCTGCCCTAAACAGCCTGTTCCTCCCAGCTGGGTTCTCCGATTTCACTCTTCCCCCTCTTCTTGACTTTGTACCCTGAGTGATATTTTTAAAAAGAAAATATTTCCATGTTAACATTCTTCAGAGTTAACATTCTCCCCATTACTCTTAAGGTAAAGTCCAGAGTCCTTATGGTAGTTTATACCAATATATGCTTTTTGCTATTAATGACAAAATATCAAACTATTACTGACTTAAACCATAAAGAAATGTGATGGTTTAGTTACTCAGTCGTGTCTGACTCTTGCGATCCCATGGACTGTAACCCACTAGCCCACTAGGCTCCTCTGTCCATGAGATTTCCCAGGTAAGAATACTGGAGTGTGTTGCCATTTCCTTCTCCAATAAATAAATGCACTGGCTCACAAAACCTGAGTCTAGGAGTAGGTTGGCCTTGTCTCAACTCTTCATTGACCAGAACTGGTCACACAGCCCTCCCAGAGCCAATCATTAGTAAGTAAATCGGATGACCACTCCATTCCCTTGAGCTGAGTTCAGACTCCCAGACTGCATTGTCAGGGCAAGAATGGGGAAGGTGTTGTCAAGCCCTGTCATCTACTATAGGCCTCGAGAGATGAGTCCAGCTCAAACCTCCAGTTTATCCCACCATGCCCTACCCCACACTCTGTGGTCCAGCCTGCTCTGGCCCACCAAAGTGCTACCTTTGCCTGTTAGTCCTCACACAGGCTGCTCCTTCGGCATGGAATGCTTTTCCCATTCTTTGCCTCTCTACCTTCGTCTGGCTATTTGTCCTCTAAGCCTCCAGCCAGATGCTGTGTCTATGGGAAGACTATGCCGAAGGTGTTCAGTAAATACTTCTTCTCTTTTTTAAAGAATAATTTATTTATTTGTGGCTGTACTGGGTCTTCATCGCTGTGTGTGGGCTTTCTCTAACTGCAGAGAGTGGTTCTTGAATAGGACTGTATTTGGGCACCTCTCAATGCGGAGCTGTGGTGAGCCCGGCTGCAGAGTGGGTCCACATGTCACCAGGACCTTCTAGGGAGAGACCCAGGTTCAAATGCTGGATCTGCCTCCTCCGACCTTGGGTGTGACCTTGGACAGGATTTCTCCGGACCTGAGTTGGGTTCAGGGGTGGTGGGTAGATGGGAGTGCTGGGAGCTAGGGTGGGGAAGCACTGGGTAGCCAAGGGCCACCTGCTGCCCTCTGTCATGGCAGGATCTTTGATGCCCAACGAGCTCATGTAAGGCCAGGCCTCCTCAGCGGAGAGCGCTCTGAGTCTCTAAGAGAGTGGGAGGCAGGAACAAAGCAGGATTGAAATTCCATCAGGCACTCACTGAGCCTGGTCCCTGGAGCCTCTGCGCCTTTGTTCCATTTAATCAATATGTAATTAAACTGAAATCCCAGCTTAAGAATTTCCAGCGGTGCTAAGACCGGGCTTTCCGAGGGGCTGGTGGAGTTGACGCTCCTGAGTCCTCCAGCTGTAAGCCCCTTACCAACTGGCCTGCTCCCACCCTGCCAGGCCTCAAGGTCACCTTCCCCAGCCGCTCGGCACCCTCCCCACATGCTTTCTGGCAGAGATGGTGGGACATCTGAAGGGCAAAGGAGTGCGTCACACTGCCCTCTGTCACCGCCCTGGGCCATCAGGGTTGTGGTTACCCTCCCCTGACAGCAGGGAGACTGAGGATAGGGAGGCCTTAGCAGAACTGGGCCTCAAGCTTGGCCTGCCCCAGCAGCCCATCTCCTGTCTCCTCTGTCCTCTGAGTGACCCAGACCCGGGCTCTGACACCCTTGGCTTCTGTGTGCTGAGCACCTACTATGTGCTGGATACTATCCTGACTTCCTTATGTGCATTAGCCCATTTCATCCTCAGAACAGTCCCATGATAATAAGAACCTCCTATATAGCATAGGGAACTCTAATCAATACTTTCTAATGACCCACATGGGGAAAGAATCTTAAGAAGGAGTGGCTACATGTATATGTGTAACTGATTCATTTTGCTCTACACCTGCAACCAACACAACATTGTTAATCAACTATGTTGTTTTTGTTCACTTCTAAGTCGTGTCTGACTCTGTGATCCCATGGACTGCAGCACGCCAGGCCTCCCTATCCCTCACTATCTCCCTAAGTTCATGTCCATTGAGTCAGAGGTGTTATCCAACCATCTCATCCTCTGCTGCCCTCTTCTCCTTTTGCCTATACTATACTTCAATAAAAGTTCATGGAAAAGAAACTCAGCCTCCATTTTAAGATGAGGAACTCTAGGCACACAGCCTCAGTGTCAGCAGCTAATTCGTGGCAGAGGTAGGATTTGAACCCACAACGCTCGCTCCAGAGCCTTAAGCAGTAAGGGCCTTGATGTTGGGACCTGGCTGCTAAGAGCTTCCTTGAGGAGCATGGACTCATCACCAGTAGCGGCAGGACGTCTGGGCCCCTCCTGGGCAGACCCCACACCTGCCGAAACAGCTGTTCCACAAGCCCAGAGTTTGCTCTTCAGTGAGAGGCTGAAGCTCCTTCTGGGCCTTACACACTCAGCACCTGGGCACCCCCAGTCCTTTGCACAGACTACTCTGTGTTCACGGATGTCCAGAGACCTGTCCTTGGACCGGCATTGGCCAACAGACATATAACACGAGCCATAGTCAAGGTACATATGAAATTTAAAATTTCTAGTAGCCACATTAAAGAATAAGAATTGGGTGAAATGAAATTTAGAATATATTTAACCCAATGTGTCTAAAGTATTATCATTTCAATGTGCAATCAGTATTACAAATTATTGAGCTATTTTACATTCTTTTATGGTTCCAAGTTTCTGAAATCTGATATGTAGTTTCTGCTTACAGCCCAACTCAATTTAGACCAGCTGCATCTCAAGGGTGAAGTGGCCACATATGGCTGATGGCTCCTGGGCCAGATGGTGCAGCCCTGGACAGTCACACCCTGTGACCTGTTAAAATGCTATGAGAGGGACTTTTCTGGCAGTCCAGTGGCTAAAGCTCTGTGCTTCCAATGCAGGGGGCATGGGTTTGATCCCTGGTCAGGGAACTAAGATCACACGCAACATGCAGCACAGCCAAAAAAAAAAAAAAAATGCTATGAGAAAGGGAAGATGGGATTCCTGCTTTGAGGGCACCTTGAGCTCACTCAAGCAAGGGGAGCTGTGGGAGAAAAACCTCGGGGAGGAATACTGGGTAACAAATGCATCCTCCCTTCTTTAGGGATTATCTGGGGGAAAGAGAGGGGTCAGACCCTGGGCAAGCGGACCTTGGGAGTCCAGGAAGGTCAGGGAGGTGGAGGAGTGTTACTAGGCAAGAGAAGCCAGACTCCAGCCACAGCTACATCCTTGGCTCCCTCCTCTCTTAGCAGCTACTACTCCAAGACCTGGGGGTCTCCCCAGGGGTGGAGAAAAGAGAGCTAAACCAGAGTCTGCCCTGTCTCCCAGAGGGGTGGAGAGCCCCAGGCCCAGCCTGCAGAAAGTAGGTGCTCCCTAGAGCCAAGCCCCTCTCTCCTGCCCCTTCCGCCTCAGCAGGCCGGAAGAGGCTCGTCACTTGCCCAGTGGAGCCTCTCCTCATTCCCCATGGCAAGTACACCACGGCCATAGTTTCCCTTAGAAAGGACAGCCCATGGCCGTGTCTCCAGCAAGCCAGGCCCAGTTCAGTGGCCTTGTGCCTGAGAAAGCAGAGGCTGTATTGTCCAGACTAATCAGTGCTTGGTCTTCAGAGGTGTTAGGAGTTCAAAGCCAGCACCATAAGCATCTGTGGTAACACCCCACCCTCTCACTTGAGCCCGGGAGAATGGTTCCCAGATACTTGTCAGGGAGGAAGGATCAATGAGGCCTCCAAGCTGGGGGACTCCGCACCCTGAACTCTTGGAATCTGTTCTTGGAATCTTTCACTCCTTAGAATTGTCGTATATCTTAGATTCTTCCAGTTTGGGTGTTGCAAAGATGCTTGGGATGAGAGTCTGGAAGAACATGGGTCCCTTAGAAGTGGCTTGTTGGAAGAGCTCATAACTGAGTTGGACTAAGGAGCTGCCTGTGTCTATCTCCCCACCCTCACCCTGCCCTAAGTGTGGCAGAATTTGTCTGAGGTAATTTGCCCTGCTCCATGCCAGGCTTCCCAGGTGGCGCTAGTGGTAAAGAAACCACTTGCCAATGCAGGACATGTAAGAGGTGCGGGTTCGACACCTGGGTCGGAAAGATCCCCTGGAGGAAGGGATGGCAACCCACTCCAGTATTCTTGCCTGGAGAACCCCATGGACAGAGGAGCCTGGTGGGCTACAATCTACAGGGTCACCAAGAGTCGGACATGACTGAAGTGACTTAGCACTCAAGCACACAGGTGTGCCATCCCAGAGTTTTCCTCCAGACGGACCATTACTGGGACCTCTTTCTTTCACGTGTCCTTAACACACACTTTTGTGAATGTCTGGACCCTTGACCCTGCGGATCTGGAATGTTCGGGTAAAGCTCTGCTCCTGCTCATAACCCAGCTCCCAGACTTCCTTCAGCTGGGCTGGCTCCCCACCCACAGCCTACCTCCCACTGCCTACCCTCCTGGCCTCTGATCTTAGGTCCTTGGTACCCTCGTTCCTTAGGAAGGCCCTGGGGGTTCTTCCCGCCATTCCTGTTATCCAGGCAGGGCTGCTCCAGAGAACCCCAGAAACTGGACAGACTGTCTCCCTGCTGTCCCAGAGGGAGAGGCCTTAGGGATTGTGGGGACCTTCAGTCGGGCCTCAGAAGAAACTGGCAACCCAGGCACCCAACTCCCTAAGAGAGAAGGGGACACGGCTGGCAAGACAGCTTCTCTGACCCTCTGCTCCCCACCAACCCAGGCTCCTAAATCTAGCTCTGGGTCCATGAAGGGACCGTTTTGTCCTCCTGAAAAGCTGGATAAGAAGCCCGGCAGGGAGCCCTCTGGGACCGAGCCAGCTGAGATGGCCCCAGCTCCGGAGGAACAGGGAGTGTTACGAACTGATGAAGCGCCAGAGGAGGGTTTAGAGAGGCGGGGCTTCTGAGGCCGGGGGAGAGTTTAGATGAAGGAGAAGGCAAGCGAGGCCAGTCTAGCCAACCCTGGGGCTTCTGGGCTGGCATGTCTGTCCAACGTCCACCTCCACACCCTCAATTAAGGTAGTGACTCAGTGGCAGAGCCAGGGCAAGAATGGGTCCTGGCTGGAGGGAAAAGTGTGGAGGGAGCTCATCCAGGCGGAGAAGAGCCGAAGGGAATGGACCCGGGCAGGTGACTGGGAAGCTTGCTGCTGCTGCTGCTGCTGCTAAGTCGCTTCAGCTGTGTCCGACTCTGTGCGACCCCATAGACGGCAGCACGCCAGGCTCCCCCGTCCCTGGGATTCTCCAGGCAAGAATACTGGAGTGGGTTGCCATTTCCTTTTCCAATGCATGAAAGTGAAAAGTGAAAGTGAAGTCTCTCAGTTGTGTCCGACTCTTAGCGACCCCATGGACTGTAGCCTACCAGGCTCCTCCATCCATGGGATTTTCCAGGCAAGAGTACTGGAGTGGGGTGCCATTGCCTTCTCCAGACTGGGAGGCTTATGTGCTCAGTAAAGATGGATGGACAGGCTGGATGTGTCCTCTGGTCCTGCTTGGACGTGGACATCCCTGGTAGACTTGGTCAGGGGACCCAGGACCAGAGCCTGAACACAGCTTTGCCCATGAGGGCGGCTGGTGGCTGGACTCAGGAATAGCAGCTGGTACAGCAAGGGTAGGTGGGCAGAGGGGACTGGCCATGCCACTTTGAGCTTCTTTAGCCAAAACCCCAGTGGAGATGCCAAAACAGCCTTGACATCCTAGAAGAGCTTTCGGAAAGGATGCTGTCTATGGAAGCACTCAGAATCTTGCTCAGAGCATAGGGGGTGCTCAGTATGCTGGATATGCAGTTAAATCTGTGAGCAGAACGGGAGCACAGCAGGCACCGTGTGCAGAATGGACGAATGGGCTGTGCGGTCAGGTGTGACTACGGCACGGCTTGAAATGACCAGTCCCCTGCTAAGCTGGCTTGGCCTGGACCATACCTTTTCTGGGCAGGGTGAGCAGGTTTCAGCCAGCCCCCAGGCTGAGTGTATGATGGTGCAGACCCATCCTTCTTTATTGGAGCCACAAGACAGCTGCACTGGGGCCAAAATAAACCTCCTTCCTGGAGGCGTCCCCACAGGCCGCTCCCCTCCTTCCTCTCTCCAATCCAGTTGCTGCCAACCTTTAAGGATGATCTACAGGCCGCGTGTGGAGAAAGGGCAAGTTGAGATTGAAGAGAAGGCTAAGAAAATGTGACCATGGCTCATCTCCCTGGGGACAGGCGAGAGTTGGCGACTGGCTCGGGGGCGTGACAGGCATGGTGATTAAAGTCTTCCCCAACCTCCTCCCTCAGGGCCAGTGAGGCTCACACCAATGCCTTCCCCTCAGTCTCTCCTTGGAGGGGGTTGCCAAGGAACAATGCGAGGATTCCGCCCTGCCCCAAGTGCACCCTGTCCCTCAGCTCTTAACTCATGGCCTTGCTCCACTTTCCTGACCAGAGCATGGTAGAAGAAGAGTTGAGAGAGCAGGGCTGGTCTGTGGAGGCACTGTTGGGATTTGGGGGCCAGGAGAGGTCTGGGAGACACCAGGAAGTACAAAGCTTTGCTCAGAACCCCAGGGCCTTAGCACATCAGTTCACAGCTAGAAATCAGCTCTCTACCTCAGCTCTGAGGTTCCCCAGCTGCAGCCGTTCAGGCTCACCATACCACGTTTGCTGAACTTTTATACTATCTGTGCTATTGTCCTAATATTCTTTAGGTCAGCTTACATTTTACTTGGATAAGTTCATTTTAAAAGAAACCTTTCTGTTAGTAACTTAAGAGAAAATTCAGTCTCAGTTTTCATAAACAGAAGGTAAGTGTGAAACCAAATGCCATGAAAATGATACAAATGAAAATGATGGGAAAAAAAAAAAAAAGCCAGACAGAAAAGGCAGGAGTCCTTGAGTCTGAGGCCTGTCATTTTGGGTTTAAAAGGAGGAGATTGCCAGAAGCTAGAGGTGTTGAAGGCATATCAGTACCACCTGAAGGCTTTCTCTGTTTCCAGAAGGCTTTTGAAACTAACGGAAAGTAGAACAGCCTTCTCGTCCAGTGACGATTTGATGACATGATGACATGTCCTGTGTCCCCCTCCCACCAGTCATCACCGGGTCCCTCTGCATAGGTTCATCAGGTCTGAGCCCCTGACCAAGACAATTTCAACCGTCTCCTGATGGAATCCCTGCTTCTACTCTTGTTTCTTTTGCTCTCAGCAGCCAGGGGACCCACCCACAACAACAGGATTTGTTAAAACACATGTCAGGTCCTGTCATTCCTCTCGCTGGAGCCTTCCAATTTACCCAAGCAAAAGCCAAAGTCCCTACCATGGAGCCCCATACCAAGGTCGCAGGTGCGAGGCCTGTACCAAGGCTACAGACCTGGAGCCAGAACCAAGGCCGTCTCTGGCACTGACTCAGCCCTGTAGTAACCGTTGCCAAGAGCCCCCCTGGCCCTTACTGGCCAGCTCCCTGACCCCATATTAGGTAAAAATACACACCAGAGGTGTGTATTCCCAGGTGGCTCAGTGGTAAAGAATCCACCTGCCAATGAAGGAGACACAGGAGATGCGGGTTCAAGCCCTGAGTGGGGAAGATCCCCCTGGAGGAGGAAATGGCAACCCACTCCAGTGTTCTTGCCTGGGAAATCCCATGGACAAAGGAGGCTGGTGGGCTACAGCCCAGGGGTTGCAGTCTAGTAGCTCCGACCATAGTGAGCAACTGAGCACCCACGGGCCCACCCGAACCCATCACCTAATGCCACCTTTCTGCAGGAATGTTCTTTGTCTTGAGACTGTAAAAATTGGCTACTGACCCATGAAAGGGGTCGGCTCTCCCCTGAGCCGGCCTGCTGTTCTAACCGAAGGCTCTCCTGGGTCTGTTGGGCAGTCGGCCCACTGTGCTTACAGTGGCCATGTTATCTCTGCTCTTTGTTCTTAACTCACTCCTCTCTGCAATACTCTGTGTCTGGAATGCTTTTCTAGCCCACACACAGACTACCACGCCCCTACCATGATGAGGTGATCCCTCATGAATCCTCCAGCCAGCCCTCCAAGAGCTCCCTTCATCCCAGCCCCCTAGGCCACATGACCTCCTGAGAGCCTGAGCACTTACCCGTCACTAGGCCTGGTTTCCTTTCCCCAGAATCTATCTGATCGCCTCCCTTACCTCCTTCGAATCTTGCTCCGACGTCACCTTCTCAGCATGGTCTTCCCCGATACCCCAAAACTGCAGGCACAGCCACTGATACTTTCTGTTCTCCTGATTTATTTTTCTCCTTAGCATTTATCAGTATCTCACAGGCTGTTTATTTTTCTTAATTATCTGGTTTATCAACTGTGTTCCCTCCTTTTCTGCCTCTCCCCCTTCAGAGCACAAACTTCATGAAGGAAGGGACATTTTTTTCTTAGTTACCCGATCAGGGATAGAACCCACAGCCCCTGAAGCTGAAGCGCAGAACCTTAACCACTGCACTGTTGGGAAATTCCCAAGGCAGAAATTTTTGCATTTTGTTCACTGTTGTATCCTCATTTCCTAGAAAGGGCTCAGTAAACTTTGTCAAATGAAACAAGCACTCTTATCCTTTCACCAGCCACGGAAAGGAGAACGGAATGTCCACTAGTCCCATTTTACAGATGAGAAAACTAAGGCCCAGGTCACAAGCCAGTAAGTAGCAGAGTCAGGATCTGAAGCCACACTTCAAACTTTGTGCTCCTTTCAAAATGGTATTTTATTGTGCGCTCAATTGCTCAGTCGGGTCCAACTCTCTGTGACCCCATGGACTGTAGCCTACTAGGTTCCTCTGTCCACAGAATTTTCTAGGCAAGAAAACTGGAGTGGGTTGCCATGTCCTCCCCCAGGGAATCTCCCAGACCGAGGGACTGAACTGTGTCTCCTGTGTCTCCTGCACTGACAGGTGGGTTCTTTACCACCAGCACCACCTGGGAAGCCCAGGCATTTCATTCAGGCCCCTCATATTCGAGTGATCAAGACCTTAGCCTGGGGTCACACCAGACTTAATAATAGGACATACCTGGCATCTTCACTTCTACACCTGAAGACAATCAGACTCAATGTGGAGGCTGCATGGTGACTGGCCCTGGCCTTCCTGGCCCCGGCCTCTTCCTGCTCTTCCTGCTCACCTAGCAGCTCCTTCAGGCCACATGCTTTCCCGCCCAGCCTGCTCCCACACCTGAGTCCACTTCCCCAAGCCTCCTGCCACTTGGAAGGTATGACCTGGCAGACCCCAAGATTGCCTCGTTATGGAGCTAGGCAGCTTCCTTTTGGCACAAGGGCCTCTTCCCCAAAATTGCAAAGGATGAATTGCACAAATGCTCCAATAATCACGGTAGGCCAGACATCATTGTTTCCATGATTCACATGTTCTCATGGCAGCGTGCAGGAAGCAGCTTCCTTGGGCTGGTAGTGGGGAAGGCGTTCCCTCCATCCCAGTCAGATCCTCCAGGAAGTGACTAAGCCCTTGTCCCGAGCTCCCAGAGCACGATCAGCACCTTCACACCCTCAAGAGCTGGTCCCGAGCATCTTCTGGGTGCCACACTGGTGCCAGGTCCCAGTCCCTCCCTCCCAGGACTCACAGCCTAGCGGAGAACTGAGGAGGGAACTGGAAGCCTCGAGAGCCCACTGATGTGGCCAAGGAGGATGTGGAAGCCAGAGGAGCCCCCACCCAGGAATACAGACTATCTCCTGGGGGACGTGGGGAGCCCTGCAGTAAGGAGTAAGATCAGAACACCAGCTTTGCTTTTGTCCTTTCTGCCCTGGGGATCCAATCCCAGATGGCACTCACTGCATCCATGACCATCATAGGCTGGTTTCCCCAGAAGCAGTCACTGAGACAGGCATTTGAGTCCAAGCTGATCCCAGGAAGGGAGGAGAGAGAGAAGGGCAGTGGGATGGAACAGAGAAGGAGATCAGTGCCAGTGTGGGGGACTGATGTGGGCATCGGGGAGTCTAGTCGGCCTGGGGACCCGGGGACTTGACAAGGACTGCATGAAGCACACTGCAGTGATGTCTTATTGTGAGGTGTGAGTGCTAAGTCGCTCCAGTTGTGCCCAACTCTGTGTGACCCCATGGGCTGTAGCCCGCCAGGCTCCTCTGTCCATGAGAGTCTCCAGACAAGAATACTGGAGTGGGTTGCCATGCCTTTCTCCAGGGAATCTTCTTTACCCAGGCATCGAACTTGCATCTCTTATATCTCCTGCATTAACAGGCGAGTTCTTTACCACTAGCGCCACCTGGGAAGTCTGTGAAGATAAGGAGCTGGAATATTATCCACCTCTCACCCCGCAACAGGGCCAGGCAGGGGAAGAGGGGGAGGTGGGCTGTGCAGCGTATTCAGCAATCCTAGGCCCCTGATACAGAATAAACATCTGGCAAGAAGCGAGAGAAATTCTGGTGGATCTGCAAGGGTCAATGTCTCCTGCCTGGGACAATGGGAGGAGTTCCAGGAGAAGAGAGGCCTTGGGTGAGAAGAGAGGCTCCATGGAGGGGGAGCCTCCGCCCACTCTTTCTGGCTCTCTCTCACCATTGGCTTGGGGGAGGGCTGGGGTCTAAATTCCTGTCCCTGGGAACCCCTGAGGAGAGGCTAAGCAGCGTCCCTCCCAGCCCTGCCCCCAACCCGGCCGGCGGGCCCAGGTGGAGGCTCAGATGTCGGCAGGAAGGAGAGGAGGGACAGTCATCTGTAAATGTCAGAAGGGCAGAGCAGCTTCCTGGATCCGGTTGGGGGCAGGGCTGGAGAAGGGAGAGAGAGAATGGTGAGGGGTGGGGGGCAGGTGGTCTCCTTTGTTCCTATCCTATCCCCATCAGAGACGCAGCCCCTGTAATTATTCCAGAAACCCCAGAGTGGCCAACGTCACTTCCCTGTTTTATGGGTGAGGGAAAATGAATCCAGACTCCCCTCTTTGCGGTGGGACCATGGGCAGCAGTGGGTTAATGGACTTGTCTTCCAGACTCACAGACTCTGAGAGTTTCTGGCGGCTAGCGGCATCCTTGGCTCTGAAAGTGCCTCCCCCCAGGGCTCCTCCCACATGTGCATCATCACTGACCCTCCCCCTCAGAAAGCCTGACCTCTCCCCAGGGTGAGTGCCCCCTGCGGGGTGTCCCTCCCCCTCCGTGTCCCCACCCACATCCCTGAGGGAGGAAGCTCACCACACTCGTGGGGCAGGTGCAGAGAACACTCCCACCCACTCTGGGGCATATCTGTGTGCCTGGGGCCTCCCTGGCAAGCACCCCTTAAATGCTGTGGACCAGCCCCAGAGACAAGGGTGGGGAAAGGGGCTTGAGCGTGGACTGCCAGCTGAAGCCATCGGCCTTATCATGGTGCAAAGAGTGACTCCTGCTTCTCTGTCCATTTGTTGCAGGAAAGGGGGACCCCTTCCAGGGCCCGAAACTGGGCTCTTGTGTACCACTCCGAGTATGAATTGTCCAAGGAGACACATGTGCTGACAAAGTAAGAGATTTTATTGGGAAAGGGCACCCGGGCGGAGAGCACTAGGGTAAGGGAACCCAGGAGAACAGCTCTGTCACATGGCTTGCAGTCTCGGGTTTTATGGAGATGAAATTAGTTTCCAGGTTGTCTTTAGCCAATCATTCTGACTCAGAGTCCTTCCTGATGGTGCACGCCTTGTTCAGCCAAGATGGATGCCAGAGAGAAGGATTCTGGGAGGTGGTCGGACAGGTGGTGTCTCCTTTTGACCTTTCCTGAACTCTTCTGATTGGTGGAGGCTTGTTAGTTCCCTGTTTCTTACCAGGACCTCCTGTTGTAAAACAACTCATGCAAATGGTTACTATGGTGCCTGGCCAGGGTTGGCGGTTTCAATCAGTGTGCTTCCCCTAACATGTTCTTCCTCAGGGCAGGGAGGTGGGTCAGCATCACCCTCAACCCAGGTAAGAGGGGCTCCTCCTGGGGGCCTTGCACCTTAGAGTGCTCTGGCCTGAACTTTCTATCATGAGGGACTTCTTCCGTGGACGCCCACCTTCTAAGAGGGCACCATGCCACTGATGGTCACTCTTAAGGCCTGAGGCAAGTCCAGGGGGCTGTGATCAGGGCATGGGGTGCAGACAGAGCTAGGCCTTGCAGCCTGGGGTGTCTGTCCCCACAGATGTGAGCCAGGGGCAGAGGGCAGAGTGAGGTACAGGCCAGGGCTGGAGGCTGGGGGCCAGCTCCTCCCAAGAATTCTATATTTGAACCTGGCCTTTCAGGTTCCCTAAAGGTGTATTTGTGAAGGTAGGAACCTAAAACACATTTTATTTAACAGTTAGCTTGATTTATAATGTAAGTATCTAGACATATGGTACACAGGCTTCCATTTTTACCACTGCCCCAGACCCCACAAATGTTAGGAGTGGGCCTGGAGCTGGAGGCTGGGGTATTCGACTCAATTCTCTGCTCTCTGAGATGGCATCTATCAGCAGTGTGGGCTGAGGCCACCACCTCCACCAGGCGGTGTGACCATGGGCATAGCTGTGAGCAGGCACCAGATTACAGAGCTCCCCAGCTGGTAGGGATTTGAGTTCAGTAATCAAGGCCCCATTGTAAAGATGGGAAAACTGAGGCCTGGAGGGTGCCAAGGACTTGCCAGTGATGCACACAAGCCTCGTGAGAATGCACGCATGTGTGCAAGCACAGGGTGCCACGTACACCAGTGGGGGTGCACACACACGGTTGCAAGTACATACAAGGGCAGGCATTGGTGTATGGGTGGCTTGGTGGATATTTTTCTTCTCTTCATTTTTTCTGTACCAGGGAAGATCCATCATTTCCTTTTCCTGTAATGATGTTGACCTGATTAAAATTTTTATTGGATTTCACAAAATAATTTCATATACAACATTCCCTGGGGGCTTTGCTGGAGGAGGCAATGGCAGAGGATGGCAGAGAACGAGGGGCTGGAGGAGAGGGGGTGCTAATATGAGAAGAGAGGGCGCCAAGTAGATTTAGAAAGAGGTTGAGTTGGAATATATTTCATGTGCCGCTGAAATGACCGGCGGGAGGCAGGCGGGGCAGAAGGGAGATTAAAAGCTGTGCCTTTTCAGTGCTCGTGGGAAGCTGCAAGGGGGAACATTGATGTGGGCCAGTCCAATGGCCTGAGACCATGAAGGGACCTTGCAGCAGGCAGAAAGGAGGGGTCTACACCACAGGCTGCAGGGACAGAAGATGGATGCTCACATACCCTCTCCCCTACCCCGCCTCCCCAGCCTGAGGCAGAGAGGAGAGGACCACACCACAGGCTTAAGGGACAGAAGATGGATGCTCACATACCTTCTCCCCTACCCCGCCTCCCCAGCCCAAGGAATGCTGGGTATGTCAGAGTCTGCAGGGACATTGGGATTCCAAGGCCAAAGTCAAGTAAGCTTCCAGATGGCAGGTGTGGGGCAGCCCCCTACTTGCTGTAGTGGGCACACGCTGGCCGGCAGGGTCCACCTTTGCCTTGCCTGGTCACCTGCTGTCTGAGTGACCTCATGGGAGTCTTAACCTCCTGAGACTCAGTTCTCTCACTTAGGAGGTGGAGGGGTGCTGGGAGAATTCAAGGAGAGAATGGATGCGAAAGGTCAGCCCAAGAGGTTGCCCACCCAAGGCAGCTGCTCCTTCTTACTGCTGTTGTTGTCTATTCACTCGTTTGTTCATTCTACAAACTCTCATTCATGCTACTTACCCTCTGACAGGCACCGGGGATGGAGTGGTGAAAAGTGACTGACCTTTTGGGGTTTACATTCTAGAGAGGAGACTAATCTAGTCTTAGTCACTCAGTTGTGTCTGACTCTTTGTGACCCCATGACTGCAGCCCACCAGGCTCCTGTGTCCCTGGAATTCTCCAGGCAAGAATACTGGAGTGGGTTTCCATTTCCTTCTCCAAGAGGGGAGACTGGCACCCAACAAAATAAGAAAGAAAAATAAATTGTATTTCCGATGATGATAGGTGCTACGGAAAAAATAATCAGGAACTTGGGGGTTCTGGGGAGGGTTGTGGTTTAAAGAAGTGGTCAGGGAAGGCCTTGCTGAGAAGGTGGCCCTTGAATAGAGAGGCAAAGGAGGTGGGGGGAGTGAGTCGTGTGGGTCCTGAGCTAGGAGACTATGAGATCCAGGGAACAGTGTGCAAAGGCCCTGAGGTGGGAGCATGTCTGGCGAGGGGGAGGGGCATCAAAGGACCCAGCACAGTGGAGGCAGAGTGAGTTGAGGGGGAGAGAGGAAAATGTGAGGTCAGAGAGGGGATGGAGCCGAATCAGTAAGCAGTAAGGTAAGTCACGTGGAGATGTGGGCTTTCTCTCTGGTGTGGTGGGAGCCATGGTGGGGTTGTCCTACTCCCCGTCAGATGTGTGAGAGGGTGAGTGGGGGGCTTGTTATCTCTCTTTCTGGACTCAGTGGGCGGGGTACCTGCTCCTCACACAAGAGAGAGGTGAGCCAGAGTCACCGACTCTCCTCAGAAAATGCCCGGAAGGAAGTGCAGCCTGTGACAGGGAAAGATGGGGATGGGGGAGGCCGAGGAGCCCCAGCCCCTCTGCAGGCCCCTCTGCCTCAGGCAGCCTCTCCCTGCCCTGCGCTCTAGCTTCACATTTCCAGTGCCCTTCATATCCTGGACACCCAGCCTGTCAGTTACAACCGTGGTTTTTGTTTGTACAATATCAACAGGAAGAGGAATGCCGTAGATTCGATATATGAGAATGAGCATCTACACAAACGGCCAGAGTGCCAGGCAGATGCTGGCCAGATGCCGGGTCGGGAGCCCCACCGAGGGGAGAGCCTCCCTGCAGCAGACACAGCAGAAAGCACCCATGACCGAGGAGAGAACATAACCCACCTCTGGGAGCCATGACCAGCCCGGGGCAGAGGCCTGGAGACCTGGGGCCCCCTGAGAGGGAGAAGGCCCACTCCAGCTTAACTCAGCCTGCTTCCTCTGAGTGCTACGCTGGGGGCAGTGCCAGCCCTGGGGGAGCGGGCCTGGACAAAGTCGAGTTCAGGGTCACAGTGTCTGGGTAGGGAGGAAGAAGGACTGAAGTCCAGCCTGTGTTCCACTCTTCAAGCCCAGCAGCTCCGTGTGGGGTTGTGGCCACCAGAGGAAGGAAGTCTCTTTTTAGGGCACAAATGCACTTCACGGGCCCACAGGGGCCTGCCCCAAGGGCCCTGCCTTGGTTCAACCGAGTCCCTGCCCCATGTAGGGTGGACGGCACCAGGGCTGGGCGGTGGGGGCAGGGGGTGGTCAGGGTGCAGAGATGGTGTAGGATGAGTCAGTAAAGAAGAAATCTCTGCTCAGAGTATACTGACAGGCGTCAGAGCAGGAATGCCAGGGGAGCTCATCCAGTCTCTACATCCTCAAGAAGGCAGACACCCGGAAGGTGGGGAAGGGTGGGTGGGGTGGCGCCCAAGACCAGCCCCAGCCAGGGTCTGAAGGCCCAAGGAAGCCTGGTTTAGACAATGGCAAATGGCCAGAGCCAAAGGTTTGCAGGGGAGGGAAGAGGAGGAGGCAGGGGAACCGGGTAGGGCGTGGGTACCAGCTAAGGGGCTCTCCTGGGTACCAGCTAAGGGGCTCTCGGGAGAGGTTCTCAGCAGGACCTAATGAGGGAATCAGATGATTATTTTAGTGTAAATCTCTGCCTCTTGGGTGGAGGCTGAGTGGGAGGGGCCAAGAGGACCAATGAGGCATCCCAGAGAGAGATGGGGTGCCTGAGGGGGGTGTAGTATGAGACCCACTGGGCGGAGCCAGGTTGAGCCAGGTCAGATCAGGTGGGGCTGCTGTAGGCCAGGGACTGAGATGGGTAGCTCTCTGGAGCAAAGCAGATCTGAGGGGGAGGGGTCCACTCTTTCCCACCTGCCAACATTTCCGGAGCCAGATTTAAACCCAGGCCTTCTCAGCCCCAAAGCCCTGGCTTCCTCTATCCACGGCTGCCTGCTGCCTTCTCACCCATCCCTTCCTTATCTCTGCCAGTCTCCCCACCTATTCGCCCAGGTCCCCACATGGAAATCCCTGGAGAAGGGGTCAGCACAAAGGGCTTTGCCAAGCAGAGTTATTTTTACTTGGTGCCCAGATATTTTAAAAAAATAGGCAAAGCCCATGGGGTTGCCTGCCTTCTAAGGTCTCACTAAACCCAGGATGGGGGGCACGGACCAGCCTGGCTGGCCCAAATATTTGTTGCGTTGCCGGGTAACCACCAGTTGGCCCTGCAAGCTGGCATCTGTGGAACCGAGGACTTGGAAGGAAAGTCGCACAGCCGCTGAAGGCCTGGAATCAGAAACGTCAGTGAAGTCAGGAAGCACCCCACATGTCTCCTGCGGGGAGCGCTGATCCTCCGGAAACTGCCCCCCAGGAGACAGGAGGCGTGAGATGGGATTAGTGGCTTCCCAGGGAGACCCACTCCACATGAGGCAGTTCACAAATGAGCTCACGTGGCTCTGCTGTGGGGCACAAATGGGGGAGGCCGGCTCACTGCCCCAGCTGCCCCAGCCCCCCGCCCCCGGCCCTGGCTTCTCCCTCTCTTGCTCTGGGTTGCTGCCATGGGCACCTACAGGTGTATTAGTTGTTTCTATGGGGATCTGCCCAGCCTGTGTCCAGGGACCCTTGAGCCAGAAACAAGCACATGCAGAAACAGAGGAGGCAGCTGCCTCTACAGTGAAGTTGGAGGGGCTCTGGGAGGGCCCAGCAACACCCACACTTCTGTCATCTGGCTGCCAGAAACTCCACCATCAGGGATGGGACTTCCCTAACTAAGAGATGGGAAGGACATTGGAGATGGGCCAGGATATCTTAATGCAGGGCAGCAATCTCAACCGTAATAGCCCAGGCCCAGACAGCATCCAGCTCCGGCTTGCACACCCTGAGGAATGGGGAGTTCACCACCTCAGGAAGCAGTTTGTCATCTTGAAGACAGCAGTGACTGAAAGTTCCTGAACCTGGGCCTGGCTCTTCCTCTGGGGAAAGGCAGGGACTATGGGAGAGAATGCTGTTCACATGTGAGGCTCTGATGATTCCTGGTAGTCTGCCCTCCTGTCCTGGGAGCCGCTGAGACTTCCAAAGGTGGGCTCGATGTGCAAGCTCTGGAAAACAGTATGACAATGTACAAAAATGAGGCATCCATCTCTGCATCCCAAGTCATAGCAGTAGGTATGCAGGTAGGGAGCAGCCTCCAGCTGTCTGTGTGAACTCCAGTCCCAACACCCCAGCTGGGAGACACATCAGTGGTCTTGCTTCTCTGAGCCTCTGTTTCTTCCTCTGTAGAATGGGCATGACACCAGTCCTGCAGGGGACTCTGGAACTGGGAGATGAGGAGGTTGTCTCCCTCCCGATGCCCTGGCTGTGACCCAGGCATGCCCTGTTTCCTCTGCATCAAAAGCCTTCTCCTAGCTCTGTTCCCATCCTCCTTCTTCCTTCCTCCACTTGCTGATAAAATCCTCCACAAGTGGTTTGTGTGAGCCAGTTCCCTGAGGCCTGGCCAGCTGCCCTCCGCCCACCTTCACTGCTCAGCTAAGGCCCCAGTCTCCACTCCTAAAGCCTCATCCTGACTCTCCTCCCCCGCTGCTTCCTCTTCACAGTGGTAGACACAGCTGATGCCATCTTCCTCCACACATTCCTTCCATGCAGTTGTCCTGGGGCTGCAGCCGCCTGCTCCCCCACCCAGCTCCCCCTCTTCTGCCTTGGTAGTGAGGACAAAGATCTGTCTTAGAAGGGTGCTTCTCAAGCCCTGTCTTCTAAAATCTTGTTTGTATGTCAAACAGGCACTTGAAAAGATGCCGAACATCACTAATTATTAGAGAAATGCAAATCAAAACTATAATGAGGTATAACATCACACCGATCAGAATGGAAATCATCAAAGAAAACCTACAAACAATAAATGCTGGAGAGGCTGTGGGGGGAAGGAAACCCTCTTGCACTCCTGGTGGGAATGTAAATTCATACAGCCACTGTGGATAACAGTATGGAGATTCCTTTAAAAAAGAAAAATAGTACTACCATATGACCCAGCAATCCCCTTACTGGGCATATACCCTGAGAAAACTATAATTCAAAATGACACATGTACCCCAATATTCTTTGCAGCACTATTTACAATAACCAGGACATGGATACAACCTAAACATCCAATGACAGATGAATGGATAAAGAAGATGTGGTACATATATACAATGGAATATTACTCAGCCATATAAGGGAATGAAATTGGGTCATTTGGAGAGACAAGGCTGGAACCACAGCCTATTATACAGACTGAAGTTAAGTCAGAAAGAAAGACAAAATCATATATTAATCCATATATGTGGAATCTAGAAAGATGGTACACATGAACCTATTTGCAGGGTAGGAACAGAGACACAGACATAGAGAGTGGACATGTGGACATGGTGGAAGGGGTAGGTAGGATGAATTGGGAGACTGGGATTGACACATGCTATATGTAAAATGGATAGCTGGCAGGAAGCAGCTGAATAGACAAGGAGCTCAGCCCGGTGCTCTGTGATGACCTAGAGGGGTGGGATGGGGGACGGGAGGTCCAAGAGGGAGGGGGTGTGTGTATACATACAGCTGCTTCACTTCACTGGACAGCAGAAATTAACACAACATTGTAAAGCAATTACAAAAAGTGAAGTGAAAGTCCTTCAATTTTATCCGACTCTTTGCAACCCCATGGACTGTAGCCCACCAGGCACCTGTGTCCATGGAATTCTCCAGGCCAGAATACTGGAGTGGGTAGTCATTCCCTTCTCCAGGGGATCTTTCCAACCCACGGATCGAACGAACCCAGGTGTCCTACAGTGCAGGCAGATTCTTTACCATCTGAGCCACCAGGGAAGCCCAGTTATACTCCAATTTAAAAAAAAGAAAAGATAATATAATAAATAAATTAAAATCTGGTTTGTTCTTCCCTAACCTCTGGCAGCACGGGACACATGTGATCGTGTGCCCATTGTACAGATGGCACAGAAAGAGGCAGGGACACAGTACAACCTCGAGAACCCAGGTCTTTGAGGTTTAAATCCAACTGCTGTTTGCTGGATGTACCACCTTGAGCAAGGTTTTAAGGTCTCTGGATCTCAGGCTCCTTGGTCCTAAAGCAAGGAGGAAGCTTATGGTGATAAACCATATCCTTCTCATGGGTTGTTGAGGATTAAATGAGTAAAAGCACTTAATCCAGGGTCTGGCTCCTCTTGAGTGCTTGGCAGTTGTTAGCCCTTCCCTGGGGCAGCGGCCCCGTGAGGAGGAGGCTGAACTCCGCCAGGCCACAGGCAAAGCTGGCAGCATCCACCCCACTGCAATGGCCTGGGCAGCACGATGTGTAGGCAGGGCTGAGAGCTGCAGGTCTGAGCTCCAGCCTCCACCCTGGACTGGGCAGCCCTGGGACCCAAGTGCGCAGGCAAAGTGCTGAGCTGGTCGGAGGTGGAGGGCAGACTCAGCAGTTCTGGCCTCAGGATGGGATGAACGGGCGTGCAGTTGATGAGGGACTGCCTTAAAATGGAGGTTTCCTGTGTCTGTAATTACTCCCTACCTCAAAGCCTCCTTAGCTTTAAAGGGCCAAAGCTCCATTAGCTTTTGTGGAAAGGAAGTCCAGGGTCATCCCACCCACTTTCTATCAGAGCTAAATAGCAGTGCCTCCCTGTTCCTTATCCAGATGGCCGCTGCTGTCCCTTTTGCTCTATAAAGTGCGTGTCTTTGTTTTTCAGAGGCCAGGTGACTCAGGGCTCTGCAGTCACTGGGCGTCATGGCTTCCCCACCAAGTTCCCAGGAACCAGTAGGGCTGGGTTCAAATCCTGCCCAAGTTCTTCCTAAGCTCATAGAGGTGAGGACATTTACATCCACATTCCTAGTGAGTCTTCACAAACCTCTCCCTCCCCAATTTCCAGCTCCTGTATGTCAGGTTGCCAAAAATGACTTATCCATAGAAAATGCTAGTTGCCGGTTGGAATCTTATCCAGGACCCCATGTGTCTTCTGGAAACGGTCACATCCCCCTTCCCACTCTCAATCCTTAGAGTAAGGCTGACCCTTCCCCAGCCCCAGTTGCCCATGTAACCTTTGTGTGGCCAATGAGTGGGTCACAGGCCTCTGATCACTGAGCTTGGTTCAGCCTTGGGCACATGACTCAAGTTAAACCAGTAAGGCTGCATTCTAGACTTTAATTGAAACTGATAGGAAGAAACTCTGATTCTCCTGAACTTAGAGCTGGCATGGTATCTATTGCACTGGAGCTTCCAGGGGCTCTAAAAGCAAAAGGTCCAGTTTAAGCCAACAGCAAGGAGAGAAAACAATTTTCTCATGATAGTATTTGAGCTTCTGGATCCAGCTATGACTGAAGTCCGTACCCCTGAATTTCTTGGTTACATTAGCCAATAAATTCCTTCTCTTTCTTTTTTTTTTTTCTTTTGCTTAACCAGTTGGAATTGAGTTAATGTTGTTGTTGTTTAGTTCCTAAATCATGTTCGACTCTTTTGCAACCCCATGGACTACAGCCTGTCAGGCTCCTCTGTCCATGGGATTTCCCAAGCAAGAATACTGGAATGGGTTGCCATTTCCTTCTCCCAGGGATCTTCCTGACCCCAGGATGGAGCTCGTGTCTCCTGCATTGCCAGGTGGATTCTCAACCGCTAAGCTACCAGGAAAGCTGAGTTAATATTATTTGTATCCAAAAGAGTCTTGACTAATTCAAGTATAAAAATGTTGAAAGGAGAGGGACAGAGCCCTGTGGCACAGTTGTAGTGACATCCATCTGGGCTGACAGCAATCCATGAGTCAGTAATCCATGAGCTGTCAGGGTCGACTGTTTGATCAGCCAGTTGTAGACCATGCCCTGTATTCCAGCCTCAGGGTACCATCTTGGCCTCACCAACATCAGGTGCAGAGCTTTGTAGGCACCTATAGGTACCCTGTGTCCTAGTGCCCTGTCAGGAAAAAAGATTTGGTTACCTTGCAGTGACTTATTCTTTGTGAACGACCTAGAGCTGTTTCAGGATCCCTAAACATTCTTTGTGAAGGTTTCTTGGAGGATTGGGCTGGAACCAGTGTCAGGCTTACAGACAACGACACTCAGCAGCTGCAGAGGGGCTCTCTCTGGAGACCCAAGCCAGCCTGGGAGGCCCATCCTCCAGCCCTGAAAAAGTGGGCAGAGGCAACAGGATCTGACAGCCCAGACTCGGAGGAAAGGGAAGCAGAAGGGGGAGCGGGCAGGAGAAAAAAGGGCTACTTCAAAGCTCATAAAATCACAGTGAGTTGGACTGCCCAAGATGAGCGCTGGCTGCTTCCTAAATTATGCAGATATGTGCAAATTTTATGCAAATTAGCCACGCAAAGGTGGCAGGGGGCACTTGCTGACAGCCTGGCTCTGGAGCCTTCTCAGTCAGTCAGCCTCAGTCTCGTTCAGGGAGCTGAGCGGAGGAGATGTCACTCGCCAGGCAGCAAGAAGGGAGGGGACAGGATCTGCCTTATCCCAGCTTCCTGCCAACTTTCCCTCTGGGAGAGCCCCCCCAGGGTCGGCCCTCTACCTTACACTCTGCATCTGGCTTCTGGCCTGGACTGTTAGCTCAGAGATAACCACGGATGGCAGGGCCTTTCTGGTCACCTGGTCCAACCACTCCAGTCCCATTATACTGATGAGGGAACAGAGGTCCAGACTAGGAAAGGGACCTGCCCTGTCCCTTGAGAAGCTATTGATTGACTCAATAGTCTGATCCACCTACCCGCCACCTCCCAGAAGAGTTGGCTTGTGCATGGTCAAGGTAGGCAGCCATCTATTTACTTCCTACCCCACCTCAGACTTTAAATATTTTTCTTAACTGTCACAGTACTAAGATTCTACTGTTTGTGCTCTGGGTCTTTGGGATGCGGGCAATCATCACAGAGCTTGGGGCTAGAAGCTGGCAACGTTTGGTCCCCACAGTGGGGATGCACTAGATGATCCCACTGCTTGTAAATCTGTGCTGGGCCCCCTTATTCCCTGAGAGGTAGAACCTCCTTGGAGATTATTCCAGACCTGGGTTTCCTAGCCCCACCCTGGCAGCCACCTGGACTGCCTGCATCTTCATCTTTTCATATTCTTCCTATCCTCTAATCACATTGAGAAAATAATCCCAAAAATGACTTATCTTTGTTGAACAGTTGCTTTGTGTCAGGCATCATTATAAGAAATTGGGATCCTCACAACAACTCTCTGGGTTAGAATTTATTATTACTCCCATTTCAGAGATAAGGGTACTATGGCACAGGAAGGCAAACCATTGTTCATGGTTGTACATCCGATAAACGATGAGGTGAGAGGGTTACCCAGGTGTGTCTGGCTCCAGGACACATGCTCAATGCAGTCTCCCTTCTCCTCCAGGAAGTCTGCCCTGCTTGTGTGATGCTAAAGCCATCTGCCAATGTCAGGGCCTCATTCATCGATGGATCCAGGCCTTGGGCTGCTTCCAGAACCCCTGAAGCCCCAGAGTCCAAACTCTGGCTCTGGTTGAAATTTATCTACCAGGCCTGGTAAGAGCTCTCTGGGTGGGGGGGGGCGGCAGGGCTCCCCTCTTCTGTTCCCACCAAGGCACATCCCACTGCGGTCAGGCACAGAGTTGGGCACCGCCCCCAGCCTGAAGAGCTTTTCCAATACTCAACACACAGATACCCAGTTCTTCATGTTGGACCCACCCTCTCTGCCCAGTACCATTGGAGGGAAAAAAAGAGACAGAGAAATTTACCTTGTATTCTCTTATTTGTCTCCTCACCTCCTGCTCCCCAAGGCATGAGCCAGCTCTCCAGTTCTTTGACCCTGGAGCCCAGGGATTCTCAAAGACCATCCCTACTTAAGCCTCCCAGAATGCTCTGCTTTCTCCGGGATGGAGAGTGGAGTCCAGCTGGAGGTGTCAGGAAGGCCCTTAGGCATGCTCAGGTCCAGCTCAGGGTAAGACAGATGGGGACGCTGAGTCAGGGTAGAGATGGGATCCTAACTAGGACTCCCAGACTCCTTCCTCTGCCCCAGGTGCTCTGTAGAGACTGTGTCTTAATTCACAAAGTTCGAACCTCTTTGGGAACCACAGATGCTTCTGAGAATCTGAAGAAAGCTCTAAATCCTGCCCTAACACAGAGATATGAAGGGACAAGTAAGAAAGGCCCTAGCTTTTCATCCCCAGCCAACAAATCTCTAGTCATGCTGCTTGCCCTTTAACCCCAAACCTAGCCACGGACCTACAGCCTGAGCAAACCTGAGCTCTGCCTGACTCCCCCAGTGCCTGTGCAGATTCTAGGGTTTGCTTCTCAGCCACGTGATGCCACAATGGAATGAGCTCAGGCAGCTTGTGCGAGCCCTGTGATGACCCTGCTTTTCCCAGGAGAGGCCCTGGTCCATCTGTCACCACTGACCACTTACCTGCAAGGTCCAGGTGGCCGGAGACCTGTGGGGCTCCAGACCTGGCATCATCTGGAGGGGGAGCCCAAAGGCCAAAGGGAGGTAGCCAGGGAAGATGGATGGACTTGGGCTGTGCAGTCAGGGAAAGTGACTGTGTGGCCTGGGGCAAGCCACCTCACCTGAGCTGCAGTATCTGTGTCTGTAAATGAAATCCCCGCTACCACACAGGACTGAAGGAATATAGACCCTGATGCTGGGAAAGATTGAGGGCAGGAGGAGGAGTAGGCAACAGAAGATGAGATGGTTGGATGGCATCACTGACTCAATGGACATGAGTGTGAGCAAACTCCGGGGGATAGTGAAGGACAGGGAAGCCTGGCGTGCTGCAGTCCATGGGGTCGCAAAGAATCAGACACGACTTAGTGACTAAACAGCAACAAGCATCCAGATTTCCTAGCACAGAGCCTCACATATAGCAAACATTCAGAGAAAGCAAACTCCCAGCTCCGTACTCTGGCTCGTGACCCTGAATGGTGGGCTCATCAAGTCCCAGTCAAGCCCACGCTCCCCTCTGGGCGTTCTGCTTTGCAGCCATCAGTGACTTGTCCACTCCAGTCTCCTCCTACAGCCTCTTCATGTTTCCCCTTCTGGGGCTGTCTTGGGTGAGAACCAGAGAGGATGGGTAGTAAGAGATGTGGCATTCTTTAACAGGCAGCATTCTTAACCCCACCACTGCCATCTCAGTGCCTGAAATGCCATCCTACAGGCGTCTGTTCTTGGGCTCAGCATTCAGCTTCTCCCAGCAGAGGGAGCATGCCTTCGGCCCTTCCTACTCAGGAGCCATCACGGATCAGACATTGACCTTTGGCTGAGTGGGCCCCATGTACCTCGGGACTGAGAGGAGGCCTCAACTAGGCCAAGAGAGCAGGATCATCAAGGATATTCCCAGCATCCCTCTTTGTAATAGTGAAAAACCAGAAACAACCTGAATGCTCATATATAGAGGGGTTGTTAGGTCAGCTAAGACCCATCCTTTGTAAGAAAAACCTGGAAGCAGTTGTAATCTCCCAAGCTTATGGGGAAAAAAGTAAATTCCAGGACAAGATGTATCTAGTAGGATCCTAGTTATGTTGTAAAACAGCCTCTTATCTGTGCACATGTAGGTATTTTGTGTGTAAATATAACATGTAAGGGAAAGTCTGCAAGCTACATGTCAAACTGTTAACAATGGTAAACAGTGGAGGATGCTCTGTAGGGAAAGAAGCCTCCTTTGTGACATGCTTGTACACTGTTTGAGTTTTTGTGGTAAAAATGTATTCATGTATTCCTATTACTAGAATATATGTTTAAATATTTTTAAGATTGTAAGAGCATCTGGGGTGGCTCAGATGGTAAAGAATCTGCCTGTAATGCAGGAGACTTGGGTTCGATCCTTGGGTCAGGAAGATTCCCTGGAGGAGGGAATGGCAACCCACTCCAGTATTCTTGCCTGGAGAATTCCATGAACAGAGGAACCTGGTGGGCTGCAGCCCATGGGGTCACAAAAAGTCGGACACGACTGAGCAACTAACCCTTTCAGCTTCCCTGGTGGCTCAGAAAGTAAAGAATCTGTCTGTAATGCTAAAGAACCTGCCTGCAATGCGGGAGACCCAGGTTCAATCCCTAGGTCAGGAAGGTTCCCTGGAGAAGGGAATGGCTAGCCCTCCAGTATTCTTCCCTAAAAAATTCCATAGACAGAGGAGCCTGGTGGGCTACAGTCCACGGGGTCGAAAAAAGTCAGACATGACTGAGCGACTAACACAAGACTGTAAAATTAAAACACACACACACACATATTTCAAAAGGCTGGTCAGGGTAAGCAGGCCTTGCCTTAGCTTCCCTGGCACCAGATGGGCCCCTACCTGACTCCACTCTGGCAGCCCAGCAGTCCTGCTCCCCCCACCCACTCATCGCAGCCAAGCTCATTAGCTCTCTCTGCTGCCCCTGGTTTTGACCTCAGAGTCACAGAAACATCAGCTCTCTTTTCACAACTTCCCGTCAGCCATGCTCTGTGGCCATCCCTCACCGCTGATCCGACTCAGATCCCACCAGCTTTATATTTCCCAGCCACGCAGGGAAGACGTCATGGACCCAGGACAAGTTGTGGTGAGGCCCAAGAGTTGTGGTTTCTTTAGAGCCCATGGAAACATCCTCTTTGCAGAATAATGGAGCCTTGAGTCTATCATACTTTGAGAAGGAAAGAGCCCGAGCTTGAGCTTTGCCCTATGCCTGAGGACACTGGGAGAGATAAAGGAGGAAGAGAAGACCTAGCTCTGCACTTAGGGAGCCCCTGTCTGGGGAACCCTGCAGGGTCCCCTTGAGCACCAAGCAGCAATGAAGCTCAATAACTGACCAATCTTCTCGCCTTTCAGATAGGGTAACTGAGGCCCAGGGAGGGAAAACGATTTGCCCAACACAAGCCCCAGAGTAGGTCTCTGCACAGAGGCTCACTCCTGAGGCCTGGCCTTTGTGTGTCCTTCCCTAACAGCAGCAGGGAAGTCGAGAGCCCCCGGCAAAAAGCTGACACGGCAGAAGCAGCGAGACTCACAGGACCAGGGGCATG